>NC_051257.2:24085018-24685018 GCF_015237465.2 Chelonia mydas
GGAGGTCAGACTAGATGATCATAATGGTCCCTTCTGACCTAAATATCTATGAATCTATGAATCTATGAAATCACTAACCAAACAGTCCTGGAACTCACATGACAGCATGGCTTTCATGCCGAGCTCAAGCAGCTTGCCTTGGATCAGGCCCAAGAACACCATGAAGGCTTCATCTTATCCCCAGAAGAAATCCTGATGGACCCATACAAGGTCCAAGCCATCCAAGATTGGCCAATTTCCCACACAGTACGTGACCTGCAACACTTCCTGTGTTTGCCAATTTTTATTGACTATTTATTCTGAATTTTTCAAAACAAATCAAGATCTTCACTGCTCTCCTCCATAAATATGCCCAATCCATTGGTCTCCCGAGACCCCGCATGAATTCAATCAGCTGAAACTCACCTTTACTACTGTCACGGACTCCCTGGGCGATGCTCTGGAACTGCTCCCTACGAAGCCAGTCAGGACTCTGGTGAAGTCTCCTCTCTGGGAGCAGCCTGTCTGCAGGACACACAGCTCCCCCGGCTCCACCTTCCTGGCTCTGACCTCGGAGCATTCAGCATCCTCTGCCCCTCCATGCGCTTCCCACAGTGAGTCCGCCCAGGCGGGGTCCTGGGGAAGCCAGAGGGTCCTGCACCCCAACTTCACAGTCAGACGTGACTCTCAGCCAGCCAGTAAAACAGAGATTTATTAGATGACAGGAACATGGTCTAAAAGAGAGCTTGTAGGTACAGAGAACCGGACCCCTCAGCTGGGTCCATTTTGGGGGGCAGTGAGCCAGACAACCACGTCTGCACTTCACTCCACATCCCCAGCCAGCCCTAAACTGACTCCTCGTCCCCAGCCAGCCCTAAACTGATTCACCCTCCAGCCCTTCCTCCTCTGGGCTTTGTCCCTTTCCCGGGCCAGGAGGTCACCTGATTCCTTTGTTCTCCAACCCTGTAGCTCTCACCTTGCAGGGGGGAAGGGCCCAGGGCATCAAATGCCAGGAGACAGAGTGTCGGCCATTTATGTACACTGGCCCTTTGCTCTGCAACAATTACACCCCCTTATCCCACGACCGAGAGACTTAAGAAATGCATAGGGGAAACTGAGGCACCCCTACAGGATTCAGAGGAAACATTAAGAACAGTCTGTCACATCTGTCCCCCCTTTGAGACTGAACTGAGCGAGGTCACTTTAGCCAGTGACCTGGGGAAGTTTGAACCCACCAACATTCCCGTGGATGCCCCAGCATCTCTCCCATTCCTTGGTGGGAGTTACACCAGGCCCTTCCAGTTTTATGCCCTTCCTTGGGTCGGGTGTGCTTGATGGCATTTGCTGGTGGCATGTGGGAAGGTTTTTGCGGCCCGTGCCCTTTTTCCACCCCAAAGCCCCTGGGGTTCAAACTGAGATTGGGTCTTCTCCCAGCGCTCCAGTCTGGGGGTCTGCAATACGGGCTCCCTTGGTTAAGAGCCCCCATCTTGACCTTGGTCACCCTCTGACCATGTGTCTCTGTCACCTGCCGCTCGGCATCAGCCCCTTTCATTGGATGCAGCCACGTCCGGGCAGAGAGGTCAGGATACACTGCAAAGCAGTGCCCCAATAGATCTGGCTTCAGCTTTTTAAGGGCCTGCCCCATAGCCAGGCATTTCTTCTTTATGGCTACGTCGTTCTGCTCCCGGGGCAGCAGCTTCTTGCTTGGGCACCCAACGGGGTGTCTCCCCCCCTTAGCATTGACCTGCATCAGCCCCGTGCCCAGCCCTGCGTCTGAGGCATCGGTGAACACTGAAAAGGGCTTGGCACTGTCTGGGTTTACCAGATTTACCAGGCCCTGGGTTAGAGCCTCCTTCAGTGCACAGAGAGCCCTCTGGCACTACTCGGTCCAGACCAGCTCGTCTGGCTTCTCCTTCTTACATAGCTCAGTGATGGGGGCAGCTAGGGAGCTAAAGTGGGGTAAAAACCCCCAGTAGTAACCTGCCATCCCGCTAAAGGCCTGGACCTGTTTCTTGGTCTGGAGAACGGGCCAATCTCTGATCCTCTTCACCAGCCTGTTGCACTGAGAGTGATATGCAGAGGTCCAGGGCCAGACCCCACATTTCTCCCACAAGCTTCAGAGCCGGGCTGACATGAAATTTGACCCCTGGTCTGTAAGGACCTCGCTCGGGACCCCCTCTTTGCTGAAGATGGTCAGCAGCGTGTCTGCCTCGGCGGAGGGCAGATCCCCCACCCCTGGGTAGCAGCTGGTGAAATCCATCACCACCAGGATGCATTTCTTCCCCAACCGGATTGCCTTGCTAAGGGGCCCCACTATGTCCAGAGCCCCCTTTCCTGCCATGGGATCACTTCCCAGCAGCGCCTCTGGACCAGGCAAACCTGGTTGGCAGCCGACCTACCCTGCCTGTGGGTCCCCCCCTCAGCTGGGGTCTTATCTCCCCCCGTGCTCAGCGCTGTCCTTGCTGTCCCAGTGGGGGCAGGCAGCGAGCTCTCTGTTCTCCTTACAGCATCAGAGCCAGCGTGAGCCCCCTCTTAAGAAACTTAAGAAATGCATAGGGGAAACTGAGGCACCCCTACAGGATTCAGAGGAAATGTTAAGAACAGTCCCACTTCCTCACAACTACAGTACCCTTGTTGGCTCACCCCCATGTCACATAAGCCTTCATTGTAGAAGCTGATACCTCCAATAAGGCAATTGGGACTGTTCTCTCCCTACAACATGGTCTTGAACAAGTGTTACATCCAGGCACTTCTTACTCAAGGAAGCTCATCCCTGCAAAATTATGAAATACTTGGTAAGAAACTCCAGCAATAAAAACCAACGCTGCAGACTGGAAGGCGCTGACCACCCAGTCTAGGTGTTCACTGATCATGCAAATGAGGAAGTGACGGGGTGTTCACCCCACACAACCCTAAAAGGGGTTAATGCAACTAAGCCAAGGCTAATTAACTGGATAGCCGCAGCTGAGTGGAATTAGCTGGCCTAAGTAACCCCTGAATAATGACAGAACCCAGCTGGGAAGGAACAGGCAGGGCTGGATAAAGCCAGGAAGCCGGCAGTAGAATAGAGTTGTAGTGAAAGAGCCTTCAGCTACCCTCTGGACTTTAGAGGGGGAAGGAAGGAAGGAAACCTAGAGGGAGGGATGTAGGAAAGGCTCAGGGAAATTTCATCAAGGTTTAGGATGGTGCAGACCTTGGCCACTCATTAGAGGGTCCCAGATCTGGAACCTGGAGTAGAGGGAAGGCCCAGGTTCCCCTGCCAGCTGCTGGGAAAGCGGCACTGGACCTAGCCTTGGACTGGAAAGCTGACTGGAACAGCAAGTGGGCCAGTGATCCAGTGGGATTTTGATACCCCAGAAGGGGGAAAACACACCTGGCCGGAGGGTCAAGCCATGAAGACACAGCATCCTGAGTTACAGATAGTGACAGAACAGCAGCAGGTGTGCAGCAAGGAGCATTGGACTAGAGTGAAGCTAATCCCTAGATGCAGCCACATGGAGATGCCCCAGTGGTGAGTGGACCCCATGACACTGGAATATCTACATAAGCCAAAAGCTGCAAACCAATGGCAGCTTCAGTGGGCCTTATGTGTCTCACGATTTGGTAACATTATCACATGTTGCCTCCTGGAGTCTTGGAATCTGATTGGCAGAATGCTGGGGGTCCTGATTGGTTCCCAGCTTCTATTTAAACCAAGCACAGGCACGGGAAGGTCCATGCAACTGGGTTCCTGCCTATGACTGCTTCCCCTGACCCTTGGGCTGTCTCAGACTCTCACCTCCTGGTATCTGCTTCTGGCTCCTGCTCTGACCACTCCTGTCTTTCCAGACTGGGTTACAATTGGCCCTGTAATGGCCTGTTGCAAATTGAGCCTCTGTGACTACTGTCTCTTTATATGCTTTTCTCCCTAGAGCAGAGTATAGTCATTCTTCTTACCCCCACGTCCCCCACCTGTTGTCCACAAAGAAAACCATCTCCACGGGAACTGTCCCTGATGTAGTGTTGTCAACTCTAGCAATTTTATCACTAATCTTGTGATATTTGGAGCTTTTCTCAAAGCCCCAACTCCTGGAGTCCTGGGACTGTGGGAGAATCTCAGATTTAATTTTTAAAAAGTGAGTTTCTAGCGCTCGTGATTGCAGAGAGAAGTTGGGAAACATAACCCCCAAGGGCTCAGAAACCAACAGGCTGATCAACAGACCCAACATCTGTTACCTTAAAAAAAATCCCATGATTTTAAGCCAAACTCATTACTTTTGAATTCTCCGATGCTGTGTCCGGGAGTCCACGGAGTGGCCCTGGCAGGGTGGGAGATCTATGCATGAGGGGTGGGTGACAGCAGGACCCAGTGTATAATTTGCCTCTTTTCCCCACCCTCACGAGGAATCTGCTGGAAAGGCAATACAAGTGCTATTGCTTTTTCTGCAGAGCTCCTGTGTTCTGCAGATATAAGCTAAAGCACGAGCAACACCTGGATGTAAGGTTGCCTGACCATTTCCTTTCTAATCCCCCTTACTCAGTTGCTCCTAATGTGTGCCCCACCAGTATTGGAGGCTGTTGGGTCAAAAGAAACATGGGAGCCGTGCAAGTTGGCTGCTCAGAAGCAACCTCAGGGTTTGTTTGTTTGTTTTTAAAAATGTGGGGAAGCGCAAAACGGCTGCTCTGGGGTGGTCTGGAGACCTCCAAGGGTTCCTTGGCAGTTGAAGTGGGGAAACTTGAGCCTGGGATGGTTTGTAAGAGGGTGGGGATGTAAAAGGAGGAAAAAAACGGCAGCGGGGAAGCAGGCTGCAGCATCCCCCTGGAACTGCTTCAAGCAGGCCAAACTGGCATTGACGGAAACGACTGGTGAACGCTGGAGGGAGGCTGCCCTGTATTGGGGGGCAGGGGAGCGAGGCCTGTAGCCAGCAAGGCAGCAACTGGCACCAGAGAAGAAGGGAGGCATAAGTGGGGAGCCAGTGGATGGCGAAGTGGCATCATCAGAGGGGTGAAAGGGAGGGAGTCCAGTTCGGGAGGGACAGAAGAAGCAGAGATGCTGCATCAGGAACCGTAGGGATACTGTATTAGATGCTGTATTAGGGACAGTAGGGACCGCCACAAAAGGGGCAGTACCGAGCAAGAGGAAAGACCGAGGTTGAATGGGGAAAGAGGAAAAGTTAAACTAAAGGAAACATGACTCAATAGTCTCGAAGTAACCTAAGCAATTATTAGAAAACTATTGTTAGAAAACAGTGGGGGAAAGTGAAGAAGGAAAGGTGAAGGATTAAATGTAATAAAACAGAAACTCTAATTAAAGAGAAATAGACTTAAGACATATGGAGGAAATGAGCTTCAGTGAAAGTAAGAAAATAGTAAGGACTGTAAAACAAAACATCAGGACAGAATCTTAAGGCATGCGGGCGGGAATAGAGCAATTGTTAGAGAGAAAAGGGACTGTAAGCCAGAAAGGAGTGAAGGAATTATTCTTCCATCAAGAAGCCACCACAGCACATCAAGGAATACACATCTTTCTTTAAGCTGGAACTCAAAATCGTAAACAAAGATTGCACAAGAGGATTGCTCAAATTATAACTAAAAATCCTAAGAACTTTTCCTCCAAACTCTGGGTTTAGAGGCTGAGAAACTGATAACAGAACGTACAACATTGGGGTTTATGCTTTAATGTATTGTTTGTCATTCAAAATTCTGTTATTTCATAAATGTACACTTATCTATACAGGGAGTTTAATTAAGATACTAGTAGGTAATATACAGTAGATAACTGTAATAATTTACAGTAGTTTACAGTGTAAGTAGTAGTTCCTGCTAAAACAACTAACTCTGATTTACTTGTGATTATTCCCCCCTTAATTGATTTCTACTTTGCCCCCAACTGATTGAGATGAAACATAACTTCACCTCTAGCTTGCCCCTGCCTCTCTTTAGTACTGTGATTCAGAATACTCCTCCACCAGGCTTGTTACAACTTTCCAAAACTTTCACCTTTGGGTTGATACTTTCCAGGCTCAGTTGCTGCCCAAAAGCGATTTGTTTGGACTCTGATTACAATTCAGTCATTTCTGAGTGTGAAGCGTGAAAAACAACCCACTCTTCCCCATAATAAAAATTCACTTTCTTCATAACATAAAACAACTTTCCATATTTTCTTTCTTTCTTTTTTTTTTTTTTTTTAGCAGCTCGACTGCAGAAATTGCTGGGGGCAGAAAGCTAAAACTTGGCAGAGAATCGGTGCTGATTGAAAAGAACTTTTGAGTGTTCCAGTAAACATTGTATTTGACTTATTGAAAATTATACTCCACACAAGCCCAGTGCATTTTTAAGTGATGGCACCTTTTAATCACCATTTGGAAAGTACATGGCCAGAGTGCAGAAGTACGAAAAGAGCAACATGAAGAATCTCACAGAATATCCCAGACAACCTGTGCTCTGGAGAGGGAGAAAGGAAACCCCTCGAGCAGCTCTCACCACAGAGAGAACAGTAAAAAGGACATGTGTAGTCCTCCTGGAGAAGGATAACAGAAGTAAGATGTATGGTGCCATATCCCCTACGTGGCCTGCCAACTATAAGACCCTCTCTCTGCTGAGACAGATAGAAATAGTTCAGGCTTCTTAGGATGAGAGACCTACCCAGAGATTTCCAGAGCTAGATAAAGGCCAGAGGGAGCATAACTGCCTGAAGACCCAGTATGTCCATATATCCGGTGAGTTCCAAGGAGAGCGACAATACACCTGATGGGAAAGAGAGGAGCATGAGACAGTGGTACCAATGGGATACTGCATATAGGCATAGAAGGTATAAAGGTCTAGGCATAGAATCAAATGAAATGTAGAGCAGGTCACCTAGTCCAGCCCCCCATGCTTGGATGTTACTGGGTCTGCATACACTGAAGGGCTTTCCGGGTGGTTGTGGTGTGAGACAAGCCTTGCTGGTGGTGCAGTCTCTAAAGGACCTGCCACCACAGATAGTGAGATTCCAGTTACACATGTACTGTTTCAGCTACAGACCTAGACCTACCTGGTGTATAACCTGGTGTTGGTGGAATCCCTCTCTCCAGCAAACACCAAAAGGGTATTGCCAAAGAGAAAAGAGCTAATGAAAAAGGAGCCAGGGTGGGGTATGGATCAGATCTCCTCAGCTGCTCAGTCAAACCCAAACAGACCCAACAAGTACACAGGCAATAGGATCTTCCAGCAATGGAACAGATTGGCAGGTATAGCTGGCTAGCCTGAGCGGTCCCTGAACAGCCCTTTCAAGGCCAGCAATGCAGTAATATGGTTTCAGAAACGCCCAAGGCCCAGGCATAGCTGCTGGAGCAGTAAGAACACTGAGATACCCAGCAGCTTGCCTTGGCAGAAACAGGTCTCCGACTCATTCCAAGCCCCGAGTAGGGGAACGTAGCACAGTCTGCCAGGTGGTTAGCCTGTGAAGCAAGAACATTCTACAGAAAGACAGCTTTGAGGGTCACGTAACTGAACAGTCTGTCACAGGGAGGAGGGTGCGAAGGAGGGTCTACCCGCTCATCTCTGGGGAAAGGGGAAGAGAGAAGGGAGAGATTCCATATAAGGAAAGATTAATAAGACTAGGACTATTCAGCTTGGAAAAGAGACGACTAAGGGGGGATATGATAGAGGTCTATAAAATCATGAGTGGTGTGGAGAAAGTGAATAGGGAAGTGTTTACTCCTTCTCATAACACGAGAACCAGGGGTCACCAAATGAAATTAACAGGAACCAGGTTTCAAACAAACAAAAGGAAGTATTTCTTCATACGCAACTCAATCAACCTGTGGAACTAGTCGCCAGAGGATGTTGTGAAGGCCAAAACTATAACAGGTTCAAAAAAGAGATAAGTTCCTGGAGGATCGGACCATCAATGGCTATTAGCCAGGGTGGGCAGGGATGCAAAACCATGCTCTGAGTGTCCATAGTCTCTGTTCGCCAGAAGCTGGGAATGGGCGACGGGGGATGGATCACCTGATGATGACCTGTTCTGTTCATTCCCTCTGGGGCACCTGGCACTGGCCACTGTTGGAAGACAGGATACTGGGCTAGATGGACCTTCGGTCTGACCCCGTCTGGCCGCTCTTATGTTCTTAAGGGCAGTCAGGACTGTACAGCTGCAGGGGAGAGGGAATGTGGACGGTGCCTGGAAGGAGATCTCCAGGGGGATGCAAAGACTCAGGGAGTTGGGTAACTGTTCTTGTTAAGGCACTGTCATGGAGTGTGGGGGAGTCCAGGCCCTGCACCCCTCTTCCTGGGATTCATGGAGACTCTCAGCCAGCCAGTAAAACGGAAGGTTTATTGGGCAACAGGAACACAGTCCAAAACAGAGCTTGTGGGGACACCCAGGACCCCTCAGTCAAGTCCTTCTGGGGGAGCAGGGAGCTTAGACCCCAGCCCTGGGGTTCCCTGCGTTCCTCCACCCATCCCCAAACTGAAACTAAACCCCCGCAGCAGGTTCCCTCCTGCAGCCTCTGTTCACATTCCTGGGCAGAGGTGTTACCTCCCCCACCCCCTCCTGGCTCAGGTGACAGACTCTCAGGTCTCCCATCCCCAGGGCACATTCCCAGGTCAACACTCCCCCCTCCCTGCTGCGTCACATCCTCACATCTCTCCCCCCTTCGAGACTGAACTGAGCGGGGTCACTGTGACCAGTGACCTGGGGAAGTTCGGGGCCCTCCCTCCGGGACAGAGCATCCGCTGTCATGTTGGCCCTTCCCTTCACATGGACCACGTCAGGAGTTTGGCGTTGGCTCCTTTCATCTGGTGCAGCCAGGTCAGGGGAGAGTGGTCGGTGTACATGGTGAAGTGTCGCCCGAAGAGATAGGGCTCTAGTTTCTTGAGGGCCCACACCATGGCCAGGCACTCCTTCTCGATGGCCATGTAGTGTTGCTCCCGGGGAAGCAACTTCTTGCTCACGTACACGATGGGGTGTCTCTCCCTCTTTTCATCCTCCTGCATTAACACCGCCCCCAGTCCCGTGTCTGAGGCGTTGGTGAACACCACAAAGGGCTTGTCAAAGTCTGGATTTGCCAGAACTGGGCCACTGACCAGAGCCTCCTTCAGCGCCTGGAAAGCCTCCTGGCACTGCTCGGTCCAGACCACCTTGTCTGGCTTCCCCTTCTTGCATAGCTCAGTGATGGGGGCGGCTATGGCACTAAATTGGGGCACAAATCTTCGGTAGTATCCTGCCATCCCAATAAAGGCTTGGACCTGCTTTTTGGTGTGGGGAGCAGGCCAGTCTCTGATCACCTCCACCTTGGCTGGTTCCAGGTTTAGGCGGCCGCTCCCCACCCGATGGCCCAGGTAAGATACTTCAGCCATCCCCACCTTGCACTTCTTCGCTTTTACAGTCAGCCCAGCCCCCTGGAGTCGGTCCAGCACTTGTCTAACCTGGGACACGTGGTCCTCCCAGGTCTGGCTAAAGACACAGATGTCATCAATATGTGCCACGGCAAAACTCTCCATCCCCCTCAGTAGCTGGTCCACCAGGTGCTGCAAGGTGGCCGGCGCTCCCTTGAGGCCGAAAGGAAGGGTCAGGAACTCATAGAGCCCCAGAGGGGTGATAAAGGCCGATTTCAGCCGGGCATCTGCATCCAGCGGCACTTGCCAGTAGCCCTTTGTAAGGTCCATGGTGGTAAGGTACCGAGCTCCTCCCAGCTTGTCTAGGAGCTCGTCAGGCCTGGGCAAGGGGTAGGCATCAGATACAGTGATGGCATTGAGCTTCCGATAGTCCACACAGAACCGGACCGACCTGTCCTTTTTGGGGACCAGCACCACTGGCGAGGCGCAAGGGCTGGCAGATGGCTGGATCACCCCCAAAGCCAGCATGTCCTGGACCTCTCTTTCGAGGTCCTGAGCAGTTTTCCCTGTGACTCGGAAGGGGGAGCATCTTATCGGCAGGTGGGACCCTGTCTGCACCCGATGGACAGTCAGATTAGTGCGTCCAGGCTGGTTGGAAAACAGCTGTCGGTAAGGATGCAGCACCCCCCTGACCTCAGCTTGCTGGGCAGGGGTTAGCTGATCCGAGAGGGGAATTGTTTCCAGGGGGGAACCAGCTCTGGTCCCAGGGAATAGATCTACTAAAGGGTCATCTCCCTGCTCCTCCCACTATCCACACACGGCCAACACCACATTCCCCCTGGCATAATATGGCTTCATCATATTCACATGGTACACCCGGCGGTGGTGCGCCCGGTTCGACAGCTCCACCACATAGTTTATCTCATTGAGCTGCTTGACAACCTTGAAAGGGCCCTCCCAGGCGGCCTGTAGTTTGTTCTTTCTCACGGGGATGAGAACCATCATCGGATCCCCAGTGGCGTAGGCACGGACCCGCGCCATGCGGTCATACCAGACCTTCTCCTTCTTCTGGGCTCTGGCCAGATTCTCCCTGGCCAGGCCCATGAGTTCAGCCAGTCTCTCTCGGAAGATCAGGACATACTCCACCACTGACTCTCCATCGGGAGTGGCCTTCCCCTCCCACTCGTCTCTCATCAGGTCCGGGGGCCCCTCACCCTCCTTCCATATAACAGTTCGAAAGGCGAAAATCCAGTAGACTCCTGGGGCACCTCCCTGTACGCGAACAGCAGGTGAGGTAAGTACTTGTCCCAATCCTGCGGGTGCTGGTTCATAAAGGTTTTCAGCATCATCTTTAGCATCCCATTGAACCTCTCCACCAGCCCACTGGACTGGGGGTGATAAGCTGAGGCCCACTTGTGCCAGACCCCACATTTCTCCCACAAGCACCGGAGCAGGGCCGACATGAAGTTGGACCCTTGGTCTGTCAAGATTTCCTTGGGGAACCCCACTCGGCTGAAAATGGTCAGGAGCGCATCCGCCACGGTGTCTGCTTCAATGGAAGCTAAGGGCACTGCCTCGGGGTAGCGGGTGGCAAAATCTACCACCACCAGAATGTATTTCTTCCCCGACCGGGTCGTCTTGCTGAGAGGCCCCACGATGTCCATGGCCACCTTTTGGAAAGGCTCCTCTGTGATGGGCAAAGGTCTCAAAGCTGCTTTCCCCTTGTCCCGGGTCTTCCCCACCCTCTGACAGGGGTCACAGGATCGGCAATACTGCCGGACCGTGGTAAAGACCCCAGGCCAGTAAAAGTTCTGTAGCAACCTCTGCCGGGTTCCCTGGTGCCCTGCAAGGGGGATGTCATGGACCAGGTACAGGAGCTTGCGGCGATACTTCTGGGGCACCGCCAGCTGCCTCCTGATCCCACAGGACTCCCCTTCCCCTGGGGGAGCCCATTCTCGGTACAGGAACCCCTTCTCCCACAGGAACCTCTCCTGGCAGCCTCTCCTCATGCTCCGTCCCACACTGAGGTCGGCCAGGTCCCTGAGCTTCCGCAAGGAGGGATCTTTCCTCAACTCGGCCCGGAACTCAGCGGCTGGGGAAGGGATGGGGACCTGTTCCCTCTCACTGGCCTCTCTGAGCCGTGCCACTCGGCGCTCCCTCCCCACCAGGGTAGGGTCCTGCACCTCCGGTGTGGTACCCTCCCCAAGGTCAGGGTGCAGTGCCCCTCGCCGGCTCTGGCTACGGGTCACAACCAGGGCGGTCTGGGGGTTGCTTGGCCAGTCCTCTAGGTCTCCCCACATCAAAACCTCAGTGGGCAAATGGTGGTGTACCCCCACATCCTTGGGGCCCTCCTTGGCCCCCCATTTCAAGTGTACCCTTGCCACGGGCACCTTAAATGGGGTCCCGCCCACCCCCATCAGGGTCAGGTAGGTTTTGGGCACCACCCAATCTGGGACCACCACCTCGGGCCAGGCCAGCGTCACCTCCGCGCCTGTATCCCAGTATCCATTGACCTTCCTCCCATCCACCTCCAGGGGAACAAGGCACTCTCTCCGGAGGGACAGCCCCGTGCCCACCCTGTAAACCGAGCACCCTGAGTCCAGAGCATCCAGCCCTCTGGCGGAGCTGGCCTGGGGTACTCTTCCCTCTGGAGCAGGTGGTAAACTGGCAGCCCCCCTTGCCTGGGTCGTCTTCCCCTCGTCCATCTGGGTCCCTACCCAGTTAACCCTGGGTAGGTTGGGTCTGCTCAGTCTGTCCCTGAGCCTGGGGCACTGGGTCCGTACGTGGCCTCTCTGGCCACAGCGATAGCAGCTCAGGTCACGTTGGTCCCCTCGAGCGGGTCGGAGGGGCCCGACGCCAGGCGTTCCCCTTTGGAGGGGGTTCTCCATATTTCCCCGCTGGGAGGCCCCATGGTGACTCTCTCTCTGCATCGGGGGGGGCCTGTTCTTTTGGGACTCCTCCCGGCTACCCCCTGACCTACTGTTCACAAACTCGTCAGCCAGCTGCCCTGCGTGCTGGGGGTTCTCTAGCTTTTTGTCCACCAGCCACAGCCTCAGGTCCGAAGGGCACTGCTCATACAGTTGCTCCAGTACGATTAGGTCAAGCAGGTCCTCTTTAGCTTGGGCCCCAGCTGTCGACTTGCAGGCATATCCCTGCATCCTGTTGACCAGTTGTAGGTAGGTGACCTCAGGTGTTTTACGCTGACTCCGGAACCTTCTCCGGTACATCTCGGGGGTCAGCCCAAACTCACGGAGCAGGGCCTTTTGGAACAGTTCGTAGTCCCCTGCCTCCGCCCCTGTCATTTGGCTGTACACCTCCACGGCTTTGGGGTCCAGTAAGGGGGTGAGAAACTGGAGCCTGTCTGCAGGGTCAACCCTGTGCATCTCGCAAGCATTCTCAAAGGCCGTCAGGAAGCTATCTATGTCCTCCCCCTCCTTCCGCTGGAAGCACTTATCAAAGCTCCTTGCAGTCTTGGGTCCCCCCTCACTCACCGCAGCCAGGGCCCCACTGCTCCTCAGCCTGGCCAGCTCCCGCTCATGCTGTCTTTGTTTCTCCTTCTCCTCCTGCTCATGCCTACGTTGCCTCTCCTTTTCCTGACGCTCCATCTCCTTCTCCTGACGTTCCCGCTCCTTCTCCTAATGTTCCTGCTCCTTCTCCTCCTGCTCATGTTGACGTTGTTTTTCATGATCCTCCAGCTCCCTCATTTTCATCTCCCTCTCCCATTCCAGCCGCCTCCGCTCCAGGAATGGGGAGCTCCGCCAGGAGGATCCCCTGCTGGCATTCCCCGGGCTTCCCCCAACCCCTCCGCCAGGCCTAGGTAGGAAGGGTCTCGGGATGTCCTGGGCAGCAGTCTGACCCCTCCCAGCCCGGTCAGGCCACAGGGCCCACACTGCGTCCACCGGGCGGCTTCCCTCCGGGACAGGGATCGGGTCATCCAAGCTATCCCTCTCCTCCAACTGGGCAATCAGCTGTTCCTTGGTGGACCTCCCAATGCACAGCCCCCTCTGCCTGCACAGCTCCACCAAGTCGCTCTTAAGGCGTTTAGCGTACGTCTCCCTGCTGGCCACTCGCAGGCCTGGGCAGCTTTCTACGGTTTCCAGGAAAAACCCCTCGTGTGCCAGTCCTTCTTGAGGTCACCACCTCTTTGTCAGGGTCGAGCTGCAGACTCCTCCACCCCTGGGACCGCTTGCTGCAATCCCCCGGGGGACCCTGTTTCTGCAAAAGTCCTTCTCTCTGGTCACACACTCCCAGGGGTTAACCGCCCCCTGAAACCGTCTCTCTCCGAAACTTCAACATGCCTGGTCCCCGTCAATCCCCCTTCGTTTTACTGTTCCCCAGTCACTTACTGCAGGAAGCGCCATTCACAGGGTGCAGTACATCCCACCACTGCCACCAGTTGTCACGGAGTGTGGGGAGTCCAGGCCCTCCATCCCTCTTCCTGGGATTCACTGAAACTCTCAGCCAGCCAGTAAAACAGAAGGTTTATTGGACAACAGGAACACAGTCCAAACCAGAGCTTGTGGGTACAACCAGGACCCGTCAGTCAAGTCCTTCTGGGGGAGCAGGGAGGTTAGACCCCCTGCGTTCCTCCACCCAGCCCCTAACTGAAAACTCAACCCCCCCCAGCAGGTTCCCTTCTCCAGCGTGTCTTCACATTCCTGGGCAGAGGTGTTACCTCCCTCTCCCCCTCCTGGCTCAGGTGTCAGGCTCTCAGGTCTCCCATCCCCAGGGCACATTCCCAGGTTAACACTCCCCACTCCCTGCTGCGACACATCGTCACAGGCACAAAGAAAAAATCCGTGCTGATGACATTGGCGAAATGCACAAAGATCGGCGGAGTGGTAAATGGGGACGACTGGCGGCCATACAGCATGAGCTGGGTGGCTTGGTAAGTTGGGCCCATTCCAACAAAATGTGTTTTAACACAGCCAAATGCAGAGTTACACATCAAGGCACAAGGCCCGCAGCCCATACCTACAAACGGGGACTGTACCCTGGGAAGCAGGGACTCTAGAAAGGACTTAGGGGTCATGGTGGACAAACAACTGAACACCAGCTCTCTGTGCTACGCTGTGGCCAAATGGGCTAACTGTAACCTTGGTGTATAACAAGGGAGTAGGGAGATGATTTCATCTACGGCTACGGCATTGGTGAGAACAAGATACTGCTGTCCCAGCTACAGGGCTAGCTGCACCTCTGACCCCTCTGGGGTCTCTCTGAATGCACCCCATCAGCTCTCAGGCTTTGAGCTTTTTCCTCTCCTGGGATGGAATCATGTGATTCTCCAACTCCTAGTCCAGGCCCTGGGCTACAGCAGCTGGTGTATCCACCATGCCTACCTTGCAGATCCAGCTGGGTTTGGTAGCTGTGGGTCTTCCCTTTGGGAGCTGTGACTAGACAGCCTTCTTAAACCAAAGTCTTGTTCAATCTTAACAGTAAGAAGGAAGCACAATTTAAGAGAAAACGATTTTAAAACAACAAAAGGTATATCCGCCTGCCTGGCTGACCAAAGGATCACAGTCCCCAGCACAGACCCTAAACCAGCCTCCTTTCCTTGATACCCAGATCCCAGAATCTGGGTGACTGTCTGTTCCCCAGAACTGTGTCTCTCCCCTGCTTGAGGCTCTGGCTCTGTTTATCGCCCCAGATGTCCTTCATCTCTCAGTTTCCCAGCCTTGGGCCTGCTGCCCCCGCCCAGTGTTGGCCATCCAATTGCTGGCTTCTTGCCTTGTCCTGTGATTGTTGGCAGATAGGTGGTTATTGCCTAGCTTCCTGTGTGTTTCCCTGCAGCCTACTGTTAAACTCAATCAACATTAATGCAGCAAACCCCCTGCCACAATCATATAGAAAACATCTCAATAACCAGGTCAACAATCCAGGATTCATAAATTCTTCCTGAGCACCCCACTTCCCCCACAGCTGCAGCCAGCTCAGGGGTCCACATTGTAAAAAGAACGTTCAAAAATTGGACAGGGTGCAGAAAAAAGCCACAAAAATAATTCAAGGGCTGCAGAAAATGCCTTGCACTGATGGGCTTAGGGTACATCTACACTGGAGTAAAAGTCCAGTGGCATGGCTGCGGCTGTCTCAGATCAGCTGACTCAGGCTGTGTGGCTAAAAATTGCTGTGTAGATGTACCTGTAACAGGGGCTCTGGTCTGCCAGTATCTCCTTTGGCAGCCCGACTCGGGAAAACATTTCCAAGAGTTCTTTTGCTATGGCATTTGCAGTCCTTGAGCATAAGGGGACAGCCGCAGGGTATCGGGCTGCATAGTCCACCACCACCAATATGTAGCGGAACCCTGAACCGCTTTTCTCTAAGGGTCCCGCTAGGCCCAGGCCTATCCTCTCAAATAGACAGACAGTGGCCATGCCTGGTGGCCTGTGGTAGGGGGATCCGGCCCTGCCCTCTCCACTGGGTTCCCACCCAGGGCCCTATGAGCCCGGGGAACTCCCCATTAGGGGTTCAGGCATCGGCTTCTACCACCTTCCCTGGGTCACTTCCTACCACAAGCTGTGTCCTGGGCACCTCCTCAGCTGGCAGCAACTTGGCTCCCCTGTAAGTCTCCGCAGTCAGAGAGTCACCTGCAGCACAGTCCGGGTCCCGGGGCTCTACCGCCTGGAGTGTCGCAGGCACCTCTGCAGGAACCTGCAGTACATGTCCCTCCTCCTCTGTAGCCCGACCCAACTGAGCGGGGCTGCCTCCTTTTACCTGGCTCTTCCACCTGGAGCATGCGCAGGCGGGGAAAGAGGGCGTGGCCTCCTGGGCCCACAGGGATTGGTCCGTCCCCGTTGGCCCAATGCGGAGTTCGTACACCCCATCACAGTACCCCTAAACCGCTCAATCTGGTTAGAACACAAAGAGACCATTTGGGGGAGGGATAGCTCAGTGGTTTGAGCATTGGCCTGCTAAACCCAGGGTTGTGAGTTCAATCCTTGAGGGGGCTGTCTGGGATCTGGGGCAAAAACTGGGGATTGGTCCTGCTTTGAGCAGGGGGTTGGACTAGATGACCTCCTGAGGTCCCTTCCAATCCTGATATTCTATGATCACCGTGTATCAGCATTTTCAGAGGGAGAAAACAGTGGGTATTAATGTGCTCTTTCATCTAGTGAAGAAAGGCAGAACAAGAACCAATGGCTGGAAGTTAAACCCAGTCAAATTCAAATAAAGTGCACATTTTAAGAGTGAGCGTGATTAATCCCGGCACAAACTACCAAAGGAAGTACTGGATTTTCTGTTTCTTGGTGTCTGCTAATCCAGACTGGACATCTTTTTGGAAGAGATGTTTCAGCCAAACACAAGCTATTGGGCTCAATACAGGGATAACTGGATGAAATTTTCTGGCCTGTGTATACAGGAGGTCAGACTGGATGATTTAATAATCCCTTTTGGCCATACACTCTATGATGCTGTGAAGAGAGCTTGTTTTGAATGCTGCATTGCTTATATTTAAATATAGGCTTAGCAGAATTCCATGTTTCTTGTTTTATAATTTTGATGGATAATATCAATATGTATTTTTAAGCATTTTTCTACTTTTAGTCATAAAAATTTTCACAGATGTGCAAAATTATGGGTTTTAAGCATTTTTTCCCAGGTTTTTATCTATTTCCATTTTCACAGTTGCAGGAAATTCTGAGGCATCAGAAATAAAGAGAGGGAGACAGTGATTATTTAATGATGGTAGACACTGAAATTCAAAAACAGCTAAATCACAAATTATCAGCATCACATGTCAAATATACAAAGTAGATATCCTGAAATCAAACTCTAATAAGTTCTTATGCAGCATGTTTCTTACATTGCCTTTCTGCAAATGTTGATTATTAGCGATCCTTTTTGTGGGTTTGTGTACAAGTGACACCGACATTTACTGATAAAAATTGAATCCTTCCAAGTCTGTGTAAATATAACAGAACCCAACGAGGGAAGTCTGTTCTGCCCCTACTGTCCGGAACCCTGCCCTGTGGCCAATGCAGCTGCCCTCCAGCCCTCACACCACCACAGCAGCTGCTCCACTCATCTGTCTCGTTTTATAAAACCAGTGACATTGACACATCTGGGTTTGGGAAGGCTCTGGGGATGCACAGGTCTCCCGGCACAGTCTTTGCTTCACAATAGCACAGCTCCTAGTCCGTCTTCAGAGACATCTGTAGAACTTTTTGTAGCACAGGACACATCAAAATTTCACTCTGTAGGTGCACTGGTGAATAATCTTTTCAGTTTTTTGCATTCAGACTCATGTTCTTCAGCCCACTTCCATGCCACATCCTGGAGCAGTATCCTTCTTGTATGCTTTAGCAGTCAGATGGTCAATGAATTTCCCAATAGATTCACCACACCCCGGATCCTCTGTAGACCCTTCTTTTGTCTGGGCCTGGCATTCATAGGGCAACTTGTATGCTTTGTAGGATCTGGCCTGACACCACTTTCTGCCAGAGTTTCCCCCAAACACAAGAGTTCCTTTTTCTGGAATTGGAATTTTGCTTTGTTCACTTTCAGGCCATTGTCCCCAGCAACCTGCAGGACTTGTTCAAGCCTATGTGTTCATGTTCATGTTCATATTCCATGGTCCCCCATATGAAATATCATCTATTGACACCCTGACTCCATCAGCACCATCCGGGGGCTGCTGAATAGTCCACTGGAATACTTTGGGTGCACAACAAATTCCAAACGGGTGATGATGGAAACAGTGCCTACCCAAAGGTGTGTTAAATGGGCAAAATCATGAACTCTTGAGTCAGAAGACTTTGCCAAGACCTACTGCATGCATTGAAAATGTTCCCTAGGATTTCGTGTCTGGTTAGGGAGTGATAATGCTCCTTCCTTGTGCTTACTTTCAATTCTCTGGGGTCTAAACACAAGCCCAGCGCTCCCAATTCCTTCTCCACCATCGCCAGGGAATACGCCCATCTTCTTGGCTACTCCACTTCTTCCGTCGTGTCCGTTGAGATGACACATTGAAGTCCTTTCTGAAATGTGTTTCTCAGGGCCACACCACATTCCTGGCTGCATGTAGGACAGGTGGTGGTGCAGCTTCCCTTTCGATGCCTTTTTATCATTCCAAATCTTTGGAACCATACCTTCACATTTCTTCACTAATGTTGTGACGTTCTGAGTCAAGAATTGGTCTACAGTAAACAACTTGTTTCAGAGTAGCAGCCGTGTTAGTCTGTATTCACAGAAAGAAAAGGAGTACTTGTGGCACCTTAGAGACTAATAAATTTATCTGAGCATAAGCTTTCGTGAGCTACAGCTCACTTCATCGAATGCATCCGATGAAGTGAGCTGTAGCTCACGAAAGCTTATGCTCAGATAAATTTATTAGTCTCTAAGGTGCCACAAATCCTCCTTTTCTTTTTAGTAAACAACTTGTGTCTCACCCCCAATCAATCGCGTGACCCCCCCCACCTAAGATAGGTGTTCTGTCCCCTGTAATCTGGGTAAAGGTGTTGTTTGCTTCTCTGTTGTTATATGGCAATATCTTCCCACTGCTGACACAGGCAGCCCACTGTATGTTTTTAGGACATGGGTTTGCTACGTCAGTGAAAGTCTGTTTGGCAGATTGCACCACAATTGTGGGAGTACCATCGATTTCAGCGCCTTTGTCCAACCTGTATGTAATGTGCAGGCCATTCAGTGAAATGGGCCAACTTTTGTCTGCCAGTATCAGTTGCTGCATGGAATTAATGCTCAATGCCCCATCACTGGAGTCCTTCATTGCGCAAGTGGTGTTCTCGTCCATCCTCCCCGTGGAAGGAAAAGGTCTGGGTAGGGACCGTCGAATCGTGGAAGTCAACGAATGGCTACGCAGGTGGTGTCGGAGAGAAGGCTTTGGATTCTTTGACCATGGGGTGGTGTTCCATGAAGGAGGAGTGCTGGGCAGAGATGGGCTCCATCTTATGAAGAGAGGGAAGAGCATCTTTGCGAGCAGGCTGGCTAACCTAGTGAGGAGGGCTTTAAACTAGGTTCACCGGGGGAAGGAGACCAAAGCCCTGAGGTAAGTGGGAAAGCGGGATACCGGGAGGAAGCACAGGCAGGAACGTCTGTGAGGGGCGGGCTCCTGCCTCATACTGAGAAGGAGGGGCGATCAGCAGGTTATCTCAAGTGCTTGTATACAAATGCACAAAGCCTTGGAAACAAGCAGGGAGAACTGGAGGTCCTGGTGATGTCAAGGAGCTATGATGTCATTGGAATAACAGAGACTTGGTGGGATAACTCACATGACTGGAGTACTGTCATGGATGGTTATAAACTGTTCAGGAAGGACAGGCAGGGCAGAAAAGGTGGGGGAGTAGCACTGTATGTAAGGGAGCTGTATGACTGCTCAGAGCTCCGGTATGAAACTGCAGAAAAACCTGAGTGTCTCTGGATTAAGTTTAGAAGTGTGAGCAACAAGAGTGATGTCGTGGTGGGAGTCTGCTATAGACCACCGGACCAGGGGGATGAGGTGGATGAGGCTTTCTTCCGGCAACTCGCAGAAGCTACTAGATCGCACACCCTGGTTCTCATGGGTGACTTTAATTTTCCTGATATTTGCTGGGAGAGCAATACAGCGGTGCATAGACAATCCAGGAAGTTTTTGGAAAGCATAGGGGACAATTTCCTGGTGCAAGTGCTAGACGAGCCAACTAGGGGGGGAGCTTTTCTTGACCTGCTGCTCACAAACAGGGAAGAATTAGTGGGGGAAGCAAAAGTGGACGGGAATCTGGGAGGCAGTGACCATGAGTTGGTTGAGTTCAGGATCCTGACACAGGGAAGAAAGGTAAGCAGCAGGATACGGACCCTGGACTTCAGGAAAGCAGACTTCGACTCCCTCAGGGAGCGGATGGGTAAGATCCCCTGGGGGACTAACATGAAGGGGAAAGGAGTCCAGGAGAGCTGGCTGTATTTCAAGGAATCCCTGTTGAGGTTACAGGGACAAACCATCCCGATGAGTCGAAAGAATAGTAAATATGGCAGGCGACCAGCTTGGCTTAACGGTGAAATCCTAGTGGATCTTAAACATAAAAAAGAAGCTTACAAGAAGTGGAAGGTTGGACATATGACCAGGGAAGAGTACAAAAATATTGCTCGGGCATGTAGGAAAGATATCAGGAGGGCCAAATCGCACCTGGAGCTGCAGCTAGCAAGAGATGTCAAGAGTAACAAGAAGGGTTTCTTCAGGTATGTTGGCAACAAGAAGAAAGCCAAGCAAAGTGTGGGCCCCTTACTGAATGAGGGAGGCAACCTAGTGCCAGAGGATGTGGAAAAAGCTAATGTGCTCAATGCTTTTTTTGCCTCTGTCTTCACTAACAAGGACAGCTCCCAGACTGCTGCGCTGGGCATCGCAACATGGGGAGTAGATGGCCAGCCCTCTGTGGAGAAAGAGGTGGTTAGGGACTATTTAGAAAAGCTGGACGTGCACAAGTCTATGGGGCCGGACGAGTTGCATCTGAGAGTGCTAAAGGAATTGGCGGATGTGATTGCAGAGCCATTGGCCATTATCTTTGAAAACTCGTGGCGAACGGGGGAGTCCCAGATGACTGGAAAAAGGCTAATGTAGTGCCAATCTTTAAAAAAGGGAAGAAGGAGGATCCTGGGAACTACAGGCCAGTCAGCCTCACCTCAGTCCCCGGAAAAATCATGGAGCAGGTCCTCAAGGAATCAATCCTGAAGCACTTACACGAGAGGAAAGTGATCAGGAACAGTCAGCATGGATTCACCAAGGGTAGGTCATGCCTGACTAATCTAATAGCCTTCTATGATGAGATTACTGATTCTGTGGATGAAGGGAAAGCAGTGGATGTATTGTTTCTTGACTTTAGCAAAGCTTTTGACATGGTCTCCCACAGTATTCTTGTCAGCAAGTTAAAGAAGTATGCGCTGGATGAATGCACTATAAGGTGGGTAGAAAGTTGGCTAGATTGTCGGGCTCAACGGGTAGTGATCAATGGCTCCATGTCTAGTTGGCAGCCAGTGTCAAGTGGAGTGCCCCAGGGGTCGGTCCTGGGGCCGGTTTTGTTCAGTACCTTCATAAATGATCTGGAGGATGGTGTGGATTGCACTCTCAGCAAGTTTGCAGATGACACTAAACTGGGAGGAGTGGTAGATACGCTGGAGGGCAGGGGTAGGATACAGAGGGACCTAGACAAATTGGAGGATTGGGCCAAAAGAAATCTGATGAGGTTCAATAAGGGTAAGTGCAGGGTCCTGCACTTAGGACGGAAGGATCCCATGCACCGCTACAGACTAGGGACCGAATGGCTAGGCAGCAGTTCTGCGGAAAAGGACCTAGGGGTGACAGTGGACGAGAAGCTGGATATGAGTCAGCAGTGTGCCCTTGTTGCCAAGAAGGCCAATGGCATTTTGGGATGTATAAGTAGGGGCATAGCGAGCAGATCGAGGGACGTGATCGTTCCCCTCTATTCGACATTGGTGAGGCCTCATCTGGAGTACTGTGTCCAGTTTTGGGCCCCACACTACAAGAAGGATGTGGATAAATTGGAGAGAGTCCAGCGAAGGGCAACAAAAATGATTAGGGGACTGGAACATACGACTTATGAGGACAGGCTGAGGGAACTGGGATTGTTTAGTCTGCGGAAGAGAAGAATGAGGGGGGATTTGATAGCTGCTTTCAACTACCTGAGAGGTGGTTCCAGAGAGGATGGTTCTAGACTATTCTCAGTGGTAGAAGAGCACAGGACAAGGAGTAATGGTCTCAAGTTGCAGTGGGGGAGGTTTAGGTTGGATATTAGGAAAAACTTTTTCACTAAGAGGGTGGTGAAACACTGGAATGCGTTACCTAGGGAGGTGGTAGAATCTCTTTCCTTGGAAGTTTTTAAGGTCAGGCTTGACAAAGCCTTGGCTGGGATGATTTGATTGGGGATTGGTCCTGCTTTGAGCAGGGGGTTGGACTAGATGACCTCCTGAGGTCCCTTCCAACCCTGATATTCTATGATTCTATGATTCTATGTGTGTACAGGTCTTGTTTGCTGCATTGCTGTACGGACTGGTTGTCCTTCAGGCAGACTCTGCACTTTTGCCCAACGCTTGACAATCTCTGTACACATGTTCATGTCCACACCTCCCACACAGGCATCTGGGCTGTCTGTCTGTGACAGATTTGGGCTCTCTTTCTCTGCCCTGCCTGATTTGCTCCTATGTGTTCATCCCATGCTCATCCTTCCCATTCTCCTGCCTGATACCCTTATGTGTGGTTTTCTAGCTGTCCCCCTCCCACACCGCCTGCCCCTGCAGTTCTGTCGGCTGCATTGCTGTACCAGTTTGTGCAGCTTTTTCTAAAGTCAGATGCTCACTGGCTCCGAGCGACTGCTCACTACAGCGCCCCACCAGGCTGTCCCTGAGCAGGGAATCGCTTAAGGCCCAAACTGCAACATTGGCATCCTAGCTTCATGTCTGTACCTCATTCCTCCATCCCTTGTGCCTTTGGTACTCTGTGAGGAGAGGGAATCTTTCATAGGTTTCCCTTTTCCCAAGTACACAATATGCTCTGAACTGTGCTAGGACTTTGTCAAAATCCGTGCTGTCCACAGGTGAGAGCTGGAAGCTATTACAAATCTCTGG
Source organism: Chelonia mydas (assembly GCF_015237465.2). Classification (NCBI taxonomy): domain Eukaryota; kingdom Metazoa; phylum Chordata; order Testudines; family Cheloniidae; genus Chelonia; species Chelonia mydas. The sequence continues at coordinate 24,107,867 of NC_051257.2, forward strand.
CTGTACCTGCTATGGTTAATAGTAAAGCCACTTTCCTGGCATGCTCAGCGTGTCTGCATACATTGCAGACATAAACACCACGAACCTCTGTTTGAAATGCTTCCAGACCCCTTCCACATTGCTCCCAAACCTTCCTTCTCATGGTGGTTTCAGACCATCCATCCTTGCTGGCTGGGTGCATGCAGTTCAGGCGTCTGGAATTGCTGTGAAAATTCTTCTTGATTACGCTCAAATCCATCCACTCCCTGCATCATGTGGTGTTCTTCTCACAAAGGCAAGGAGCGCTTGTGTTTAACAGCTACAGTCAGTTTGTTTAAACATTCCATAGCACAGCACGGACAGCCTGCAGCGTGCTCCAGTCAGCCACACTGTGCTCTGCCCCTGCCCACTGCCCAACATGGAAGATGCCCTTTTCTCTCTGTGGCCACACCCACATCCTTACACACCCTACCAGGGGTTCTGCACATGGTGGGTGAGGATTTGCAAAGGGAAAGCAAGAGCAGGTGAAATAAAAAGTCCATTTGACTGAAAACCCTTCCACCCACAGCGGAGACACTGCCCTGTTTGTTTGCGTTTGCCTGCTGTTTGCATTCATTGGCTTAGCAAGTTCCTACAGACATCCCCTGCCCAATACTGCAAACTGTCCCCCAGATTTCCTGTGGCTGTAGCTACTAGCAGCTTCCCTAGAAGGCACAGGGAGGCGAAACAACCCAGACACTCAGCACCCAGTGATACTGTCTTGAGCAAGGATGTGAGCAGCACTTCTTGAAGCCGTGTCAGAGGTTCAGGAGCCCTCCCAAAAAGCTTCATATTCTTGGCTCCACCTGTAGGGGAGAAGAAGGAGCTAGGTGACCTTGTTGCTCATGTGCATGCCCAGGACGCTCAGGAAGCTGCTGTTTTCCAGTCGGGGGATCAGTGTGCCCGGTGACATGAGTGGCAAAGGTGGGTGTGCCCGGAGCAGCAAGAGAGGCCAGCAGGAAGCGGGCGCTCCGTGTGCACAGCCAAGGAGTGATGTGCTCACGCGGAAGAGGCAGTTGCCAATGGCTTGATGTTCCAAGACGGTGGGTTTCCAGCGCTCTTGCTGAAGTTCAGAGGCACCGCGGCTCAGCACCTGGCGATCAGGCTGCCTGCCTGGGCTACCGACCGTGGAGTGTGCAGCTCCCATTGACCCCTCCCCCTCCCAGTGAGGGGGCACGTTCCCTGCCCCTTTCTTAGTTCCTGCGTGGCATGTAGCTGGGATGCTTTCTCCGCCTCATGCCTCAAGCTGGTTTCCCCACCGCACCCGTGTGGCAATGAATGCTTTGTGGCTCAGGGTCCCTGAGGAGCATACTGTCTGGAGATCACAGTCCTGGGCTCTCTGCAGAGGTAGGAGCATGTGTGCCAGGGGCCACCCTCCCTTGTTTTAGCCTTTTCAAACTTCTATCAGTTACAAAAGCTGCCCACTGGGCCTTTGCTTCGGAGTGCCATCTGCCCCCCCCGCACACACACACACAAAGTTGCTCCACCCAGCCCCAGGCCCTGAAATGCTCTCTCTAGGGGCTCTTCCTTCCAGGAGGGAGGCAGAAGTGAAGCTGGCTCTCATGCCCATGGGGCCTCCTGGAGATCTCCTGCAGGGAAGCACCCTGTGCCCCAGGACAGCTTGCGCTGGGGAGGGGGCTGGGGAAGCATGTCCCCGGCTGCTCCCCAGAGCCTGGTGCTCTGGCAGGGAGGAGGCAGAGCACTGCAGCCGCTCTGGGCTCATGTTCATCATAAAACTCTGCTTTCTCTTTTGGAAGCCTCTGTTGGGAAATGCCGGTTCTTGGGCTTTTGAACACCTCACGGATGCCCCCTAATGGCTGCTGGGTAAATGGCAGTCTGGCACCAGCTCCGCTCACTCCCGAATCTGTCCCCTTAGACATCTGCTCTTGACACAGAAACCCAAGGAGCGTCAGGACATTGCTCACCCGCGCACGACCCGCCTACCAGCTCCCCGTTCTCCACCGCCCCACGCACCTGCTCACGCACCCTCGCCAAGCCCTGCATTCCCCCTGTCCCACGGGGCCCTGTCACCCCACAGCCTCACCTCACCTGCCTCTCATCTAGCCGCAAATTCATCGGCATCCCAGGGTCAGCAGCCTCACCTCCCCTGGGTCTGCATCCCCCCTGTGCCCCATGGGCCTGCTCTGACCCCCCCATCACTGTTCTCTCCCCTCGCCAGTCTGCATCCCCCCTGCGGCCCATGGGCCTGCTGTGACCCCCCATCACTGTACTCTCCCCCCAAGTCTGCATCCCCCCTGTGCCCCATGGGCCTGCTGTGACCCCCCATCACTGTACTCTCCCCTCGCCAGCCTGCATCCCCCCTGTGCCCCATGGGCCTGCTCTGACCCCCCCATCACTGTACTCTCCCCTCGCCAGTCTGCATCCCCCCTGTGCCCCATGGGCCTGCTGTGACCCCCCATCACTGTTCTCTCCCCTCGCCAGTCTGCATCCCCCCTGTGCCCCATGGGCCTGCTGTGACCCCCCATCACTGTACTCTCCCCCCCAAGTCTGCATCCCCCCTGTGCCCCATGGGCCTGCTGTGACCCCCCATCACTGTACTCTCCCCTCGCCAGTCTGCATCCCCCCTGTGCCCCATGGGCCTGCTGTGACCCCTCATCACTGTACTCTCCCCCCCCAAGTCTGCATCCCCCCTGTGCCCCATGGGCCTGCTGTGACCCCCCATCACTGTACTCTCCCCTCACCAGTCTGCATCCCCCCTGTGCCCCATGGGCCTGCTGTGACCCCTCATCACTGTACTCTCCCCTCACCAGCCTGCATCCCCCCTGTGCCCCATGGGCCTGCTGTGACCCCCCATCACTGTACTCTCCCCCCCCAAGTCTGCATCCCCCCTGTGCCCCATGGGCCTGCTGTGACCCCCCATCACTGTACTCTCCCCTCACCAGTCTGCATCCCCCCTGTGCCCCATGGGCCTGCTGTGACCCCCCATAACTGTACTCTCCCCTCGCCAGTCTGCATCCCCCCTGTGCCCCATGGGCCTGCTGTGACCCCTCATCACTGTACTCTCCCCTCGCCAGTCTGCATCCCCCCTGTGCCCCATGGGCCTGCTGTGACCCCGCATCACTGTACTCTCCCCTCGCCAGTCTGCATTCCCCCTGTGCCCCATGGGCCTGCTGTGACCCCTCATCACTGTACTCTCCCCTCGCCAGTCTGCATCCCCCCTGTGCCCCATGGGCCTGCTGTGACCCCCCATCACTGTTCTCTCCCCTCGCCAGTCTGCATCCCCCCTGTGCCCCATGGGCCTGCTGTGACCCCCCATCACTGTACTCTCCCCTCACCAGTCTGCATCCCCCCTGCGGCCCATGGGCCTGCTGTGACCCCGCATCACTGTACTCTCCCCTCGCCAGTCTGCATCCCCCCTGTGCCCCATGGGCCTGCTCTGACCCCCCCATCACTGTACTCTCCCCTCGCCAGTCTGCATCCCCCCTGTGCCCCATGGGCCTGCTGTGACCCCCCATAACTGTACTCTCCCCCCCCAAGTCTGCATCCCCCCTGTGCCCCATGGGCCTGCTGTGACCCCCCATCACTGTACTCTCCCCTCACCAGTCTGCATCCCCCTGCGGCCCATGGGCCTGCTGTGACCCCCCATCACTGTACTCTCCCCCCCAAGTCTGCATCCCCCCTGTGCCCCATGGGCCTGCTGTGACCCCCCATCACTGTTCTCTCCCCCCCAAGTCTGCATCCCCCCTGTGCCCCATGCGCCTGCTGTGATCCCCCATCACTGTTCTCTCCCCTCGCCAGTCTGCATCCCCCCTGTGCCCCATGGGCCTGCTCTGACCCCCCCATCACTGTACTCTCCCCTCGCCAGTCTGCATCCCCCCTGCGGCCCATGGGCCTGCTGTGACCCCCCATAACTGTACTCTCCCCTCGCCAGTCTGCATCCCCCCTGTGCCCCATGGGCCTGCTGTGACCCCCCATCACTGTACTCTCCCTCCCAAGTCTGCATCCCCCCTGTGCCCCATGGGCCTGCTGTGACCCCCCCATCACTGTACTCTCCCCCCCAAGTCTGCATCCCCCCTGCGGCCCATGGGCCTGCTGTGACCCCGCATCACTGTACTCTCCCCCCCCCAAGTCTGCATTCCCCCTGCGGCCCATGGGCCTCCTGTGACCCCCCATCACTGTACTCTCCCCCCCCCAAGTCTGCATTCCCCCTGCGGCCCATGGGCCTCCTGTGACCCCCCATCACTGTACTCTCCCCTCGCCAGTCTTCATTCCCCCTGCGGCCCATGGGCCTGCTGTGACCCCCCATCACTGAATTCTCACAGCATCACAACTGTCCTCACCACATTCACCTCCACCCCACATAGAGCTGCTGGGGTCCCTGCCGCATAACCTGCCAGTCCCCTCCCCCCCAGCCACTCCTGCATGGCACTGCTGGGATCCCACTGACTGGCCCCCGGACCGGAGAGCTGACTCCCCCTCCGCCCACCAGAGCCCTGCTGCGGCCCATGCGGCGGCAGGGTCCTGGCTGTCCAGGGTTAAACCCTTGGCCCTGGGATGCGCAGGGCCCTGGTACCCTGCAGGGTGAGCGCAGGTTCAGGTGTAGGGTGTCCAGCACAACCAGCATTAGCAATAGGGAGGGGGAAGCAGGCGTTGGGAGCAGGAACCCAAAGCAGATCCACCAAGATCTCTGGCCTCTCATCCCTCCCTTCCCCTGTCCTCCCTGCCCTGGCCTGCTGGGGCTGAGAGCTCAGCCTCTTCCTGCCACCCCAACCCCCCCTCGCCGCCTGGCTGCCCCAGCCTCCCCCGCCTCTGGAGGGGGATATCGCATGCCCCTCACGAGCCACTTGTGCCCCTGACAAGCCTGGCACCCCCAGCAGGGCTCCGACCCGGGCCTGGCAAGGGTGGTGAGGCTGTGCAGGGCTCACCGATGGCCCTGCCTGGGCTGCAAGGGGCGAGTGGGCAGGAATGGTTCCAGGCGCTGGGTCTGGGGCCTGCCGTGCCCACGTGCCCCCAGAGGCGTGATGTATGGCCTGGCCATTATGGTGCGGGGGCAGGGAGCGTTCGGCAGCCCAGCCCTCCCCCTTCCTCTCGCTGAAGGCTCTCTTGGCAGCTGCCCCGCTCTCTTGGCAGAGACGCACCAGAATTGGAGAAAGCAGCAAGAGAGAAATTAAAAAGGGAAAAAAGCCCAATAGCCTGGAGAAGCTTGTGTGTTTGCCCTTTGTAATGACGTAGTGTCCTGTGCCTCTCCCCTAACTCCCTTCCCCTCCCTTCGGCCAGCCCCCACCCCTCGCCCCTCACAGCCTTGGAAGCCACAATTAAGCGGCTCTGGGATAAAACACACTGGCTGCAAGAGGACTGGGGCATTGCTTCAAGAGATGGCAAGGCAGCTGGCTGCATCCCTCCTTCCCGGAGTCCTCCTCCTCCTCGCCATCCTCCCGGCTTCTCGGCAAGGAGGTAAGGAAAGCAACAGCTGCTTCTCCCCAGCCTGAGCCAGCCATTTAGCCCCAAGCCAGGCCACCTCTCTTGGGACACCTGACCTCAGGCGCTGGCTGGCTGGGACAAGGCTCCTGGGCAGCTGGTTCTGGGGCATGTGTCCCCAAGGGAAGGGGAATGCCCAGTGGGCAGGCTGCTAATGCCACGAACCCCCTTTGGGAACGGAGCAGCTCAACAAAGCCCCTGGGCCAATCGGAGACTTTGCCGTGTCTGCGCTGCCCTGGGCTCAACTTCCCCCTGCCGTCCGTGGGTCCCATCCACAGCTCCTCGCAGAACCTGGCCTGTCCCTTCTGCTCCCCGCCGCGGGGGCAGGCATGCTCCCAACTAGCCATGCCCAAGTGTGACATGGCACTAGGGCTCTCCCTGGGGCAGGGGTTGGAGCATGTCGAGCTGGGAGCCCAGCCAGGGGCTGCGCCTGGGGATCCCTGCCTGACACTGGACAGCCGCTCTCCTGGGGGGAGAGGTGCTTGTTGAGGGGCTCCTACCGGGTCATGCAACGTCCTCCCTAGCGCATCCCAGAAGGCAAGATCCCAGCCCCAGCTAGGGTACCAGGGCCCGCCGGGCTGTCAATGTGGGGGACTGAGACACAGAGAGCAGGCGTGGGGTGAGTGTGAGAGTCCGGGGTTCACTCTGTGTGTGTGTGTGTGAGACACAACCCATGTGTATCACACTCTCAGTATCTCATGTGTCACTCTGCATCTGTGTGTGTTACCCTCCGCGCATGTGACACAGCCTGTGTGTAGCCACCTCAGTGTGTATGTGAGAGACACAATACACGTGTCTCATTCTGTGTGTGTCTGACACAGCCTGTGTGTTTTGCTGTGTGTGACAGAGACACAACGTGTGTGGATCACTGTCAGTGAGTGTGTGTGACACGGTGCCTGTGTAGCACTCTCACTGCAGGTGTGGGTGTGATAGAACCTGTTCATAGCACCCTTGATGTGTGGATGTGAGAGACACAACCTGTTTGGAGCACTCTATGTGTGTGTGTTTGTATGCGTGTGTATGTATGGCACAGTCCATGTGTAGCACCTTCAGTGTGCGGGTGTATGAAAGAAAGAGAAACAAAGCCCCTGTGTATAATTCGCAGTGTGTGTGACACAGTCTTTGTGTATCACTTTGTGTGTGTGAGACAACACCCAAGTGCATTACTCTGTGTGTGTGTGTGTGTGTGTGTGACAGCCTGTGTGTATATGGGTATATGTGTGACACAGCCAGTATGGAACACTCTGTTTGTGTGTAGGTGTGACACAGCCCATCCGGATCACTCTGTGTGTGTGTGCGTGTGTGTGTGACATAGCCCAGGTGGATAACTCTGGGTGTGAGTGTGTAGTTCTGACACAGCCCATGTAGATCACTGTGTGTATATGTGTAAATGTGTGACACAGCCCGTGTGGAGCACTGTGTGTGTGTGTGTGTGTGTAGTTGTGACACAGCCCGTGTGGAGCACTCCCAAAGGCAAAAGGGATGAAAATGCAGCCTGTAGTTCACAATGCACATTGCAGCTGGAGGGGCGGGGCTGGGAGTGGCTGTGGGGCGGGGCAGGGCTGGGAGTGGCTGTGGGGTGGGGCAGGGCGAGTGTAGCTGTGGGGCGGGGCTGGGAATGGCTGCGGGGTGGGGCAGGGCGAGCGTAGCTGCGGGGTGGGGCTGGGAGTGGCTGTGGGGCAGGGCGGGGCTGGGAGTGGCTGTGGGGTGGGGCAGGGCGAGCGTAGCTGTGGGATGGGGCTAGGAGTGGCTGTGGGGTGGGGCGGGGCTGGGAGTGGCTGCGGGGTGGGGCAGGGCTGGGAGTGGCTGTGGGGTGGGGCAGGGCGAGTATAGCTGCGGGGCGGGGCTGGGAGTGGCTGTGGGGCAGGGCTGCGAGTGGCTGCGGGGTGGGACAGGGCGAGTATAGCTGTGGGATGGGGCTAGGAGTGGCTGTGGGGCAGGGCGGGGCTGGGAGTGGCTGTGGGGCGGGGCAGGGCGAGCGTAGCTGTGGGGTGGGGCTAGGAGTGGCTGTGGGGTGGGGCGGGGCTGGGAGTAGCTGTGGGGCGGGGTTGGGAGTGGCTGTGGGGCGGGGCAGGGCGAGTGTAGCTGCGGGGTGGGGCTGGGAGTGGCTGTGGGGCAGGGCGGGGCTGGGAGTGGCTGTGGGGTGGGGCAGGGAGAGCATAGCTGCGGGGCGGGGCTGGGAGTGGCTGTGGGGCGGGGCAAGGCGAGCGTAGCTGCGGGGCGGGGCGGGGCTGGGAGTGGCTGTGCCCGCCTGCGGGAGGGGCCGGCACGCCCAGGAAGGTCTCTGGGGGAGCGGGCAGCAGGGAGGGGACGTGTCAGCTGGCCTGGGCGGGCTGCGGGCGGCACGCTCTCGGCTGCCGAGCAGTGGCGGGGAGTGCCTAGGAGGAGGTGCCTAGTGGAGGGGCTGCCGAGCAGTGGAGGGGCTCGTGCCAGTGCAGACTGTCTCCTGGGGGCCTGTGGCACGTCTGCGTTTCCCAGGCGGGGCAGAGCTTTCTGCCCGGCCCTGTGACCGTGCCGCTGGCTGCAGCGGGCTCAGATTCTGCCCGCTTTGCAGCCGGCAACCCGGGTAGTGCCCACGCTGGCTCGACGGTGGGACTGGGCTTGCCTAGGGGGGAGGTGCAGGGGACCTGCCTCCAGTGGGCCCGACCCTGCCAGGGAACTGCTGTTTGTCCAGACTCCCCTCGCCTCCCCCCATGCCCACGGGGTCTCTGTGGCCACAGGGCTGGCCCCCCCAGAGACACACCTGTAGACCTGGGGTGTGCCTCTCCCCTGCCACGTGTAGGCAATGGGGCAAGTGGTGCTGGGGTAGTGGGAGAGGCCAGGGCTCTCTTCCCAACTCTGTGTGGGGCCCTGCTGCCCGTTGGCAGCTGTACACTGCACTCCCTCCACAGGCTTGAACTGGAAGAACCCAGGCTGCGCGAGCCATAGCATCAAGCACTCCCAGGCCAGGCAGGGTGCTGGCTTCGTCTCCCAGCTCTGCCCTGACAAATCCTGTCCACACAGGCTCACGGGCTGCAAAGGGCAGGAGTCCCGCAGGCCAGGCAGCAGGGACCATGGAGAGCGATTCCCACCCAGGCTGGGGCCAGGTGTGCAACCCAGGGCTGGATCACAGGCCTGGAAAGCAGGGCCTCGCGCCCGTGGCGTTTACTGCCCAGGCCCATCCCACCATCTGCCTGCTGCATCGCTGGGGATAATGCGAGCATGCCTGAGCCAGGCCCAAAGCCTGCACCTGCCCCGGCCCAGCTCCGCAGTAAGGCGATTAGCACTGAGCAGCCTCAGCCTGTGACGGTCACATGCTCACTGAGCACCTCCGAGGCAAGTGTCAGGCTGTGAGAAGCCAAGACCGCCCACGGGGCGCTTCTGGGGACTTGCAGCTCCTGACACTGTGCTCTAAGCTCTGTGTCTCGGAGCTCACAGCGAGACGGACAGAGAGGCCTTTGTTCTGTGCAATGCACTCTGCCCCATCTGGGCCCCCTCCTCACTTGGGGCCCTACAGAAATGGCGCCTACACTGCCCAAACCGTGGGCGCTCCATCGCCGGGATGGCCAACCTGGGAGCTGCCCCGCAGCCAGCACTCCTGCATTGGTCCCTCCAGCGCCTCCCGCTGGGGCAGGCTGGGAACTAGTGCTCCTCCACTCTCTACAGCACCTCCTGCTGGCGAGGCTGGTGCTCCCTGCAGCTAGGACTTCTGCACCATTCCCTGCCGCCTGGAGGAGCTTCTCAAAGCCAGTGCTGTTCCTACTCCCTCCAGCGCCTCCTGCTGGCAGAGGCCACAATGCTGCTGTGAGCTCGCCCCTGCTCTGCTTTTTGTGCAGCAGATAGGTCCAGTGCACAGCAGCTGGGTGTGGGGACGGGAGCTGCCCTATTCCCTGTACCTGTGCAGCAGGCATGGCCCCGTTTTCAGTCTACGTGTCTCCCACCCTTGTGCTGCACACCTGATGATGGCTATTCTCAGATATGGCCAGGCTTTCATAATCTGAATTTTGCCTCTTTTCTAGGGTGACCAGACGTCCCGATAAAATCAGGACTGTCCCAATTTTTAGTTCTTTGTCCCGTGTCCCGACCGATGCACGGTCAGGACGCCATGTATCCCGATATTGCGGCTTTGGCCGCTCCAGCGGGTTTTTTGTTGTTGTTGTTTCGGCAACTCCGGCCGGTTTTTTTTTTTTTTTTTTTGCTTCCCCCATGTGTCCCGATATTTTGTCCGTTTCATCTGGTCACCCTACTCTTTTCCTGCTCATGAATTGTTCCCCAGGGGCATGACTTTCACCCAGTGATTTCAGTGAATAATTTGCCATCTGCAGTTCCGCGACGCCCAGCACCGGTGAGCCCTGCTCCACAGCTGGCAGCAGGAACCAGCATGGCAGAGGTCTCCTGGAAGCCAGGACAAGGGCCCTGAATGGAGCTTTAGCCGCATGGCAGCGAGTGACTGGCCTCTGATTCCTGCCAGATGGTGCCACCCATCTTATCAGAGCCTCGTAGCCTGGTCCTTGCTGGGGTGGGGGGTCCAAGAGGGGCACTGCAATCTCAGCCCCACGCCAATGGGCAAGAGAACAAATGCCTCTGTGCTGGCTGGAAGGCGAGAAGTCTGCGGGAGCCCTGGAGTGCGCCATGTGGAGCTGCCCCTGACGAGCCCCCCTGGGTCGGGGATGCCCAGGGCGACCGCTGCAGTTCTGTTGGTTTCAGTGCGATCGCTTGCACCAGGGCTGAATTCGGTTCCTCGTGTCTGGTCGTTGGCTTTATAGCTCAACAGGTTAGGGCCCCCAGGGCCAGCCTTGCACGTCTGGAGGGGCTGTGCAGTCTGGGGCTCAGCAATCTCCTTAGCACAAGATCCTAGAGACCTGCCTGGCTGTGAGCAGCAGCCCCTGAAGCCAGCTGGGAGGGGACCTAACCAACTCGCCTTCAGGGAGCCTCTGAAGGAGACACTAGGGGCTATCTACTCTGCAGTTGGCAGCCAGCCGCCCAGCCTGGGTAGGGCTCTGGCAGGGCCCGAGCTAGTGCGCTAACTAGCTGTGTGAACGCCGTGGCTGTGGCCAACATGCAGGCTAGCCACCCAGCTCAGGCCCAGGGCTCGGGTGGGCCTGAGAGCTGAGCTGCAATGCCCACACAACTATTTCCAGCATGCTAGCTCGAGCCCCGCTAGCACGTCTGTCTGCCAGGGCTGGGAGGCTTGCCCCAGGTTCAGTGTGGACCACCCTCATGCTCCAACAAAAGGGCAGGACAGCCAACATCTGGCACCAGCGATCTGAGAGATCTGACCCGTGGACTCTTCAGAGCGTGCAGTGAAGAGCTGGTGCTAAGCTGGGGCCTGGGACTTATTGCCGTCAATACGAATGGGCTGGGATATGAACTAGCCAGCTTGGTGCATCTTGTCCAGCCATGGGCCAAGCTAACCGAGCTCAGAACGGGAGAGTCTGCCATTAGCAGATGTCACCTCCTGATATTCTTTCGACTGTAGGATTCCAAAACCCTCCTGCCAAGCAAGACAAGGCCCCCCTTCCAGCAGCACACAAGGCCACGGTGAGCTTTGCCAAGATCCAGGGGAGGTTGGCACACTCCTCACTCAGCTCAGCTCCACTCTCAGCCCTGTCTGGGGAGGGCAGACTCGGGAAAAGTTGGGATCAGAGCCTAGGAGAGATGGAAACCTCTGTGACAGCCAGTCAGTGAACAGCTGGTGAGGAGGGCTGAGTGGGAGATAACGCTGAAGGTAGCAGGGCCCCATGAGAGACATATAAGCCTGATGGATGGCGCCCGCCCAAAGGATCCAGAGTATCCTTAGGAGCCCTTTGCCCAGCAGCTGAGAAGCATGGCTGAGGCACCGAACATGAGAAGGTCTGCACAGAACAAGCCCGTCTCGATGACAAATCCTGAGTTAACAGGGACCTGCCCTTGGTGCTGGGGAGTGACGCCAATCAGGAGCTGGCACTGGGGCGAAGGAGAACTAGACCGAGGAGGAAGGATGCCCGGCTTCAAACCCCCCACCCCAGCCTACCCAGGCTGGGCAGGGACATTCATCAGCCATGGCTCCAGGAAGGCTTCTGTCCCATGTGTGGTGGTGCCAGGTGCTGCATTAAGTGGCACCAGTGCTGGGCCAGCTCCTGCCAATGGGCGCCATCCAGGTCGTGCCCACGCTGACTGCCGTCTCCTCTCCGCACACCCGGCCTTCTCAGACTGCTCTTCCTGGGAACCCAAACTCCGCGGGGAGGCTGGGCTGGGATGACTCAGCACCAAAGAACTTACCGGGAGCCAAAGGCCCCTCTGACCTCTCTGGAGGGGCAAATGGAGCCCCTCGCTCGAGTCTTGCTGAGGAATGTCCTCATCCCAGCCCAGCTGGCACTGCACAGCTAGCTGCTTTAGCCACCATGTGGGACCATTCCTCCCAGCAGCAGCCCAGAGGCTCCTGCGGCTCCCCCGGCTCTGGGGCAGTCACATGCCCTCAGTGCCGTGTCACGCTGGCAGCCGCGCCAGATAACCACTGCCTGGCGCACAGAGCTCCCGCCGACACAATAACCTACTTGGCAGCAATGAGCGCCGAGCTCTGAGCCCTGGAGACAGGGGACAGAGGCTCCCCCGAGAGCTGGGGGGGGGTGTCTCCCTTTCCCCTAGAGAGTCTGCCCCCCTTCCCCTCTCCCTCCCAGCAGGCAGGGGCAGCAGACTGGGGCTGCCCTCTGGACAGCTCTCCAGGGCCAGGGCTGGACGGCTTACTGGTGGGGAGGCTGGAAGCCCCACGGGGCCCCCCAGTCAGACACAAGCTGCTCCAGCTACTCCCACCACGGCTCCCCCACTCCTCTCAGCAGCCAGGGAAGGGGTCGGAGGGAGGTGAGTTCCCCTTGCCATGCTGTCCCTTCCTGTGGCCTTGGGTCCCCGGCTGCACATCGCAGTCCATGGCTCACAGGGCCAAGCTGCAGCCCGGTGCAAACATCAGTGCAGTTCTGCCATTTACAGCAGGGCTGCAGTTGGCCCTCAGAGTGAGTCTGTGGTGCAGACAGGGCATTGCTCTGGGGAACCTCGCAGCACTGGCATCCCAGCTGCGCCCCAGTCTGGGGAGCCCCCCTTGGAGATGTTTGCAGCGGCTGAGGCTGGCGGTGGTCTGAAGTGCAGGGCAGGGAGGGGCCGCACGGACACTTTGCGTTTGTTTTTAAACAAGGAATTATCTGGGATTTGTTTTTCCGAGCCAGCGGGAGGCGAGCGGAGCGGGAGCCAGGGTTCTAATCCCTGTTTGAAAAGGTCAGAGCCCTGTCATTCATCCCAGCCAATAACGCAGTCTCTGCGACGGGAAAGTGGGGCAGGGCCAGGCCAGGGGAGTGAGAGGGACAGACAGACAGACGGATGGGGAGACAGGAGAGCGAGGGCTGGAACGAGTGCCTTTGGCTGCGGGAACGTGTTATCGCTCTGAATTCCATGCAAAGTGAGATCAGCTCGTCTGGAATCTGGAACCAATTCCAAAGCCTGCGGAGGCTCAGTGTAATATGCTCCACATTAGGCCGGCTCTGTGCTAGCTGCGTGGGCCAAGGGCTGCGGGCCTGGGCATGCAAGCTGCTGCCAGTGCAGCAGAGGTCCACTGGGCTTTGCCTTCTCCAGGGCCTGACACCCAGGGCTCTCAAAACATTTTGCTGTCCTGTGACCTTCCCATCCCATCAGGGGCACCTAGCGCTACCTCACATTACAGGTGGGGCAACTTCCCTGAGACAGGAGGGGAAGCCCCTAGGCTGCCTGGCAAGTCATTGGCACAGGTGGGATGGCACCTATAACTCATGGATCCCAGCCTTGTACTCTGTCATCCATCCAGTGCTGCTAGTGTGAACCCTGGCACTAGTGCTCTGTCTGTGTCTGGGGCTATAAGTGTGACCCATGACACTAGTGTCCTCTGTGTATCTGGTCTGTGAATGTGAACCCTGGCACTAGTGCCCTGTGTGTACATGGGGGCTGTGAGTGTGAACCCTGGCACTAGTGCCCTATGTGTGTCTGGGGCTGGGGGTGTGAATCTTGGCACTAGTGCCCTGTGCGTGCCTGGGGCTGGGAGTCTATGTCTATGTCTTGGGGCTGTCTATGGCGCAGGCAGGATGTTGTCTCCTCCCCCAGGGGCAGAAGCAGCTGGAGCAGAAAGCACTAGGAAGGCTTGTCCCAGCTGGACACGTGTCCGTGTCCCTGGCTGGAGCGGGTGAGAGGGCAGCTGTAGGGAGCCTGGTCTGGGTGTTGGGAAGGAAACGAGAACTTCTCCAAAGCCTGCTAAAGCTCCCCAGCAGTGAGAGCAGCCGCCTGCGGGCAGGCTCCGTCTCAGCCCCTCGATGCCATCTGCTGGGCATGTTTATTTGGGCAGCTGCTAGTGACTCCTTCAACTTCCACGCCCGAAGAACATAACCTAGCTGGGCGAGCTGGCCCGGAAGGACCTGGCTGGGTAGAGACTTACACAGAGCACCCGGCCATGGGCTGGGCTGAGGTGGGAGCAGGGCTGCCACCCGTCACCCCTCTCCAATGTGGGAACAATGCCCCCTCAGACCAGCCCTTGCCTAGGGGCAGCTGTGCACACTGGGACTGGGCCAGCTCCTGCAGGCAGCGGGTAGGACGTCTGTGCCCTCCCAGCTGGAGGCCCCACCCAGGGCAGGCAGGCAAGCCGTGTGCCCCGATTTACACAGAGGTCGCACTAGGCCACCCCAGGCAGAACTCCATGCCTAGCATGGCAACCCCGGGCTCCCTGCTCAGCACAGCAAACCCATCCTCCGCTGTCTCCCCTGCAAGGGGGTCCTGGTCCTGCCTTTGAGGTGCTTAGTGATCTGGGCCTGGGATACCCCGTGGAACTCCAGCTCCCACATCCCAAACACCGCACCCCGTTTTGTGCTGTCTGGGAGACTCAGCAGAGGCCAAGAACTACCTGGCGCTGCCCTGTAGAAAGACGGAGTGTTCGCTCCCCAGTGCTGTGTCTAAATACAACAGCCCTCCCAGCACCGAGTCCACACACAAGGGCTTGTCAACAGAAGCATATGGCTCTATGCAAAGGAATGGAAGTTCATGCAGCAGTGCCCCAGTATGTCCTCAGGGCTGACTAACCTAGCTAGGAGCAGGGTGGTGGCAGGCAAAGGTGGGCCCTGTCCCTGCTCCGTATGGGGGCAGCTGTTGGTGGGATTGGGGCGAAGATCTGCCTGAGGGTATCAGGTGGGGCTCTCCTAGCCCCATGGCAGCCGTCAGGTTCATTGTAGCTCAGCCTCCCCTCCCCCGCCTGAGAAATGGTGCTGGCTTGAATCCCAGGCAGCACTGGGCTGGCACAGATCCTGCTGCAGGGCAGCCTTTACTGACACAGCCATGGGCCTCCCCCTTTCCGGGGCTGTCCCAGAGCTGTGTGGGGTGTTACAGGAACAGCCGGCATCCCAAAGCCGAGCCCCTCCCCCCACAGCGTGCTCAGCCGCCCAGAGATCAGGGCCCAGGAGACGGGCCTGTTAGTCCCAGACAGGCCCGTCTCCCTTGGAGACCCCCCCCCCCGGAGTCTTACACCAGCTGGATAGGAATTAGAGCCAGGCCAGACTCCTGCCCCAGGGAGGAGAGCCAGGTACTCCCTTGCCTCAGGGGTGAATAGCCCTCCGCCAGGGCCCTCAGGGGTGTACAGCCCTCCCCCTTGGGCCTGAAGGGTGTCACGGCCCTCCACCATGAGTCTCAGGGGCACATGTGGCTTTTCTGGGTCCCATTAGCAAAATGACAGGGCTCTGAGCACACCGACCCCGTGCTGCTACCTACACTGGGCTTGCCAATTGTAGATCTCAAAGCACTTCCCCAGGATAGGTCTGTGTCACTATCCCCACAGTAATGATGGGCAAACTGTGGCACAGGGAGGTGCAGGGAATGGCTCGTGATCCCACGGCAGAGCTGGGACCTGACACTGCCCCGCAGCTCGTGCACTCAAGAGGGCAGTCCTGCTTTCTCTGTTTGTCCCAGGAAGGTTTCTGGGGTCCCTATGGGCTGGGTGGACGAGGCCCGGCGGATGTGTTTCCCAGCTGGCTGTCTGTGACGCTGCCTGTTCCTTTTGCAGGGGTGCCTGGTGCTGGAGGGGGAGTTCCAGCTCTAGGATATTACCCAGGTAAGAACCCACTCCCCCAGCTGGACATGGGAAGCTGCTGTTTGCAGGGAATGGGACTGTCTCCCCACCCAGCAGGGCACGCTCTCCCCTGCATGGGAAGGGAAGTGAGGGTGCAGTGGAAGAGGGGTCCCCAGGCCGGTGGATGGAAATATCAGCCTGTCCCAGAAGGGGGTGCTAGCCCCAGGGGAGAGGGGTCCCCAGGGCTGGGAGCTCAGGGAATGTCTCCCTCGCCTCAGCAGGAGTGTGTTTGGATGAATCTGGCCAGCAGGAGCCATGTGCAGGGGTGGGAACCCCGCAAGGGACAGTCAGGTGTGGATCCAGGCAAGCAGAGCTGTCTGTGTCATCCCTCCACACGTGGCTGGGCTGGCCACGGTCCCTCTGGGCAGAGGCATTGCTGCTCGGTGTGGCTGGGCCTGAGCTGAGAGTCAGGAGAGCCCGGTTCCTGTGCCAGCTCTGGCAGTCACTTGCGGCGTGGCCCTGGCTGAGGCACTGCTTGGGGTCGGGGAGACACGGAGCCCGGGGAGCGGTCTCTGCTCAGTGAGCGCAGCCGCAGCCTGGGCCCCAGCAAAGCAGCCGTGCTCTGGCATTTGTGCGCTGGTGGCCCTGACCAGTGCCTGAGGGACGATCCAGGCAGTTGGGGTGGTGGCAGCAAGGTGACATCTGGTAACACAGCAGTGGGAGGCCTATCAGCAAGGCACGCTCTAGCCCGGCCCTCTCACGAGTCATGTTGTAGCCCAGTTCCTTTGTCTTGCCCCCGGTTTATGACAACTAGGGGTCCCATCCAGGCCTGAGTCGCTGCATGGGCTCAGGCCCGGATCCACAAGGGACGTAGGCACTGCAGTGCAGAGCATCGCAGTGCTTAACGTCTAGGTGCCTTGAGAATCCCTGGAACACGCTGCAATCCACAAAGCCCATCTAGGGGCCCAGGCCCCCTGCATAGTGCCTGGAAGAGGGGGTGCGCCAGACTGCTGGGCACAAAAGTCAGCACGTGGGGCAAGGAGCCACCTAAGCTAGCCAGTGGGCACGGCCGACGGCAGGGGCGTGTCCGCAGCCGGGCACCTGTCTCTGCTCGCAACCCAGAAAGGGTTCAGTAGGAAGCCCTCCGCTGGCGTCTGGGGGGCGCAGCTCCTGCTGGTTTCTCACAGGCATGAGGTAGCCTGTGCCTCACTCCACACACAACAGCTGGAGGAGAGCACGGGGCTATTCTGCTGTGGGGCCCCCTCAGGCTCTCAGTGGATCAGGGGGACTGGAACCAGGGGTCTCCCACCTCCCAGGGGGGCCAAAGCACTGGACTATAGAGCCATTCTCTTGCTGTCACTTTCTGCCCCAGTGGTTGAGCTACTGGGGATTAATGCTGGCCAGTCACTGGCCAGAGAGAGCGGGACTGTCTGTGGTTAGGGCACACGCTTCGGAGGTGGAAGCCCCGGGCCTGCCCCCTCCTCTAACCCTCGGATTAGTTAGCCCCATTGAACAGCTTCAGCAGGAGACCCAGAGGGAGCCTCCCACCATCAGACTATCCCATGGCTCAGTCGTTAGAGCACCTTGGTGAGCGGTGGGAGGCCCCTGTTCAGATCCTGGGGGGGATGGGAATTGAACCAGGGTCACCTACATCCCAGGTGAGCATGCCAGCCCCTGGCTACGCGTTATAAGATGGGCACCACTACTCCTCCAGCTGGATTTTGAATGGGCCCTGATCTGGCAGGTGGCCTCTGAGCCCGCCCCCGGATGGCGCTTGGCAATGACTCAGATGGAGGAATGCCTGTCTTCTCCCCCTCGCATCGGGGCTTGGGCCAGAGGTGGGCTTTGGGGGCCTAGAGAAGGCAGCAGGGCCTGTACCCAGATGCAGAAACGTAGGCACTGAGGGAACTTTAACCCTCAAAACGTAGGTGCCGAGAGTTTCGGCACCTCCAGCATGAGCGGGAGCTTTGTGGATTGCAGCGGGGCCTAGACCTGGGACTTGGGCGCCTAAAGCCTGAACTAGGCACTGCCTTACCTATGTCCCTCAGGGCTCAGCTCCTGCGCCGGGCTGTGACAGAGTTCAGAGCCTGCATTCCAGGCACAGAGCCAGCCCCTCAAGTCCTTCTGGGAGCCAGGGAACCACTGGCCCGTGAGCCCAGCTCTGGCTGGCGGGACTCTGTGCTTTGCAGCTCCATCTACTGAGAGCGCAGGGCTGCTGCAGCGCAGCACGAGCTGTCCTTGCTGCGGCGAGCACTGGAAGGGAGCTGTCTCACCGCGTGGCTTTAGCCACAGCCGGCAGCCTGGCTTCACCTGCTGCTGGCCTGACTGGGCCGGGGTGGGGCTGACAGGCAGTGACCTTCAGCAGGGTGCTTTCCGTGCCCTTTCACTGCCCATTTCCCAAAGGAAAGAGGAGTCTCACTCGGGCAGTCCGACTGCAAGCTGGCAGAGGACCAGCTGCCCATGTCTTCCTGGCTCTAGTTCCTGTGGCTCTGGGCTGGAGCATGGTGGGGTGGAGGCCCTGGGATGGCAGCTCTCGGAGCTATACCCATGGGTGCTGATTACTCCAAAGCCGTGATGCGGGCAGGGCTGGAGGGCAGGGCGCTAAGCACGTGCTGCTGTTTGCAGGAGCTGCTGGGGTTGGAGGCCTGGGAGCAGGAGGCCTGGGGGCGGGAGCTGGACTTGCAGGTGAGTGCTGCCCTGAGATGCACAACCCAAAGTCACCACCTACATGGCCCAAGGCAATGGTGGCTGGCGAGCAGGCTTGCTGCTGGCTGAGTCCCTGGAAACAAGCATCTCTCCTGGGTATGGGGGCACCGTACAGCAGCTCCCCCCAGTAAGGAGGCACCCCTGCCCCTGTGTGCAGAAGCGCCTGTAGTGGGTCCTTCACCTTAGTGTGGAGGTATCTGCTTCCTGAGCTGCAGTGTCCCCCCATAACCAAAGGGGGTGGCACATGCCCCCTTCTGTGGTGCTATTGGATTCTCCAGGGAGAGAGCCCTTCAGTCTTGCAAACTAACATCTGGAAGCTTCTGCTCCAGCCACCCAGGGATCAAGTCAGGGAAGTTCTCAGATCCATGCTGTCGAGGAGACCAGCCTCGTGGGGCCTTCGAACCCATGTGCCTGGCTCTCAGGTGGAACAGTACAGGTTCTCTGCCCTGAGCTGCATGGCCAGTGTGCCAAGTTCATCTTGCCGGCTCCAGGCCAGCTGCCTGTGTGACACAATCTCCCAAGGCCAGGGACTGGGCAAAGCCTTGTGTGTCTCCATCCAAACCACCAGACTTACCGCATCAATTGGGCTCTTGCTTTTCTCTAGGGCTCGGTGTTGGAGCGAAACCTCCCAAGCCAGGTAAGGACGTCTCCCCGTCTGTGGGCTCTCGGCTGTGCAGCACAGGGCTCCATTTGCTAGGGCAGGGCTCGGCAGAAGCCAGGCATGGACATGCAGGGGTTTCCCATCAGCTGCTCCGCTTGCTTCTCTCGCATGGGGCTGAGTGGGGGGTCACTACTATGACTCCTCTGTGGCTGCCTTCTCCCTCCCAGCCTGAGCCCTGCTCGCTGTGCCCTGATGGCACCCATGCCCGCACATCACACTGCCCCAGCTTAGACCCCTCCCACACTCTATAGTTCCCTGCTTTGACAGCTGCCCCCCTCCCCAGACGGGCAGAGCCCCCTGCCCTGTCTCCTTCCCCAGTGCCTTGGGATCACGAGACCTCTCTTGCTGCTCACCCACACGGAGCTCTCCTCAGCCACAGTCACACAGCTGGAAACGCTCCTGTCCATGCCTGGAGCCCAACGCAGGGATTCACACCTTGGGGGCAGAGAACTCACTGGGTTCTTGTGTGGGAACCTCCTTCATACCCTGGGGCTGGCAGCCCATGACCCCTGGGAGCACTGGTACGAGGGGTGGTGCTAGGGCTGTGGTTGGCACTGTCCCCGCTCTGCAGGAGGCAGAGTGGCAGCCAATGCCTCGATGAGAGGAAGGCCCAGGCCACAGCAGAGCTGCTGGCCTATGGTCATCTGCACCTTCCTGGTTCAGGGCCTGGCAGCCTCAGGGCACTGGTTCCAGGCAGCCTCTTCTGCTGCCAGCGAGGCTTGGTTAAGGCATGTGAGGCCCCAACTAGCCTGAAGTTAAATGCCAAATCCAGGGGACTGAGCCAAAGCCCAGCACTCCCCGGTGCCCAGCACCACCCGGGGAACTGCAGCATGCAGAGCCCTAGGGCAGGGAGAGGATCCTGGCTCCCCCAGCCTGTCTGTAAGTCAGCCATCCCGGCGCTAGGGACAGAGCTCAGGAGCTCCAGAGTCAGTTGTGCCCATCTGAGAGCAGACATAAAGTTGCAGTAATGTCAGCCCCGTGCCAAACCCAGTGGTTGCCAGGAGGTTGTGCCCTGGAAAGCTGGCAGAGCCTCTCTCCGACTTTCAGGATTCAGTGTCAGGCCAGACAACCAGCCAGGTGCCTTTGCTCAGGCAAACCCCACACTGGAGCAGGAGGCACCTGTGGGGCAGAGGGTCCCATTTACAGTGAGAGATGCGCAGCCCGCAGGAGGCTCAGCACAGGGCTCCCAGGAGCCTGCTTGTGTCCCTCAGATGGCAGTGCCCAGCCTGCCCAGTCCAGCCTTTCCCCTGCAATGCCTGCAGTGGGGTCAGCTGGGCAGGGTGCTTCCCAGAAACCTCTCTGGCATGGCTAGACATGGCTTCGGCCCTGTGGGGTGAGGGGCTCCCCGGTGGCTGTGATGGTGCCTGGAGACACCCAGCCCCGGGCGGCAGCACCCTCCAGCTGTGGATGGAGCTGCTGAGGAATCGTCTGGTTGTTGTAGGATGGATCCACACTTACTCCAAGGAGCATGTCGCTGGCAGTCCACATGTCATCACCGTACTGTTTGGTGGGACAGCTGGGCCAGTGCACATCTCATCATGGGACCCTCTGCTGTGCCAGGCTGGGCCAGTGTGTTTGGTCATCACCAGATCAGGGGCATGCAGCTGGGCCCTAGCTCATCTGGGTGCTAGGGAGGGAGCAGGAAGGAAGGGGGCTGAGCCCCTGGCATGTTGGGAGGCAGGTGAGAGATGCTGAGTCAGTCCCGGGGACAGGGCCTGGAGGTCGACCATGCTGCCAGGTGCCCATCTGAGTGGGGCCAGGAGGCTCAAACCCCTTTGGGGTACTCCCAGGTCAGACTGCCCACCCAACCTTGGCCCTGCCCAGAGCCTAAGTGAGCAGCAATGTGATTGGCCCCTGGGCCTGTCCATCTGCATCTCCGCGGGTGTCCCTGGCAAGGTGGGTCTCCGATTTCAGTGTATGGAAAGAAAAACAAGGCCTGTGTTTGTGGGTAATGAAACCCAAATGGTGCAGAGCTGTGCAGGCCCAGCCTGACTGCTGGCAGCCGCCCTGCGCCAAGGGCAGTGGAATGTGCGCCTGGAGGGAGCGAGCGGGTGATTAGGCACAGATGTTGGAAGGCAGCAAAGTCCTGAGCCAGAGCGATTGCCATTGTGTCTGCTCAGAGCCTGGCTGAAATAACTGGGCTGAGCTTAACTGTCCCCATCACCTGTGCCTGCCTCCAGCCTTCCCTCCTTACCCAGCATGCCAGGCTGGGCAGCCGTCCCCTGATGCCCCTTCTCACCAATCTTCTCTTTCCAGGCCTCGGGGGACTTGGCGCACTTGGCCTGCAGCCAGGTGAGTGTGTTGACTCTTAGGGGCTCTCTGGCGAGGCTGAGCCCTGCCCCGGAGGGGCTGGCATGGGACCCCTCAGCCAGGGCACTCCCTTGCATACAGCACACACTGCAGATCCTTGTGCACCTCTCCTGATTCCTGTTTGCCCAAGCCACAGAGACAGGCGCTGAGATATGCAAGGCTGCCAAGGGGGTTGGACAACCTCGCAGTGCGTGGGGGTTGGGGAGCCAGGCTCCCTCGCAGCTGTGGGGCCCAGGGAGCTGGGGCGGTTCCCAGTCTCGAGTGATGGGATTCAGCCACAGCCCCCGATCAGGGTCAGGGCTCCATTGTGCCAGGCACTCCAGGCCTGGCTCCCACCCCACAGGCATGAGCACATGGGGCAGGAAGGAGGGATGGAGCCCACCTTTTGGGGAGCCACAGGACAGCTGGGTGCTCCACACCATCTCGGGATCTTTTAACTGTCTGCAGCCCAGCTTGGCTGTGGTTGGCCAGCTGGGTCCCTACCAGGGGCTGCAGGGAGCAGAGGGTGAGGGTGCCAAGGGATAAGGCAGGAACATGGAGGAGAGCTCAGAGATATTTGTGGGACGGGGGTCAAAGCTGGGATGGGGAGAAACGTGGTCAGAGACACGGGGAGACACGTACAGAGGGGCAGAGCTGGGTAGGGGATGCGGTGGGAGTTAAGGAGTCTGGACAGACATTGAAGAGGGGAGAAAATGGTCATATAATAGCAGGAAGGGAAAAGTGTGCTCACTCCAGCAGCCCCCCTGCTATCCCAGCCCAGGGCTCCCCCCACAAACCTACTGATACAACTCAATCCTGACCACAGCCCCCAGCTGCGCCCAATCTGGGGCCCCCCCACAGCTCTGCCAGTGCCCACCCTGATCCTGCCCTTCAGTCCCTGCAGTCCCAGCCCTGGGCTCCCTACACAGCTCAGCTGGCGCTGTGAGCTGAGAGCCGGTTTCCACCCCAGGCTGCCTGGAGCAGCGACTCACTAGGAGTCCCCTCAGGAGGTGGTCCCGCTCCCTCCACATGGGCTCTGTGACGCAGCAGGGAGCGGGGAGCCTTGACCTGGGAATGTGGCAGGGGAGTTTCACTGGGGGTGGGAGACCTGAGAGCCTGTCACCTGAGCCAGGAGGGGGAGGGGGAGGTAACACCTCTGCCCGGGAACCTGGACAAAGGCTGCAGGAGAGAGCCTGCTGGTGGGGTTTTGGTTTCAGTTTGGGGCTGGGTGGAGGAACGCAGGGAACCCCAGGGCTGGGGTCTAAGCTCCCCACCTGCCCCCCAGAAGGACTTGACTGAGGGGTCCTGGTTGTACCCACAAGCTCTGTTTTGGACTGTGTTCCTATTGTCCAATAAACCTTCTGCTTTACTGGCTGGCTGAGAGTCACGGTGAATGCCAGGAAAAGGGGTGCAGGCCCCGGACTCCCCCACACTCCGTGACAACTGGTGGCAGCGGTGGGATGTACTGCACCCCCTGAACGGCGCTTCCTGCAGTAAGTGACTGGGGAACAGTAAAACGAAGGGGGATTGATGGGAACCAGGCGTGCTGAAGATTCAGAGAGAGACGGTTTCAGGGGGCAGTTAACCCCTGGGAGTGTGTGACCAGAGAGAAGGACTTTTGCAGTAACAGGGTCCCCCGGGGGATTGCAGCAAGCGGTCCCAGGGGCGGAGGAGTCTGCAGCTCGACCCTGGCAAAGAGGTGGTGACCTCAAGAAGGACTGGCACCCTCGGGGTTCTTCCTGGAAACCATTGGGAGGTCCACCAAAGAACAGCTGATTGCCCAGTTGAAGGATAGGGATCGCTTGGATGACCCGATCCCTGTCCCTGACGGAAGCCGCCCGGTGGACGCAGCGTGGGCCTGGGGCCTGACCAGGCTGGGAGGGGTCAGACTGCTGCCGAGGATATCCCGAGACCCATCCTACCTATGCCTAGGGGAGGGGTTGGGGGAAACCCAGCGAATGCCAAGGGCACCCTGACCCCGGCAGCCAGCGGGGGATCCTCCTGGCAGAGCTCCCCATCCCTGGAGCGGAGGCGGCTGGAATGGGAGAGGGAGATGAAAATGAGCAAGCTGGAGGATCATGAAAGGCAACGTCAGCATGAGCAGGAGGAGAAGGAGAAACAGAGGCAGCATGAAGAGAAGCAGAGACAGCATGAGCTGCAACTGGCCAGGCTGAGGAGCAGTGGGGCCCTGGCTGCGGTGTGTGAGGGGGGACCCAAGACTGCAAGGAGCTTTGATAAGTGCTTCCTGGCCCAGTGTAAGCAGGGGGAGGACATAGATAGCTTCCTGACGGCCTTTGAGAATGCCTGTGAGATGCACAGGATTGACCCTGCAGACAGGCTCCAGTTCTTCACCCCCTTACTGGACCCCAAAGCCGTGGAGGTGTACAGTCGAATGACAGGGGCGGAGGCAGGGGACTACGAACTGTTCAAACAGGCCCTGCTCCGTGAGTTTGGACAGACCCCCGAGATGTACTGGAGAAGGTTCCGGAGTCAGCGTAAAATGCCTGAGGTCACATACCTACAACTGGTCAACCGGATGCAGGGATATGTCCGCAAGTGGACAGCTGGGGCCCAAGCTAAAGAGGACCTGCTTGACCTAATCGTACTGGAGCAACTGTATGAACAGTGCCCTTCCGACCTGAGGCTGTGGCTGGTGGACAAAAAGCTAGAGAACCCCCAGCACGCAGGGCAGCTGGCCGACGAGTTTGTGAACAGTCGGTCAGGGGGTAGCAGGGAGGAGTCCCAAAAGAACAGCTCCCCCCCCCCCCCCCCCCCCCCGATGCAGAGAGAGAGTCACCATGGGACCTCCCAGCGGGGAAATATGGAGAACCCCCTCCCAAGGGGAACGCCTGGCGTTGGGCCCCTCCGACCCGCTCGAGGGGACCAACGCGACCTGAGCTGCTATCACGGTGGCCAGAGAGGCCACGTACAGACCCAGTGCCCCAGGCTCAGGGACAGACTGAGCAGACCCAACCTACCCAGGGTTAACTGGGTAGGGACCCAGCTGGACGAGGGGCAGATGGCCCAGGCAAGGGGGGCTGCCAGTTTACCACCTGCTCGGGAGGGAAGAGTACCCCCGGCCAGCTCCGCCAGAGGGCTGGATGCTCTGGACTCAGGGTGCTCGGTTTACAGGGTGGGCGCGGGGCTGTTCCTCCGGAGAGAGTGCCTTGTTCCCCTGGAGGTGGATGGGAGGAATGTCAATGGATACTGGGATACGGGCGCGGAGGTGACGCTGGCCTGGCCCGAGGTGGTGGCCCCAGATCGGGTGGTGTCCAACACCTACCTGACCCTAACAGGGGTGGGCGGGACCGCATTCAAGATGCCCGTGGCAAGGGTACACCTGAAATGGGAGGCCAAGGAGGGCCCCAAGGACGTGGGGGTGCACCACCATTTGCCCACTGAGGTTTTGATTGGGGGGGGACCTAGAGGACTGGCTGAACAACCCCCAGACTGCCCTGGTTGTGACCCGTAGCCAGAGCCGGCGAGGGGCACTGCACCCTGACCTTGGGGAGGGTACCACACCGGAGGCGCAGGACCCTACCCTGGTGGGGAGGGAGCGCCGAGGGGCACGGCTCAGAGAGGCTGTGGCCTCAGACCCGGCCAATGAGCGGGAACCGGGCCCCATCCCTTCCCCAGCCGCTGAGTTCCGGGCCGAGTTGAGGAAAGATCCCTCCTTGCGGAAGCTCAGGGACCTGGCCGACCTCAGTGTGGGACGGACCATGAGGAGAGGTTGCCAGGAGAGGTTCCTGTGGGAGAAGGGGTTCCTGTACTAAGAATGGGCTCCCCCAGGGGAAGTGGAGTCCTGTGGGATCAGGAGGCAGCTGGTGGTGCCCCAGAAGTATCGCTGCAAGCTCCTGTACCTGGCCCATGACATCCCCCTCGCAGGGCACCAGGGAATCCGGCGCACCCAGCAGAGGTTGCTACAGAACTTTTACTGCCCCGGGGTCTTTACCACCGTCCGGCAGTATTGCCGATCCTGTGACCCCTGTCAGAGGGTGGGGAAGGCCCGGGACAAGGGGAAAGTGCCTTTGAGACCTTTGCCCATCATAGAGGAGCTTTTCCAGAAGGTGGCCATGGACATAGTGGGGCCTCTCAGCAAGACGACCCGGTCGGGGAAGAAATACATTCTGGGGGTGGTAGATTTCGCCACCCGCTACCCCGAGGCAGTGCCCTTGGCTTCCATTGAAGCAGACACCGTGGCAGATGCGCTCCTGACCATTTTCAGCCGAGTGGGGTTCCCCAAGGAAGTCTTGACAGACCAAGGATCCAACTTCATGTCGGTCCTGCTCTGGTGCTTGTGGGAGAAATGTGGGGTCCGGCTTATCAACCCCAGTCCAATGGGCTGCTGGAGAGGTTCAATGGGATGCTAAAGATGATGCTGAAAACATTTATGAACCAGCACCCACAGGATTGGGACAAGTACTTACCTCACCTGCTGTTCGCGTACAGGGAGGTGCCCCAGGAGTCTACCGGATTTTCGCCTTTCGAACTGTTATATGGAAGGAGGGTAAAGGGCCCCCTGGACCTGATGAGAGACGAATGGGAGGGAAAGGCCACTCCCGATGGAGAGTCAGTGGTGGAGTATGTCCTGATCTTCCGAGAGAGACTGGCTGAACTCATGGGCCTGGCCAGGGAGAATCTGGCCAGAGCCCAGAAGAAGCAGAAGGTCTGGTATGACCGCACGGCGCGGGCCCGTGCCTACGCCGCCGGGGATCAGGTGATGGTTCTCATCCCCGTGAGAAAGAACAAACTACAGGCCGCCTGGGAAGGCCCTTTCAAGGTTGTCAAGCAGCTCAATGAGGTAAACTATGTGGTGGAGCTGTCGAAACGGGCGCACCACCGCCGGGTGTACCATGTGAATATGATGAAGCCATATTATGCCAGGGGGAATGTGGTGTTGGCCGTGTGTGGACATTGGGAGGAGCAGGGAGATGACCCTTTAGTAGATCTATTCCCTGGGACCAGAGCTGGCTCCCCCCTGGAAACAATTCCCCTCTCGGATCAGCTAACCCCTGCCCAGCAAGCTGAGGTCAGGGGGGTGCTGCATCCGTACCGACAGCTGTTTTCCAACCAGCCTGGACGCACTAATCTGACTGTCCACCGGGTGCAGACAGGGTCACATCTGCCGATAAGATGCTCCCCCTTCCGAGTCACAGGGAAAACTGCTCAGGACCTGGAGAGAGAGGTCAGGGACATGCTGGCTTTGGGGGTGATCCAGCCATCTGCCAGCCCTTGTGCCTCGCTGGTGGTGCTGGTCCCCAAAAAGGACAGGTCGGTCCGGTTCTGTGTGGACTATTGGAAGCTTCATGCCATCACTGTATCTGATGCCTACCCCATGCCCAGGCCCGACGAGCTCCTAGACAAGCTGGGAGGAGATCGGTACCTTACCACCATGGACCTTACAAAGGGCTACTGGCAAGTGCCGCTGGATGCAGATGCCTGGCTGAAATTGGCCTTTATCACCCCTCTGGAGCTCTACGAGTTGCTGACCCTGCCTTTCGGCCTCAAGGGAGTGCCAGCCACCTTCCAGCGCCTGGCGGACCAGCTACTGAGGGGGATGGAGAGTTTTGCCGTGGCGTATATTGATGACATCTGTGTCTTTAGCCAGACCTGGGAGGACCATGTGTCCCAGGTTAGACAAGTGCTGGACCGACTCCAGGGGGCTGGGCTGACTGTAAAAGCGGAGAAGTGCAAGGTGGGGATGGCTGAAGTATCTTACCTGGGCCATCGGGTGGGGAGCGGCCGCCTAAAGCTGGAACCAGCGAAGGTGGAGGTGATCAGAGACTGGCCCCCTCCCCAGACCAAAAAGCAGGTCCAGGCCTTTATTGGGTTGGCAGGATACTACCGAAGATTTGTGCCCAACTTTAGCGCCATAGCCAACCCCATCACCGAGCTATGCAAGAAGGGGAAGCCAGACAAGGTGGTCTGGACTGAGCAGTGCCAGGAGGCTTTCTGGGCGCTGAAGGAGGCTCTGGTCAGTGGCCTTTTTCTGGCAAACCCAGACTTTGGCAAGCCCTTTATGGTGTTCACCGATGCCTCAGACACGGGACTGGAGGCGGTGTTAATGCAGGAGGATGAAAAGGGGGAGAGACACCCCATCGTGTACCTGAGCAAGAAGTTGCTTCCCCGGGAGCAACACTACGCGGCCATCGAGAAGGGGTGCCTGGCCATGGTGTGGGCCCTCAAGAAACTAGAGCCCTATCTCTTCGGGCGACACTTCACCGTGTACACCAACCACTCTCCCAACATGAGAGCGGACGCGCTGTCCCGGAGAGGGGGCCCTGAACTTCCCAGGTCGCTGGTCAGAGTGACCCCGCTCCGTTCAGTCTCGAAGGGGGGAGAGATGTGACATGGCGGGGCGGGGGGGGGGGGGGGGGGGGGGGGGGGGGGGAGGGGAGTGTTGACCTGGGAATGTGGCAGGGGAGTTTCACTGGGGATGGGAGACCTGAGAACCTGTAACCTGAGCCAGGAGGGGGAGGGGGAGGTAACACCTCTGCCCGGGAAACTGGACAAAGGTTGCAGGAGATAGCTTGCTGGGGGGTTTTGGTTTCAGTTTGGTGCTGGGTGGAGGAACGCAGGGAACCCCAGGGCTGGTGTCTGAGCTCCCTGCCCCCCCAGAAGGACTTGACTGAGGGGTCCTGGTTGTACCCACAAGCTCTGTTTTGGACTGTGTTCCTATTGTCCAATAAATCTTCCGCTTTACTGGCTGGCTGAGAGTCACGGTGAATCCCAGGAAGAGGGGTGCAGGCCCCGGACTCCCCCACACTCCGTGACAGGCTCAACCCAACGCCTGCTGACGGGTGCCCTGGAGACCCGCCTGGGATGGAGTCTGTCCCCTGTGGGCCCTGGCAGCCATTCGCTCGATGGCACCTCAGAATACCGCTGCGGTGTGACTCCGAGCACGCGGCCCTGATTTACTGGGGTGCCCCTCTGACCCAGGCAGCAAGGCACCTGGCAGAGACGTGGGTGAGTCACCAGGGTGGGGACTGAGGGGGGCTGCTTGTGCCTCTGCTCTGTAGAACCGGCAGGGTCCAGTCCGGTCCCTGGGGCAGCCCTGAGGCCTGATTGCCCTCCCCCTGCCATGAGTCTTGCGGCAGTGAAAACAACAAGGAGTCCTTGTGGCACCTTAGAGACTAACAGGTCACAGCTAACTCTCCTCTTCCTGGCAGGTGGCATAGTCCAGCCAGGTTTCTACCCAGGAGGCGTCTACCCGGGCGGCATCTACCCAGGGGCTGGGCTGGGAGCCTATAAAGCTGTTGCCAAAGCTGGTGAGTGCACATGGCTTTCTGCTGCAGGGGCTGATCCCGGGTGCCTGCATGCCCCTGCGTCTCCCTGGTGCCCGCTGCCACTGCCAAACACCAGTTGCACTCATCTGCAAGCTGGCTTAGGACAGGCACTGGGACCGGCATCGCCAGACACCCTGGCACCTGGCACCGCAGCCAGACCAGGAGCTCAGGCCTCCCAGGGGGAAAGGCTGGTGCAACAGCACTTCATGATCTGGCAGAGCTGGGATGCCCTGGGCTTGAAGAGGTATCCCCTGCTGCCTCCCTTGCCTTACCCTCTTGCCTGGCTCTCTTGCCATGAGCCCTGGGGTTCCTGGCTTCTCTGGGACAGGTCCTGGTCTCCAGCCAGGTGTGAAGCGTCACATGAGAGGCTCTGGTCTCTTGGGCTAGAGCTGGCCTGGGGGGTGGGGTAGGGAGCTGGGGGTGAAGGGGCAGGAGTGGGCATGCACTAAGGGCCTGGAGACTGTGCCCGTGGGCCACATGCTGAGCCGCGTGCACTGGCTGGAGTTCGAGGTCGCTGCATGGGGAGCGCAGAGCTGGGTGTGCAGCACCTGGCACCTGACAGGTTGGGACCCCGCTGCCCAGGCTTGGGGAGGCCTCTCCCTATCCGATGCAACAGAGGTTGTCACTCCTGTGGCCTGTGGGACAGTGTGGGGAACCCCACATTGGATGGCAGCCGTCGGCGGAAGGGCAGCATGGGGAAGCCCAGAGAAGAGTGCCCACTGAGGCTGAGCTTCCCTCGCGCCCCTGGAGCATATGGTCCATCGAGGCTGGGCATGGGGCCCATGGCTGAGCCTGAAATACCTGGGGCTCTGGTCTCCTGCTCGGAGCCCGCTGTGCACTGTGGCTGAGCGCTTCCTTTTCGTAACCAGGTGCTGGTGTGGGCGGAGTCGGCGGTGTGGGCGGAGTCGGCGGTGTGGGTGGACCCGGTGGTGTTGGGGTCTCCACAGGTAAAGTGTGTCGCAGTCCAGAGCTTGCCCACCCCTGGGCGCAACTCTGACTGCCCCGTGCCCTGCCCTGAGAGGAGCAGGGGCCTGCCGTGCTGTCTGCTGCTCCAGTGCTCATGGCCTCTGGCTCTCCTGCAGGTGCTGTAGTGCCCCAGACTGGGGTTCAGCCAGGTGTAGGCGCTGGAGGGAAACCTGCCAAGGTACCAGGTAGGTGACGGAGAAGGCTGGGAAGGGTGGGACTGTGCAGCTGGACAGAAAGTCACTGCTCTTCCTTTCTTGGCCGGCAGGTGTTGGCATTCCAGGGGTGTACCCAGGAGGCGTGCTCCCAGGAACAGGTGAGCGGTAGTCGGGCCCTGGTACTGGGCTCTACTGATGAAGCCTCTGGCCAAGGGACCCACCAGTGGCAGTGTCCCATATGCCCAGTCCGTCAGGACACCGCCCAGCCAGCCTGACTGCCACCAGCTCGCTCTGGGAAGGGCCTCACCCTGTCCAGACCGAATCTAGACCAGAAACTGAGCACTTTGCTCATGGGTGCAAGCCCTGGAATGGGGCTGAGAGGGGCTCTTTGGGTGAGGGGCACGGAGTGGAGAGGGGCTGTTTGGGTTTGGGGCATGAGGTGGGGAGGGGAGGGGATGGGCTGTTTGGGTGTGGGGTGGGGAGGGGCTGTTTGGGTTTGAGACACAGAGTGGAGAGGGGCTGTTTGGGTTTGGGGTGCAGGGTGGGGAAGGGCTGTTTGGATTTAGGGGGCGGGGTGAAGAGGGTCTGTTTGGGTTTGGGGCACAGGGTGGGGAGGAGCTGTTTGGGTGTGGGGTGGGGAGGGCCTGTTTGGGTTTGGGGCGTGGGGTGGGAGGGGTTGTTTGGGTTTGGGGTGGGGAGGGGAGGAGCTGTTTGGATTTAGGGGGCGGGGTGGGGAGGGGCTGTTTGGGTTTGGGGCGTGTGGTACGGACAGGCTGTTTGGGTGTGGGGCATGGGGTGGGGAGGGGCTGTTTGGGTGTGGGGTGGGGAGGGGCTGTTTGGATTTAGGGGGTGGGGTGAAGAGGGTCTGTTTGGGTTTGGGGCACAGGGTGGGGAGGGGCTGTTTGGGTGTGGGGTGGGGAGGGGCTGTTTGCGCGTGGGGTGGGGAGGGGCTGTTTGGATTTAGGGGGCGTGGGGTGGGGAGGGGCTGTTTGGGTGTGGGGTGGGGAGGGGCTGTTTGGATTTAGGGGGCGTGGGGTGGGGAGGGGAGGAGCTATTTGAGTGGAGGTGGCCCAGGCTCCCCCAGGCGGCTGCTGCGGACACCAAGCAGCGGTGGCGTTGGGCAAAGCACTGGCGTGGGGCAGCTGCTGGCAGCAAAGCGCAGGAAATGTCAGGGTGGGGGGTAGAGTTGACAACATGGCAATGCCCGTCTCTCGTTCAGTGGGCTCCCATCCCCAGGGATACCTGGTGCACTTCCCCCCGTCCCTGAGCTGGGGGCTTGGGGGTGGGGTGGGAATGATCAGGACCCTGGAAACTTCCACCTCTGTCTGGGGCTGTGAACCCCGGAGCGCTCAGTGTCCACTGTGAAGGGGGTGCTGGAGAGACACAGGGGGAGAGATGGCAACTGGCGTGGCCACAGGCCTGGCCAAGAGGGGTGTGGAGTTCCTGGGGACAGGGGTCCGGCCCTGGTAATCGCAGTAACCACGGAGCCCCAGCTCTAAGGGGGTTGGGGGGGGTGTCAGAAAGTACAGCCCTCCCATGGCCTGCACAAGCCTGCAGGTGTGGGAGCAGGGGCCTGCTGGGCCATTTTCACTGTGGGGTGTGCTCTGGGCTCCTACTCCACATTCACAGGGCAGGAGCCCCGGGGCCTGTCCACCTGTCGGGAGAGCCCTGTGCCAGTGCTGCTCATGAGAGAGACATTGGCCACAGAGCTGGCCCCTCACCAGCCCTCAGAAGGCTGCAAGCTGCCCCCACAGCCACTGAGCCACCTCTAGGCATGGCTGCTTGGGCTGTTCAGTGCGGTGCCTACCCATGCACCAGGCGCCTGACGCCCTCCCCTCCCCAGGACCACGGGAGACCCTGAACAGTCTCTCGTACTGCCACCCGGGGTTAGATTTCAACAGGCACCCTAGAGGAGAAAAGCCCCACCTCCCATCCCCGATTCCCTGGAGCCAGCTAGTCCCCCGCCCTGGGGCCGGATGGGAGCTGGTGCCCCCTAAAGGGGAAAGGTCCAGAGTCCTATTCCCCACCCCCTGAGTCTCCCTCACCTGGATTGGATCAGAACAAGAGCCTTTGAAGGGCCCCATCTCCCAAGCCCCTCCCTGTCCATTCGTTGTAGATGTGGCCTTGATACGCTCTCTGCTCTAGAATGGCCCGGCTTGGTGTAGCTTGTGAGAAGGCAAGTCCCAGTGGATAGAGGCATATCATGCATCCCAGACACTGACTGCAGCCTGGGCGTGCAGAGGGGACACACCTCTCTCCCTCTGCCCCAGTGCTCGTGGGATGGCAGGAATCGGTCCATCCATCCCAGGAGCACTGGGGCAGGGAGAAAGATGAGGAAATGAGAGGGTGGGGGAGCGACTCCTCCAGCAAACTCCTCCAGACTGCCCGCCTTAACCGGACCTTCCAGGTGATATGCAGGGAACACCCAGGGAGCAGCTCCCAGAGACATCTCTGCAGAGTCCAGCTCCTATCACTGGCCACGCACAGAAATGACCAAGGCAGCTGCCTCCAAAGAGGCTCAGCTGAGGTTGTCCATCTCCCTTCAGTACAAAGCACTGAGATGGATTATAGAGAAACTAAGCATCAGTCTATTAATAAGGAATAGAGATTTAAGTGATACGAGCAAGAGAAAAATGGACAGATCTGGTTACAAACAAAACAAAAATAACCTGCTTTCTGGTGAGCAAAACTTCACTCCAGCAAGCTACAGTCTTTGCCTGAGCAGCTTTCTCACTTACCGCCAGCTACCAGCATCTCTGGCCCCTCAGGCAGGAGGACCCACCATGCACAGAATTTTGTCCCCTAAGTGATGGATAACCAAGTCCCCTTTCTTCCCTTTCATAGTCCAGCAAACCTCGGCAATGTGTTCTTGGGAAGTGTCTCCCCAGATGAAGCTTTCCTTTCCTGGTGCTTGTGCTCCAGGAAGCTGGTGCCCCTGCTGTCTAAACAGAGAATAGTACCGTATTTCTAGCACACCTCCATAACCTTATGCGCTAACCATACGGGCATCATGTAACATCCATGACCAGTGTCACCAGTCCATATCATACCTTGCAAGATACTTTTTGGATAAATATTATGACAGTGTGTTCTGTGTAGTGAGTTTGCCGGGCCCAGTAAAAACTGTAGCTACAGACAGTGACCCCTTTGGGCACTGAGGATCACGTGGATGGAGGAGACAGAAGGATGGGAATGGAGAGGGGGAGCAAGACTGCAAGAGACAGGAAGTAACAGGATCTGAGCCAGGGAACAGAACAGCCCAGCAGCAGCCGCTCAGCAGGAGTTGGGACAGAGCAGGGATCGGGGCACAGACAGGTGCCTGGCTCTCAGTCCCACGATCTGCGTTGGGACAGGGATCGGTGCGCAGGGGGCTGGTGGGGCTGTCACTGGGGGTGTCCCTGCCCTGCATTCAGTTGGCTCCCTCTGCACTGTGTTGTAGGGGTCCGTTACCCTGGCATAGGTGTCCTGCCTGGTGTACCCACTGGGACTGGAGTCAAGGCGAAAGCCCCAGGTATGTTGCCCTTCCCCAGGGAGTATCAGGTACCAGTGGGGTGGGAGCTGCCATGTCTCCTGTGTGGGCTGGAGTGGGCAGCGAGGTCTGGGCAGAGATGACAGGAGGCTGCATCCTTCTGTGAGGATGTGACGCAGCAGGGAGGGGGGAGTGTTGACCTGGGAATGTGCCCTGGGGATGGGAGACCTGAGAGCCTGTCACCTGAGCCAGGAGGGGGTGGGGAGGTAACACCTCTGCCTAGGAATGTGAACAGAGGCTGCAGGAGATAGCCTGCTGGGGGGGGGTTAGTTTTCAGTTTGGGGCTGGGTGGAGGAACACAGGGAACCCCAGGGCTGGGGTCTAAGCTCCCTGCTCCCCCAGAAGGACTTGACTGAGGGGTCCTGGTTGTACCCACAAGCTCCGTTTTGGACTGTGTTCCTATTGTCCAATAAACCTTCTGTTTTACTGGATGGCTGAGAGTCTCAGTGAATCCCAGGAAGAGGGGTGCAGGGCCTGGACTCCCCCACACTCCGTGACACCTTCATCATGCCAAGAGTGCACGGGGTGGGAGAAGGCACATTTTCTTGGGGTTGTCACAGGGTGTAGGAGGGACTTGGGTGAGGTGGAGGCCTACATTGATTGCCTCAGGCCCATATAGACCTGCTCAGGCCTGTATGGACCCGCATGGACCCCTGTGGACCAGCTAAGACCCACATGGACCAGCTCAGGCCTGTATGGACTAGCTCAGACCTATATTGGCTGGCTGTGAGGCTCATGTACCTGTTTCTGTCTTTAACAGGAGCAGCAGGAGCCCTTGCAGGAATTCCCGGTGAGTCTCCTGGTTTCCCAGCCTGCTGCATGCTTTTGTTTGCATGGTCCATATACCCAAGTGATGTCTGTACAGCCCCAGGGCCTGCCCATGCTGCAGTCAGGGTCTCAGAGCCCCCAGCTCTGCCAGCTCTGCCCACATGTTGCTTCCTGCTCTGCTCTGTTCTTGCTCTGGGATTCTGGACACCCCACAGACACTCCCCTTGTGCCCTTCGGCTGGTGGCGGGCTCATGGAGCAGCTGCTGGCAGGAGCACTGGGCATTCGCCTGAGAGTTTCTGCTGTTGTCTTTCAGGATTTGGAGGCTTCGGGGGCCAGCAGCCTGGCGTCCCTCTGGGATACCCCATCAAAGCCCCCAAGCTCCCAGGTAGGTAGCCATCAGGCTGGACAGGAGCGGGCAAGCCTTCCCTAGCTTTGCCTTTGGGGAGAACGGGCATTGCTGCTGCTCTGCTGGGGGATTTCCTCTAGCTGAGCCCCGCCTTGCCTGCTGCAGTTAGACCTAAACTGGAGCCCCAGCTCTTCCTGCCACCCCCTGCGCACCAGCATGTGGGAGCAGGAAAGACCTGTGCCCAGGGCGAGCCCAGGAAGGAGTGGACAGCACTAAACTCTCTGCCAGAGCAGGGAGGGGGCAGGCGAAGGGGGAGGCACAGAGAGGCTGGCAGTACGTTACCAGCTCTTCCTTTCCTTTGGATCCTATAGGCTTCTTCTTTGTTATTTGTATTACTGCAGCGCTTAGCCCGGGGCCCCACTGTGCTCGGTGCTGTACAGACATGTTCATATTTGGTGCAGCTCTTACCCCAGGGCTGCTGCTGGCTGACCTGCGGGTGACCGTTCCAGCATGAGGCCCTGAATCCATAGTAGGACCTAGAAAGTGGCCTGCCTGGAAGTTCGTGAGAGCTGCTGGGCTCAGGCATCACCTGTCCAGGGACCCAGCTTTAACCTCCCATGTGTGAGGACACCAGGCCGTGCCCTGGTCTGTCTCCCTGTGGGGGCAGGGCTGGCTCCTTGCGCCTGCTGGGCGTGGAGGGGAACAGCAGTGTAGGAGAGGGTAATATGGAGGTGAGACCTGTCTTGTTTTACCCCCACTCCACTGGAGATGAGCGGGAGAGTGCGAGCGCAGGGCTGGGGACACATCGGGTGCATGCCTTGGCCGGGCTGTCCAGAGACGCGCAGGGTGAGGGCTGGGAGCTCCTGCAGGTAGCAGCCTGGGCCCTTAGACCCTGGGAGCGCTGCAATGTCTTTCCTGGCAGGCTGAGGAAACTTGCTGTTGCCAAGGTTTATTGTGCAACATGCTGATCCAGGACTGCAGCAGATGCCGCCGTCGGACGGGAGGAAGGGGGTCAAAGCCAGGCCAGGGGAGCTGCTCCCACAGGGCTGTTAGCAAGGGGTAGCTTTTAAGCCCTATCTCTGAGGATAACTGGTTTGCATGGTTACAAACTGCTGCTTTGGTAGCAGCCTCCCTGGAGAGAGGCGACCCTGGCTTCCTGAGCCCCTGGCGCTGGGCAGGGTCCCAGACAGACAGGGCAGTGCAATGTGAAACTCCTCGCCAGACCAGCCAGAGTCCCCCACTGGGGCCCATCGCAGCGAGAGGCAGAAATACTGGAACCAGGCCGACTTCCTCCCGCAGAGGCAGAGTTACACTCATTAGGGCCCTTCTCTTCCTGAGCAGCCTGGGCTGCTGATTCCTGAGAAGCCAAAGAGCCACTCAGTGAGATCGCTCCCCGAGCTGTCTGGCATCTGCCCCGCAGCACGGTTTCCGCCGCCTAGCCGCTGCTCCAGACTGTCTTTGATGGGCTGCCTGGTGCTAACGAGCAAGCCACCAATGTATGGCTGAGGCAGCGCCTGGCTCCTGCAGCACAGCCCCGCCAGTGGCCCAGAGCCCAGATGCGGCCCTGCCGCCGGCTGACCCACTTACTGGGGAGCCACCGTTAATAAATCGCAGGAGATGGCCCCCCTGGGGAGCCATGCTCTCAGCATCTCCCTGCTCCAGGCAGCACTCCCCCACCCCTCCCTTCATGCTGCGGGGCTCCCCACCAAGCGCTGACGGCCAGGTCCCTCTGTTTCTCTGCTCAGCCCTCCACAGAAATACCCTCCTCCTGAGGCAGCTGTAGCAGCCCTTGTCAGAGTGCTGGGGTCGCTCCCCACACCCAGGCACCTGGAGCCGGGCAGGGAGACGGGCTTTTTGTCCCAGCCACTCTAGTTTGTTTAGTGCTACCCCTGCACTGTAAACTACTGCCATTTTAGCATGAGTCTCACCCTCCTGGGAGTTGTTAAAGTCTCCCATGATCTCACGGGCTCTGAGCTCAGCTTCACCAGCCTCCCCTTGCCTGTGAACCCTCCACATGGCTTATTTTTAAGCTAGTCTCCTGATTTTGTGGAGTTTGGGCCTGACTTGTTTTTGAATGCTTGCAGTTGGCCAGACTGAATCAGAACATTTTTCGGGGTGCCTAAATAGGGGTTGAGGGGCAAAAGCCCCCAGGCTTGATACAGTAAGGCGTTTTTCACAAAATGGGTCTCTGTGTGGGGGGTAGGAGTGGGGCGGGTTGGGGCTAGCTGCCCCTCCGAGCACATTTAGCGCCAGATGATATTTTCTAAGTTGTTGGCTTTCTTGTGGCGGGAGGCACCATCCTGTGTCCTGGTGGTTATTCATAGACTTCATAGCTTAACCATTGTGATCATCTAGTCGGACCACCGTCTAACATAGGCTGGAATATAGAATGTCCCCGTTAAAAAGGGCCACTGCCCTGAGAACGAGGATTCTGGGTCTCCACCTGCAAACTCCAGGCCTACAAATGAAGGTTTGATGCTAGCTATTACTCCCTGGTACAAAAAGTCCAGTCGAAATGAATAGGCCTCAGTCGGCTACTGCCTGTCCTAGCGTTTACGTGGTGAGGCCTTGATCGCACCTTCTGTGGGTTGTTTGAATAAACAGCCGCTGCTCTTGCTGTGGGTTATCAGAACAGACAGCGATCACACTTTCCAGGGGCTGTTTCCATAGGCAGCAATTTTGGTGGGTTCATTGAATAGGCCCCAGTCCCTTTTTCTGTCAATATTTGAGTAGGCAGCAAACACTCTTTCTGTGGTTATTTGAACCCTGTTCTATGAGTCATTTGACGAGGTAGCTGTGACCAAGTGAGAGTTTTCTGATGAACGTTATGCATGACAGGACCTACTCGACTAGGGAATGCAACTGCAGAGGGGTTCGAATGCTGCTCCCAGGGCAAAGCAGGATACATGAGGTGTTTGGGTCACATAACTGTCTGGGGTGATATGAATGTGTTGCTGTGGATGAAACTGACCCCTATCAATAGAGGATCCAGAAAGACAGTGGGAACCCCAAGGACTGAACAATTGACACGTAACAATGGGAAACTCCAGCAGGCAGAACATGTGAACTCAGTAGATGTCCTGCAGGAGGACAATGGACCATTTTTGCTGATCACAAATCTGATGTGGATACAAATTTTGTATCCGCGCAGGGCTCTAGACATAGGTCTGACCTGGGACTGACAGACAAGAGCAGAAATTGACAGAAAAGAAATCAAGATGGTTCCTAGAGCAGCACGGTCAAGGGACCCCTGGCTTTAGGGGAACCTATAGCCCATGGGCCAGATCCAGCCTGCTGCTTCATTTCATATGGCCCGCAGCAAGTCTCCGCGCCGGGGGCCGTAAACCTGGAGCCTTGGCGCTCCCCCCGCGGGGCTGGAGCAGCAAGTGCCGGCTCGCCCTGCTTCAGGGAGAAGAAAGGGTCGGCTCCAGCTCCCGGAAGCAGCTGGCATGTCCCTGCAGCCCGTAGCAGCAGGGGTGATCAGGGAAGCTCTGCACACTGCCCCCGCCCCCAGCGCCAGCTCTGCAGCTCCCATTGGCTGGGAACCACGGCCACGAGGAGCTGTGGCCACAGCACCTGTGAGTGCGGGCAGCGCGCACCGCGCAGAGTCCCCGGACCCTCTACCTAGGGGCTGGACATGGCGGCCGCTTCTGGGAGCAGCGCGGAGCCTGGGCAGGCCAGGAGCCTGCCCTAGGCCTGCTGCGCTGCCGACCGGGAACCACCAGGAGTAAGCACCGTCCAGCTGGAGCCCGCACACCGAACCCCCTGCCCCAGGTCAGAATCCCCTCCCGCACCCTAACTCCCTCCCAGATCCCGCACTCCCCACACATACCCCCAACACCCTGCCCCAGCCCTGAGCGCCCTTCCACACCCAAACTTCCTCCTGGAGCCTGCACCCTGAACCTCCTCTCACCCCTACGCCCTGTCCCAGCCCTGACGCCACTCCCGCATTCCAAACACCTTGGCCCCAGCCCTTAGCCCCCTCCTGCACCCCAAACCTTCATCCCCAGCCCCACCCCAGAGCCCTCACCCCCTCCCGCACCCCAAACCTTCATCCCCAGCCCCACCCCAGAGCCCTCACCCCCTCCCGCACCCCAACCCTCTGCCCCAGCCTGGAGCCCCCTCCTGCACCCTGAACCCCTGGTTTCTGTCCCCACCCCAGAGCCTAGGGGAAGGCTCGAGCCTCCCCCTCCGCCCCCCACGGGGCTGTGTGTAGCCCGCAACTGATTTTTTCTGTGGGTCAATGGCCCCGATAGAAAAAAGGCTTTAGCCGGTATGGAGGGAAGGGATAGCTCGGTGGTTTGAGCATTGGCCTGCTAAACCCAGGGTTGTGAGTTCAATCCTTGAGGGGGCCATTTAGGGATCTGGGGCAAAAATTGGGGATTGGTCCTGCTTTGAGTAGGGGGTGGGACTAGATGACCTCCTGAGGGCCCTTCCAACCCTGGTATTCTATGACTATGCCTTAACCTTTGCTTCTTTATTGTACCCTAAGGACTTCCCGATGTTGACTAATAAACACTTCTTTGTTTCGAAAAGGCGGCCTGGTGTCCCTGCAAATACCTGCTGAGGTTCACTGATCCCTGAAGAGGGCAGAAAATCTCAGAACTGGAGTCTATCTTAGAGCTCATGGAGTGAAACAGGAGTGCTGGAGCCCAGAGGCTCAGTCTTAAAGGTGTTGAGGCCACATGGCCTACGCTGAAGGAGGAGTGGGACCACTTCAAGTTCTGGCACACTGAAGGGGTTCCTCCCTGAGGTACAGCTCTGTGACAGTAGCACTCACCTCTTCTATGATTATTGGAATAGGCAGCAAGGGCTCTACCTTGACTAGGTATCAATTGCCCTTCCCATAGGCTTATTTGAATAGGATATGATCCCCCTTTCGATGGGTTCTTTGACTAGGACTCAATCCCCATCCGATGAAGTGAGCTGTAGCTCACGAAAGCTTATGCTCAAATAAATTGGTTAGTCTCTAAGGTGCCACAAGTACTCCTTTTCTTTTTGCAAATCCCCTTTCTTTGGTTATTTGTCTAGGCCTCAATCCCCCTTTGTCTAGACTTCAATCCCCCTTTCTATGGGTTCTTTGAAGAGGCCTCAGGTGCTTTTTCTGTTGGTTGTTTGACTAGGATGCCTCACCCATTCTGCAGTTAGTAGACTATGCACTGATTGCCCTTTTCTATTGTTTATTTGACTACGCACTGATTGCCCTTTCTGTCCACTATTTGACTAGGCAGCAATTAGCCTATGACTAGGTAGCAATGGCCCTTTGAAGAACGGCAGTCGCTCTCTGTATTGGTTATTTCAATAGATCATCATCACCCTTTTTATGGGTTATTTCCATAGGCAAAGATAACGGAATGGGATGTGATTGCCCTTTCTGTGTGTCATTTGAGTAGGCCTTGATCACCCTTTTTATGGCTATTTGAGTAAGCAGAAATCACCCTTTCTATCAGTTCTTTGGCTAAGGCTATGTACACACTACAGCTTCGGTCACTACAGCTTGTGTTGATCGCGGGTGTGAATTAGCCATCCCCCAAGTGGTGTAATTTACACTGTTGTAAGTGCTGGCGGGGACAGCGCTATGTCGGCACGAGAGTTTCTCACGCCAACATAGCTACCGCTGCTCATTGGGGGTGCATTAATTAAGTCGACAGGAGAGCTCTCTCCCTTGGCTTAGCTCCTCTGCACTAGCTGAGCTGCTGAAAGCCCTGTCATGTAGCTGTGCCCGAAGCAGTGATCACCCTTTCTATGTGTAAGTAGCAATCACTCTATGTATTAGCCTTTTGACTAGGCAGTAACCGCCCTCCCTACCAGTTATTTGAATGGGCAGCTTTCACCCTTTCTGTGGGTTGTTTGACCAGGTGTTGATAGCTCTTTCTATTTGTTATTAGCCTAGGCAGCGATTGCCACCAGTAATCTGAATAAGCAGCATCTGCCCTTTCAATGGTTTAGTTGACGAGGCATCTGTTGCCCTTTCTATGCATTATTTCAGTAGGCAGCGATTACCCTCTCTAGGTTATTTGACTAGTCAGCAATCCTCCTGTTAAAGCTATTTGAATATTATGTGATTGCCTTTTTATAAATTATTCCCATAGTTATTTGACTAAGTGTCGAAAGCCATTTATGTGAGGTATTTGTCTAGGTAGTGATTGCTCTTCCTACGGTTATGTGACTAGGCAGTGATCACGGTTTATGTCGGTTATTTGAAAGGGATCACCCTTTCTGCTGTTTATTTGACCACACTTTGATCGTCCTTTCGGTGGGTTATTTCAATAATCATCAATCACCCTTTCTATAGGATATTTGATATGATACACACAGCCTTTCTATGGGACATTTGACTAGGTGTCAATAGCCCATTTGGTCATTTGACTTGGATGCTATCTCCCTTTCTGTGTGTTATTTGATATGATGCTGTGGCCCTTTCTGTGGGTTATTTGGCTGGGCATTGATACCCCTTCCTATTGGTTATTTGAATGGGCAGCAATGACTTGATTGGTGTTTTGACTAGGCATTGTTTGGCCTTTCTATCAGCTGTTTGATTCAGGAGAGATTGCTTGTCAGCGTTCCCTCCCCACTCTGAACTCTGGGGTACAGATGTGGGGATCTGCATGAAAGACCTCCTAAACTTTCCACAAATTCCTTTCCTTGTCCTTGGATGGTATTGCTGCCACCACCAAGTGATTTACACAAAAATTCAGGAAAGGGTCACTTGGAGTCCCTATTTCCCCCAAAATATCCCCTCAAGCCCCTTCACCCCCTTTCCTGGGGAGGCTTGAGAATAATATACCAACCAATTGGTTACAATGTAAGCACAGACCAAACCCTTTATCTTTAGGAAACTAAAATCAATCAGGTTCTTAAAAGAAGCGCTTTATTATAAAGAAAAAAGTAAAAGAATTACACCTACAAAATCAGGATGGAAGGTAACTTTACAGGGTAATAAAAAGATTTAAAACACAGAGGACTCCCCTCTGGATTGAGCTTCACAGTTACAAAAAACAGGAATAAAACTACCTCTTAGCATAGGGAAAATTCACAAGCTAAAAACAAAAGATAACCTAATGCATTTCCTTGCCTCACTTACAATTTTTGTAATTCGTAGATGGATTATTCCAGGTATATTTTCAGGAGATGTTGTCCCTGCTTGGCTTTTCTTGCTGTCCGGAGAGGGAACAAACAAAAAGAGCACAAACAAAACCTTCCCCCCCAGATTTGAAAGTATTTTCTTTCCTTATTTGGTCCTTTTGGTCAGGTGCCAACCAGGTTATTTGAGCTTCTTAACCCCTTACAGGTAAAGATTTAGTACAGCTGCCCAGGAGGGATTTTATGCTACCCTTCTCTATATGTTTATGACATTGCTCTTTCGGAGGGTTATTTGCCTTGGCCTCGCCAGTGCTTTCTATTGGTTAATTGACTAGACAGCTATTGCCCTTTCTAGGGATTATCTGAACAGGCAGAAATCACCTTGTCTGTGGGTTATCTGAATAGGCAGTGATTGCCCTTTCTGCTGGTTACACCAGTAGGCAGCGATGGTCACATATATCGGCTATTTGACTGTCACCATTTCCAGCCTAGGCAGCGTTCGCCCTTTCCATTGGCTGTTTGAACAGGAAATGATTTGCTTTTTCTAGGGTGTGTTGACAGTGCAGCTGGCAGCGAGCCTCCCAGCCTGGGCAGAGAGACAGGTGCTAGCAGGGCTCAAGCTGGGCACTGAAAACAGTTGTGTGGACGTTGCAGCTCAGGCAGATTCTCAGGCTAGTCACCTGAGCTCACGCCCACCCAGGGATCGCTCTTTCTGTGGGTTATTGCACCAGGCAGACGTTGCCTTTTCATTGGTGACCAGAATAGGAAGCAAATAGCGATTTAATCTTAGAGTAGGCTGAGCTCACCCCTTCTGTGAGTTATTTGACTAAGGAGCTATTGCCCTTTCTGTAGGCTGGTGGACAAGGTAGCAATCGCCCTGTGTCTCTTGGGGGAATAGCAGCCCTCTCCCTTTCCATGGGTTGTCTGACAAGGCAATATTGAAGAGGAGCCACCAGAGAGTATTGGTTGGA
Source organism: Chelonia mydas (assembly GCF_015237465.2). NCBI lineage: Eukaryota > Metazoa > Chordata > Testudines > Cheloniidae > Chelonia > Chelonia mydas. The sequence goes on from NC_051257.2 coordinate 24,150,112, forward strand.
ATGCTAGTCGTCAGGCGAGGAGCTTTGGGAGAAGTTGATATTCCCGGCTGGAGGCAGGTTGTGCTGCGACCTGGCTGAAGGTAACAGGAAGGGACTCTAAATTAACTCACTCCTGGGCTGACTTGTAATGATCACAGTCCGAGTTTGTGAAGTCTGCAGTGGAGCTGTGGCGGCTGGGTTTTCCCGCAGTGGCCTTTGAAGAGCACCTGCTGTGTGTACCAGAGGACAGGACCCTTGGAATAAGGGAGCTGAGGTAAAATTTCCAAGTGCAAAGCTTGGTGATGGTGGCAGCTACCTGAGTGGCAGGTGTAGGACACCCCAGGCCGTAACGAATCTGTTTGCCCTGTTGGTGGGTTATTTCAATAGGCAGCAATCAACAATTTCTTGCAAATTTTTGAATTGTGAAGTTGTTCCCTGTTTATGGGGGTTTCAAACTGGGGGGGGAGGGAATTTAAAAATGTTCACAAAATATTTCTTTGACATTTTGAATGTTTGTTTTTGCCGCTGAGTGCTCGACAATGTCTTTCCACTTTCTTCTTTCTCTTCCCTCTCCCACCTTTTTTCACTGTAATTTTCTCAACATTTTGATAAGTTACACAGTGAGAAAAGAAAAATGAAAAAAGAGAAAGGAATATGGGGGGGGGAATCTTAGGAAAAAATATCCCCAAGGGTATTTGTTTTTGGAAAACAGAAAGCAAACCAAAAACATCATTTTATATTGTTTCAAAATTTTCCACTGAAAAATCAAAAACTATCCCTGAAAATAAAATTTTACCCCAAAGCTGTGGTTCATCTTCAGCTTCCTCCCATTTCTTGGTGAGAAACATTTTCAGACACAAAAATGCCGCCCAGCTCCAGTGCTCTGCTCTGCCCCACCCAGGCGAGGCGGGGATTCTGTCCCTGCGCAGGGATGCTGCGGGCTGTTTGCGACACACCGTACAGAGGAGGTGCCCGTCCCTATTACATTCATAGGTACGAAGCGCCCCATTAAGGTTTTGTAGAACTCTCTAGGCTTCGTCTCGATACCATTCATAGGACGGTTCCCTAAGAACCGAGAAAGACAATGGGAGTTGGAGAGTTTAAGCCCCTCACTGGATCAAACGCTTACTGCTAGCAGAGAGAGGTCTAACACGATCCAATGGCTGGAAGTTGGAACTAGACAAATTCAGACTGGAGATACGGTGTAAAATGTTAACACTGAGGGGAATTACCCACTGGAACAACTTACCAGGGGCCGGGGTGGATTCTCCATCACTGGCCAGTTTTAAATCAAGACTGGCTGGTTTTCTAAAAGCTCTGCTCTGGTGCAACCAGGAATTAATTCAGGGCAGGTCTCTGGCCTGTGCTATGCAGGGGTCAGACTAGATCAGTGGTTTTCAAACTGCGGTTCGTGACTCAGAACTGGGTCGTGGAATGCCAGGCACTGGGTCGCGGCGGCTCTGGTCAGCACGGCCAACTGGGCAGTTAAAAGTCCTGTCGGGGGTGCTGCCTGGCTAAGGCAGGCTGGTCCCTACCTGGTCTGACACCGCGCTGTGCCCCGAAGCGGCCAGCAGCAGATCTGGCTCCTAGGCAGGGGGGCCATGGGCTCTGCACACTGCCCCCACCTTGAGCACCTGCTCTGCATTCCCACTGGCCAGTTCCCGGCCAGTAGGAGCTGGGGAGGGGGACGTGCCTGCCGGTGAGAGTCACGCGGAGCCACTTGCGTACTTCCGCCTAGGAGCCAGACCTGCTGCTGCCCGCTTCCAGGGCGCAGCGCGGTCCGCGGTGCCAGGACTGGCAGGATGCCTGCCTTAGCGCCCCCATGACACTGCTGATCGGGAGCCACCCCAGGTAAGCCCGCACCCCAACCCAGCGCCCCAATCCCCTGCCCCAGACCTGAGCCCCCCGCAAACCCAGAGCCCCCTCCTGCACCCCAAACCCCTCATCCCCAGCCCCATCCCAGAGCCTGCACCCCCAGCACAGAGCCCTGACCCCCTCCCGCACCCCAATCCCCTGCCCCAGCCCAGACCTCCCTCCTACACCCTGAACCCCTCATTCCCGGCCCCACCCCACAGCCCTCACCCCTGCACCCCAACCCTCTGCCCCAGCCCTAAGCCCCCTCCCACACCCCAAACCCCTCATCCCCAGCTCGGTGGGTCGCGGGCATCAAGAATTTTCTTCAACTGGGTCGCCAGAAAAAAAGTTTGAAAACCACTGGCCTAGATGATCACAGTTCTCCCTCTGGCCTTCACATCTCTGAACCTGTGAGTGAACCCCTGGCCTCACTGGAGTCAGTGGCCAGTGGCCATCTTGGAAGGAGCAGGCTCCCTGCAGCCTGGCACACATAGTTGACTTTTGCCCTGCACGGTTAGAAGATCCCCTCCCTTCGCAGGCTGCGGCCAGTGGTGGCCGGCCCGGAGTCGCATTTCGAGTTACGTACGTGCTCTCTGTGAGCAACGGCTCTGGGCTGGCAGGGCGCTGACCAAGGCCGTGTGGTCTGAGGCTCATAGACTCATGCTCCTCGGGCCGCTGGCTGAGTTTGGTGAGCACAGTACTCCGCCAGTGTCCCCACTTGCAGCCCGTGGGGCTAGTGGACTGGAATCTCACAGCCGTTGCACAAGCATAGCCTGGTGAGCCTTCTCCCAGAGAGGCCAGGCTGTTCACCGCCCAAACTGTGTATAACTCCTGGCTGTGTCAGCTCCCAGCACACAGATGACCAGTAATGCAGCCATTGATGCCTTTTGCTTCCGTTTAGAGTGCTGAGGAAACAAAATCCCGCTGTCACCACTGCCTAGCCAATTATCAGAAAGCTCTCATGGCCGACAGGTGCAGGCCTGAGCTTGGGAGAGCTGGTTCTAGTCCAGGCTGAGTCTGTGGTCTCTGAGCAGGCTGTGCTGTACCTTAATTTCCCTGTCTGTGGAGCACGCAGGCAGGCAGAGATCAGCGCACTCACATGGCCTCACAGCCCAGCCTGCCTATCTTATCACCAGTAAGAGCCCGGCAGGCATGTCCAGGTGCCGATGGTACCGTGGGGCATGTGGAGACAACTAGCCCTAGGGACTGGTGGGTTGCTAGAATCCTGTAAAATGGAGTCTCCCCAGCAGCGAGCTCACAGCAGCATCTGGCCAGAGAGCTCTGCTTTCTGTCAGGGCCGTGTTGATGTGGGAATGCCTGGAATGGGCTCAGGGAAATCTGGTCTCCACATGTTGGCTTGCAGGAGGAGCGAGAGCACTCTCCACCCACAGAGACATGAGCAACAAAGCTCTGACTCCCTTTGATCCCTGCACCCCAGCCCGCTCTGGCTGGAGAGGGCTCTGGTGCCAGGGGAGAAGCCCTGTGTGCTCTGGTGGTGCCAGGGGAGAAGCCCGAGTGCTCTGGTGGTGCTCAGGCCCACAGTTTCTAACATGAGCTCAGATCAAGTTGTCTCTGGCTGGGCACCAAAAATGGAGATTCCTGAAACCAGCAGCCTCTCTTCAGCCTTTGGGCCTAAATCTTCCTTCTTCTCGATCTGCTCCTGCCAGAGCCCTGAGGGGCTGGTCCCCGCCCCAGATACTGGGCTCCCCAGGCCCTGCCTGGCTCACTCTAGAGATGGAGCAGGCTGCCCTGCTCCCTGCAGCCAGGCTGCTGGAGTTCCGTACTGACGTGTGGTTTGTCCAGCCCTGGTTCATACGTCCCATGCGACGGCGCTCCCAGCCCTTCTCTAGGAGACTGTTCCACTGCAGCATGTTGCCCCTGCTCCCCAGTGGCAATGTTCCTCCCCACACGCTGCCCCAGCCCCCTTGCTGACCTCAGCAGGAACTCCCAAAGACTGACTCCACCAAAGCCTCTCATTTGGCTGTGGCCAGCACGGAGCCCGGTGGGAGCAGCTCTCACGGCAGAGCCTTCCGGGGGCTCCTTGCAGAGCCTGCGCTGGGGGACACGCTTGGAAACATGCTCTGCTGGGAGGTGGGCTGTGGGTAGTGCCGCCCTCGGCCTGGGGCAGAAGCTCCCCCGAGCGTGGGAGAAGTGGCACCCTAACCAGCTGGGAGGGTTCTGCTGCCATATCAGGAGTGTGGGGCCGGGGGTCTCACTGCCTGGCGCTACCCTGCCCGTGGCTGGCAGGAAGTGGAGTCTGCAGGCGCTTGCTGCAGGAAGAGGTGGCTCTGAGACAGTCTCCCTTGGAGTTAAGCTTGGACAGCTCATGTTCCACAGAGTGCTAGCAAAAGGGGCAGTTCTGAACTGGAGCAGAGCTGGGCTTCGAATGGCGTGGCTGGTGTGCCGGTCTTGCTTGGCAGTGCAGGGACACGATGCCCCGGGCCTGCAGGGCAGGTGGGATGGAGCTCACACGCACAGGCTGCTGCACTCACCCCCCGTCCCCGTGTGTTTTTTCTCGCTAGGTGGCTATGGGCTGCCCTACAGCACTGGAAAGCTGCCTTACGGTGAGTGCTCTTTCATTCTCTGCCCTCCCAGGATAAGCCCTGCCCTTCCCCCAGCTGAGGGAAAGCTCTGCCTTTGGAGTGCCAGCTGCCTGCTCACACGACCTGGCCTCCCACCTTGGGAGGGTCTCAGGACGCACAGTGCCAGACACGCCGAGCCGAGAGCACTGGGGCTGCTCACTGTCATGCTGACAAGCTCCTAGCCTGGAGATGGGGGTGCTGAGCACTGCTCCCCCAGCACAAGGCAGCTTTTACCTCTCGGGCACCCCCTTCCCATCCTCTTGTTCAAAGGGGTGTCTCTGTGATCCCTGGCTGCCCAAGTGACCCCTGGGGCTGTGGGCAGCTGGGACCAGGGCAGCACTGGTGGCCTGGCATTGGGGGGGGGGGGTGAAGGTGGCTCAGAGCTGCCTTTGCTCTGCCCTGCTGTGGTCCTGCAATGAGTACAGCTCAGCCAGGCCAGGGACTCTGGGCCCAGAAGCTGTCACTGCCGGTGCCTGCTTCGCTGGAGTTGACTGTGCAGGGCTGTGGCCCCAGGGCTGCCAGGCAGAGAGGGGACGGTGCTGTGACTCATATGCACTCGAAGCCCCAGCAAGGTCAGCAGCCAGACCAGGGGCTCCACGAGGAGAGCAGGGTTTGTTTATTGCTGTACTTTGTTACCTGAGACCTGAGTGCAAGTCTCCCCTCCTGGAGGCCCATGCACCCTCCTGCTCCCCGTGCGGAGCAGCGGCCTCCCTGGGCCAACTTGCAGGGGAGGAACAATGCTGACAACTGTGCACATCTCCCAGTTGGAGGCTGGCCCAAACTGGAGCCGTCTCCCTGGATTCCTGGCATCCCGGCAGCGCAGGGCTGTAAGCCAGATGTCCTGAGGCCCCAGCCTGGCTCCCTCCGGCGGCTCGGTAAGCTGAGCACTGGCCGTCCCCGAGGACATGCCTCACGCCTCAGCCAGCCTCACTCCGAGACGTTTGGAAATCTGGCTCCCACCTAGCAGGACTCTGCCACATCCCCAGGCTGCCTTGGCATGCCCTGCCCTTTGGGCTGCCCTGCTCCCATCACAGCTACCTGCCTTGATGGGATGGTCTAACAGAGTCCTCTGCTCTTTGTGGTTGCAGGGTACGGACCAGGTGGGCTAGGTGCTGGTGCTGCGGGAAAGGCAGGATACCCAACAGGGACAGGTGCGCTGCTTGGCCTCTTCCCAGGGAGCAGCTCTCTGAGCCGAGGGGGCAGCTGCCTAGAGCCTCCCACGCTCTTTGGCACAGGAATGGGGCCTTGAGTCAGGCCCTGCAACTGGCCAGCCAGCCTTCCTCCCAGTCTGCTCAGGCTGCAGGCCGCTCTGTGGGGACGGGCATGGGGCTGGCTCTGGGGGAGGGGGTAGAGGGACTGGCTTTGGGGGGAGGGGGAGAAGGGGCATGGGGCTGGCTCTGGGGAAGTGGGGGGCTAACTCAAGGGAGGGGGAGTGGCTGGGGCAGGGGAGAAGAGTTGACTCTCGGGGGAGGGAGCATGGGGCTGGCTCCAGGGGAGGGCGAGGTGCGTGGCAGTAGGATTGCTCTCAGTGTGGAGGCCAGGTGTCTGGGCAGTGGCCAGGGCTCCTTAACTCTGTGCCTCTCCATGGGGGAGAGGCCAGGTTGCTGCAGGGCAGGCGCCTTCACAGACACCAAGGACGAGTTCCCCTCGCGTGACAGGCGGACCCAGGAGGGTCTCTCTGGCTCAGTATGGGGGTGGCCAGGGTTTGGAGGGTGGCCGAGGGGGTCTGGGGGCCGCTGTTCTGCAGGCATGTGATGAAGTCCAGATCTCTGAACGTCTCCTTGTTTGTGTCTCCAGGAGTTGGAGCTCAGGTAGCAGCAGCTAAAGCAGCAGCTAAATATGGTGAGTTGCCTGAGCCTAAATGCCATGGTGATGGGCATGGGCCAAGATGCTAGAGAGTGGCACTGCGGAGCCTGCACCACCAAAGGGAACCGAGTGGTGTGTTTGGCAGGAGCCAGGCGGGTAACGGGCTCCCTCGGGAAGGCAGGATGGAGACGGATGGACAAACCTGCTCTTCGCAGACCCCAGCTCCATCCATGGGCAGCAGCACCAAGGACCCCTGTTCCCATTCAGCCTGCGAAGGAGCCACGGCTGCTGGAAACCCCAGCCCTGGGGTGCCATTGTGGGCTAGAGCATACGTGAGCAGGAGGCAGGGAGTGATGGGGCATCGGGGCCAGCCCACCTTGGGGCTTTCCAGAGAGCCAGAGCGAAAGCCTGAGACCCCCACACTGACCTGCCAACCACAGCTCTGGGGTGTGCCCCTCAGACTGTCCCTGCACCGCCCAGTACAGCCCGGCAGAGCCTTCACTGTGAGCCATGGCACTGCAGAGCAGGTGGGGCCTGCAGCTCACAGCATGGGGCAGTGGGGAAAGCCTAGGGATGTGAGGCTGGGAGTGCCCCAGGGTAGGGTTGAGGTCCCACTGCAGGACCAGTGAACCCAGTTGGAGATCCAGGAGAGGGGTCCCCTGAAGGCCAGGTGCTGGTGTCCCACTGGACTTCCCCTGCCACCCGGAGGGGGTGGGCAGCATGTGTGTGCTCACGTCCTGCACCGCTCTGGCCGGCGGGGGCATGTGGGCTGCTCTGTCCCAGGCCTCTTTGGCAGCAGCGCCATTGTGGTGTTAGACTCAGCAATGATACAGGGCAACAGGGACTAATGGGCCCAGCACGTCAGCCTGGGCACGCTCCTCCAGCCCTGCGCTGCCATCCAGGCCTCGCGTCCAGCTGGGAGAACGTGCACCATGAAGGACGTAACGACTGGTGCATGGGGCGACACAGTGGAGAGAACGACGTTCTCTGCGTGCCCTGCCTGGATGGGGGGCTGGGAGGCCTGGCCTCACTGTGCCGTTCCACAACAGGCAGGGGCACTGGTAGGGATGCCTGCTGAGCGGGGCCCCTCCGGGACACTGCGGGGAGCTTGCTGCTCCATTCACTCTGGAGTGGACCCTGGCTTTGTAACCCTGGCCACTGATTCTGCTGGGATTTGGGCCGTTCTGCACTCCCTGCACCAGAGTGCCAATGCTCGTCTGGCTCCTGTGCTCTCTGCAGGTGCTGGTGTCGTGCCTGGTGCTGCTGGCATCCCCGGAGTCGGAGGTCTCGGAGGCCTGGTGCCTGGCGTTGGGGGTCTCCCTGGAGTTGCAGGTGTCCCAGGGGTTGCAGGTAAATGTGCTTGACTAGCCCAGCCGATGGGCCTGTGAGGCTGCGTTCCCCATCTCAGAGCCTGCGTTCCCCATCTCAGAGCCCTGACTCTCTTCCCTTGTGACCCAGGAGCTGGAAGCCAGGCAGCAGCAGCAAAAGCAGCAGCGTATGGTGAGTGGGCTCTGATTGTTCCCCGCAGGCCCACTGGGACAAGCAGCTCCTAAGGGCTGGCTCGGGCAGTTGCTGGCCGGGAGGTGCTGCGTCCCTCTTGTGCCATGCCTGGCACAGAGTCTCTGTGATGAATCAGCACCATAGGGCAAACAGCTGAGCCATGAGATAAATGGGTTTATGGAGCACCTTTGACCTTTTCATCTGCCCTGAGCCCACAATCCATCTCCCCGGGACGGACCCACCCGGAGCAGTTTCAGAGGACAGAGGATGCCACGGCCCAGGGTAGGCAGGACTCAGCCCTGCCCCAGGGACAGCTCTTCTCTGTCCTGATTTAAAGCCAGGTTGCCCAGCCCTGCAGGGCAAGAGAGGGAACGTTACCCCTGCCTGCAAAGGGGGATTTCTGCGGCCTGATGGAATATTCTGCGCTTGTTTCCTGCACTAGAAGGGCCTCTGATATCAGACTTTAAAGCCATGATGTTTCACAGCTTTTTTTTATAGCTCCCTCTGAGACCTGCACAGCTGAGCTCATGGTAACCCAGGCTATGGCTACACTAGACAGCTTACAGTGCAGCTGTGCCACTGTAGGGCTGCTAGTGCAGATGGGAGAGCTCTCCCGTCGCCTGAATTACTCCAGCCCCTGTGAGTGGCAGTAGCTATGTCAGCAGGAGAAGCTCTCGGGGGTCACTGAGGAGGTCTGTGCATTCACACTTGTGTAACTCCGAGCCGATCTGCACCAGCGGAGCATTGATGGGGAGGAGAGCAGCTTGTCCGGGTAGATTCCATTCTGCTAGCTGTGTGTTGTCATGTGTTTCCCCAGGACCTTTCAGCTCCACGACAGCAGCTGCTTTCTCTTGGGAGTTGGGGTGTGTGTGCGATCTTTGCTTTTGGAAAGCCCTGCTCCCAGGCAGTGTTGTGTGTGAGCGTGCGAGCGACGGTGAATGTGCATGCGACACAGCTCTGTTTCCCCTCCAGCAGTCAGCTAAGAGGCAGCCCCTGGTTTCAGTGGGGCTGCACACGTCACATTCATTTCCTCAGCAGCGCTGGGCGCCGGTTGTGTCTAGCTGCAGTAGGGTCCTTCACTCGGAGCACCCGCAAGCCGCGGCATCAGTGCAGTGCACGAGCCTGTGCACAAAGGGCTCCTGCTCCTCACTCCTCAACCAGCTCCATTGATTCCCAGCTTGTCAGCCAGAGGACCTCTCCTGGCAGCTCTGAGTACAGCACTTCTGAGTGCAGGCAATGCCTGTTGCCCCACGGCACAGGGAATCCTTCCCAGGCCGTCAGCTGTGTTCCGACATCGCTGTCTTGCCTTATAAACGCCAAGGCTAGGGCAGGTTCTCCTCCAGTATCACTAGTGTGGCTGCTCTGGAGTGACCTGCTGTGCGAAGTGTAACCAGGACAGTCAGGTCCATGGTGCGCGGCATGCTGCAGGATCGGAGGTTCCAGCCCACGAAGGCTTATGCCCAGATAAATTTTTTAGTCTCTAAGGTGTCACAGGTACTGCTCGTTGTTTTTGCTGATACAGACTAACATGGCTGCTACTCTGAAACCTAGCTCCAGCCTGGCGTCCTGCTCCCAGGGCTTTAGCCCAGAGCGCACACAGAGATGTGTCCCATCCCAGGCTGGGATAGGCTGGCCCCACAGAGCAGCGGGGAGGCTTGAGCTTGGACATCTCTCCCAGCTTTCTCCTGCAAAGGGTGCGCTCTTTGGGCAGCCCTTTTCAGTCGTGGGTGTCCAGGGTGGATTTGGATGGAGGCGAAACTCCCTGCTCACTCCATCGTCCCTTTGTGGTGCTGATGGCACTCCAGAACCGGTTCCTGGATGGAGGCCTGGGAGGGGGCACCCCGGAACTGGGGCTTCCTTCTCACTCCAAAAAAAGCTGCCAATCCAAGCTGGGCTCTAGCTGCACTGGTGAAGCAGGATGTTCCTGGAGCGAGAGGCCAGTCTGCTCTTCATGCCTGCCCAGGACAGAACAGGGCGCATTGTGACGAAGTGGAACTGTTCTTAATGTTTCCTCTGAATAGTGTGGGGGTGCCTCAGTTTCCCCTATGCAGTTCTTAAGTACCTAGGGGGTGGGAGAAGGGTGTATGATCGTTGCAGAGCCCTAGAGGGCAGGTGTGTGCAGGGGTCTGGACACAGAGAATGGCCAACACCCTGTTTCCTGGCCACTGATGGCCTGGACCCTTCCCCCCTGCAAGGTGAGAGCTAAAGGGTTGGAGAACAAAGGAATCAGGTGACCTCCGGGCCCTGGGAAAGGGACAAAGCCCAGAGGAGGAGGGGCTGGAGAGAGTTTCAGTTTGGGGCCTGGCTGGGACATGGAGTGAAGTGCAGACGTGGTTGTCTGGCTCACTAGCCCCAGAATGGACCCAGCTGAGGGGTCCGGTTCTCTGCACCTACAAGCTCTGTGTTAGACCGTGTTCCTGTCGTCTAATAAACCTTCTGTTTTACTGGCTGGCTGAGAGTCACGTCTGACTGTGAAGTTGGGGTACAGGACCCTCTGCCTTCCCCAGGAGCCCCGCCTGAGCGGACTCGCTGTGGGAAGCGCACGGAGGGGCAGAGGATGCTGAATGCTCTGAGGTCAGACCCAGGAAGGTGGAAGTTGTGTGAGCTTTATGTCCTGCAGACAGGATCCTCCCAGAGAGGAGACTTCCCCAGAGTCCTGCCTGGCTTCATGGGGAGCAGTTCCAGAGCATCGCCCAGGCAGTCTGTGACAACTGGTGGCAGAGGTGGGATGTACTGCACCCCGTGGACGGCGCTTCCTGCAGTAAGTGACTGGGGAGCAGTAAAAAGAAGGGGGATTGACGGGGACCAGGTGTGCTGAAGATTCAGAGAGAGACGGTTTCAGGGGTCGGTTAACCCCTGGGAGTGTGTGACCAGAGAGAAGGACTTTTGCAGGAACAGGGTCCCCCGGGGATTGCATCGAGCGGTCCCAGGGGCGGAGGAGTCTGCCGCTCGACCCTGGGAAAGAGGTGGTGACCTCGAGAAGGGCTGGCACACTAGGGGTTCTCCCTGGAAACCGTGGGGAGCTGAGAGCACACAGGCCTGTGGAGTCCACAACAACTTGGGAAGAGTGGAGTGATGGCCTGTCACCGTCTCCTTAAGAAGGATATTGTAGCCCTGTGCAGAAAGGAAGGGTTGCGCATTGGAAAGTTCACCAAGGCACAGTTAATCGTGCAGCTGGAGGAGGATGACCGCTCTAAGGAACAGATTCCTGACCCCAAATGGGGCTATAGCAGGATCTGGGAGCAGCTGGAGTGGGAGCCAGGCATCCCCAAGACTCCTGTCCCCGACCAGACGAGGGTCTTCACAATTGGGTTCCCCATCCGGGGATCGGAGACGGACGGGATTGGAGCTGAGTCCGAGAGAGCAAGAGGACTGTGAGAGACAGCGAGAGCCCGAGAAAGAGCTGCAGAAGCAGCAGCAGCATGAACTGGCGGTGGGGGAGCAGAGAGGCCTAGGGGACCTCCCAGGGATGAGCGGGGATAGACCCCGGGGGGCCAGTTCCGCAGGGAACCTCGAGACTAAATTGCTGCCCCTGGTTAAGGAGGGGGGGCTGTGGATGCCCTCCTCACTGCCTTTGAGCAGGCTGGCGATTTGAACCAGGGGGACCCTGCGGAAAAGCCCCGGTGTCTAGCTCCCTTACTGGGTCCCAAGGCCATAGACTCCATCAGCACGATGGGTGGGGAGGTGGACAGGCTCCCACTCCTGACCCCAACATATTTGTCTGTGTGGAGTTTCCTGGGGCCAGGCCCCTCGGACCTCCAGTGGGAGCAGAAGGTGATGGTCAATGGGGAGACATTCCTGGGGTGGCGAGATCTGGGACAGAGAGAACTGTTGTCAGGCCCTGGGTGGTGCAGCCTCAGATGCTGAGGGGCTAGCTGAGGGTCTTAGGGATGGAACCATTCGCCCTGCCTATGGCCCAGATCCCTGTGCAGACCCAGGAGGAGTGGGGCTGGCTGGCCGTTGGGGTTCTCCAGGATACCAGCTGCAAGACCCTGTTGTGGGGCGACTGTGTCTGTTTGGGACAGGATCCAGGCCCTGCTCCTGTAACTGCCAAGGGTTTGAATTTGAATCCAGGAAACCAATCGGTGGAGAGAGAAATGGTCAGTGAAAATGCAGATGACCTGCCTGGCAGGGGGAGGAGCTGCTAGGCTCAGGCTACCTGCCTGCCTGTGACCAGACCCCTGGGGCTCCCCGCCCCCTTGCACACTGGAGAGGGGGCTCACACTGGCTCTGATGCAGTGAGGAAAGCAGTGAGCTCTCTGCCTACCCCACTGGGACAGCAAGGGCAGTGCTGAGCACAGTGGGAGCTGAGACCCCAGCTGAGTGGGGGGAGACACAGGCAGGGCAGGGGATCTGTTGGGAGTGGCAAGGTGCTTGCTAAGAAAAGTTTGGATGAGCCTAGGCAGCCTTGTGAGATGATGGCTTTGTCTAGTCAGCAGGGTGCGAAGGCGAGGAGAGTGGAAGATGAGTGTCCCTGGACCTTACCTATTACCTGGGTGGAGAAGTGGGACAGTGAAGGAAATGTGCCTGTGTCTGTCAGGGGTATTGACTTGCCTGTGGAGGGAGCCACCCTGGTCTCCAAGCAGTTGTCTGTGACCAGCCTTGTGTGCTGGGACAAGGGGAAAGAGATCCCAAGCTGTGTGTCTGGGAAAGGAGAAAGTGTGTCCGGCTCTTCTTTAACTGTGGAGCAGACAGAAGGGGCCTTTCAGCCTCTGATGGTTGAGGGTAGTGCAGTTGTCTCAGAGTTGGTTCTGGATTCCGCTAAAGCCCAGGATGAGAAGGGCCCTAAGTTTGTGTCTGCTCGGGAGAATGGCCCTGTAACTAGGTCGCATCCAGTTAGTGTCTATGTAAAATCCCAGAGACCAGACAATTCTGGTGCTTGTATTTTGCCTGTTGCTAGTGTGTTTTTGGGAAAGGGTGTCGCAACTCTGTCTAATCAGGGTGAGATCCTAGCCAGGGCACAAGGAGAGCATGAAGGTGTTGTGATTGTGTTACCTACTGAGGGTGTGGAAATCTGTATCAAGAAGGAAAAGATTCCTGAACTTGTGTGTGGCAAAGGGAAGAAGAATGCTTCTGACCTTTTATCTAGGAAGTCTGTCAGTTTGCCTGAAAGGGGATTGTGTAGGAATCCGCCAGATGGGCCAGAGGTAATTCTGGATGTGAGAGAGACCCAGAAAGAGTCTGTTGTTGCTCAGGAAAGTGTTCCTCTAGAGCAAGCCCTCGGTAAAGAGGGTAAGGGCAGAATTTCTGTGAGGGGTGAATTGTTGCATAGAAAAGCCCTAGGGAAAGGAATCCTCATGGAGTCTTTGCAAGCAGTTTACTGCAACTGAAGGGTGTGAAAGTGATTTAATCAAGAGAGTTTCAGTTCCTAACAGCCAGAAATTTTCTGTTGTGAATGGATCCACTGACTTTCCTGTTGAAAGACCCAGTGTGGATAGCTTTGAGATGGTCTCAGATGAAGTGAAAGCTGTTAAGAAAATTAAACAGTCCTCTAACCAAGTGGCTGTGTTTGGCCAGCTTGTTGGGGAGAAGACCCAATCCCAGTTTGACCCCCTGCGGTTTTGGGGTGGCCAAAGGGCACGGGCCACATAAACCTTCCCACATGCGGCCTGCGAGTGCTATCGACCACCCCGACCTAAGGGAGGGCGTGAAACTGGAAGGGCCTGGTGTAACTCCTACCAAGGAATGGGAGAGATGCTGGGGCATCCACGGGAATGTTGGTGGTTTCAAAGTTCCCCAGGTCACCGGCTAAAGTGACCCTGCTCAGTTCGATGTCAAAGGGGGGAGAGATGTGACGAAATGGGACTGTTCTTAATGTTTCCTCTGAATAGTGTGGGGGTGCCTCAGTTTCCGCTATGCGGTTCTTAAGTATCTAGGTGGTGGGGTAAGGGTGTATGATCATTGCAGAGCCCTAGAGAGCAGGTGTGTGCAGGGGTCTGGACACAGAGAATGGCCGACACCCTGTTTCCTGGCCACTGATGGCCTGGACCCTTCCCCCCTGCAAGGTGAGAGCTAAAGGGTTGGAGAACAAAGGAATCCGGTGACCTCCTTGCCCGGGAAAGGGACAAAGCCCAGAGGAGGAGGGGCTGGAGGGAGTTTCAGTTTGGGGCTGGCTGGGACATGGAGTAAAGGGCAGACTTGGTTGTCTGGCTCACTGCCCCCCAAAATGGACCCAGCTGAGGGGTCCTGTTCTCTGCACCTACAAGCTCTGGTTTAGACCATGTTCCTGTCGTCTAATAAACCTCTGTGTTACTGGCTGGCTGAGAGTCACATCTGACTGCGGAGTTGGGGGGCAAGACCCTCTGGCTTCCCCAGGACCCCGCCTGGGCGGACTCGCTGTGGGAAGCGCACGGAGGGGCAGAGGAGGCTGAATGCTCCGAGGTCAGACCCAGGAAGGTGGAAGCTGTGTGAGCTTTGTGTCCTGCAGACAGGCTGCTCACAGGAAGGCGACTGCCCCAGAGTCCTGACTGGCTTCATGGGGAGCAGTTCCAGAGCATTGCCCAGGGACTCCGTGACACGCATGGTTTCCGTTTTCCTGGACTTCCCTCCTCTCCCCTCAGAGGACTGGTTCTCCTCCCTGTGCTCTTACTTCATGCTGTGTCTCACCCTGTTGCTCTCTGCAGGTGCTGGAGCCCTGCCAGGGCTGGTGGTTCCCCAGGCCTGGTGCCTGGTGTCAGTGCAGTTCCTGGTTTGGTGCCCGGTATTGGGGGCAACCCAGGGCCTGCAGGTGTGGCAGGTGAATGTGCTTAGCTGGCTCTGCCGATGTGCCTTCTGCTTTCTGTGTCTGTATGGTGTCAGGTTTCTGAGATTTCCTCTCCTTCCTTTATCCGCAGGAGTTGGAACCCCAGCGGCAGCAGCAGCAGCAAAAGCAGCCAAGTACGGTAAGATGGCCTTCAATGCACACAGCACCATGAAGAGTCCAGTCCTCCCTTTCTTATGGCCACATAGTTGCCCTTGTTACCCAGACTTGTATTCTCATCCCAAACAATGCCAGGCTTGTTTCACAGGCTGTCTTCTCTGTAAGACCATACTAAATGGCATGCTGCCATTTTTAATACTTTCCTAACTGCATTCCATATCAGCCCTTCCATGACTTTGCCCAGGATTGATATCAGGCTACCTGGCCTATAGCTCCCCAGATCATCCCATTTTCCCATTTGAATACTGGCACACATTGGCATTTTGCTAGTCTTCTGGGATTTGCCCAGGCTTGAAGATTTATTACATCAACATTAACAGCGCCGGCACCTCCTCGGCCAGCTCTTTAAAACTCTTGAGTGTAGGTTATCCAGTCCGGCACATTTGTATATCTTTAGCAGTTGCCTTTTAACACCCTCCCTAGTTCCTGCTGGAGCAGATGTTTCATTCCCTTGGAGAATGAATTCCTATCCCATCGGACTGTCCTTCTAGTATATTGCTGAGATGAACAGGCAGGATGGCGCAGGATGTTTACAGTGCCCCTTCCTTTGGTGTGTCTGACATGATGGGAGCGCACAGCAGCGGAATAGCACTGGCCCGGCTCCACTGGGCACTTAGGGTATTTGCGTTGACCAGGACTGGGTTTCTCTCCTCTAACTCTGCAGGAGCGGCTGGTGTTGGAGGCCTGGTGCCCGGTGTCGGCGCTGTCCCTGGCGTGGTGCCCGGTGTTGGCGGTGTCCCTGGCGTGGTGCCCGGTATTGGCGGTGTCCCAGGAGTTGGAGGTGAAGTTGCACAATTCGACTGACCGATGGGCCTGTGGGGTTGTGTTCTCCCCGTCTCAGAGCCCTGACTCTCTCTCTACTGTGTCCCAAACAGTTGGAATCCCAGCAGGAGCGGCAGCAGCAGCAAAAGCCGCCAAGTACGGTAAGCTGGCTCCCTCCCCCTTCTCCCTCCGTGCAGCCCATGGTGATGGGGTGCCCGCCTGTCACTCCTGGAAGTGTGTAGCTACTTGGATCCAAGCCCAGAGACAGTCTGTCCCTTTGGGAGCAATCAGTGGAGCCACTGGCATGTCTGGGATATATTCACATCCCTCCCCTCCCCGTTCCCCATGGAGCTTCACCCTGTCCTGCAGCACGTGGCATAGAGAGCTCCTGCCTTAGGTCCACTGGCAATGGGGGGCACGGTGGCCAGCAAGCGAGTTGGGAGCCCAGCTCCGACTACAAGCCAGGCTCCCTGCAGCCAGTAGAAAGCATGGGGAAGCTTCAGACAGTGTGACAGCGCAGAGCGCATTCCCCTGTTACTCTGGGCAGGCTGCTGCCCCATGGCTCAGTTTGGAGGGCTGCGGATGAAGCCGTTTGGGATGTGCCGGTCAGTGAATTCCCAGAGCCCCTCGCCAGGGCCCAGGGCATGATCTTTTCAGCTCTATCATCAGCCTGTGTGAATCCACTTCATACATAATGGCCACAGTTCCCAATCCGTCAAGCGCACACTGCAGGATGCAAGAAGGAAGAGAAGGACCATGGGGAATTCCTGGTGTGGGGGGAATCTGTGCAGTGCAAGGCTGGCTGAGTTGGCTTCACTGACCTCAAGCCGGCACTGCCATGTGGTGCTGGGTGAGGCAGGGGGTGTGCTGGGGGAAAGGAAAAGGGGTCTCTGCTGAAGGAGGGACAGGGCACTTCAAGTGAGGGAGAGGAGACGCGTGTCAAGGTGTGAGAGAGGAGGGCTGTCAGGAGAGGGAGGGGAGGGTTGTGGGGGGAGGGGCGTGTTGGAGTGAAGGAGGGGATGTCAAATGAGCCAGGGGATGGGTGATCAGGGGAAAGGCATGTTGGGATGGAGGAGGGGGTGTCAGATGAGGGAGGAGACAGGGGGTCAAAGTGAGCAAAAGGAGGGCATCTCCCAGAGCTAGATTTCCCACTGGCACTTGGTCCCAGAGGGACCTATCGCCAGCAATGTAAATTAAAGTTTCCTCCTGCACCTTATCTTAGTCTGGGGCCAAGTGCTGAGGACCTGGGAACAAAGACTGGCCCCCGTTGGCCTCCCACTTCATCTGCGCTCTGACCGGGCACCATGAATGGTCCAGTCTTCCCTTTGTTATGGCCACATAGTTTCCTTTGTCTCCCTAACTGTAGGGATGACATGGATGCTGCTATCCTTAATACTTTCCTGACTGCATTCCATATCAGCCCTTCCATGACTTTGCCCAGGACTGATGTCAGGCTACCTGGCCTATAGCTCCCCAGGTCATCCCTGGACTCCATGACTGGAGTACAGGTGTGGAAGGGCATGTGCTGTTCAGGAAAGACAGAAATAAAGGCAAAGGTGGTGGAGTAGCATTGTATACCAATGACGAGGTCGACTGTAAAGAAATTAGAAGTAATGGAATGGATAAGAGAGAGTCTGTCTGGGCAAAAATCACATCGGGGAAGAAAGCTACTCGAGCAGAGGTGGGCAAACTACGGCCCACGGGGCACATCCGGCCTGCGGGACCCTCCTGCCCAGCCCCTGAGCTCCTGGCCTGGGAGACTAGCCCCCGGCCCCGCCCCTGCTGTTCCCCCTCCCCCGCAGCCTCAGCTCACTGCGCTGCCAGCGCGATGCTCCGGGCGGGGGGGCT
This sequence comes from Chelonia mydas, assembly GCF_015237465.2. Lineage (NCBI taxonomy): Eukaryota > Metazoa > Chordata > Testudines > Cheloniidae > Chelonia > Chelonia mydas. The sequence continues at coordinate 24,167,362 of NC_051257.2, forward strand.
GCGAGCTCCTGGGGCCTGGCCTGACCCCGTCTCTAGGCTGGCTCCAGCCGGGCGGCCTGGCTACCTGTCCTGGTGCAGCCGCGCCGCCAGCCACCGGTGCTCCAGGCAGCGTGGTCAGGGGACAGGGAGCCGGGGGGTTGGATAGAGGGCAGGGGAGTTTGGGAGGTGGTGGTTCGGGGGCGGGAGTATGGCTAGGGGTTGGGGCGGTCAGGGGGTGGGGGGTTGAATGGGGCAGGGGTCCCGGGGGGGGTAGTCAGGAAGGAGAAGGGGTTGGATGGGGCAGTGGTCCGGGGGGCAGTCAGGGGTGGGGGTTTTGGGGGCGGTCAGGGGACAGGGAGCAGGGTGGGATGGATGGGGCAGGAGTCCCGGGGTGGGCGACAGGGGGCGAGAAGCTGGGGCGGGGGGGGGGAAGGAAAAGGGGCTGGGCCATGCCTGGCTGTTTGGGGAGGCACACCCTCCCCTAACCAGACTCCATACAATTTCCGAAGCCCAATGCAGCCCTTAGGCCAAAAAGTTTGCCCGCCCCTGCACTAGAGCCTCCCCTGGGATAGTGCTTGGGGTGTGCTATAGACCACCAGGATACGATCTGGATATGGATAGAGACCTCTTTAATGTTTTTAATGAAGTAAATACTAATGGGAATTGTGTGATCATGGGAGACTTTAACTTCCCAGATATAGACTGGAGGACAAGTGCTCGTAATAATAATAGGGTGTGACGAAGTGGGACTGTTCTTAATGTTTCCTCTGAATAGTGTGGGGGTGCCTCAGTTTCCCCTAGGCAGTTCTTAAGTATCTAGCTGGTGGGGTAAGGGTGTATGATCATTGCAGAGCCCTAGAGGGCAGGTATGTGCAGGGGTCTGGACACAGAGAATGGCCGACACACTGTTTCCTGGCAACTGATGGCCTGGGCCCTTCCCCCTGCAAGGTGAGAGCTAAAGGGTTGGAGAACACAGGAATCCGGTGACCTCCTGGCCCTGGGAAAGGGACAAAGCCCAGAGGAGGAGGGGCTGGGGGGAGTTTCAGTTTGGGGCTGGCTGGGACATGGAGTGAAGTGCAGATGTGGTTGTCTGGCTCACTGCCCCCCAAAATGGACCCAGCTGAGGGGTCCTGTTCTCTGCACCTACAAGCTCTGTTTTAGACCGTGTTCCTGTCGTCTAATAAACCTTCTGTTTTACTGGCTGGCTGAGAGTCACGTCTGACTGCGAAGTTGGGGTGCAGGACCCTCTGCCTTCCCCAGGACCCCGCCTGGGGGGACTCGCTGTGGGAAGCGCACGGAGGGGCAGAGGATGCTGAATGCTCCGAGGTCAGACCCAGGAAGGTGGAAGCTGTGTGATCTGTGTGTCCTGAAGACAGGCTGCTCACAGAAAGGCGACTGCCCCAGAGTTCTGCCTGGCTTCATGGGGAGCAGTTCCAGAGCATCGCCCAGGGACTCCGTGACAACTGGTGGTAGCGGTGGGATGTACTGCACCCCATGGTTGGCACTTCCTGCAGTAAGTGACTGGGGAGCAGTAAAACGAAGGGGGATTGACGAGGACCAGGCGTGCTGAAGGCTCAGAGAGGAGCAGTTTCGGGAGACGGTTAACCCCTGGGAGTGTGTGACTAGCGAGAAGAATTGTGCAGTAATGGGGTCCCCCTGGGAACTGAGGTGAGCAGTCTCAGGGGTGGAGGAGCCTGCGGCTTGGCCCTGAGAGAGAGAAGGACTTTTGCAGTAACAGGGTTCCCCTGGGGATTGCAGCGAGTGGTCCCAGGGGCGGAGGATTCTGTCGCTCAACCCTGGGAAAGAGGTGGTGACCTCGAGAAGGGCTGGCACACTAGGGGTTCTCCCTGGAAACCGTGGGGAGCTGAGAGCACACAGGCTTGTGAGTCCACAACAACTTGGGAAGAGTGGAGTGATGGCCTGTCACCGTCTCCTTAAGAAGGACATTGTAACCCTGTGCAGAAAGAGAGGGTTGCGCATTGGAAAGTTCACCAAAGCACAGTTCATCGTGCAGCTGGAGGAGGATGGCTGCTCGAAGGAACAGATTCCTGACCCAAATGGGGCTATAGCAGGATCTGGGAGCAGCTGGAGTGGGAGCCAGGGATCCCCAAGACTACTGTCCCCGACCAGACGAGGGTCTTCACGATTGGGTTCCCCATCCGGGGATCGGAGACAGACGGGATTGGAGCTGAGTCGGAGAGAGCAAGAAGACTGTGAGAGAGAGTGGTAGCCTGAGAAAGCTGCAGAAGCAACAGCAGCATGAATTGGCGGTGGGGGAGCGGAGATGCCTAGGGGACCTCCCAGGGGTGAGTGAGGATAGACCCCGGGTTGCCAGTTCCGCAGGGAACCTCGAGACTAAATTGCTGCCCCTGGTTAAGGAGGGGGGGCTGTGGATGTCCACCTCACTGCCTTTGAGCAGGCTGGCGATCTGAACCAGGGGGACCCTGCGGAAAAGCCCCAGTGTCTAGCTCCCTTGCTGGGTCCCAAGGCCATAGACTCTGTCAGCCAGATGGGTGGGAAGGTGGACAGGCTCCCACTCCTGACCCCAGCCTATATGTCTGTGTGGAGTCTCCTGGGGCCAGGCCCCTCGGACCCCCAGTGGGAGCGGAAGGTGATGGTCAATGGGGAGACATTCCTGGGGTGGCGAGATCCTGGGACAGAGAGAACTGTTGTCAGGCCCTGGGTGGTGCAGCCTCACCAGATGCTGAGGGGCTGTGTGAGCTGGGTGAGGGTCCCAGGGACGAAGCCCCTCGCCCTGCCTATGGCCCAGATCCCTGTGTAGACCCAGGAGGGGTGGGGCTGGCTGGTCATTGGGGTTCTCCAGGACACCAGCTGTGAGACCCTGTTGCGGGGCGACTGTGTCTCTTTGGGACAGGATCCAGGCCTTGCTCCTGTAACTGCCAAGGGTTTGAATTTGAATCCAGGGAACCAATCGGTGGAGAGGGAAATGGTCAGTGAAAATGCAGATGACCTGCCTGGCAGTGGGGAGGAGCTGCTAGGCTCAGGCTACCTGCCTGCCTGTAACCAGACACCTGGCGTTGGGTGGGACAGAGAGATGTTCCCTGCCCCCCTTGCACACTGGAGAAGGGGCTCACCCTGGCTCTGATGCAGTGAGGAAAGCAGGGAACTCGCTGCCTACCCCCACTGGGACAGCAAGGGCAGCGCTGAGCACAGTGGGAGCTGAGACCCCAGCTGAGGGCGGGGAGACACAGGCAGGGCAGGGGATCTGTGGGGAGTGGCAAGGTGCTGGGTAAGGAAAGTCTGGATGAGCCTAGGCAGCCTTGTGAGATGATGGCTGTGTCTAGTCAGCAGGGTGGGAAGGCGAGGAGAGTGGAAGATGAGTGTCCCTGGACCTTACCTATTACCTGGGTGGAGAAGTGGGACAGTGAAGGAAATGTGCCTGTGTCTGTCAGGGGTATTGACTTGCCTATGGAGGGAGCTACCCTGATCTCCAAGCAGTTGTCTGTGACCAGCCTTGTGTGCTGGTACAAGGGGAAAGAGACCCCAAGCTGTGTGTCTGGTAAAGGAGAAAGTGTGTCCGGCTCTTCTTTATCTTGGAGCAGACAGAAGGGGCCTTTCAGCCTGTGATGGCTGAGGGTAGTGCAGTTGTCTCAGAGTTGGTTCTGGATTCCGCTAAAGCCCAGGAAGGGAATGGCCCTAAGTTTGGGTCTGCTCGGGAGAATGGCCCTGTAACTAGGTCGCATCCAGTTAGTGTCTATGCAAAATCCCAGAGACCAGACAATTCTGGTGCTTGTATTTTGCCTGTTGCTAGTGTGTTTTTGGGAAAGGGTGTCGCAACTCTGTCTAATGGGGGTGAGATCCTAGCCAGGGCACAAAGAGAGCATAAAGGTGATGTGATTGTGTTACTTACTGAGGGTGTGGAAAACTGTATCAAGAAGGAAAAGATTCCTGAACTTGTGTGTGGCAAAGGGAAGGAGAATGCTTCTGACCTTTTATCTAGGAAGTCTGTCAGTTTGCCTGAAAGGGGATTGTGTAGGAATCTGCCAGATGGGCCAGAGGTAATTCTGGATGTAAGGGAGACCCAGAAAGAGTCTGTTGTTGCTCAGGAAAGTGTTCCTCTAGAGCAAGCCCTCGGTAAAGAGGGTAAGGGCAGAATTTCTGTGAGGGGTGAGTTGTTGCATAGAAAAGCCCTAGGGAAAGGAATCCTCATGAAGTCTTTGCAAGCAGTTTACTGCAACTGAAGGGTGTGAAAGTGATTTAATCCAGAAAGTTTCAGTTCCTAACAGCCAGAAATTTTCTGTTGTGAATGGATCCACTGACTTTCCTGTTGAAAGACCCAATGTGGATAGCTTTGAGAAGGTCTCAGATGAAGTGAAAGCTGTTAAGAAAGTTAAACAGTCCTCTAACCAAGTGGCTGTGTTTGGCCAGCTTGTTGGGGAGAAGACCCAATCCCAGTTTGACCCCCTGCGGTTTTGGGGGTGGCCAAAGGGCACGGGCCGCATAAACCTTCCCACATGTGGCCTGCGAGTGCTATCGACCACCCCGACCTAAGGGAGGGCGTGAAACTGGAAGGGCCTGGTGTAACTCCTACCAAGAAATGGGAGAGATGCTGGGTCATCCATAGGAACGTTGGTGGCTTCGAACTTTCCCAGGTCACCGGCTAAAGTGACCCCGCTCAGTTCGATCTCGAAGGGGGGAGAGATGTGACGAAACGGTACTGTTCTTAATGTTTCCTCTGAATAATGTGGGGGTGCCTCAGTTTCCCCTATGCAGTTCTTAAGTATCTAGGTGGTGGGGTAAGGGTGTAGGATCATTGCAGAGCCCTAGAGGGCAGGTGTGTGCAGGGGTCTGGACACAGAGAATGGCCGACACCCTGTTTCCTGGCAACTGATGGCCTGGCCCTTCCCTCCTGCAAGGTGAGAGCTAAAGAGTTGGAGAACACAGGAATCCGGTGACCTGGCCTGGGAAAGGAACAAAGCCCAGGGGAGGAGGGGCTGGGGGGAGTTTCAGTTTGGGGCTGGCTGGGACATGGAGTGAAGTGCAGACGTGGTTGTCTGGCTCACTGCCCCCCAAAATGGACCCAGCTGAGAGGTCCGGTTCTCTGCACCTGCAAGCTCTGTTTTAGACCATTTTATGCATGCATCCGATGAAGTGAGCTGTAGCTCACGAAAGCTCATGCTCAAATAAACTGGTTAGTCTCTAAGGTGCCACAAGTACTCCTTTTGTTTTAGACCATGTTCCTGTTGTCTAATAAACCTCTGTTTTACTGGCTGGCTGAGAGTCACGTCTGACTGCAAAGTTGGGGTGCAGGACCCTCTGGCTTCCCCAGGACCCCGCCTGGGCGGACTCGCTGTGGGAAGCACACGGAGGGGCAGAGGATGCTGAATGCTCCGAGGTCAGACCCAGGAAGGTGGAAGCCGTATGAGCTGTGTGTCCTGAAGACAGGGTGCTCAAAGAAAGGCGACTGCCCCAGAGTCCTGCCTGGCTTCATGGGGAGCAGTTCCAGAGCATCGCCCAGGGACTCCGTGACATAGGGCTCAGATTTTCGTGGATGCGATAGCTGACGGATTCCTTCACCAAGGAGTTCCTGAACCGACTAGAGGGGTTGCCATTTTAGTTTCAGTTTTGGTGAGCGGTGAGGACCTCATAGAAGACATGGTTGTAAGGGACAACCTTGATTCGAGCGATCATGAGCTAATTCAGTTCAAACTGAATAGAAGGATAAGCAAAAATAGATCTGTGACTAGGGTTTTTGATTTCAAAAGGGCGAACTTTAAAAAATTAAGGAAATTAGTTAGGGAAGTGGATTGGATTGAAGGATAATCTAGGCATGGCCCAATATCTAAACAAATACTTTGCCTCAGTCTTTAATGAGGCTAATGAGGAGCTCAGGGATAATGGTAGGATGACAAATGGGAATGAGGATATGGAGGTAGATATTACCACATCTGAGGTTGAAGCCAAACTCGAACAGCTTAATGGGACTAAATCAGGGGGCCCAGATAATCTTCATCCAAGAATATTAAAGGAATTGGCACATGAAATTGCAAGCCCATTAGCAAGAATTTTTAATGAATCTGTAAACTCAGGAGTTGTACCGTATGACTGGAGAATTGCTAACATAGTTCCTATTTTTCAGAAAGGGAAAAAAAGTTATCAAGGTAACTACAGGCCTGTTAGTTTGACATCTGTCGTATGTGAGGTCTTGGAAAAAATTCTGAAGGAGAAAGTAGTTAAGGACATTGAGGTCAATGGTAAATGGGACAAAATTCAACATGGTTTTACAAAAGGTAGATCCTGCCAACCCAGCCTGATCTCCTTCTTTGAGAAGGTAACAGATTTTTTAGACAAAGGAAACGTAATGGTTCTAATTTACCTCGATTTCAGTAAGGCGTTTGTTACGATTCCACATGGGGAATTTTTGGCTAAATTGGAAAAGATAGGGATCAACATGAAAATTGAAAGGTGGATAAGGAACTGCTTAAAGGGGAGACTACAAAAGGTCCTACTGAAAGGTGAACTGTCAGACTGGAGGGAGATTACCAGTGGAGTTCCTCAGGGATCGGTTTTGGGACCAATCTTATTTAATCTTTTTATTACTGACCTCCGCACAAAAAGTGGGAATGTGCCAATAAAGTTTGTGGATGACACAATGCTGGGAGGTATTGCCAATTTAGAGAAGGACTGGGATATCATACAGGAAGATCTGGATGACTTTGTAAACTAGAGTAATGGTAATAGGATGAAATTTAATAGTGAGAAGTGTAAGGTCATGCATTTAGGGATTAATAACAAGAGTTTTGGTTATAAGCTGGGGACGTATCACTTGGAAGTAACAGAGGAGGAGAAAGACGTTGGAGTATTGGTTGATCACAGGATGACCATGAGCCGCCAATGTGATGTGGCCGTGAAAAAAGCTAATTCAGTCTTGGGATGCATCAGGCGAGGTATTTCCAGTAGGGATAAGGAGGTGTTAGTACCATTATACAAGGCACTGGTGAGACCTCACCTGGAATACTGTGTGCAGTTCTGGTCTCCCATGTTTAAGAAGGATGAATTCAAACTGGAACAGGTACAGAGAAGGGCTACTAGGATGATCCAAGGAATGGAAAACCTGTCTTATGAAAGGAGACTCAAAGAGCTTGGCTTGTTTAGCCTAACCAAAAGAAGGCTGAGGGGAGATATGATTGCTCTCGATAATTTTTCAGAGGGATAAATACCAGAGAGGGAGAGGAATTATTTAAGCTCAGTACCAATGTGGACACAAGAACAAATGGATATAAACTGGCCACCAGGAAGTTTAGACTCAAAATTAGATGAAGGTTTCTAACCATCAGAGAAGTGAAGTTCTGGAACAGCCTTCCAAGTGGAGCAGTGGGGGCAAAAGACATATCTGGCTTCAAGATTAAGCTTGATAAGTTTATGGAGAGGATGGTATGATGGGATAGCCTAATTTTGTCAATGAATTGATCTTTGACTATTAGCGGTAAATATGCCCAATGGCCTGTGATGGGATGTTAGATGGAGTGGGATCTGAGTTACTACAGATTGTCTGGCTGGTGAGTCTTGCCCACGTGCTCAGGGTTTAACTAATTGCCATATTTGGGGTCAGGAAGAAATTTTCCTCCAGGGCAGATTGGCAGAGACCATAGGGGTTTTTCACCTTCCTCTGCAGCGTGGGGCACGGGTCACTTGCTGAAGGATTCTCTGCACCTTGAAGTCTTTAAACCATGATTTGAGGACTTCAGTAGCTCAGACATAGGTTAGGGGTTGGTTACTGGAGTGGGTGGGTGAGATTCTGTGGCCTGCATTGTGCAGGAGGTCAGACTAGATGATCATAATGGTCCCTTCTGACCTTAAAGTCTATGATTCTATGATTTGATGATTCTATCCCACTTTCCCATTTGAATACTGGCACACATTGGCATTTTGCTAGTCTTCTGGGACTTGCCCAGGTTTGAAGATTTATTACATTAACAGTGCCGGCACCTCCTCGGCCAGCTCTTTAAAACTCTTGAGTGTAGGTTATCCAGTCCGGCACATTTGTATATCTTTAGCATTTGCCTTTTAACACCCTCCCTAGTTCCTGCTGGAGCAGATGTTTCAGTCCCTTGGAGATTGAATTCCTATCCCATCGGACTGTCCTTCTAGTATATTGCTGAGATGAACGGGCAGGATGGCGCAGGATGTTTACAGTGCCCCTTCCTTTGGTGTGTCTGACATGATGGGAGCGCACAGCAGCGGAATAGCACTGGCCCGGCTCCACTGGGCACTTAGGGTATTTGCGTTGACCGGGACTGGGTTTCTCTCCTCTAACGCTGCAGGAGCGGCTGGTGTTGGAGGCCTGGTGCCCGGTGTCGGCGCTGTCCCTGGCTTGGTGCCTGGTGTCGGCGCTGTCCCTGGCGTGGTGCCCGGTGTCGGCGCTGTCCCTGGCGTGGTGCCCGGTGTCGGCGGTGTCCCAGGAGTTGGAGGTGAAGTTGCACAATTCAACTGACTGATGGGCCTGTGGGGTTGTGTTCTCCCCGTCTCAGAGCCCTGACTCTCTCTCTACTGTGTCCCAAACAGTTGGAATCCCAGCAGGAGCGGCAGCAGCAGCAAAAGCCGCCAAGTACGGTAAGCTGGCTCCCTCCCCCTTCTCCCTCCGTGCAGCCCATGGTGATGGGGTGCCCGCCTGTCACTCCTGGAAGTGTGTAGCTACTTGGATCCAAGCCCAGAGACAGTCTGTCCCTTTGGGAGCAATCAGTGGAGCCACTGGCATGTCTGGGATATATTCACATCCCTCCCCTCCCCGTTCCCCTTGGAGCTTCACCCTGTCCTGCAGCACGTGGCATAGAGAGCTCCTGCCTTAGGTCCACTGGCAATGGGGGGCACGGTGGCCAGCAAGCGAGTTGGGAGCCCAGCTCCGACTACAAGCCAGGCTCCCTGCAGCCAGTAGAAAGCATGGGGAAGCTTCAGACAGTGTGACAGCGCAGAGCGCATTCCCCTGTTACTCTGGGCAGGCTGCTGCCCCACGGCTCAGTTTCGAGGGCTGCGGACGAAGCCGTTTGGGATGTGCCGGTCAGTGAATTCCCAGAGCCCCTCGCCAGGGCCCAGGGCATGATCTTTTCAGCTCTATCATCAGCCTGTGTGAATCCACTTCATACATAATGGCCACAGTTCCCAATCCGTCAAGCGCACACTGCAGGATGCAAGAAGGAAGAGAAGGACCATGGGGAATTCCTGGTGTGGGGGGAATCTGTGCAGTGCAAGGCTTGCTGAGTTGGCTTCACTGACCTCAAGCCGGCACTGCCATGTGGTGCTGGGTGAGGCAGGGGGTGTGCTGGGGGAAAGGAAAAGGGGTCTCTGCTGAAGGAGGGACAGGGCACTTCAAGTGAGGGAGAGGAGACGCGTGTCAAGGTGTGAGAGAGGAGGGCTGTCAGGAGAGGGAGGGGAGGGTTGTGGGGGGAGGGGCGTGTTGGAGTGAAGGAGGGGATGTCAGATGAGCCAGGGGATGGGTGATCAGGGGAAGGGCATGTTGGGATGGAGGAGGGGGTGTCAGATGAGGGAGGAGACAGGGGGTCAAAGTGAGCAAAAGGAGGGCATCTCCCAGAGCTAGATTTCCCACTGGCACTTGGTCCCAGAGGGACCTATCGCCAGCAATGTAAATTAAAGTTTCTCCCCGCACCTTATCTTAGTCTGGGGCCAAGTGCTGAGGACCTGGGAACAAAGACTGGCCCCCGTTGGCCTCCCACTTCATCTGCGCTCTGACCGGGCACCATGAATGGTCCAGTCCTCCCATTGTTATGGCCACATAGTTTCCTTTGTCTCCCTAACTGTAGGGCTGACATGGATGCTGCTATCCTTAATACTTTCCTGACTGCATTCCATATCAGCCCTTCCATGACTTTGCCCAGGACTGATGTCAGGCTACCTGGCCTATAGCTCCCCAGGTCATCCCTGGACTCCATGACTGGAGTACAGGTGTGGAAGGGCATGTGCTGTTCAGGAAAGACAGAAATAAAGGCAAAGGTGGTGGAGTAGCATTGTATATCAATGACGAGGTCGACTGTAAAGAAATTAGAAGTGATGGAATGGATAAGAGAGAGTCTGTCTGGGCAAAAATCACATCGGGGAAGAAAGCTACTTGAGCAGAGGTGGGCAAACTACGGCCCACGGGGCACATCCGGCCTCCAGGACCCTCCTGCCCAGCCCCTGAGCTCCTGGCCTGGGAGACTAGCCCCCGGCCCCGCCCCTGCTGTTCCCCCTCCCCCGCAGCCTCAGCTCACTGCGCTGCCAGCGCGATGCTCAGGTGGGGGGGCTGCGAGCTCCTGGGGCCTGGCCTGACCCCGTCTCTAGGCTGGCTCCAGCCGGGCGGCCTGGCTACCTGTCCTGGTGCAGCCGCGCCGCCAGCCACCGGTGCTCCAGGCAGCGTGGTCGGGGGCAGGGAGCCAGGGGGTTGGATAGAGGGCAGGAGAGTTTGGGAGGTGGTGGTCCGGGGGCGGGAGTATGGCTAGGGGTCGGGCCGGTCAGGGGGTGGGGAGTTGAATGGGGGCAGGGGTCCCGGGGGGCGGGGTAGTCAGGAAGGAGAAGGGGTTGGATGGGGCAGTGGTCCGGGGGGCAGTCAGGGGTGGGGGTTTTGGGGGCGGTCAGGGGACAGGGAGCAGGGTGGGATGGATGTGGCAGGAGTCCCGGGGTGGGCGACAGGGGGCGAGAAGCCGGGGGCGGGAGGGATAAGGGGCTGGGCCACGCCTGGCTGTTTGAGGAGGCACACCCTCCCCTAACCAGACTCCATACAATTTCCGAAGCCCAATGCAGCCCTCAAGCCTCACCTGGGATAGTGCCTGGGGTGTGCTATAGACCACCAGGATCCGATCTGGGTATGGATAGCGTCCTCCTTAATGTTTTTAATGAAGTAAATACTAATGGGAATTGTGTGATCATGAGAGACTTTAACTTCCCAGATATAGACTGGAGGACAAGTGCTCGTAATAATAATAGGGCTCAGATTTTCGTGGATGCGATAGCTGATGGATTCCTTCACCAAGGAGTTCCTGAACCGACTAGAGGGGATGCCATTTTAGTTTCAGTTTTGGTGAGCAGTGAGGACCTAATAGAAGACATGGTTGTAAGGTTTCAGAGTAACAGCCGTGTTAGTCTGTATTCGTAAAAAGAAAAGGAGTACTTGTAAGGGACAACCTTGGTTCGAGCGATCATGAGCTAATTCAGTTCAAACTGAATAGAAGGATAAACAAAAATAGATCTGTGACTAGGGTTTTTGATTTCAAAAGGGCGAACTTTAAAAAATTAAGGAAATTAGTTAGGGAAGTGGATTGGATTGAAGGATAATCTAGGCATGGCCCAATATCTAAACAAATATTTTGCCTCAGTCTTTAATGAGGCTAATGAGGAGCTCAGGGATAATGGTAGGATGACAAATGGGAATGAAGATATGGAGGTAGATATTACCACATCTGAGGTTGAAGCCAAACTCGAACAGCTTAATGGGACTAAATCAGGGGGCCCAGATAATCTTCATCCAAGAATATTAAAGGAATTGGCACATGAAATTGCAAGCCCATTAGCAAGAATTTTTAATGAATCTGTAAACTCAGGAGTTGTACCGTATGACTGGAGAATTGCTAACATAGTTCCTATTTTTAAGAAAGGGGAAAAAAGTTATCAAGGTAACGACAGGCCTGTTAGTTTGACATCTGTCGTATGCCAGGTCTTGGAAAAAATTCTGAAGGAGAAAGTAGTTAAGGACATTGAGGTCAATGGTAAATAGGACAAAATTCAACATGGTTTTACAAAAGGTAGATCCTGCCAACCCAGCCTGATCTCCTTCTTTGAGAAGGTAACAGATTTTTTATACAAAGGAAACGTAATGGTTCTAGAGTAACAGCCGTGTTAGTCTGTATTCTCAAAAAGAAAAGGAGTACTTGTGGCACCTTAGAGACTGCTTTCATGAGCTACAGCTCACTTCATCGGATGAAGTGAGCTGTAGCTCACGAAAGCTTATGCTCAAATAAATTGGTTAGTCTCTAAGGTGCCACAAGTACTCCTTTTCGTAATGGTTCTAATTTACCTCGATTTCTTTTAGCTAAATTGGAAAAGATAGGAATCAACATGAAAATTGAAAGGTGGATAAGGAACTGGTTAAAGGGGAGACTACAACGGGCCACACTGAAAGGTGAACTGTCAGACTGGAGGGAGGTTACCAGTGGAGTTCCTCAGGGATCGGTTTTGGGACCAATTTTATTTAATCTTTTTATTACTGACCTCCGCACAAAAAGTGGGAGTGTGCTAATAAAGTTTGTGGATGACACAAAGCTGGGAGGTATTGCCAATTTAGAGAAGGACTGGGATATCATACAGGAAGATCTGGATGACTTTGAAAACTAGAGTAATAGTAATAGGATGAAATTTAATAGTGAGAAGTGTAAGGTCATGCATTTAGGGATTAATAACAAGAGTTTTGGTTATAAGCTGGGGACGCATCACTTGGAAGTAACAGAGGAGGAGAAAGACCTTGGAGTATTGGTTGATCACAGGATGACCATGAGCCGCCAATGTGATATGGCCGTGAAAAAAGCTAATTCAGTCTTGGGATGCATCAGGCGAGGTATTTCCAGTAGGGATAAGGAGGTGTTAGTACCATTATACAAGGCACTGGTGAGACCTCACCTGGAATACTGTGTGCAGTTCTGGTCTCCCATGTTTAAGAAGGATGAATTCAAACTGGAACAGGTACAGAGAAGGGCTACTAGGATGATCCAAGGAATGGAAAACCTATCTTATGAAAGGAGACTCAAAGAGCTTGGCTTGTTTAGCCTAACCAAAAGAAGGCTGAGGGGAGATATGATTGCTCTCGATAATTTTTCAGAGGGATAAATACCAGAGAGGGAGAGGAATTATTTAAGCTCAGTACCAATGTGGACACAAGAACAAATGGATATAAACTGGCCACCAGGAAGTTTAGACTCAAAATTAGATGAAGGTTTCTAACCATCAGAGAAGTGAAGTTCTGGAACAGCCTTCCAAGTGGAGCAGTGGGGGCAAAGGACATATCTGGCTTCAAGATTAAGCTTGATAAGTTTATGGAGGGGATGGTATGATGGGATAGCCTAATTTTGGTAATGAATTAATCTTTGACTATTAGCGGTAAATATGCCCAATGGCCTGTGATGGGATGTTAGATGGGGTGGGATCTGAGTTACTACAGATTGTCTGGCTGGTGAGTCCTAGGTATCTGGCTGGTGAGTCTTGCCCACATGCTCAGGGTTTAACTGATCGCCATATTTGGGGTTGGGAAGGAATTTTCCTCCCGGGCAGATTGGCAGAGACCCTAGGGGTTTTTCACCTTCCTCTGAACCGTTGGGCACGGGTCACTTGCTGAAGGATTCTCTGCACCTTGAAGTCTTTAAACCATGATTTGAGGACTTCAGTAGCTCAGACATAGGTTAGGGGTTGGTTACAGGAGTGGGTGGGTGAGATTCTGTGGCCTGCATTGTGCAGGAGGTCAGACTAGATGATCATAATGGTCCCTTCTGACCTTAAAGTCTATGATTCTATGATTTGATGATTCTATCCCACTTTCTCATTTGAATACTGGCACACATTGGAATTTTGCTAGTCTTCTGGGACTTGCCCAGGTTTGAAGATTTGTTACATCAACATTAACAGTGCCGGCACCTCCTCGGCCAGCTCTTTAAAACTCTTGAGTGTAGGTTATCCAGTCCGGCACATTTGTATATCTTTAGCAGTTGCCTTTTAACACCCTCCCTAGTTCCTGCTGGAGCAGATGTTTCAGTCCCTTGAAGAATGAATTCCTATCCCATCGGACTGTCCTTCTAGTATATTGCTGAGATGAACAGGCAGGATGGCGCAGGATGTTTACAGTGCCCCTTCCTTTGGTGTGTCTGACATGATGGGAGCGCACAGCAGCAGAATAGCACTGGCCCGGTTCCACTGGGCACTTAGGGTATTTGCGTTGACCGGGACTGGGTTTCTCTCCTCTAACTCTGCAGGAGCGGCTGGTGTTGGAGGCCTGGTGCCCGGTGTCGGCGCTGTCCCTGGCTTGGTGCCTGGTGTCGGCGGTATCCCTGGCGTGGTGCCCGGTGTCGGCGCTGTCCCTGGCGTGGTGCCCGGTATTGGCGGTGTCCCAGGAGTTGGAGGTGAAGTTGCACAATTCGACTGACTGATGGGCCTGTGGGGTTGTGTTCTCCCCATCTCAGAGCCCTGACTCTCTCTCTACTGTGTCCCAAACAGCTGGAATCCCAGCAGGAGCGGCAGCAGCAGCAAAAGCCGCCAAGTACGGTAAGCTGGCTCCCTCCCCCTTCTCCCTCCGTGCAGCCCATGGTGATGGGGTGCCCGCCTGTCACTCCTGGAAGTGTGTAGCTACTTGGATCCGAGCCCAGAGACAGTCTGTCCCTTTGGGAGCAATCAGTGGAGCCACTGGCATGTCTGGGATATATTCACATCCCTCCCCTCCCCGTTCCCCATGGAGCTTCACCCTGTCCTGCAGCACGTGGCATAGAGAGCTCCTGCCTTTGGTCCACTGGTGATGGGGAGCATGGTGGCCAGCGAGCGAGTTGGGAGCCCAGCTCCCGCTACAAGCCAGGCTCCCTGCAGCCAGCAGATACCGAGGGGAAGCCTAGGACAGTGTGACGGCGCAGAGCGTGTTCCCCTGTCACTCTGCGCAGGCTTCTGCCCCACGGCTCAGTTTTGAGGGCTGTGAGCGAAGCCATTTGGGATGTGCCGGTCAGTGAATTCCCAGAGCACCGCACCAGGGCCCGGGTGTGATGGGTTCCCTAGGGTGCAACCTGGACCTGGGGTACCGCTGAGCCCTCTGTCTCACCAACCTGGACTCCCTCTCACATTGCATTGCTGTGACAAGCTGCAAATCTCTCCAGGTACTGCACTTACACAGACATCCACAGGCAGGGACACACCCAGCTGAGTTACTTGAATGCTTTTGCCAGCCACTCACTAACCAACAAGAGGGGCTCGAGCCAATTCCTCCAGCTCCGCAGCTTAGGACCCCAGGGCTGCACTCATAGAATCATAGTATATTAGGGTTGGAAGGGACCTCAGGAGGTCATCTAGTCCAACCCCCTGCTCAAAGCAGGACCAATCCCCAACTAAATCATCCCAGCCAGGGCTTTGCCAAGCCTGACCTTAAAAATATCTAAGGAAAGAGATTCCACCACCTCCCTAGGTAACGCATTCCAGTGTTTCACCACCCTCCTAGTGAAAAAGGTTTTCCTAATATCCAACCTAAACCTCCCCCACTGCAACTTGAGACCATTACTCCTTGTTCTGTCATCAGCTACCACTGAGAACAGTCTAGATCCATCCTCTTTGGAACCCCCTTTCAGGTAGTTGAAAGCAGCTATCAAATCCCCCCTCATTCTTTTCTTCCACAGACTAAACAATCCCAGTTCCCTCAGCCTCTCCTCATAAGTCGTATGTTCCAGTCCCCTAATCATTTTTGTTGCCCTCCGCTGGACGTTTTCCAATTTTTCCACATCCTTCTTGTAGTGTGGGGCCCAAAACTGGACACAGTACTCCAGATGAGGCCTCACCAATGTCGAATAGAGGGGAACGATCACGTCCCTCGATCTGCTGACAATGCCCCTACTTATACATCCCAAAATGCCATTGGCCTTCTTGGCAACAAGGGCACACTGTTGACTCATATCCAGCTTCTCGTCCACTGTAACCCCTAGGTCCTTTTCTGCAGAACTGCTGTCGAGCCATTCGGTCCCTAGTCTGTAGCAGTGCATGGGATTCTTCCGTCCTAAGTGCAGGACTCTGCACTTGTCCTTGTTGAACCTCATCAGATTTCTTTTGGCCCAATCCTCTAATTTGTCTAGGGCCCTCTGTATCCTATCCCTTCCCTCCAGCATATCTACCTCTCCTCCCAGTTTAGTGTCATCTGCAAACTTGCTGAGGGTGCAATCCACACCATCCTCCAGATCATTTATGAAGATATTGAACAAAACCGGCCCCAGGACCGACCCGTGGGGCACTCCACTTGATACCAGCTGCCAACTAGACATGGAGCCATTGATCACTACCCGTTGAGCCCGACAATCTAGCCAACTTTCTATCCACCTTAGAGTTCATTCATCCAGCCCATACTTCTTTAACTTGCTGACAAGAATACTGTGGGAGACCGTGTCAAAAGCTTTGCTAAAATCAAGGAATAACACGTCCACCGCTTTCCCCTCATCCACAGAGCCAGTTATCTTGCCATAGAAGGCAATTAGATTAGTCAGGCATGACTTGCCCTTGGTGAATCCCTGCTGATCACTTTCCTGATCACTTTCCTCTCCTCTAAGAGCTTCAGAATTGATTCCTTGAGGACCTGCTCCATGATTTTTCCAGGGACTGAGGTGAGGCTGACTGGCCTGTAGTTCCCTGGATCCTCCTCCTTCCCTTTTTAAAGATGGGCACTACATTAGCCTTTTTCCAGTCGTCCGGGACTTCCCCCGATCGCGATGAGTTTTCAAAGGTAATGGCCAATGGCTCTGCAATCACATCCGCCAACTCCTTTAGCACTCTCGGATGCAGCGCATCTGGCCCCATGGACTTGTGCTCGTCCAGCTTTTCTAAATAGTCGCAAACCACTTCTTTCTCCACAGAGGGCTGGTCACCTCCTCCCCATGCTGTGCTGCCCCATGCAGTAGTCTGGGAGCTGATCTTGTTCGTGAAGACAAAAAGAAAAGGAGTACTTGTGGCACCTTAGAGACTAACCAATTTATTTGAGCATAAGCTTTCGTGAGCTACAGCTCACTTCATCGGATGCATACTGTGGAAAGTGTAGAAGATCTTTTTATACACACAAAGCATGAAAAAATACCTTCCCCCACCCCACTCTCCTGCTGGTAATTGCTTATCTAAAGTGATCACTCTCCTTACAGTGTGTATGATAATCAAGGTGGGCCCACCTTGATTATCATACACATTGTAAGGAGAGTGGTCACTTTAGATAAGCTATTACCAGCAGGAGAGTGGGTTTGTGTGTGTTTGTGGGGGAGGGGAGGAGGGGGGGAAAAAACCTGGATTTGTGCGGGAAATGGCCCAACTTGATTATCATACACATTGTAAGGAGAGTGATCACTTTAGATAAGCTATTACCAGCAGGAGAGTGGGGTGGGGGGAGGTATTTTTTCATGCTTTGTGTGTATAAAAAGATCTTCTACACTTTCCACAGTATGCATCCGATGAAGTGAGCTGTAGCTCACGAAAGCTTATGCTCAAATAAATTGGTTAGTCTCTAAGGTGCCACAAGTACTCCTTTTCTTTTTGCGAATACAGACTAACACAGCTGTTACTCTGAAACCTGTCTTCGTGAAGACAGAGGCAAAAAAAGCATTGAGTACATTAGCTTTTTCCACATCCTCTGTCACTAGGTTGCCTCCCTCATTCAGTAAGAGGCCCCCACTTTCCTTGACTTCCTTCTTGTTGCTAACATACCTGGAGAAACCCTTCTTGTTACTCTTAACATCTCTTGCTAGCTGCAACTCCAGGTGTGATTTGGCCTTCCTGATTTCACTCCTGCATCCCCGAGCAATATTTTTATACTCTTCCCTGGTCATTTGTCCAATCTTCCACTTCTTGTAAGCTTCTTTTTTGTGAAGCCTGAGCAGTGTAAGTTCATTACCCAGTCCACCCCTACCTCAATGTGGAGAGGACACACACCAGCCTTTGTAACCTGAGCTGAGATTCCCCAAGCACTTCAACCCAAACACAGTGTCTTAGGTAAAATATAAAACAGATTTATTAACAGCAGACAGAGAGATTTAAAGTGATTATACGTAGTAAGCGTAGAGATCAAATTTGGTTACCTAAGAAAGAAAAATAGAAGCGCAATCTGAGTTCTATAAACTAGATAGGATTTGAATCAAGCATTGTCTCACCCTGATGGTATAGTTCCTTCATCCACAGGCTGGGATTCCTCTTTTCAGCCTGAGAAATCCCAACCCTTCCCTGTTCAAAGGCTTCGTTCTCCAGATTTGTTTCCAGGTATTGAGTTGTGAGGGGAGTGAGGCCAAGTGATGATGTCACTTCCCCTCCTTTATAGGTTCTTCCAGCTTGCTGGAAAAATCTTTTGCTATGATCTGAGTCAAAAATTGTCCATTGTTTACGTGCCCCCTCTGAGAATTCTTCACTGTACACAGATCCTGTGATAGTCCTTGGTACCGTGGATTCTCCTTAATGAGCCTGTGACGGGTTCGATCACAGAGACTCTCCCCGAGACTGTCACTCAATGAGCTGGGATACCACTGAGAACAACCCTCCTGCCAGAAAAGGCGCCCCTCCACTCTTCTCCTGCTGAGTGAGACACTCCAGTCAGCTCCAGCACAGACCCAGAGGTTGGGCCACACCTCTTTGCAGTTCACTGGAACTGAGATTCACTCAGCCAGGGGCTTCTCCGTTAACAGGGAGTTTCCCAGCACCCAGTGTTCAGCCTTTCTGGGAGCCTGAACCCCAAAAGATCCGTTTTACTCTCTATAAAGCTTATACAAGGTAAAGTCATAAATTGTCTGCCCTCCAAAACACTTGTGGCAAATTGCCTGCACCAGTATGAAGGGTCTCGCGCTTTCTCTTCTCGAGGGGGGGGGGGGCCCTCAGGGCACCATTTCTTGCCCCTGAACTGGGGTATGAACTGTCCCACTAGTGTCCTAGAGGAGGGGAGTGGAGAGGGAGGGACTTGGGCCCACCCTCTACTCCGGGTCCCAGCCCAGGGGCCCTAGGGATAGCGGTAAACCACTAGAACTAGCGATTCCTTCCCCTGGGCTACTTCCCTCTCCTGCCCTTCAGCTTCTGGGGCTTCCTGCCCTCCTCTGCACAAACCAAGTGTCTCTTTACCTGGGGTCTTGGTCTTCTTAGCCCACTGCAGCACTTCTCCAAACTCTCCTCTGCTTCCCTCCAAACGGCTCTCTGCCCCAACGCCAATCCACTCCGCTTCAGCTCCTCCAAACGGCTCTCTGCTCCAACGCCAATCCACTCCGCTTCAACTCCTCCAAACTGCCCTCTGCTCCAACGCCAATCCACTCCGCTTCAACTCCTCCAAACGGCTCTCTGCTCCAACACCAATCCACTCCACTTCAACTCCTCCAAACTGCCCTCTGCTCCAACGCCAATCCACTCTGCTTCAACTCCTCCAAATGGCTCTCTGCTCCAACGCCAATCCACTCTGCTTCAACTCCTCCAAACGGCTCTCTGCTCCAACGCCAATCCACTCTGCTTCAACTCCTCCAAACGGATCTCTGCTCCAACGCCAATCCACTCCACTTCAACTCCTCCAAACTGCTCTCTGCTCCAACGCCAATCCACTCTGTTTCCACTGCTCCAAACTGCTCTCTGCTCCAACACCAATCCACTCTGCTTCAACTCCTCCAAACGGCTCTCTGCTCCAACACCAATCCACTCTGCTTC
The DNA here is from genome assembly GCF_015237465.2 of Chelonia mydas. Taxonomy (NCBI): domain Eukaryota; kingdom Metazoa; phylum Chordata; order Testudines; family Cheloniidae; genus Chelonia; species Chelonia mydas. Next base: position 24,186,727 of record NC_051257.2, read on the forward strand.
AACTCCTTCTCCTGTCTGGCTGAAGCAGGGGGTTTTTATCATGTGACTGGCTTCAGGTACTTTAATTGGCTTCAGGTGCTTTAATTAATCTATAGTGAACTTTCTTCCCTCTACAGGGAATGAGGCTCCCTTCTAACACTCTCCTGCTGCCCTCTGGCCATGCTGTATCACATACCTCCCCCTCCCCCGCTCAACACCATGGGGTTGGGCTACTTGGGACGAGAGGCAGTGCTGTCGTGATAGGCCACCAGCATTGCCGGGTTGGCTTCCGGCCCTGTGCTGTACCCGGAAATGGAAGGGCTGCAGGGATAGGAACCGCCTAGTCACTCTTGCATTCTTCCCTTTGTTTCTGTGCATCCACTGGAGTGGGGCGTGGTCTGTCACAAGGGTAAACCACCGCCCCGGTAGGTGGTAGCGGAGAGTCTCCATAGCCCATTTTACCGCCAGCCATTCCTTTTCAACGACGGCATACTTTTGTTCCCTGGGGAGGAGTTTCCTGCTGAGGTACAAGATCGGGTGTTCCTCCTCCTCTACCATCTGTGAAAGGATGGCTCCTAGCCCTGCCTCTGAGGCATCTGTCTGTAGGATGAATTCCCTCTCGAAGCCTGGGGCTATGAGTACTGGATGTCAGCAAAGGGCTGTCCTTACATCTGCAAATGCTCCTTCTGCCGCATCAGTCCACTTTACTATATTATCAAATCCGTCAATGGCCCTGCTCTTGTGGCGAAATGAGGGATGAATCTCCGATAGTATTCTACTATCCCTAGAAATGCTCTGACCCGCTTTTGCGGACTGGTCGAGGCCAACCTTGTATTGCCTCCGCTTTGTTCCACTGGGAACATCTGCTATCTGCAGATGCCTCCATCTCAGCCTGGGGGTTGCTACCCTCCCCTGGCTCTACTTGGGGGAGTAAGCTCTCAGACCCAGGGAAGTCCCTACCAATTAAGACAGGGTAGGGGAGCCTGGGGACCACCCCTGCAGTCACCCTGGTAGTATTCCCCTGGATCTCAATCCGTACCGGGATTGTGGGGTAGAAATTTACGGTGCCATGAACGCACGTTACCCCTGTGTTTTTGGCCTGGGTTAGTTGATCTTGCCCCACCAACTTCTCTGAGACCAGCGTGACAGCACTTCCGGGATCAACTAATGCTATAGTCTCAATACCATTCATTTTTACTGATCTTATATACCCGTGTGAGGTCATTGCGACTCCTACAAGGCAGATTAGGCCACATTGCTCCCCGTGATCCCCCAGATTACATTGCATAGGCTCTTCCCTGCTGGGGCATTGGGCTGCTATATGCCCCAGTTCCCCACACTCGTAACACCGCCCCCTTATTCCGGTTGCTGCCCTCTGCCTGGGGCTATTTGGCCGGCCCCCCCAGCCCTCTCTTCCCAAACCCCCAGGTCACTTCTTGGCCACAGGCCATTCCTTGGTGTCTTTCCTCCCAGTTATGGTTCTCCTGGAGTTCTCGACAGTTCGGGGCCCTGGGTTTGAGGCTGACTTCCTGGTTTGCCGTGTCTCACACCCTGGGGTCTGGAACAGTTCACGGGCTGCCAGCTGTCTTTCCACGAGGGAGACCAACTCACCATAGGTGGAGGGGTCATTCTGGCCAACCCAAGCCCGGAGGCCTGGTAGTAGCCCCCTCATATACCGGTCCAGTACCAAGAACTCCATCATCTTCTCAGAGCTGAGGGCCTCAGGGCGCAGCCATTTCCGGGCCAGGTGGATCAGGTCAATCAATTGCAATCGGGGTGTCTTGTCCTCCGTATACTGCCACTCATGGAACCTCTGGGCTCGCAATGCTGTCGTTACTCCAGATCTGGCCAGGATCTCTGCCTTCAGCTGGGAGTAATCTGCTGCAGTCTCCACGGCCATATTGTAGTAGACCTTCTGGGCCTCCCCACACAGGAACGGGGCGAGGATACCAGACCACTGATCTCGGGGCCAGGCCTCCCGCAGGGCTGCTCTTTCAAAAGCCAGGAGGTATGCCTCCACATCATCCTCCCGTGTCATTTTCTGTAGGCAGTAGCTGGCCTGTATGGTCCGGGTCCCATCGCAGTTGCGGTTCAGCTCCATAAGGGCCTTCATCTGGTTCACCAGCTCTTGCAGCAGGGCTCGGTCCTGGGCAGCCTGGCTCATCAACAGACGATTAGTCTCCTGCTGCATCCAAGTCGCCCCCTGTTGGGTGGTTGCTTAGACCCGGGTAGCCTCCTGCTGGGCGGCGGTGGCTTGTATTAGGGCCTTGACCACGTCGTCCATTTTAGGGATGGGAGGGTTTTGGCTAACCCTGCTTTAAGTCCCCAGCGTGTGATGGGTCTCGCGCTCTCTCTCCTTGGGTGGGGGGAGGTTTCAGGGCACCGTTTCTTGCCCCGGAATTGGGGTATTAACTGCCCCACTAGTGTCCTAGAGGAGGGGAGTGGAGAGGGAGGGACCCGGGCCCGCCCTCTACTCCGGGTCCCAGCCCAGGGGCCCTAGGGATAGCGGTAAACCACTTGAACTAGCAGTTCCTTCCCCTGGGCTACTTCCCTCTCCGGCCCTTCAGCTTGTGGGGCTTCCTGCCCTCCCTCTGCTCAAACCAGATGTCCCTTTACCTAGGGTCTTGGTCTTCTTAGCCCACTGCAGCACTTCTCTAAACTCTCCTCTGCTTCCCTCCAAACTGCTCTCTGCTCCAACACCAATCCACTCTGCTTCAACTCCTTCTCTTGTCTGATTGAAGCAGGGGTTTTTTATCAGGTGACTGGCTTCAGGTGCTCTAATTGGCTTCTGGTGCTTTAATTGGCTTCAGGTGCTTTAATTAATCTATAGGAAACTTTCTTCCCTCTACAGGGAATAAGGCTCCCTTCTAACACTCTCCTGCTGCCCTCTGGCCCTGCTGTATCACACACTATAGAGAGATGCACAGCTGTTTGCTCCCCCAGGTATTAATCACTTACTCTGGGTTTATTAATAAAAAAAGTGATTTTATTAAGTATAAAAAGTAGGATTTAAGTGGTTTCAAGTAATAACAGACAGAACAAAGTAAGTCACCAAGCAAAATAAAGCAAAAACACGCAAGTCTAAGCCTAATACATTAAGACACTGATTACAGGTAATATCTCACCCTCAGAAATGTTCCAATAAGCTTCTTTCACAGACTAGACTCCTTCCTAGTCTAGGCCCAATCCTTTCCCTGGTACAGTCCTTGTTAGTTTCACAAGACATCTCAGGTGGTAAGCAGGGGTTTTCTCATGACTGGCAGCCTCCTTTGTCCTGCTCAACCCCCTTTTATAGCTTTGGCACAAGGCGGGAATCTTTTGTCTTTCTGGGTCTCCACCCCTCCTTCTAAATGGAAAAGTACCAGATTTAAGATGGATTTCATTATCAGGTGACCTGGTCACATGTCACGGTAAGACCCCTAGTCTCCATTCCCCATGGGCTGGCCCACACATACGCAGGAAGGCTTTCAAGTAACTAAGGCCATTTACAACTGATTGTTTCTGGACCACCCTTAATGGCCTCCACTTAATATGTTTACATCAGTGATACAAGTTTATATCTTATTCTCCTAACTTCAGATATAGAAATAATACATGCAAACAAATAGGATGAACAAATTTAGTCAATTACAAGCTTTCTAATGACACCATACCAAGGATATTTAGTATAAAGCATATTCCAGTTATGTCATATTCATAAGCATATTTCCATAAAGCATATGGAGTGCAACATCACACCCTCCTTCTGAACTTACTGCCATAGTCTTGGGCACTGTCCATGGCAGAGGCAGTACATGTAAAATCCCTGTTAGTCTCTGGGCCTCAGTTTCTTTGTCTTTTAAGTCCAGGGTTTGCTGATGGGTGGCCTTTTCTTTGTCAGCCTCCAGCTGCCTGAGTTCATACATAAGGGCCTTAGTTCCCAGCTCATCAAAGGAACTCTGTACCATGAAAGCAGGGAGAGAAGGGCCATGGGGAATTCCTGGTATAGAGGGAATCTGTAATGTGCAAGGCTGGCTGAGTTGACTCTGCTGCCCGCAGCTGGCTCTGCCATCTGGTGCTGGGCAAGGCAGGGAGTGTGTTGGGGGGGAAGAAAGGGGGTGTCAGGTGAAGGAGGGGAGAGACACTTCGGGTGAGGGAGAGAAGAGGTGAAGGAGGGGAAGGGTTATCAGCTAGAGGGGTATGTTGGAGTGGAGGAGGGGCTGTCAGCAAGGGAGGGGAAAGGAATGTTGGGGTGGAGGAGGGGGTGTCAGATGAGGGAGGAGACGGGGGTCAAAGTGAGCAAAAGGAGGGCATCTCCCAGAGCTAGGTTCTGCTACAGATGATTTCCCACTGGTACTTGGCCCCAGAGGGGCCTATCACCAGCAAAGTAAATTAAAGTTTCCCCCCCTGCACCTTATCTTAGTCTGGGGCCAAGTGCTGAGGATCTGGGAACAAAGACTGGCCCCCGTTGGCCTCCCACATTGTCTGCGCTCTGACTGGGCCACATAGTTGCCTTTGTCTCCTTGACTGTATTCTGCTCACATGCTAAGACCATGCTAAACAGCATACTGCTATCCTTAATACTTTCCTGACTGCATTCCGTATCAGCCCTTCCATGACTTTGCCTAGGATCAATGTCAGGCTACCTGGCCTACAGCTACCCAGATCATCCCACTTTCCCATTTGAATACTGGCACACATTGGCATTTTGCTAGTCTTCTGGGACTTGCCCATGTTTGAAGATTTATTACATAACAATATCAACAGCTCTGGAACCACCTTGGCCAGCTCTTTAAAAACTCTTGGGTGTAAATTATACAATCTGAAATATTTGTATAACTTTTTCAGTTGCTTTTTAACATCCTCCCTAGTTCCTGCTGGAGTAGAAGATGTTTCATCCCCCTGGAGAATGAATTCCTGTCCCATCGGACTGTCTCTCTAGTATATTGCTGAGATGAACGGGCAGGATGGCGCAGGATGTTTACAGTGCCCCTTCCTTTGGTGTGTCTGACATGATGGGAGCGCACAGCAGCGGAATAGCACTGGCCCGGTTCCACTGGGCACTTAGGGTATTTGCGTTGACCGGGACTGGGTTTCTCTCCTCTAACTCTGCAGGAGCGGCTGGTGTTGGAGGCCTGGTGCCCGGTGTCGGCGCTGTCCCTGGCTTGGTGCCTGGTGTCGGCGGTATCCCTGGCGTGGTGCCCGGTGTCGGCGCTGTCCCTGGCGTGGTGCCCGGTGTCGGCGGTGTCCCAGGAGTTGGAGGTGAAGTTGCACAATTCGACTGACCGATGGGCCTGTGGGGTTGTGTTCTCCCCGTCTCAGAGCCCTGACTCTCTCTCTACTGTGTCCCAAACAGTTGGAATCCCAGCAGGAGCGGCAGCAGCAGCAAAAGCCGCCAAGTACGGTAAGCTGGCTCCCTCCCCCTTCTCCCTCCGTGCAGCCCATGGTGATGGGGTGCCCGCCTGTCACTCCTGGAAGTGTGTAGCTACTTGGATCCGAGCCCAGAGACAGTCTGTCCCTTTGGGAGCAATCAGTGGAGCCACTGGCATGTCTGGGATATATTCACATCCCTCCCCTCCCCGTTCCCCATGGAGCTTCACCCTGTCCTGCAGCACGTGGCATAGAGAGCTCCTGCCTTTGGTCCACTGGTGATGGGGAGCATGGTGGCCAGCGAGCGAGTTGGGAGCCCAGCTCCCGCTACAAGCCAGGCTCCCTGCAGCCAGCAGATACCAAGGGGAAGCCTAGGACAGTGTGACGGCGCAGAGCGTGTTCCCCTGTCACTCTGCGCAGGCTTCTGCCCCACGGCTCAGTTTTGAGGGCTGTGAGCGAAGCCATTTGGGATGTGCCGGTCAGTGAATTCCCAGAGCACCGCACCAGGGCCCGGGTGTGATGGGTTCCCTAGGGTGCAACCTGGACCTGGGGTACCGCTGAGCCCTCTGTCTCACCAACCTGGACTCCCTCTCACATTGCATTGCTGTGACAAGCTGCAAATCTCTCCAGGTACTGCACTTACACAGACATCCACAGGCAGGGACACACCCAGCTGAGTTACTTGAATGCTTTTGCCAGCCACTCACTAACCAACAAGAGGGGCTCGAGCCAATTCCTCCAGCTCCGCAGCTTAGGACCCCAGGGCTGCACTCATAGAATCATAGTATATTAGGGTTGGAAGGGACCTCAGGAGGTCATCTAGTCCAACCCCCTGCTCAAAGCAGGACCAATCCCCAACTAAATCATCCCAGCCAGGGCTTTGTCAAGCCTGACCTTAAAAATATCTAAGGAAAGAGATTCCACCACCTCCCTAGGTAACGCATTCCAGTGTTTCACCACCCTCCTAGTGAAAAAGGTTTTCCTAATATCCAACCTAAACCTCCCCCACTGCAACTTGAGACCATTACTCCTTGTTCTGTCATCAGCTACCACTGAGAACAGTCTAGATCCATCCTCTTTGGAACCCCCTTTTAGGTAGTTGAAAGCAGCTATCAAATCCCCCCTCATTCTTTTCTTCCACAGACTAAACAATCCCAGTTCCCTCAGCCTCTCCTCATAAGTCGTATGTTCCAGTCCCCTAATCATTTTTGTTGCCCTCCGCTGGACGTTTTCCAATTTTTCCACATCCTTCTTGTAGTGTGGGGCCCAAAACTGGACACAGTACTCCAGATGAGGCCTCACCAATGTCGAATAGAGGGGAACGATCACGTCCCTCGATCTGCTGACAATGCCCCTACTTATACATCCCAAAATGCCATTGGCCTTCTTGGCAACAAGGGCACACTGTTGACTCATATCCAGCTTCTCGTCCACTGTAACCCCTAGGTCCTTTTCTGCAGAACTGCTGTCGAGCCATTCGGTCCCTAGTCTGTAGCAGTGCATGGGATTCTTCCGTCCTAAGTGCAGGACTCTGCACTTGTCCTTGTTGAACCTCATCAGATTTCTTTTGGCCCAATCCTCTAATTTGTCTAGGGCCCTCTGTATCCTATCCCTTCCCTCCAGCATATCTACCTCTCCTCCCAGTTTAGTGTCATCTGCAAACTTGCTGAGGGTGCAATCCACACCATCCTCCAGATCATTTATGAAGATATTGAACAAAACCGGCCCCAGGACCGACCCGTGGGGCACTCCACTTGATACCAGCTGCCAACTAGACATGGAGCCATTGATCACTACCCGTTGAGCCCGACAATCTAGCCAACTTTCTATCCACCTTAGAGTTCATTCATCCAGCCCATACTTCTTTAACTTGCTGACAAGAATACTGTGGGAGACCGTGTCAAAAGCTTTGCTAAAATCAAGGAATAACACGTCCACCGCTTTCCCCTCATCCACAGAGCCAGTTATCTTGCCATAGAAGGCAATTAGATTAGTCAGGCATGACTTGCCCTTGGTGAATCCCTGCTGATCACTTTCCTGATCACTTTCCTCTCCTCTAAGAGCTTCAGAATTGATTCCTTGAGGACCTGCTCCATGATTTTTCCAGGGACTGAGGTGAGGCTGACTGGCCTGTAGTTCCCTGGATCCTCCTCCTTCCCTTTTTAAAGATGGGCACTACATTAGCCTTTTTCCAGTCGTCCGGGACTTCCCCCGATCGCGATGAGTTTTCAAAGGTAATGGCCAATGGCTCTGCAATCACATCCGCCAACTCCTTTAGCACTCTCGGATGCAGCGCATCTGGCCCCATGGACTTGTGCTCGTCCAGCTTTTCTAAATAGTCGCAAACCACTTCTTTCTCCACAGAGGGCTGGTCACCTCCTCCCCATGCTGTGCTGCCCCATGCAGTAGTCTGGGAGCTGATCTTGTTCGTGAAGACAAAAAGAAAAGGAGTACTTGTGGCACCTTAGAGACTAACCAATTTATTTGAGCATAAGCTTTCGTGAGCTACAGCTCACTTCATCGGATGCATACTGTGGAAAGTGTAGAAGATCTTTTTATACACACAAAGCATGAAAAAATACCTTCCCCCACCCCACTCTCCTGCTGGTAATTGCTTATCTAAAGTGATCACTCTCCTTACAGTGTGTATGATAATCAAGGTGGGCCCACCTTGATTATCATACACATTGTAAGGAGAGTGGTCACTTTAGATAAGCTATTACCAGCAGGAGAGTGGGTTTGTGTGTGTTTGTGGGGGAGGGGAGGAGGGGGGGAAAAAACCTGGATTTGTGCGGGAAATGGCCCAACTTGATTATCATACACATTGTAAGGAGAGTGATCACTTTAGATAAGCTATTACCAGCAGGAGAGTGGGGTGGGGGGAGGTATTTTTTCATGCTTTGTGTGTATAAAAAGATCTTCTACACTTTCCACAGTATGCATCCGATGAAGTGAGCTGTAGCTCACGAAAGCTTATGCTCAAATAAATTGGTTAGTCTCTAAGGTGCCACAAGTACTCCTTTTCTTTTTGCGAATACAGACTAACACAGCTGTTACTCTGAAACCTGTCTTCGTGAAGACAGAGGCAAAAAAAGCATTGAGTACATTAGCTTTTTCCACATCCTCTGTCACTAGGTTGCCTCCCTCATTCAGTAAGAGGCCCCCACTTTCCTTGACTTCCTTCTTGTTGCTAACATACCTGGAGAAACCCTTCTTGTTACTCTTAACATCTCTTGCTAGCTGCAACTCCAGGTGTGATTTGGCCTTCCTGATTTCACTCCTGCATCCCCGAGCAATATTTTTATACTCTTCCCTGGTCATTTGTCCAATCTTCCACTTCTTGTAAGCTTCTTTTTTGTGAAGCCTGAGCAGTGTAAGTTCATTACCCAGTCCACCCCTACCTCAATGTGGAGAGGACACACACCAGCCTTTGTAACCTGAGCTGAGATTCCCCAAGCACTTCAACCCAAACACAGTGTCTTAGGTAAAATATAAAACAGATTTATTAACAGCAGACAGAGAGATTTAAAGTGATTATACGTAGTAAGCGTAGAGATCAAATTTGGTTACCTAAGAAAGAAAAATAGAAGCGCAATCTGAGTTCTATAAACTAGATAGGATTTGAATCAAGCATTGTCTCACCCTGATGGTATAGTTCCTTCATCCACAGGCTGGGATTCCTCTTTTCAGCCTGAGAAATCCCAACCCTTCCCTGTTCAAAGGCTTCGTTCTCCAGATTTGTTTCCAGGTATTGAGTTGTGAGGGGAGTGAGGCCAAGTGATGATGTCACTTCCCCTCCTTTATAGGTTCTTCCAGCTTGCTGGAAAAATCTTTTGCTATGATCTGAGTCAAAAATTGTCCATTGTTTACGTGCCCCCTCTGAGAATTCTTCACTGTACACAGATCCTGTGATAGTCCTTGGTACCGTGGATTCTCCTTAATGAGCCTGTGACGGGTTCGATCACAGAGACTCTCCCCGAGACTGTCACTCAATGAGCTGGGATACCACTGAGAACAACCCTCCTGCCAGAAAAGGCGCCCCTCCACTCTTCTCCTGCTGAGTGAGACACTCCAGTCAGCTCCAGCACAGACCCAGAGGTTGGGCCACACCTCTTTGCAGTTCACTGGAACTGAGATTCACTCAGCCAGGGGCTTCTCCGTTAACAGGGAGTTTCCCAGCACCCAGTGTTCAGCCTTTCTGGGAGCCTGAACCCCAAATAAATCCGTTTTACTCTCTATAAAGCTTATACAAGGTAAAGTCATAAATTGTCTGCCCTCCAAAACACTTGTGGCAAATTGCCTGCACCAGTATGAAGGGTCTCGCGCTTTCTCTTCTCGGGGGGGGGGGGCCTCAGGGCACCATTTCTTGCCCCTGAACTGGGGTATGAACTGTCCCACTAGTGTCCTAGAGGAGGGGAGTGGAGAGGGAGGGACTTGGGCCCACCCTCTACTCCGGGTCCCAGCCCAGGGGCCCTAGGGATAGCGGTAAACCACTAGAACTAGCGATTCCTTCCCCTGGGCTACTTCCCTCTCCTGCCCTTCAGCTTCTGGGGCTTCCTGCCCTCCTCTGCACAAACCAAGTGTCTCTTTACCTGGGGTCTTGGTCTTCTTAGCCCACTGCAGCACTTCTCCAAACTCTCCTCTGCTTCCCTCCAAACGGCTCTCTGCCCCAACGCCAATCCACTCCGCTTCAGCTCCTCCAAACGGCTCTCTGCTCCAACGCCAATCCACTCCGCTTCAACTCCTCCAAACTGCCCTCTGCTCCAACGCCAATCCACTCCGCTTCAACTCCTCCAAACGGCTCTCTGCTCCAACACCAATCCACTCCACTTCAACTCCTCCAAACTGCCCTCTGCTCCAACGCCAATCCACTCTGCTTCAACTCCTCCAAATGGCTCTCTGCTCCAACGCCAATCCACTCCGCTTCAACTCCTCCAAACGGCTCTCTGCTCCAACGCCAATCCACTCTGCTTCAACTCCTCCAAACGGATCTCTGCTCCAACGCCAATCCACTCCACTTCAACTCCTCCAAACGGCTCTCTGCTCCAACGCCAATCCACTCCGCTTCAACTCCTCCAAACTGCCCTCTGCTCCAACGCCAATCCACTCCGCTTCAACTCCTCCAAACGGCTCTCTGCTCCAACACCAATCCACTCCACTTCAACTCCTCCAAACTGCCCTCTGCTCCAACGCCAATCCACTCTGCTTCAACTCCTCCAAATGGCTCTCTGCTCCAACGCCAATCCACTCCGCTTCAACTCCTCCAAACGGCTCTCTGCTCCAACGCCAATCCACTCTGCTTCAACTCCTCCAAACGGATCTCTGCTCCAACGCCAATCCACTCCACTTCAACTCCTCCAAACTGCTCTCTGCTCCAACGCCAATCCACTCTGTTTCCACTCCTCCAAACTGCTCTCTGCTCCAACACCAATCCACTCTGCTTCAACTCCTCCAAACGGCTCTCTGCTCCAACACCAATCCACTCTGCTTCAACTCCTTCTCCTGTCTGGCTGAAGCAGGGGGTTTTTATCATGTGACTGGCTTCAGGTACTTTAATTGGCTTCAGGTGCTTTAATTAATCTATAGCGAACTTTCTTCCCTCTACAGGGAATGAGGCTCCCTTCTAACACTCTCCTGCTGCCCTCTGGCCATGCTGTATCACATACCTCCCCCTCCCCCGCTCAACACCATGGGGTTGGGCTACTTGGGACGAGAGGCAGTGCTGTCGTGATAGGCCACCAGCATTGCCGGGTTGGCTTCCGGCCCTGTGCTGTACCCGGAAATGGAAGGGCTGCAGGGATAGGAACCGCCTAGTCACTCTTGCATTCTTCCCTTTGTTTCTGTGCATCCACTGGAGTGGGGCGTGGTCTGTCACAAGGGTAAACCACCGCCCCGGTAGGTGGTAGCGGAGAGTCTCCATAGCCCATTTTACCGCCAGCCATTCCTTTTCAACGACGGCATACTTTTGTTCCCTGGGGAGGAGTTTCCTGCTGAGGTACAAGATCGGGTGTTCCTCCTCCTCTACCATCTGTGAAAGGATGGCTCCTAGCCCTGCCTCTGAGGCATCTGTCTGTAGGATGAATTCCCTCTCGAAGCCTGGGGCTATGAGTACTGGATGTCAGCAAAGGGCTGTCCTTACATCTGCAAATGCTCCTTCTGCCGCATCAGTCCACTTTACTATATTATCAAATCCGTCAATGGCCCTGCTCTTGTGGCGAAATGAGGGATGAATCTCCGATAGTATTCTACTATCCCTAGAAATGCTCTGACCCGCTTTTGCGGACTGGTCGAGGCCAACCTTGTATTGCCTCCGCTTTGTTCCACTGGGAACATCTGCTATCTGCAGATGCCTCCATCTCAGCCTGGGGGTTGCTACCCTCCCCTGGCTCTACTTGGGGGAGTAAGCTCTCAGACCCAGGGAAGTCCCTACCAATTAAGACAGGGTAGGGGAGCCTGGGGACCACCCCTGCAGTCACCCTGGTAGTATTCCCCTGGATCTCAATCCGTACCGGGATTGTGGGGTAGAAATTTACGGTGCCATGAACGCACGTTACCCCTGTGTTTTTGGCCTGGGTTAGTTGATCTTGCCCCACCAACTTCTCTGAGACCAGCGTGACAGCACTTCCGGGATCAACTAATGCTATAGTCTCAATACCATTCATTTTTACTGATCTTATATACCCGTGTGAGGTCATTGCGACTCCTACAAGGCAGATTAGGCCACATTGCTCCCCGTGATCCCCCAGATTACATTGCATAGGCTCTTCCCTGCTGGGGCATTGGGCTGCTATATGCCCCAGTTCCCCACACTCGTAACACCGCCCCCTTATTCCGGTTGCTGCCCTCTGCCTGGGGCTATTTGGCCGGCCCCCCAGCCCTCTCTTCCCAAACCCCCAGGTCACTTCTTGGCCACAGGCCATTCCTTGGTGTCTTTCCTCCCAGTTATGGTTCTCCTGGAGTTCTCGACAGTTCGGGGCCCTGGGTTTGAGGCTGACTTCCTGGTTTGCCGTGTCTCACACCCTGGGGTCTGGAACAGTTCACGGGCTGCCAGCTGTCTTTCCACGAGGGAGACCAACTCACCATAGGTGGAGGGGTCATTCTGGCCAACCCAAGCCCGGAGGCCTGGTAGTAGCCCCCTCATATACCGGTCCAGTACCAAGAACTCCATCATCTTCTCAGAGCTGAGGGCCTCAGGGCGCAGCCATTTCCGGGCCAGGTGGATCAGGTCAATCAATTGCAATCGGGGTGTCTTGTCCTCCGTATACTGCCACTCATGGAACCTCTGGGCTCGCAATGCTGTCGTTACTCCAGATCTGGCCAGGATCTCTGCCTTCAGCTGGGAGTAATCTGCTGCAGTCTCCACGGCCATATTGTAGTAGACCTTCTGGGCCTCCCCACACAGGAACGGGGCGAGGATACCAGACCACTGATCTCGGGGCCAGGCCTCCCGCAGGGCTGCTCTTTCAAAAGCCAGGAGGTATGCCTCCACATCATCCTCCCGTGTCATTTTCTGTAGGCAGTAGCTGGCCTGTATGGTCCGGGTCCCATCGCAGTTGCGGTTCAGCTCCATAAGGGCCTTCATCTGGTTCACCAGCTCTTGCAGCAGGGCTCGGTCCTGGGCAGCCTGGCTCATCAACAGACGATTAGTCTCCTGCTGCATCCAAGTCGCCTCCTGTTGGGTGGTTGCTTAGACCCGGGTAGCCTCCTGCTGGGCGGCGGTGGCTTGTATTAGGGCCTTGACCACGTCGTCCATTTTAGGGATGGGAGGGTTTTGGCTAACCCTGCTTTAAGTCCCCAGCGTGTGATGGGTCTCGCGCTCTCTCTCCTTGGGTGGGGGGAGGTTTCAGGGCACCGTTTCTTGCCCTGGAATTGGGGTATTAACTGCCCCACTAGTGTCCTAGAGGAGGGGAGTGGAGAGGGAGGGACCCGGGCCCGCCCTCTACTCCGGGTCCCAGCCCAGGGGCCCTAGGGATAGCGGTAAACCACTTGAACTAGCAGTTCCTTCCCCTGGGCTACTTCCCTCTCCGGCCCTTCAGCTTGTGGGGCTTCCTGCCCTCCCTCTGCTCAAACCAGATGTCCCTTTACCTAGGGTCTTGGTCTTCTTAGCCCACTGCAGCACTTCTCTAAACTCTCCTCTGCTTCCCTCCAAACTGCTCTCTGCTCCAACACCAATCCACTCTGCTTCAACTCCTTCTCTTGTCTGATTGAAGCAGGGGTTTTTTATCAGGTGACTGGCTTCAGGTGCTCTAATTGGCTTCTGGTGCTTTAATTGGCTTCAGGTGCTTTAATTAATCTATAGGAAACTTTCTTCCCTCTACAGGGAATAAGGCTCCCTTCTAACACTCTCCTGCTGCCCTCTGGCCCTGCTGTATCACACACTATAGAGAGATATGCACAGCTGTTTGCTCCCCCAGGTATTAATCACTTACTCTGGGTTTATTAATAAAAAAAGTGATTTTATTAAGTATAAAAAGTAGGATTTAAGTGGTTTCAAGTAATAACAGACAGAACAAAGTAAGTCACCAAGCAAAATAAAGCAAAAACACGCAAGTCTAAGCCTAATACATTAAGACACTGATTACAGGTAATATCTCACCCTCAGAAATGTTCCAATAAGCTTCTTTCACAGACTAGACTCCTTCCTAGTCTAGGCCCAATCCTTTCCCTGGTACAGTCCTTGTTAGTTTCACAAGACATCTCAGGTGGTAAGCAGGGGTTTTCTCATGACTGGCAGCCTCCTTTGTCCTGCTCAACCCCCTTTTATAGCTTTGGCACAAGGCGGGAATCTTTTGTCTTTCTGGGTCTCCACCCCTCCTTCTAAATGGAAAAGTACCAGATTTAAGATGGATTTCATTATCAGGTGACCTGGTCACATGTCACGGTAAGACCCCTAGTCTCCATTCCCCATGGGCTGGCCCACACATACGCAGGAAGGCTTTCAAGTAACTAAGGCCATTTACAACTGATTGTTTCTGGACCACCCTTAATGGCCTCCACTTAATATGTTTACATCAGTGATACAAGTTTATATCTTATTCTCCTAACTTCAGATATAGAAATAATACATGCAAACAAATAGGATGAACAAATTTAGTCAATTACAAGCTTTCTAATGACACCATACCAAGGATATTTAGTATAAAGCATATTCCAGTTATGTCATATTCATAAGCATATTTCCATAAAGCATATGGAGTGCAACATCACACCCTCCTTCTGAACTTACTGCCATAGTCTTGGGCACTGTCCATGGCAGAGGCAGTACATGTAAAATCCCTGTTAGTCTCTGGGCCTCAGTTTCTTTGTCTTTTAAGTCCAGGGTTTGCTGATGGGTGGCCTTTTCTTTGTCAGCCTCCAGCTGCCTGAGTTCATACATAAGGGCCTTAGGTCCCAGCTCATCAAAGGAACTCTGTACCATGAAAGCAGGGAGAGAAGGGCCATGGGGAATTCCTGGTATAGAGGGAATCTGTAATGTGCAAGGCTGGCTGAGTTGACTCTGCTGCCCGCAGCTGGCTCTGCCATCTGGTGCTGGGCAAGGCAGGGAGTGTGTTGGGGGGGAAGAAAGGGGGTGTCAGGTGAAGGAGGGGAGAGACACTTCGGGTGAGGGAGAGAAGAGGTGAAGGAGGGGAAGGGTTATCAGCTAGAGGGGTATGTTGGAGTGGAGGAGGGGCTGTCAGCAAGGGAGGGGAAAGGAATGTTGGGGTGGAGGAGGGGGTGTCAGATGAGGGAGGAGACGGGGGTCAAAGTGAGCAAAAGGAGGGCATCTCCCAGAGCTAGGTTCTGCTACAGATGATTTCCCACTGGTACTTGGCCCCAGAGGGGCCTATCACCAGCAAAGTAAATTAAAGTTTCCCCCCCTGCACCTTATCTTAGTCTGGGGCCAAGTGCTGAGGATCTGGGAACAAAGACTGGCCCCCGTTGGCCTCCCACATTGTCTGCGCTCTGACTGGGCCACATAGTTGCCTTTGTCTCCTTGACTGTATTCTGCTCACATGCTAAGACCATGCTAAACAGCATACTGCTATCCTTAATACTTTCCTGACTGCATTCCGTATCAGCCCTTCCATGACTTTGCCTAGGATCAATGTCAGGCTACCTGGCCTACAGCTACCCAGATCATCCCACTTTCCCATTTGAATACTGGCACACATTGGCATTTTGCTAGTCTTCTGGGACTTGCCCATGTTTGAAGATTTATTACATAACAATATCAACAGCTCTGGAACCACCTTGGCCAGCTCTTTAAAAACTCTTGGGTGTAAATTATACAATCTGAAATATTTGTATAACTTTTTCAGTTGCTTTTTAACATCCTCCCTAGTTCCTGCTGGAGTAGAAGATGTTTCATCCCCCTGGAGAATGAATTCCTGTCCCATCGGACTGTCTCTCTAGTATATTGCTGAGATGAACGGGCAGGATGGCGCAGGATGTTTACAGTGCCCCTTCCTTTGGTGTGTCTGACATGATGGGAGCACACAGCAGCGGAATAGCACTGGCCCGGTTCCACTGGGCACTTAGGGTATTTGCGTTGACCGGGACTGGGTTTCTCTCCTCTAACTCTGCAGGAGCGGCTGGTGTTGGAGGCCTGGTGCCCGGTGTCGGCGCTGTCCCTGGCTTGGTGCCTGGTGTCGGCGGTATCCCTGGCGTGGTGCCCGGTGTCGGCGCTGTCCCTGGCGTGGTGCCCGGTGTCGGCGGTGTCCCAGGAGTTGGAGGTGAAGTTGCACAATTCGACTGACTGATGGGCCTGTGGGGTTGTGTTCTCCCCATCTCAGAGCCCTGACTCTCTCTCTACTGTGTCCCAAACAGTTGGAATCCCAGCAGGAGCGGCAGCAGCAGCAAAAGCCGCCAAGTACGGTAAGCTGGCTCCCTCCCCCTTCTCCCTCCGTGCAGCCCATGGTGATGGGGTGCCCGCCTGTCTCCTGGAAGTGTGTAGCTACTTGGATCCGAGCCCAGAGACAGTCTGTCCCTTTGGGAGCAATCAGTGGAGCCACTGGCATGTCTGGGATATATTCACATCCCTCCCCTCCCCGTTCCCCATGGAGCTTCACCCTGTCCTGCAGCACGTGGCATAGAGAGCTCCTGCCTTAGGTCCACTGGCAATGGGGGGCACGGTGGCCAGCGAGCGAGTTGGGAGCCCAGCTCCGACTACAAGCCAGGCTCCCTGCAGCCGGTAGAAAGCATGGGGAAGCTTCAGACAGTGTGACAGCGCAGAGCGCATTCCCCTGTTACTTTGGGCAGGCTGCTGCCCCACGGCTCAGTTTGGAGCGCTGCGGGTGAAGCCGTTTGGGATGTGCTGCTCAGTGAATTCCCAGAGCCCCTCACCAGGTCCCGGGGCATGTTCTTTTCAGCTCTATCATCAGCCTGTGTGAATCCACTTCATACATAATGGCCTCAGTTCCCAATCTGTCAAGCGCACACTGCAGCATGCAAGAAGGAAGAGAAGGGCCATGGGGAATTCCTGGTGTAGGGAGAATCCGTGTGGAGGAAGGCTGGCTGAGTTGGCTTCGCTGACCTCAAGCCAGCACTGCCATCTGATGCTGGGTGACGCAGGGGGTGTGTTGGGGGAGAGGAAAGTGGGTGTCAGGTGAAGGTGGGGAGGGTCACTTCGGGTGAGGGAGAAGAGACAGGTGTAAGAGAGGAGGGCTGTCAAGTGAAGGAGGGGAGGGGTGGTCCGGGGGAGGGGCGTTTTGGAGTGGAGGGGGGATGTCAAGTAGGGAGAAGAGCGGTGGTCAGGGCAAGGGAAGGGAGGGTGTCTGCCAGAGCTAGATTCTGCTACAGGTGTTTTCCCACTGGCACCTGGTCCCAGAGGGACCTATCGCCAACAGTGTAAATTAAAGCACCCCCCTGCAGTTTAACTTCGTCTGGGGCCTAGTGCTGAATACGTGGAGATACGGCTGGCCCCTGTTGGCCTCCCGATCTGTCTTCATTCTGACTGGGCACCGTTGAGACGGGTTGGATCACGGAAGCCCCCTTTGGGACTGCCACCTGTTGTGCCGAGACTACCTCCGAGCCCGTTTTCCGTGCCAGCGTGGGGCTTCAGAGCCCTGCCTGGTTGTATCAGATACTCTCACCTGCTACAAACACAGACCCAGGTCTGAACCACATCCCCCAAAAGCTGCAGGTTTAACTGAAAACAGCTTAAGAAGTGTTCCTGTCTCCAACACTCAGATACCCAACTCCCAGTAGGGTCCAAACCCCAAATAAATCCATTTTACCCTGTATAAAGCTTATACAGGGTAAACTCATAAATTGTTAGCCCTCTATAACACTGATAGAGAGATATGCACAGCTGTTTGCCTCCCCCGCCGGTATTAATACATACTCTGGGTTAATTAATAAGTAAAAAGTGATTTTATTAAATACAAAAAGTAGGATTTAAGTGGTTCCAAGTAATAACAGACAGAACAAAGTGAATTACCAAGCAAAATAAAATGAAACATGCGAGTCTAAGCCTAATACAGTAAGAAAGTGATTACAGATGAAATCTCACCCTCAGAGATGTTCCAGTAAGCTTCTTTGGCAGACTAGCCTCCTTCTAGTTTGGGTCCAGCAATCACTCACACCCCCGTAGTTACTGTCCTTTGTTCCAGTTTCTTTAAGGCATCTCCTTGGGGCAGAGAGGCCATCTCTTGAGCCAGCTGAAGACAAAATGGAGGGGTCTCTCAGGGCTTTACATAGTTTCTCTCTTGTGGGTGGAAACCCCTTCCTCCCCCTGTGTAGAATTCCCTCTACAAGATGGACTTTTGGAGTCACCTGGGCAAGTCACATGTCTATGTATGACTTAGTTCTCTACAGGAACGTTCCAAGGAAAGCTCAGATGTGGATTGGCATCTATCAAAGTCTGTTGTCAGCTTAAGTGTTTCTTGATTGGGCACTTACTGAGAATAGTCTTTTCTCAAGAAGCTAACCAAATGCTTCACTGAGGCTACTTAAAATCAAACAAGTACACAGCCAATATTTATAACTTCAAATACAAAAATGATACATGCATGCAAATAGGATGAATACATTCAGTAGATCATAACCTTTGCAGAGATATGTTACATGGCATATGTAGCATAAAACATATTCCAGTTATGCCATATTTACATTCATAGGCATATTTCTATAAAGCATTATGGGGTGCAACGTCACAACTGTAAAGACCTCTCTTTAATATCCACATTATTCTCTTTGTCACCCAGACTTGTATTCTCCTCACAAACAATGCCAGGCTTTTTTGACAGGACCTGTTGTCTGGAAGAGCATGCTAAATGCCATGCTGCTATCCTTAATACTTTCCTGATTGCATTCCGTATCAGCCCTTCCATATCTTTGCCCAGGATTGATATCAGGCTATGTGGCCTATATCTACCCAGGTCATCCCACTTGCCCATTTGAGTACTTGCACACATTGGCATTTTTCTAGTCTTCTGGGACTTGTTCAGGTTTCCAAAATTTATTACATATCAACATCAATGACTCTGGGACCTCTTCTGCCAGCTCTTTTAAAACTCTTGGGTGCAGGTTTTCCAGTCCAGCAGATTTGTATAACTTTAGCAGTTGCTTTTTAACATCCTCCCTAGTTCCTGCTGGAGTAGAAGATGTTTCATCCCCCTGGAGAATGAATTCCTATCCCATCAGACTGTCCCTCTAGTGTAGGGCTGAGATGAACTTGCAGGATGTTTACAATGCCCCCTCCTCTGGTGTGTCTGACATGATGGGAGCACACAGCAGCAGAATTGCAGTGGCCCAGCTCCACTGGGCACTTAGGGCTTGTCTACATTACCCGCTGGATTGACAGGCAGCGATCGATCCAGCGGGGGTCAATTTATCACGTCTAGTCTAGATGTGATAAATCGACCGCCAAGCACTCTCCCGTCAACTCTGGTACTCCACCAGGGTGAGAGGCACAGGAGGAGTTGATGGGAGAGCGTCAGCCATTGATTTACTGCAGTGAAGACACCACGGTAAGTAGATCTAAGTACGTCAACTTCAGCTACATTATTCAATTAGCTGAAGTTGCGTAACTTAGATCGATCCCCATCCCTAGTGTAGACCTGGCCTTAGAGTTTACGTTGAGTGGGACTGGGTTTCTCTCCTCTAACTCTGCAGGAGCGGCTGGTGTTGGAGGCCTGGTGCCCGGCGTCGGCGGTGTCCCTGGCCTGGTGCCCGGCGTCGGCGGTGTCCCTGGCCTGGTGCCCGGCGTCGGCGGTATCCCAGGAGTTGGAGGTGAAGTTGCATGATTGGACCTGTCGCTGGGCCTGTGGGGTTGTGTTCTCCCCGTCTCAGAGCCCTGACTCTCTCTCTACTGTGTCCCAAACAGCTGGAATCCCAGCAGGAGCGGCAGCAGCAGCAAAAGCAGCAGCGAAAGCAGCAGCCTATGGTGAGTCAGCTCCTCCTCTCTTACTGCTCTGCAGCTTTGCCCTTTCCCCAGGGCTTCCTGGTTGCAGGCCAGAGTCCTTTTTGCTGGCATCTGTAGCCTTCTGGCATCACTGGCATCTGTTAGTTCAGACAGGCCATCGTGCAGCATGGAGCGCAGACGGAGACCGGTCCACGCTGTGCAGCAGGATACCAGGGTCCCATGGCACAGGGGGTCACCTGGTGGGAGTGCCCAGCCTGCACTCCCCTTACGTGTCTCCGATGACACCAGGCACCGCAGAGACCTTTGCAGACCTACCCCTGCTGTACCAGAATGTGAAACTGAATTCTTCTGTTCAGCCAGTAGGTGGAGCCCAGTGTCACTTATCTTATCTGCACAGGTCATAGCTAAAGTAAGGCAGAGCACTGAAAAGTCTTGGAGTGAATCCATCTCCAGTGTATCTCTCTGGGAAGGAAGCACCGCAGCCAATCCATATCGGGTAGTAGCAGCCCTGCAATTTACCATCTACAAGAAGTACATGACATGGTGTTGGAAGTAAACTAGCGCCAGAGGAGAACAGAAACAGAAGGAAAACAGCAGCAAAGGTTGCAAACAGAAGGAACAAAAGCAACAAAGGTTGTGGGATCTCATCAACGTGCAGTTCTTCTCTGCCCTTCAGAATGGCCAGACTGGAAGCCACATTTTTCAAGATTTTGCATTGCTATGAGACTCCATAAGGAAACTGGGGATATTCCAGTATCAATATTAATTGATGCTGTGAGAAGCAGACAGAGCATATCTTTAAATCTTTTACCTTTACTGCAGACAGTCAAAAAGATACCTAGGAAAGGGTTCTGGCTATGTCCGATGCATACTGTATACCTCAGAAAAATGTAGTTTATGAGAGAGCATGTTTCCACCAGAGAATTCAAGAACCAGGAGAAAATGTTTAATGTTTTATAATAGCTCTGCATGTATTGGCCGACAACTGATTTTGGGAATGCAGAACATGAAAATATCAGAGACAGGCTGACTACTGAGTCAACAGACAACTACAGCGACAGGAATGGCAATTAAAGGCAGATTTAAACCTACTCGCAGCTACTCAGAGAGCAAAGCAGGCTGAGCTTGTCAAAAAGTAGCGCAAAAGGCAGGAGCAACTTGAAACATCTGAAAGTATCTTAGAAGCTGTAAACAGACACAGCATGAGTTGAAAAGGCACCAAAACCCTGAGGCTATGAGGGAGTCCCAGGCAAACTACAACACCTTTCAGACAGAATGTACAAGACATGGAAAAATTCACAGTCCACCAGATTTATATTTAGTCAAAGGCACAAGATATAATAAATGCACCTGTAAATAATACGGACATTTTGTAGCTGTTTGCCATACCAAGGCAGTCAGGGAGTTGACTAACATTACAGATGATCACATGCCATTGTTCATACAATATATCGTGTGATGACAGCCTGGAGAATGAAACACAATATTCATGGGAAGACTATTAACTTTAATATTAACTCAGGAGCAGATGTGACCATCATCTCAGAAGGGATTTACAATCCCCTTCTGCCCCTCCCAGAGCTGAAATCAGCTGACACAGCTCTGACTAGCCCTGGGGGTATTCTGAACTGCATGGACCACTTCGCCACAGTAACACAAGACAAAAGCTGTGCGTTCGGAGTGCGTGTGATCAAAGACCAAGAACCTTCTCAGACACAGCATGGCAGCCATGACAGGCCTAGTGAGAAAGGTGGAAGAACTCAGAGGATTTGATGATATTGGACTTTAGAAAAGAGATCCAGTACAAATAAACTTGAGACAATGGTAGATCATGCAGTGTACAGACACTCCTACCAGAGAGACCTTAGAAGAGACCAGCTGATTTATGCAAATTCAGAGGAGATCATTACCTAGTCATTGTGGACTATTTTTCCAGGTATATAGTGTGGCAAATTGCCAGCACTACTATGATGGGTCCCGAACTTTCTCTTCTAGGGGAGGTTCAGGGCACCATTTCTCACCCCTGGTCTGGGGTATTAACTGTCACACTAGTATCCCAGAGAAGGGGAGTGGAGAGGGAGGGACCTAGGCCCATCCTCTACTTGGTGTCCCAGCCCAGGGGCCCTAGAGATAGCAGCAAACCACTTGAACTATTTCAGAGTAACAGCCATGTTAGTCTGTATTCACAAAAAGAAAAGGAGGACTTGTGGCACCTTAGAGACTAACCAATTTGCATCCGATGAAGTGAGCTGTAGCTCACGAAAGCTTATGCTCAAATAAATTGGTCTTCTGAGCTACAGATCAACACCAATAGTGGCTACTGTACATAGTCCCAGCACAACTCCTGGTGAGAAGACAACTATGAACTACTGTTCCAACTCTGGAAAAGAATCTATCTCCAAAGTGGCCAGACATGAAGAAAGTAGCCAAATTGGATACAAAGGCAAAAAGAGCTTATGGAACACTTTTACAACAGACATCACTCTGGGACCTGCTGGGTCTAGAAGCTGGAGATGTGTTTGTGTCAAACAGGATGGAGAAAAAGGAAGGACAACTCCAGCTGTTATAAAAAAAGAGAATTCAGCCCCCAGATCGTACATGATTGAGACCAACAGTGGAGAGTTCAACATCTAGAAGCGATCAACATCTACATTTTGTTCCTCAGAAAGAACAATCAACAAGCAAATTCTACAGATGGCAGATGCAGAATAAGAAGAAGATTCAAAGATTCCAAACTGACCAGAGACAGTTGTTACAACCAATGGACAGCCAGATGACCTAGTTGTTATGTATTCAGGTCATGTAATTAGAAAACCAGTACGATTCAGAGACACTGAACAATCTGATCTGTACTGGTAGGAATGTAGAATTTAAAGGGGGAGACATAATGGAATGCTAAATTGTACTATACTGATCAGCCACGAGTTAGCGCCAGGTGTAACATCCTTATCTGAGCAGGTCATAGCTAGAGCCAGACAGTGCATTAAAGGATCTCATGGAAGAAACATGGAAGAAACTGGTACAACAGTCTGACCTGCTGGTAACAGCCCTGCAGCCTATCGTGTACATGCAGTACATGACTCCTGCCTCTGCCAGAGTGGGGCACTTTGAACATTGGGACTGAGCACTTCACAGCATTCACTGTGCGTCACATGGGTGAATGGATGGACATGAAAAGGATAGTGGGTGGGTCTGTTTTGGGATGGCTGGATGGCCCCTATCGGTGCCTGGTTATGGGCTGAGAGGATAATGGGGGAGTGGATGGCAAACCAGGATCTCCATTCATATCTCTCTAAATCTAATGGCAGGGCACCCTTTACAGCCATATCATGGGCCCCCGAGTACAGGGGGATACAGCCCTGCTTCCTGCCCTGGCCTCACCACTGAACCTCTCAACAGGGGCTGGACGCATACCAGGTGTGGTACCGGGAGTTGGAGGCTTGGTGCCCGGCATTGGTGGGGGTCTGGTGCCCGGCGTTGGTGCCGGTCTGGTGCCCGGTGTTGGTGGAGCCCTGGTGCCTGGCATTGGAGGTAACTTGTGCTTTAACTGAGAGATAGGACTTGCCACTTGGTCTGGGATCCTCACTGCTGCAGTGATCTGTAACGGCCACTGCAGGGGAAGGAAAAGAGCCCCATGATGCCCCGCTGCAATCTGGAGCATCCCCAGGTGCTGCTGAGGGTGGGGTCTTCCCCCTTGTCCCTGCGGTGGGAGAGCATGCTGCAGGAACAGTGGTTTTTTGAGCTGGGATATGCTATGGGGTCTGTTGGATTCCATCCCTGGGGAATGCATCTCCACCCAAGTCTCATTCTCCACACATTTCTGTCCCCAGGTGTTGTCAGTCCGGCAGCAGCAGCCAAAGCAGCAGCCAAAGCAGCCAAGTACGGTGAGTCAGCTCTTCCTTCTCTGGCTATCCACAGTGCCCTGCGACTGCTGACTCCCTGAGAGTCCCAGCAGAAGGGGGTCATGGCCAAAGCTGGGGCTTGGGGTTCCAGAAAATAGCAACCTCCCACCCAGAGCAGTCTGGGCTCTCCTAAGAAGGGGTGAGGCAGCTGCCTGAGCCGCATGTGAACAGAGCAGAAGTAAAGGCACGTGGTGAGTGCCATCACCTTTCTAGCCCAGTTGGGGCAGAGATTCCTTTGGGGGCGGGGAGGGGTGGTATGTGCTGACCACAATGTGTGTAACCCACACACCTCCTGGGCTTGGGGCTCTGTCACATCTAGCGGCACCGAGACCCCTTAGAGAGAGAGTAATGAGTCTGCTCTACAGCCTTCACTAAGATCCATACAGCTCTTAGCTCATGCAGTAGCTGCTCATGAGGCCCAGGTTCAATTCCGCCTACTGGCGAACGGGGTCTGTCCGTGTTACATATAAGATATGGGCAACCCAGCCCCTCGGGCGAGGACTAGCCCAGGACACATCGTGGATTCAGTTGGCAAACTCCTCTTCCCTGTACTGAGGGGTTGGTGGAGTCTGGAGAGCCCTTTAGGAAATAATGCAGCTAATTCCATCCACCCCTCCCTAAACAGAACCCCCACTATCCAATGCACCCATCCCCAAACAGACCAACCCACTGTCCACACACCTATCCCCAAAAGAG
Organism: Chelonia mydas; assembly: GCF_015237465.2. Lineage (NCBI taxonomy): Eukaryota > Metazoa > Chordata > Testudines > Cheloniidae > Chelonia > Chelonia mydas. Next base: position 24,210,997 of record NC_051257.2, read on the forward strand.
CCCTCCCACTATCCATGCAGCCATCCCCAAACAGACCCATCCACTGTCCATACACCCAGCCCCAAACAGACCCTTCCGCTGTCCATCCACCCATCTCCAGACAGACCCATCCACTGTCCATCTACCCAGCCCCAAACAGACCCATCCACTGTCCATCCACCCAGCCCCAAACAGACCCTTCCGCTGTCCATCCACCCAGCCCCAAACACACATCCACTGTCCATCCACCCAGCCAAACAGACCCTTCCACTGTCCATCCACCCAGCCCCAAACACACATCCACTATCCATCCAACCATCCCCAAACAGACCCTTCCACTGTCCGTCCACTCAGCCCCAAACAGACCCATCCACTGTCCATCCACCCAGCCCCACACAGACCCATCCAATATCTGTCCAGCCAGCCCCAAACAGACTCATCCACCGTCCGTCCACCCATCTCCAAAGAGACCCATCCACAGTCCATCCACCCAGCCCCAAACAGACCCTTCCACTGTCCATCCACCCATCTCCAGACAGACCCTTCCACTGTCCATCCACCCATCTGCAGACAGACCCTTCCACTGTCCATCCACCCAGCCCCAAACAGACCCATCCACTGTCCATCCACCCAGCCCCAAACAGACCCTTCCACTGTCCATCCACCCATCTCCAAACAGACCCATCCACTGTCCATCCACCCAGCCCCAAGCAGACTCATCCACTGTCCGTCCACCCATCTCCAAACTGACCCATCCACTGTCCATCCACCCAGCCCCAAACAGACCCTTCCACTCTCCATCCACCCATCTCCAAACAGACCCATCCACTGTCCATCCAACCATCCTCAAACAGACCCTTCCACTTTCGGTCCACCCAGCCCCAAACAGACCCATCCACTGCCCATCCACCCAGCCCCAAACAAACCCATCCACTGTCCGTCCACCTAGCCCCAAACAGACCCATCCACTATCCGTCCACCCAGCCCCAAACAGATCCTTCCACTGTCCATCCACACATCTCCAGACAGACCCATCCACTGTCCATCCACCCAGCCCCAAACAGACTCATCCATTGTCCATCCATCTCCATACAGATCTCTCTCTCTCTCTTAATCAGTTCTTATACTGCACCCAGTGTTTTGCTATCTGAGCACTGCTCTCCGTTACAATCCACCTGTGTGCTACTTGAAGGCCCCACACTTTCTATCTACCTCAGTCCTTGCCATCTTCCACACCTTTATAGGCCCTGCGTTCCCAGACCACGGCTGCATTTCACATATCTAACCTTCTGCAGGAGCTGGCGGAGTCGGAGGCCTGGTGCCCGGTGGAGTCGGAGGCCTGGTGCCCGGTGGAGTCGGAGGCCTGGTGCCTGGTGGAGTCGGAGGCGTCCCAGGTGCGGGCAGAGTTGGAGACCATCTCATTCTATTCCAGTAGTGGATGAGTGGGTTCGGCTCCCCGGTACCATACGATAGGGTTGGCCAGTGACGGAGCTGAGTGTACCCCTGCCCCCTTGCTGGTCTCTCTGAGTGACCCCTCTGCTGTCCGGCCTCCTGCCCCTTCCTGTCTGGGGTGGAGTCCTGCCATTCTCCCACTCTCAGAGTGGGATCTGGGTATGGCACCCCAGCTCTGCCAACCGCTCATTGCTGACTACGGTTCTGGCACGGGCTTGGGACCTGCCCGTAATCAAATGGGAGCTGGTGGAGTCGGCTGTGTCACAGGCAGGCAGCAGTGCCAGGCTGTGCTGGTGTCTGAGCAGCCCAGAGTCGGCGTCCTTCCATCCCCGCCAGGCTCAGAGCCACTGATCCCACTGGCCCATCTCCCTGGGAAGCGCCAGCGCTGGGAGCGCTGGCGCACAGGGGGCAGGTGCTGGTGCCACCAGGTGATCTGAGCCTGCGCAGGGACGGATCAGACAGACGCAGGCTGCTCTGCCCCTGCGAGCAGGCTGGGTCCCTTGTGCCCGTGCAGACACGGCCGGAGAGGGAATCTGCAATGGTGTAAGGGGAAGAGCAGGAGGGGTTCAGCAGAGGCAGAGCTGGGCAGGGGCAGTGGTGCCCATGGTCCTGGCTGGGCAGAGGAGAGAGTGTGAATGAGCCGGGCTGATCACCAGGGCAGAACTATAATCCCTGCCTCTCGCTCTCTTCCAGGAGTCATCAGTCCCGCAGCAGCAGCTAAAGCAGCTGCCAAAGCAGCCAAGTATGGTGAGTTGGGCTTCCCTGGCTCTCCCACTCCAGCCTTGGTTCTCCCCCACTCTCTCCAGCCCTCCTCCTCCAGCCCCGACCCTCCCTCCTTCCCTCCAGCCCTCCCCCTCCAGCCACAACCCTTCCCCCTTCCCTCCAGCCCTCCCCCTCTAACCCGGGCTCTCCTCCCCTTCCTTCCAGCCCTGGACCCTCTGCTCCAGCCCCAGCCTTGCATCTCCCTCTGTCCTTGGGGCCATGGAGCAGCAGACAGCCCTTCCTTGCAGGGGGCTGTCTGAGCCCTGGTCTTTCTGACCTGGGTCTGAATCCCGACTCACCACAGGAAAGGATGCTCCAGCCTCCAAGCAGCTAGGGCAGCCAAGCCTGCAGCTGGCAAGTGGCTCCTCCAGGCCGTGACTGTATCTGTGGCTGGTGCGGTGTGGGTTGCATCCTAGACACAAGACCCCGCCCAGCTCGGGTGTCAGGGCCCCAGTGCAGAGCGCAGGGTTGCTCCTAGAGGCCCTGCTGCCCATCGCCTGCCCTCACCCCCATGCGGAGCGAGTGCGAAGGGCTACGGGTCTGGCCCACTGAATGGGCCCATGTCAGAGGCACAGAGACCCAGCCCAGAAATACTCACACTGAGCCTGCACAGGCTCCTCGTGTCCCCTTCCATCCCAGCCTGCGCTTCTGGCCTTAACCCCCGTTCCTCTCCACAGGTGCTGGCGTCGTGCCCGGGGCCGGCGGGGTGCCTGGCTTAGTGCCCGGGGCTGGCGGGGTGCCAGTCGCAACGCCTGGGGCCGGTGGGGTACCTGTTGTAACGCCGGGGACTGGGGGAGTGCCAGTCTTTGTGCCCGGCGCAGGACAAGTGCCAGGAACGGGCATTGTACCTGGAGCAGGTAATTGCATATCCTGTCACTCGATGGTGCTGGTTCCCATGGAACATGCATGGCTAGACTTCTCCCACAGCACGATGGGATGACCCTCAGAGGGTATCTCCTGGGCACTGGGGCAGCTCTGGCATGGGAGCACCAGAAGGGTTGGGCCCTGCTGTGAGTAGTAGCAGGTGGCTCTGAATGTGAAGTGCAGAACAGTCACCCATACGCCATCTTTCTCTTGAAGCCAAGTGAGGCGGGTTGGCAACGGACAGGCACCGGGTGCCATGCAGCTCCTGGGTCTAACTGCAGCGCTCTTCTCACCCTGCAGGGATTCCTCAGCTGGGCGTGCAGCCAGGCGCCAAGCCTCCAAAGTACGGTATGCACCTCCCCACCGTGACCCAGCCAATGGCTCTTCTCTGCCCTCCACTGACTGTGGCCCATCCTGTCCACTTTTCCCCAGTGCCCTCTGTGTGGAGGGCTGAGGAGCTGTCCTGTCGCTCAGCGCAGACAGCCAGAGCCAACCACCTCTCTCTCCAGACTGACAGCAACTTCCGATCGGAGCCGCCAACTTCCATCCTGGGAACACTGTCTCCACACACCAGCCTTGGCTTTGAAATTCTGCCCCCTCCTGCCCTGCACGGCCCCACTTGGGAGCTAGGGCCTCCAGGGCCTAGGCAGCTTCCCCATAGCCAATGCTCCTGCCCTGTTCCACACCCCTCTTCTACTGAAGGGAACGGGGGCAGACATAACATAAGAACGGCCATACTGGGTCAGACCAAAGGTCCATCTAGCTCAGGGGGAGGCAACCAATGGCAAGCATGCCTAAGGCAGCATGTGAGCTGATCTTCAGTGGCACTCACACTGCCCGGGTCCTGGCCACCGCGCCGGGGGGCTCTGCATTTTAATTTAATTTTAAATGAAGCTGCTTAAACATTTTAAAAACCTTATTTACTTCACCTACAACAATAGTTTACTTATATATTATAGACTTATAGAAAGAGACCTTCTAAAAACGTTAAAATGTATGACTGGCACACGAAACCTTCAATTAGAGTGAATAAATGAAGACTCGGCACACCATATGCTCCAATACGTCTGTTAGTCTATGAGGTGCCACAGGACTCTGCCGCTTTTACAGATCCAGACTAAAATGGCTACCTCTCTGGTATTTGGCACTTCTGAAAGGTTGCCGGCCCCTGATCTAGCCCAATATCCTGTCTTCCGACAGCAGCCAATGCCAGGTGCTTCAGAGGGAATGAATAGAACTGGGCAATTTACTGAGTGATCTATCCCCTGTCATCCATTCAAAGCATCTGGCAGTCAGAGGTTTAGGGACATCCAGGACATGGGGTTGCATCCCTGAGCTCTTGGCTAATAGCCATTGATGGACATGTCCACCAGGAACTGATTTAATTCTTGTCTGAACCCAGTTATACTTTTGGCCTTCACTAACTCCCCTGGCAAGGAGTTCTGTAAGTTCACTGTGCGTTGTATGAAGTGCTTCCTTCTGTTTGCTTTAAACTTGCTGCCTACTAGACACGTCTTTGTGTGCCACAGAGCCAGTGCTTCTGCTTCCCCCCTTCAGTGCCACATGCAGGGAGGGGTTGGGGCAGGAGGAGCTGTGGATTTCCTCTCCAGCTAGCATTCCAGAGCAGGCTTTGTTCTTTCCTTTGGCCGGAATTGGCCCCAGCTCCACTTCTGAGTTTAGCTAGGTAGGTTCTCATTATTTTGCCCCAGATGTGCATGTCGGAGCAGAACTGTATTGTTTTGTGAGTTCAGGCCTGTGAATTCTCTGCCTGCATTAAGGAAAAATGGCAGAAGGCATTTGGGGTGAAACTGAGCATTACAGACTATGATCTGTGGCCACGAAACCACTGCAGACTGGCCAAAGGTTGCAGTGTCCACAGCGAGCAGGCAGAAATCCCTGAGCCCCTCACTGCTCTGCCTCGCAGAAAGAACTTACCTGGCAGGTGTGCAGGGCCGGGTATGTGCAGGGACCGGGCGCTTTCCTTCTCGGCCTGTAGTGCCATGGCACCATCAAGAGGCCAGTTCATTTTATGTTTCTAGAGCATTTTCCCTCTGTCTTCCTGGTGCTATTTTATTAAATCTTGCAGTGCATTCTTATCGGGATCATTGATGTAGGCTGTGTGTGCGCAGCCGTGTGTGTGTGTGTCTCTTAGTACGTGTGCGTGTGCAGGTTGTGTGTGTGGGTGTGTGTGCACGTATGCAAGTCATGTATGCACATGTATGTGTGTGTGCGTGCAGGTCACTTACATGTGTGCATATGTGCGTGTGCAAGTCATGCCCGTGTGGGTGTGTGTGCGCATGTGTGTGTGCACACCCTTTGGAAATCCATAGGTTTAAAATCTTGTGACAATCCGGTTTCCTGTGACAGGGAACCAGGAGATACACCTGTTTCACACTGGAGGGGCTGGTCGTGCAGCTGTGAATGCGCTGCCAGCACGGCAGGGCTCAGAGCGAGGGGTTCTGGGCCTACGATTAGGGCTAAGCTTTTGTCATGGTTGTTTTTAGTAAAAGTCACAGACAGGTCACAGGCAATAAACAAAAATTCACGGGAGCTGTGACCTGCCTGTGAGTTCTGCTGTTGCGGCTCTCTGGTTTCCCCCCCACCCTGGTGGCTGGGCGCTGCAGGGTTCCCCCTCTGCCCAGGGCAGCTGGGAGCTGCAGGGTGACCATATTTCCCAAAGAGAAAATGGGACGTGCCCAGCCACTGGCCCGAGGTGTCCCCCACTCCCCGCTGTTGCTGGAACCCTGCGGAGGGCCTGTCACCTGTCGCTGGAACTTTGCAGGGGCCCCTGTTGCTTGTTGCTGGAACCCTGCCAGAGCCCCCGTGGCTGCCAGCTGCAGAGTCCTGCATCCCCTGGGCTGAAGCAGAGAATGTCAGGGAGGTCTCTGGAAGTCACGGGTTCCGGGGCTCCTGTGACCTCTGTGACAGAAACGTAGCCTTACCTATGATCCAGCAGAGGCACTGGCCTAGGAAAGTATGTCCAGTGAACGGGAGGAACGTGGCTGGTGTAACCGTTTGTTCTCTGACTGACAGGTGTCCCTGGGGCTGGGGTCACAGGTGCCAGGGGCCTCCCAGGTATGCAGCTGCCAGAGATGCTGAGCTCTGTGGGCCAGGAACTCTGGAGAGGCAGGATTTGCCCCTGCGCTCTGCCCAAGTGTGCTGTCAGCATGGGAAAGAGAGGGGCTCTGCCCTCGAGCCCTTGTGGCAAGGCTTCCCAGAGCTGGTGGGCAGTCTGGTGCTGCAGGGCTCCGGTGCTCTCCCCTGGTACAGCATTGACCCTGCTCCCAAGCTCCCCTCTGGAGCACGGAGAGCCCTGGCCAGGGACCTAGCCCTCATAGCTGCAGGCAGGCGTCCAGGACGGCAAGTAGCAATGTTTGACTCATCCCTTCCCCCTTCAGCAAGGGCTGAGGGCATCCCTGTCCCTCCGAAGCTGCCCTCCCTGGTAGTGGCTCTGGTGGAGTGTGGCTGGCTGCAGGCCAGTCCCGGGTTAGGAGCCAGGCTCATGGGCTATACAGGCAAGAGCGGCTGAGGGTGGAACTGTCCCAGGCCTGGCTTCTCCCTGTGCAGCATGGAATGGCTGGGGTGATCAGTGTGGGGTTCCAGCCGCTGTGGCTGTGAGCCCTTCACTCAGCACATGGCACCAACACCCCAGAGCCACCGCACTCCGTGCAGGAGCTGCAGCCCTTCCCCAGCCTCACCCAGTGCGTGGCCAGGCTCCACCCCACCCCGTCCCACTTGCCAGCACGCCCTCCCTGGCCTGCCATCTTTGTGTCAGTGACTCAACCCCTTGTCTCGCCTCCTGCGCTGGGGCTGGCAGGCTGGGACATATCTGCATTTCCCTGGTCCCTGGGCTGGGAGAGACCCAGGGCAGGGACTGACAGGGGGCTAGCAGTCAGGCACAGTGGGGGGCCACCCAGTGGTTTGTCACCTGCTCCCCTCTCCTCCCTTGCACCCCTGCTCACAGAAGGCCTCGTCCTGGCCAAGGCTGGCACTGGCCTGAAGGCTCTTTCAGCAGGCGAGGCCCTGATGCCGGGTGGGGGAGACATGCTGGGAAGGGTGCTGGGGGTGACATGCTGTGTCTCCAGACAGGGAGGGCAGGATTCTCCCTATAGTCCAGTCTCCAGGCCCTGATCCTACCCCTTTGCCCCAGGCCCTTGCTATCCTGGCATCCCTGGCTAGTGTCAGACCCAGCCTGGCTAGCTCCCTTCCCCCAGAGGCCCCGTCCCTAAGGGCATGCCAGCAGGAGTCTGCTCCCTGGCACAGTGCTGGGGCCGGGCAGTGGCTCTGCGGGGTGCAATACCTCCCACTGGGGAGCCCTCACGGAGGAGCCAGCACGCAGGACTACCAGAGTCTCTGCACTGCCAGAGGCTTTGTCCAGAGGAGCCAGATGGAGCACAGAGTGTGTGATGGGGGCTGCCAGCCTACAGGCCACTGCCCTCCTCTCTCTCCCTTCCCCATGTGGCGCTTTCCACACGCCACTCCTCACTTCTGGGAGGCCACAAACTTCTCGGGCACTCCCCTACCCACTGGCTCTGCTCTTCCCAGAGGGGCTGGCCCAGCTGGGGCACGGCTGGCCTTGGGTGCCTGCTGCCGGCAGTGAGCAGCTGCTCTCACTGGCCAGTGGCTGATGGAGCCTTTGCTTGGCAGGCCACGGCACTGGAGCTGGGCTGCTGGGGGTCAGCCAGCGCTAGAGGCTCATAGGACCTGGTTCCTCCCCACATGGCAGTGTGTGCCCATGTTCCCCCCAGGGCATCCAGGCCTGCACACAGCTCTCCAGGGCCAGGTGCAGTGCTTCACTTAGCATGGACAGCCCTGCATGCATGTGTGTGCTGAGTGTGTGCGTACTATACACTTGTGTGCGTACACATGGGGGGTGTGCATGTGTGCGTGCGGGTGTGTGTGTCTGCATGGTGCACAGGTTCACATTAAGGTCCCAGGGCCTTCTCATGCACACTACCCAGACACCTGTCCTGCTCCATGCCCGGCCCTGTGGGGGAGGAGGTTGCTGGGACAGTTCCCAGAGCTCCTGGCCTCAGGGCTGGGCTGTCCCCTGCTGGGCACGGGGGGTGGTAAGGGATGGCCTCCCCACAGATGGCAGGGTGAATGGCTACGGAGTGCTGGAGTGGGATGCCAGTCTTGGGGAATGTCGCCTGCTTGGTCCCAGGGGAAGGGGGCCCCAGCCCCAATGCCTCTTGGTCCCCATGGGAAGGCGGCCCCAGCCCCCTGGCCCCTCGGTCCCATCCAAAGCAGCCTCCAAACAGTGGCAATGATGGGATGTTCCTTTCTTAGCATCTCAGATCCAGGAGACTCCACTGCCGCCCTGAGGGCCCCCATCTGTCCAGCTCTCAGCACCTTGGGCCCCCCACACTGTCATGGAGCCATGAGCCACAGGCTTGTGCCCACTTGAGGCCTTCCTCACCCCTGTCACCCAGCCGGGGGCTGCTACAGTTTTTGCTGAATGCATTTCCCACCTGTTCTGTGCCATAGGGTTTCTGTATCTAGGAGCTAGTGGCAAACCTCTCAAGCCATGTAACTGGCCCAGCTCCACTGGGTTCAGCCTCTCCCAGCAGGGGGTGCTGTGGGGACTAGGGCAGGAGCGCTGGCTGTAGGGAGCTCCTGGCTACTCCAGCCCCTGCCTCTCCCAGCAGGGGCACTGTAGGGAGCAGGGTAGGAGCGCTGGCTGTGAGCGGGGGGCGCTGTAGGGGCAGGTGTGCTGGTGAGAGTGCAGTGTTAGTGTCCCTCGGGAGTTACTCAGAAGCCTTTGCCCTGCGGGTTATGGGCTGGGCACCCGTCCCATACTTTGAGGGCCATCCCTTGACCACTGGAACGTTACGTTGATGCAGGTGGTAACTGCACTGGACACCTGAGGGCAGGGCAGTAGAAATGTTCACTTGAGAGAGAAATCCAGGTGATGCTCAGAAAAATGTTGTGTCCCTAAAATGGCCCTTGAAATACCGTCTTGTCCCGTATTTCCCACGTGCTTTCCCCTTACTACCATCCAACAAAGGTGGGCAGCCTATGCCAGGTCCGCAGCCATGGCAATAAATGAGGAACTGGGTTCTCCCTGGCCCAGCTGTCAGCTTACACCAGGGACAGCCCCGTGCGCAGAGACAGTGCCTCTCAGCTGGCTGTGGGGAGCAGCTTGGCCTGGGCTGCCTGCACTGGCTGGCACATGGGCCGGAGTCCAGCCCTTAAGGCCCTGTGTACTGTGACTGGTCACCTTAGTCCCAGGGGATTGTCACTGGGCCCTGTGTCAGTCTGGGGGGCTGTGAGCCCAGGCTTGCCCCCACCCTGCCTCACCCAGCCCTGCCTTGTCACTCTGCTTTGTATTCTGGCTCTGTCCATGGATCTGGGGGTCTCAGTCCCTGGTGCCCACCTGGCTGCTCCTGGGGCAGGCAGCTGTTCCAGGCAGCTTTCCCCGTCAGAGGCTGCAGGTGACAGCATGTGCCCAGTGCAGCCACCTCTCCCTGCTCATCCCCTCAATATCCGGGCGCGGTGGCCATGCTGGTGCAGACAGGTTCGAGCCTCCCCAGCACGCACCTTCCCCTGCGCAGCAGGTTGTGAACCGTGGGCACAGGAGGGGCCAGCCCAGCCGAGTGGAGCTGTAATTAGAACGAGGGAAACATTCTCTCTGCACCCAGCTGGACCGTGGCTGGACTGCAGGGAGTCCACGGCTGCTTAGCTTGACCCCCTCCCCTCATCTCCATGTGGCGCAGTCCTGTGAACAGCCTGTTTCCAGGCGCTGGCATCTCTTGGTTCAGAGCAGTACTGGGAAGGGAGGGTCCTGGGGAGAGGGGCATGGGCCTGTGAGATAAACCTCACTGGAGCTGCTCCAGGTGACACCAGCAGCAATCGCCAGTGCCCAGTTCCTCTGGCCAGTCCCCAGAGCCCTGGGCCTCGGCTGAGCAGCCAGCTGTGCCTTGCCCTTTGCAGCGGGACCTCTAGACTTAGGGCCTCCCACCAGGCAACAGTGTAGGAAACAGGGCAGGAGCGCTGGCTGGGGCAGGGGGGCTCCGAGTCCTGACTATACTAGCCCAGCCTCTCCCAGCATGGGGCGCTGGGGGGGGTGGGGGATGGCAGGGACCTTGTGACCCTGGCGCTGCTGTCATTGTGTTCGTGACTGGCTGTGTTTGCTGTTGTAGGGTTCGGTGTTGGGGGCCTGCAGCCAGGTGAGTGAATGGGGCTGTGGGGGGAGCTCTCCTGCGGCTCTGCTGGGCATTGCCTAGGGGATGCCTTAGCCTCCCTGGGCTGGGATGCTGGTGCCGGTGCTGCCTTCGGCAGGGCCCTGTTCTTTAGCCGCTCCCCAGGCAGGCTCGTGGAGAAGCTGGACTGTGCTGTTCCGGCAGGAGGAGCAAACCCAGGCAGGCTAGTGTCCCGGACAAGCTGCCAGGACCTACGGCCACTGCGCCCTGGGCACCAGGGAACCGAACTTCTCTTTAGCCACCCATGGCCTGGGAGGGCTTTCCGGGGCACAGGAGCCAGCGGGGCCCCATTCAGCCAGATGTCCTGGAACTGGTGGCCCTGGTCTGGGTTCCCACAGCCCAGCTCTGGGGATGGGGCCAGGCATTCGCAGCCATTGCTGCTCAGGTGGGACTGAGCCTTGATCAGATGAGGACTGGACCTTGGGGGCTCAACTTCCTGGCCAGGGTGGGGCCAGGAATGCTGTGGCCCAGGGTGGTGCCAGGCCATGCCCTGGGTCTCCTCTGGCACAGCCTCTGGTACTGCTAGGCAGCCCCCAGTGGGGCAGGGTGTTACTGTGACCTGCAGGCCCAGAGTATGCTTGTGGGGTGCATGGCACAACCCTCCTCAAGCCAGGCCAGTGGCTCGCCCCAGCTTCACCCACTCTCATTTTGTTCTAGGGGCTGGAGTTCCTGGCTTCGGTTTGTCTCCCATTTACCCAGGTATATTTGGCAGCTCAGTTCCTATCTCCTAACAGCTGGGCCATGAGCCCGGCCTAGTGCCCCATCCCCCTGCATGGGCCTCTTGGCCGCACCTGGGGTCCCAGCATGGCTCTGCCACATTGTGCTGCAGTCAGGCCAACATCGACAGGCGGGGCCTGTGCACAGGGGACTATGCCCAATGGCTGGGGCCCAGGAGGGGGGCCTGTGGCCAGGCGGATGGGCCAAGGACTGGGGACTGTGCCCATGGGACTGTGCCCACTGGCTGGGGCCTATGCCCAGGAGGCTGTGCCCGCTGGCTGGGCCCTGGTCTATGCTGGCCTCCATACCGCATACACTCAGTCTGCCTGGAAGACTGATTGAGCTGGTGGAGCTGGGGCAGCCCTCAGGGGATGGTATCAGGTACCCTGCGAGAGGCCCCAGTTCAGCACAGGGGTGTCTAAAGGAGGGGGTGAGGCACCAACAGGACTGGCACTGAGGATTTTGCTTTCTTCCAGGTGGACTCGCTGGCCAGCTGGGATACGGCGGTGAGTGGGTGCCCATGCCTGCCAGGGCTGGGCGAGGCAGGACTCAGTGATGCCCGGAGAACCAGCCCCTCTCCCTGGGGAAGCCCAGTGTGGCTGGGGGCCCCCAGAGCCTGCTCTCCCCAGCCCTGAGATGGGGCAGTTTTCCCAGCTCCTGAGGACGATGCCAGGCAGCCGCCAGTGCAAGGGGGTGGGCACCGTGTCTGGGACGGGCGTGCGGCCTGTGAGCGCAAAGCCATTTGCTCTCCCCTAGGGCTCATTGCAGCGCAGTGGTTTCTGCTCAGGCCCCACCTTCTCTGGTAATGGGGTATGGGGTAAGAGCAGCCCCTTCCCGATTCCTTAGGTACAGTCCCTGTGGCCTGGGGCATGGGCCCGAGACAGGTCCCCATGCCAGCCCGGCCCTGCCCAGATGCACGCAGCCCAAACCAGCAGACACAGGCTGGGTCTCTCCTCATGTTACAAATGGGGACCCTGCGGCCCCTTCCCAAGGCCTGGATTCCCCAGCGCTCCGCAGCTGTGGGGCCAGATTCCCCAAGGACTGCGCCCATTGGAAACCCAGGCCCAGAGTGAATTGCCCTGGGTGGCAGTCCCAGGGAAGGGAGTCCTCATCTCCTGAGTGCCCGTGCAGTGCCTTAGCTCCCAGATCCACCCTCCTCAGCAGCACCCCCGCAGCAGCCAGGGGGAGAGGGTCCAGCAGCCCCAGACTCCCCTACTCTGTGGAGGCAGTGGGCCCCATCACTAGCACACAGCACTTCCACTGGGCAAGCCAGGCTCCAGTGCTGGGCTCCTCTACCCCTACCCCCCGTGCCTTCACCCATCTGAGCAGGGGTGCCTTCTGCAGCCAGGTACCCTGCCTTAGTCCCTGGCTGAATGCTTGCGAGGTGGGCCCTGCACCCTGCCTGGTGCACACAGCAGGGGCGGGCACGTCTCTGTGCCTTGCAGCTGCAGCCAGGCCCTGGGGCAAAGGGGTTCGATCGCATTGCTCTGCTGGTCGATAGGGATCGTTGGCTTTGGGGCGGGGAACCGCTCTCTGCTGCCTTTGGGAACTGGCATCCTGGATGAGCTGCCAACAGCCCTGCTGCTCCAGGGAGTCCCCCTGGGGTCCCGTGAAGTGCCCCTTGTGAGAGGTGCTCCGGGGAGAGGGCCCGTGAGGCACACCGCCGGTCCTCAGGCTCCCAGGGACTGTGGCTGGCAGAGCGGGGACCTGGTAGCACATGCTCCCTGCTGCCCCCGCGTGGGCTGCGCACTCCTGGGGCCTGTGCTGATGGATTGTTTTCTCTGCCTCTCCACAGGAAAACCTCTCAAGACCTATGGTGGGGCCCTGGGAGCCCTGGGATACAGAGGTAGGTGTCCCCTACAGGGACTGTGCCAGACAGGGCTAAGTGGTCGCCAGGCTTTGCCAGCAGGCGCTGGGGGAGCAGGATAGGAAAGCCCCACTCACCGTTTGCACTTGGAAGGAGGAAGCCATGTGACTTCTTAGCCTGGGGCTCCCCCGGCCTCTTCACTTCGTGCAGCCTGGTTCTGCTGCGCTGGCCACGCCAGGTGCCAGCCGAGGTGCTCATGCTGCCCATGCCCAGGCTCCTGGCCATAGCCTTGGTGCTTGGTTCGGCATGCCCCACTGCCAGGGGCTCACCCAGGCCACTCCCACTTTGGGAGCAGCCTTTGTCTCCCCACATTGCAGCTGTGCCCACAGGGCGGCACTGGCCCGCCTCTGGCACAACCCTTCATTCATAGCATGTTGCTGCCTGACCTGGCCTCATGCTCGTTGCCTCACGCAGCAGCCCGTGTGTCAGGCTGGGGCGAGCCCACGCCCTCCGCAGCATTGTGCCCGGGCCGGGAGCACCTCACTCCGCTCGCCCAGCCGGCAGCAGGGGGCCTGTTGGCCTGCGCCATCACCACCAGGTGGCAGCCTCGTGTCCCACACCCTGCTGCCCCTGTCTGGGGGGAGCCCAGGGGCTTGGAGTGCTGGGACTGACACCCTCTTTTGTCCCCTGCCAGGTGGCGTGGGCTGTGCGCAAGGGAAGTACTGTGGCAGGAAGCGGAAGTAACCCAGCCAGGCTGCTACCATTAACCTCATGAACTTTGGTGCTACTGCATGGTCTAGAATGTAAACCCTGAGTAAAGCAGCGATCCCGCCCCATCCCCCGTTCCCCCGCCAGCCCCCCGGAGGGAATTCCATGGCCCCTGACGCTCCCTTCGCTCCGGCCCAGGGGTCCCTGCCCTCTCTCCAGCGGGAAGCACAGAACAAACTGTGGGAAATGCCGTTCCCACTGGTGCTAAAGCTCCCTGCAGGGAGAGCTGGGCAGGCCTCCATGGGGCAGGACTGGACCCTCCCCAGGGGACGGGAGCCATGGGCCCTCGGGGAGGAGGAGATGGGGGCTGGTTTCCAAGAGGACAGCGAGCGGCTGGGCTCCACCTGCCTCCAGCATATGGGCGAATGACCCGTCAGCAGTGCCCAGGCCCAGCATATCCCAGCTGCTCCCAAGACTCCGTCCAGCTGGCCAGGAACTGCTTAGCAGCTAGCCAGCCTTGATCCCCCGCCCCTCATGTCTGTCAGCCCCCTCCGTGCCTCCCCGCCCCAGTGCCCACGCTGCGGGATGCCACGGGATGGGGCTTGTGGGCTCCATGCAGGCGGGCAGGGGGATTCCTCCTGCTCTGACACTCATGCCAGCGGGGCCTGTAGGGCTCATGGGTCGGTTAAATTCACCCAGAGTTCTTTGCGGTGGGGCCATCTGATTGGCTGACGCGTCCCCATGCTGGAGGACACGGCCCTTCCGGTGTGTGGGGAGGGGTTGGCACGATCAGCAGAGCCAAGTCACTAACACTGATGGGATTCGCCATGTGCCCGCCCTCACTCAGCAGTACTGTACGGGCAGCCAGCGCCAGCCCAGCCCTGCCATGTCTCTGAGGCCCCGCTGGGACCTGCCCTTCCTCTTGCCCTGGATGCCCGTGTGTTCCTGAGCCGTGGGCCGGAAGGAATCGCACCTCTCCATGTTACTCACTTGGTATAGCTCGGGTGGGACATGTTATAAAGAGGGAAAGTAACTGCTTCCAAACGACTAATAAACAATGACTTCTAAAGGACTGCAGCCTCCTGCTTCTTCTTCGCTGCTTCTCCAGACCCAAAGCTGGGGATCCACCCCAGCAATCTGCCCCCCTACCCCCGGATTTGGCTTGCACCCCCCCCGTCCCCAGGGATCCATCCTGCCCCCCAGGATCCTCACACACACACACCCCCAAACGGTTCTGCCCTGCCTTCCCAGGATCCTCACAGTCTCCCACCCCCCGGGGATCCTCCCTGCCTCCCTGCCCACCTGGGGATCTGCCTCACCCAGTTCCTCACTGCACCTGTCTGGGACTCACCCCATTTCTCCAGCTCCACCGCCTGCAGCGCCTGGCCCCTTCTGCTGCAGGTGTCTGCCATGTAATGTGCCCATTCCACATGGGGCTACATCAACCCCTGTTGCCAGCTAGATTCTCTCTAGGGGTTCTACTCCTGTGCTCTCGCTGCTGGCACTCACAGGGCACTGCTGCAGGGAAGCTCACAGTGCTGACGGCCTGCTGGGACGGAAGTCACAGTGAAGTTGTGCTATGTTCGTGTTACATTGCTGGCCTGGCAGAGTCTGGGGCAGCAGGACGGAGCTGAGCACTGTGCTGGAGCCAGGCAGGGAGTGACTGGACTAGCAGGTGTGTTCACCCTGCACAAGCAGGGGCTGGAGTGTCCACACACAGGGTCAGCCCCCTGCCCCCAGCCCAGCTGCAGTAGGAGCCAAGCTACAGTCCCCTGAAGAAGAGGGTTTAGGCGCAGCAATAACTGGGCTCTGTGCTGAGAGACACCAAACCAAAGTCCTCTCCAGAGCACTAAGGCCAGTAAAATGAGGCCAGGAGCAGAGCAGCCCGTAGCTAGAGTTGCCAGGCATCCAGTTTTCCACCAGAACGCCTGGTTGTAAAGGAACCCTGGTGGCTCCGGTCAGCACCGCTGACTGGGTGGCTAAAAGTCCCACTCGGCGGCGCAGCAGGCTCAGCCTGCCCTGGCTCTGTGTGGCTCCCCGAAGTGGCTGGCATGTCTGGCTCCTAGGAGCAGGAGTGGCCACAGGGGGCTCCACGCGCTGCCCCTGCCCTGAGCACCAACTCCACAGCTCCCATTGGCCGGGAACCACAGCCAATGGGAACCACGGCCAATGGGAGCTGTGGAGGCAGTGCCTGTGGGCCCAGCAGCATGCGGAGCCGCCTGGTCCCTCCGCCTAGTAGCCAGACATGCCAGCCACTTCCGGAAGCCACCTGAGGTAAGCACCGCATGGCCACAGCCCGCACTCCACACCCCTCAACTCCATTCCAGATCCCACACCCCAACCCCCTGCCCCAGCCCGGAGCCCGCTCCCACGCTCCAAACCCCTCAACCCCAGCCCAGAGCCCCCTCCTGTACCCCAAGCCTTCATCCCCAGCCCCACTCCAGAGCCCGCACCCCCAGTTGGAGCCCTCACTCCCCCCACCCCCTGCCCCAGCCCAGAGCCCCCTCACTCACCCCAAACCCCTCATCCCCAGCCCCACCTCAGAGCCCACACCCCCAGCCAGAGCCCTCACCCCCTCCTGCACCCCAACCCACTGCCCCAGCCCTGAGCCCCCTCCAGCACCCTGAACCCCTCATATCTCGCCCCACCCCAGAGCCCTCACCCCTTCCCGCACCCCAACCCCCTGTCCCAGCCCAGTGAAAATGAGCGAGGGTGGGGGAGAGCAAGCAACAGAGGGACGGGGGATGGAGTAAGCGGGGGGCGGGGCCTTGGAGAAGGGGCAGGCAGGGGTCAGGCCTCAGGGAAGGGGCAGGGCAGGGATCAGGCAAGGATGTTAGGATTTCTGCAATCAGAAAAGTGGCTACGCGTAGCTGGCATGCATAGTGCGTGTGTCACAAGGCAGGCGTGCCTGGCCAGACCGTAGAGCAGTGATCCTCAGCCTCAGACTGAGGCTAGCAAGCTGCAAGCGGCGATTCAATGCTCCTTGCAGCACGTGACTTTAAAACTCTGGGTGATTTAATTATTAACCAATCTAAGTTAGTAACCAATCAGCATGCTTTTACTATGTAATTAATCAATTGCAGTTGATAAATAATGCTTGGCCAGTCATTTTGCTGTGAGAATAATAGATATAAAACAATAGTAAATGAGCCAATGAAGTCACAGGACTGTGGCTCTTCTGGGCATAAGAACATAAGAACGGCCATACTGGGTCAGACCAAAGGCCCACTCAGCCCAGTATCCTGTCTGCTGACAGTGGCCGATGCCAGGTGCCCCAGAGGGAGTGAACCTAACAGGTAATGATCCAGTGATCTCTCTCCTGCCATCCAGCTCCACCCTCTGACAAACAGAGGCTACGGACACCATTCCTTACCCATCCTGGCTAATAGCCATTAATCGACTTAACCTCCATGGATTTATCCAGTTCTCTTTTAAACCCTGTTATAGTCCTAGCCTTCACAACCTCCTCAGGCAAGGAGTTCCACAGGTTGACTGTGCACTGAGTGAAGAACTTACTTTTATTTGTGTTAAACCTGCTGCCCATTAATTTCATTTGGTGGCCCCTAGTTCGTATATTATGGGAACAAGTAAATAACTTTTCCTTATTCACTTTCTCCACACCACTCATGATTTTATAGACCTCGATCATATCCCCCCTTAGTCTCCTCTTTTCCCAGCTGAAAAGTCCTGGCCTCTTTAATCTCTCCTCATATGGGACCCGTTCCAAACCCTTAATCATTTTAGTTGCCCTTTTCTGAACCTTTTCTAATGCCAGTATATCTTTTTTGAGATGAGGGGACCACATCTGTACGCAGTATTCAAGATGTGGGCGCACCATGGATTTATATAAGGGCAATAAGATATTCTCCATCTTATTCTGTATCCATTTTAAATGATTCCTAACATCGTGTTTGCTTTTTTGACTGCCGCTGCACACTGCGTGGACGTCTTCAGAGAACTCTCCACGATGACTCCAAGATCTTTCTCCTGATTAGTTGTAGCTAAATTAGCTCCCATCGTATTGTATGTACAGTTGGGGTTATTTTTTCCAATGTGCATTACTTTACATTTATCCACATTAAATTTCATTTGCCATTTTGTTGCCCAATCACTTAGTTTTGTGAGATCTTTTTGAAGTTCTTCACAGTCCGCTTTGGTCTTAACTATCTTGAGCCGTTTAGTATCGTCTGCAAACTTCACCACCTCACCGTTTACCCCTTTCTCCAGATCATTTATGAATAAGTTGAATAGGATTGGTCCTAGGACTGACCCTTGGGGAACACCACTAGTTACCCCTCTCCATGCTGAAAATTTACCATCTATTCCTACCCTTTGTTCCCTGTCTTTTAACCAGTTCTCAATCCATGAGAGGATCTTCCCTCTTATCCCATGAGAACTTAATTTACGTAAGACCTTTTGGTGAGGGAACTTGTCAAAGGCTTTCTGGAAATCTAAGCACACTATGTCCACTGGATCCCCCTTGTCCACATGTTTGTTGACCCCCCTCAAAGAGCTCTAATAGATCAGTAAGACATGTTCTCCCTTTACAGAAACCATGTTGACTTTTGCCCAATAATTTACATTCGTCCATGTGTCTGACAATTTTATTCTTTACTGTTGTTTCAACTAATTTGCCAGATACTGATGTTAGACTTACCGGTCTGTAATTGCCAGGATCACCTCTAGAGCCCTTCTTAAATATTGGCGATACATTAGCTATCTTCCAGTCATTGGGTACAGAAGCTGATTTAAAGGACAGGATACAAACCATAGTTAATAGTTCCACAATTTCACATTTGAGTTCTTTCAGAACTCTTGGGTGAACGCCATCTGGTCCCGGTGACTTGTTACTGTTAAGTTTCTCAATTAATTCCAAAATCTCCTCTAGTGACACTTCAATCTGTGACAATTCCTCAGATTTGTCACCTACAAAAGACTGCTCAGGTTTGGGAATCTCCCTAACATCCTCAGCCGTGAAGACTGAAGCAAAGAATTCATTTAGTTTCTCTGCAATGACTTTATCGTCTTTAAGTGCTCCTTTTGTATCTCGATCGTCCAGGGGCCCCACTGGTTGGTTAGCAGGCTTCCTGCTTCTGATGTACTTAAATAACATTTTGTTATCACCTTTTGAGTTTTTGGCTAGCTGTTCTTCAAACTCCTTTTTGGCTTTTCTTATTACATTTTTACACTTAATTTGTTTATGCTCCTTTCTATTTACCTCACTAGGATTTGACTTCCACTTTTTAAAAGATGCCTTTTTATCTCTCACTGCTTCTTTATCTGGTTGTTAAGCCACAGTGGCTCTTTTTTTGTTCTTTTACTGTGTTTTTTAATTTGGGGTATACGTTTAAGTTGGGCCTCTATCATAAATATAAAGGGAAGAGTAACCACCTTTCTGTATACAGTGCTGTAAAATCCCTCCTGGCCAGAGGCAACATCCTGTTACCTGTAAAGGGTTAAGAAGCTCAGCTAACCTGGCTGGCACCTGACCCAAAGGACCAATAAGGGGACAAGATACTTTCAAATCTTGGGGCAGGGAGGGGAAGCTTTTGTTTGTGCTCTTTGTTTATGTGGTTGTTCTCTCTTGGGACTGAGAGAGGCCAGACAGAAATCCATCTTCTCCAACCCATCCTAATCCAAGTCTCCAATACTGCAACCAGTGTAGGTAAGCCAGGCAAGGCGGATTAGTTTATCTTTTGTTTTATGTGAATTTTCCCTGTGCTAAGAGGGAGGTTTATTCCTGTTTTCTGTAACTTTAAGATTTTGCCCAGAAAGAGATCCTCTGTGTTTTGAATCTGAATACCCTGTAAAGTATTTCCCATCCTGATTTTACAGAGGTGATTTTTACCTTTCTTTTTTTTTAAATAAAACCCTTCTTTTAATAACCTGACTGATTTTTCCATTGTTCCAAGATCCAGGCGTTTGGGTCTTTGATGATTTTGTAACCAATTGGTTAGGATATTATTCTCAAGCCTCCCCAGGAAAGGAGGTGTAGGGCTTGGGGGGATATTTTGGGGGAAGACGTCTCCAAGTGGGCTCTTTCCCTGGTCTTTGTTTAAAACGTTTGGTGGTGGCAGCATACTGTTCAAGGACAAGGCAAAGTTTGTACCTTGGAGAAGTTTTTAACCTAAGCTGGTAAGAATAAGCTTAGGAGGTCTTTCATGCAGGTCCCCTCATCTGTACCCTAGAGTTCAGAGTGGGAAAGGAATCCTGACAGCCTCTATTATGGTGTCTTTGAAAAGTATCCATGCAGCTTGCAGGGATTTCACTCTAGTCACTGTACCTTTTAATTTCTGTTTAACTAACCTCCTCATTTTTGCATAGTTCCCCTTTCTGAAATTAAATGCCACAGTGTTGGGCTGTTGAGGTGTTCTTCCCACCACAGGAATGTTATGATGTAAGCGGAGTCAGGTTGAGCTCTACCCTGACATCTGGTGGTGAGTTGTGGAAAAGGACTTCAAGGGCTGGTTATGTGAATCAAGGACAGTAGAACTGTACCTGGCATTTTATGAAGGAGGGACTTGCCCTCAACTGAGGAGCACTTGCTGGGCAAGGGACATGGGTTCTAGAAGCTTGTGAGCTGAGAGGCAGGCAGGCTGGCTGGCTGGCCTGGCTTGCTTCTCCCCCTCCCCTGTGTAACCGCAGAGCTAATTTGATCCTATTGGGAGTCTGGTTACAGGCTGCTGAGTTTACTTTAGATCAGTGGTGCACCAGTGCTGTGGCTCCCCCGCTATGAGCTGAAATCACTAAGTGGTGTTAAGTACTGGGGGAGTCTGAAGAGATATTGGTGGGACGTCTGCTGGAGATGAGTGTCTAGCGGGATGGCTGGCAGAATGGCTTGCAGGGCTGTCAGGATTGCTGGTGCAGATGAGCAGCTCGCAGGGCTCTCGGGATGGCTGGTGGAGATGAGTGGCTTGCGGGATGGCTGGTGGAGATGAGTGGCTTGCGGGATGGCTGGTGGAGTGGAGTAGCTCATGGTGAAGGCTGCAGTAGACCCCTGTGGAAAAGCAGGGCAGTTGGCTGTCGACATGAGCAGTGGAGCAAGTAAGGTGCCCCCATACCTCCCCCCTTTTTCACCCAGGCTGGGAGGTAAACTCTGCAAATGAACTTTTCAACTCTGGGGCTGCGCTGGACTTTGGGTGACTTTTGGGTTGCTGGACTCAAGAACCAAAGGGAAAGGACACAGCCCAATCTGCTTGCGGGGGGTCTTCTGGTTCACGGTTTGTGTTTATGAACCCTAGTTGTGGTGTTTCCCCAGCATAATGATGCATTGTTTCCCTCCTTTATTAAAAGGGGGTTTTTTTGCTACACTCAGACTCTGTGCTTGCAAGAGGAGAAGTATTGCCTCTTAGAGGTGCCCAGGGGGGTGGTATGTAATTGTCCCAGGTCATTAGGTGGGGGCTTGAGCCGGTTTTGCATTGTGTCATGTCATAAATATCAAGGGAAGGGTAAACACCTTTAAATCCCTCCTGGCCAGAGGAAAAACTCTTTCACCTGTAAAGGGTTAAGAAGCTAAGATAACCTCGCTGGCACCTGACCAAAATGACCAATGAGGAGACAAGATACTTTCAAAGCTGGAGCGGGGGGAAGTAAAGGGTTCTCTCTGTCTGTGTGATGTTTTTGCATCACACAGACAGAGCAGGAATGCAGGTCAAAACTCCTGTAAAGAGTTAGGAGTACTTGTGGCACCTTAGAGACTAACAAATTTATTTGAGCATAAGCTTTCGTGAGCTACAGCTCACTTCATCGGATGCATAGCTCACAAAAGCTTCTGCTCAAATAAATTTGTTAGTCTCTAAGGTGCCACAAGTACTCCTTTTCTTTTCGCGAATACAGACTAACACAGCTGCTACTCTGAAACCTGTAAAGAGTTAGTAAGCAATCTAGCTAGATATGTGTTAGATTCTGTTTTGTTTAAATGGCTGATAAAATAAGTTGTGCTGAATGGAATGTAGATTCCTGTTTTTGTGTCTTTTTGTAACTTAAGGTTTTGCATAGAGGGATTCTCTATGTTTTGAATCTGATTACCCTGTAAGGTATTTACCATCCTGATTTTACAGAGGTGATTCTTTTACTTTGTCTTTAATTAAAATTCTCTTTTAAGAACCTGATTGCTTTTTCATTGTTCTTAAGATCCAAGGGTTTGGGTCTGTGTTCACCTATGCAAATTTGGTGAGGATTTTTATGAAGCCTTCCCCAGGAAAGGGGGTGTAGTGCTTGGGGGGATACTTTGGGGGGGAGAGTTTCCAAGTGGGCACTTCCCCTGTTCTTTGTGTTACACTTTGGTGGTGGCAGTGTTTAACCTATGCTGGTAAAATAAGCTTAGGGGGTCTTTCATGCAGGTCCCCACATCTGTACCCTAGAGTTCAGTGTGGGGAAGGAACCTTGACAGTGTTATTTAAACAGAACCCCCTAGATACTGAACCCGGCCCTTGTTGCTGCCAACTATGATGGGCAGAAGGGTTACTTATATTATGGTCACTATTTCCAAGCAGTCCTGTTATAGTTACCTCCTGGACCAGATCCTGCGTGCCACTCAGGACTAAAGCGAGAGTTGCCTTTCCCCTTGTGGGTTCCTGTACCAGCTGCTCCAAGAAGCAGTCATTTAAAGTATCGAGAAATTTTGTCTCTGCATTTCTTCCTGAGGTGACATGTACCCAGTCAATATGGGGATAATTGAAATCCCCCACTATTATTGAGTTCTTTATTTTGATAGCCTCTCTAATCTCCCTGAGCAATGGGCAATGGCGAGCGCTAATTTGGCTCCTGAATCACTGAGGTCTGAGTATCACAGATGGAGAGTCATAAATCCCAAGGCCAGAAGGGACCACTGTACAGCACAGGCCAGAGAACTGCCCTAGAGCAGGTCTTTTAGACAACCATCCCATCTGATCCAAAAACTGCTAGTGATGAAGAATCCACCACAGCTCTTGATGAATTGTTCCAGTGGTTAATTACTCTCAGCTGTTAAAAACGTACATCTCATTTCCAGTATGAATTTGTCCAGTTCTGGGGTTCTCAAACTTCATTGCACCATGGACCCCTTCTGACAACAAAAATTACCCCCAGGAGGGAGGACCAAAGCTTGAGCCCACAGAAGCCCTGCCAGTGGGGGGAGTCAAAGCCCAAAGTCTTCAGCCCAAGGTGGGGGGCCTGTAACCTGAATCCCACCACTCAGGGCTGAAGCCCTTGGGCTTCGGCTTTGGCCCCAAGCAGTGGATCTCAGGCTTTGGCCCTAGGCTCCAGCAAGTCGAACGCCAGCCCTGGTGACCCCATTAAAATGGGGTTGCAACCCATTTTGGGGTCCCAACCCACAGTTTGAGAACCGCTGGTCTAGTTCTACCTTCCAGCCATTGGACCGTGTTACACCTTTCTCTGCTAGACTGAAGATCCCATTGCTTAGTATTTGTTCCCCATGAAAACACTTATAGATTAAAATCAAGTCACCCCTTAACCTTCTCTGTTAAGATAAACAAGATTGAGCTAATTAATTCTCTCACTAGAAGGCAGGTTTTCTAATCCTTCAGTCATTCTCTGGCTCTTCTCTGAACCCTCTGCAATTTATCAGCATCTTTCTTGAATTGTGGACATGAGACCTGGACACGGAATCTGAGCATTGGTTGTATCAGTGCCTAATACAGAAGTAAAATCACCTCTCTGCTCCTATTCAAGATTCCCCTGTTTATGCATCCCAGGATCACATTAGCTCTTTTGGCCACAGCATCGCATTGGGAGCTCATGGTCATCCACCAAGACCCCCAAGTCTTTTTCAGAGTCCATGCTTCCCAGGATAGAGTCCCCCCAGGCTGTAAGGGTGGCCTGCATGCTTTGTTCCTAGATGTGTACATGTACATTTAGTCGTATGAAAACACACATTGTTTGCTAGTGCCCAGCTTACCATGTGATCCAGATTGCTCTGAATCAGTGACCAGTCCTCTTCATTATTTACCATCCCCTAAGTGTTGTGTCATCTGCAAACTTTAACAGTGAGGATTTTAATCCATTTAATTTGCACCATATTAATTTTATATCTTGCTAGTTTTTTAGTCAAAATGTCATCTGGTGCCAAGTCACATGCCAAAGGAAGACTCAGTCTCTTACATGTAGTAAATGGGTCACTACAAAAAGTAAAAAGAAAAGGAGTACTTGTGGCACCTTAGAGACTAACCAATTTATTTGAGCATGAGCTTTCGTGAGCTACAGCTCACTTCATCGGATGCATTCAGTGGAAAATACAGTGGGGAGATTTATATACACAGAGAACATGAAACAATGGGTGTTACCATACACACTGTAACCAGAGTGATCAGGACAAGGACTCCTCATTGTTTTTGCTGATACAGACTAACACGGCTACCACTCTGCGAGCTGAGCTGGCTTCTTTCCACCTAGCTCACCAGTAACAAAGGTGCTGTAGGCAGAGTGTGCCTTCAGAAACAATGGTGCACACCCTTCTGCCTCCACTGGACTCTCACTGACTGGGGTTCAGGAAGCAATTCTCTTCCTGACACACAAGAAGGAACAGATCCTGCATGCGTCTTTGTCACTGGGCCGGGCAGGCAGAGCTAATGCGGGTAGACTTGAGCCCCCTCTCCCATCACTGGACTGACTGGGCAGGTAGGGTTGCCAACTTTCTAATCCCACAAAACCAAACACCCTAGCCCCATCCCTTCCCAGGGTGGAGCCAGGGATGAGGGGTTTGGGTGCAGGAGGGGACTCCAAGCTGGGGGGTGGGGCAGAAGGATTCACGTTGTGGGAGGGGGCTCCAGGCTGGCAGAGGGGTTCAGAGTGTGGGAGGGGGCTCTCATAGAATCTTAGAATCTCAGGGTTGGAAGGGACCTCAGGAGGTCATCTAGTCCAACCCCCAACTAAATCATCCCAGCCAGGGCTTTGTCAAGCCTGACCTTAAAAACTTCTAAGGAAGGAGATTCCACCACCTCCCTAGGTAACGCATTCCAGTGCTTCACCACCCACCTAGTGAAAAAGGTTTTCCTAATATCCAACCTAAACCTCCCCCGCTGCAACTTGAGACCATTACTCCTTGTTCTGTCATCTGCCACCACTGAGAACAGTCTAGATCCATCCTCTTTGGAACCCCCTTTCAGGTAGTTGAAAGCAGCTATCAAATCCCCCCCGCCCCCATTCTTCTCTTCTGCAGACTAAACAATCCCAGTTCCCTCAGCCTCTCCTCATAAGTCATGTGCCCCAGTCCCCTAATCATTTTTGTTGCCCTCAGCTGGACTCTTCCCAATTTTTCCACATCCTTCTTGTAGTGTGGGGCTCAAAACTGGACACAGTACTCCACATGAGGCCTCACCAATGTCGAAAAGAGGGGAACGATCACGTCCCTTGATCTGCTGGCAATGCCCCTACTTATACAGCCCAAAATGCCATTGGCCTTCTTGGCAACAAGGGCACACTGTTGACTCATATCCAGCTTCTCATCCACTGTAACCCCTCGGTCCTTTTCTGCAGAACTGCTGCCGAGCCATTCGGTGCCTAGTCTGTAGCGGCGCATGGGATTCTTCCATCCTAAGTGCAGGACTCTGCACTTGTCCTTGTTGAACCTCATCAGATTTCTTTTGGCCCAATCCTCTCATTTGTCTAGGTCTCTCTATATCCTATCCCTACCCTCCAGCGTACCTACCTCTCCTCCCAGTTTAGTGTCATCTGCAAACTTGCTGAGGGTGCAATCCACACCATCCTCCAGATCATTAATGAAGATATTGAACAAAACCGGCCCCAGGACCGACCCTTGGGACACTCCGCTTGATACCAGATTCCAACTAGACCATTCCAGCTGCCAACTAGACAGGGCTGGGGCAGAGGCTTTGGTGTGCAGGAGGGGGCTCTGGGTTGAATGGGGCTCAGGGTTCGGGCCGAGGGTTGGCTCTCAGGGTTAGGGCATGGGCTTACCTCTGGCGGCTCCTGGTCAGCAGCGCAGCGCGGGGGCTAAGGCAGGCTTCCTATCTATCCTGGCATGGTCCGCGCTGCACCCTGGAAGCTTCTAGCTGGTCCAGCTCCTAGGTGGGTGGACCAGGAGGCTGCGCACACTGCTCTCACCTGCAGGTACTACCCCTGCAGCTCCCATTGGCCGCAGTTCCCAGCCAATGGGAGTGCGGAGCCGGTGCTCTGGGTGGGAGCAGCACATGGAGCCCCTTGGCCTCCCCTGCCTAGGGGTCAGACCAACTGGCTGCTTTCGGGGCACAGTGCGGAGCCAGGACCAGGAGGGACTAGACTGCCTTAGCTCCACAGCACCACCAACCAGACTTTTAACGGAGGCAGTGCTGACTGAAACCACCATGGTCCCTTTTTTGAAAACCAGACACCTGGTCACCCTATGTGCAGGGCTAATGGGGGTAAGATCCATTTCCCTCTCTATTGCTGGGCCTACCAGGCAGGGATAATGGGATAGAATCCAGCTCCTGTTGCTGGGCCGGCTGGGCAGACCTAATGGGGGTAGAATCTGCTTCCTCTCCCATCGCTGGGCAGGACTAATGAGGGGAGAAACCGGCTCCCTCTCCCGTCACTGGGCCTGCTGATGAGGGCTCATGGGGGTAAGATCTAGTTCCCTGTCTCATTCCTGGGTTTGGCTGGCTGGGCAGGGCTCATGGGGGTAAGATCCTGTTCCTTCTGCCGTTGCAGGGCCGGTTGGGCAGGGCTAATGGAAAATAATCCAGCTCCCTCTCCCAGAGGTGATGCAGGGCCAGATTAATGCAGGGGTTTTAGGGGCTGCAGCCCAGGGCCTCAGGCTAAGGGGGCCCTGTGACATTCCCCTGGTGTTATCTGGACCGGTGATCTGCTAGGTCACTCCAATCCTTGACCCTGGACAGCCTTACCCTGCTCTGCTGTGAGAACCCCAACTCCTCGGCTGTTCACGCACAGCCTCTGGCATGTAAACTGCTTGGATTGTGCAACCGAATGATGCTAGCCAATACCCCCAGTCCCAGACACAACCCTAGGAACCTCCATTTTGCAGTGTCCAGTTATGCCCGCTGGATGCTGCAAGGTTGTATGACTTCGTCAATTTAACAAAGAAATTGATATGTACCAGGCTTGTTATCCCAAGGGGAGTCTCTGACATGCTTCAAACCAAACATACTGCTTCAGGTAGAATAAACAAACAGATTTATTAACTACAAAGATAGATTTTCAGTGATTATAAGTCAAAGCACAAGTCAGATTTGGTCAAATGAAATAAAAGCAAAACACATTCTAAGCTGATCTTAACACTTTCAATGCCCTTACAAACTTAGATGCGTCTCACCACAGGCTGGCTGGTTGCTCTTCAGCCAGGCTCTCCCCTTTGATCAGCACTTCAGTCATTTGGTGGTGATGTCTGTAGATGAAGGTGGAAGAGAGAGGAAGAGCATGGCAAAAGTCTCTCCCTTTCATCATGTTCTTTCTTCCCTCTTGGCTTCCCCCCCACCTTCAGAGTCAGGTGAGCATTACCTCATCGCAGTCCCAAACTGACCAAAGGAAGGGGGGTGACTCACTCAAGAGTCCAACAGATCCTTTGTTGCTGCCTAAGCCAGGGTCCTTTGTTCCTGTGAGGCTGGGCTGGGTTTGTCCCATACATGCCTTGATGAGGTGTGAATTGCCCCTCTGCTCTTGGAGAGTTTTTGCCTGGGCCTGTTTTAAGCCATGAAGACACATTGTCAGACTCATAACTATATCCATGAAATCCCAACCTATAACATCACTGTGACATCACTGTGACAACCATGCTCAGTGCATCCTGAGTCTTTCAAAGACACCTGAGATAAAAAATGTTTCATTGGATACCACACAACCATATGATAAGGATGAACATGGGGGTGCTGGGGGTTCCCTCAAGGCACAGAGTGTCACAGGCACCCGCAAAAATAAACCCATTATTATATACAATTCAGTGGTAACCAAGCCGTCGATTGTGATCAATGGTCGATCCGGGAGCCTTGGCCAGTCGATCGTGATCTCCGGGCCGCTAGAAGTCAAGTGGCACAGTAGGGCTCAGCAGGCTGCCTGCCGGCCATGGCCCCACACCACTCCCGGAAGCGGCCGGCTGCTGACACAACTCTGCGGCCCCTGGCAGGGGTGGTGGGAGGAGGCGCCGTGTGCTGCCCCCACCCCCGGCGCTGTCCCTACAGCTCCCATTGGCTGGGAACCAGTCAATGGGAGTGGTGGGGGTGGTGCTTGCAGGCACAGACAGCACATGGAGACATGCTGTCCCCCTTCACCTAGGGGCACGCAAAGACGTGTCAGCAGCTGGCCAGCTGCCGGGGGGTGGGGGAGGAGAAGGGACTCCAGCTCACTCAGTCCCTGTCCCCCCATCTAGGCCCTGCTGCAGGGACAGGGGCTGAGCGAGCTGGAGTCCCGCTCCCTCCCCCCGGCAGCCGAGCCCAGGCTGCCTCCCAGCCAGGCTCTCTCAGACAGAAGCAGCTCTGTGCCGCTCCCTGCCTGGCTGCCAGGGAGAGTGGGTCAAACTTGCTTGGGGGATGGAGGAGGCCCAGGGAGAGAAGGACAGACCCCCCTGAGCCCCTCCCCGCAGGTAATGTGGGGTGGGGAGAATGCGAAGGCCCCTGGCTGGGGTTAGGTGTCACTCAGCAGGGGAGATATGTGGGGCAGTCACATGTCCTCCCATTTAGCTTGTGCCACCCCCCCAGTCCTAACTTGCTCCCAGAGTGGGGGACAGTAGTGGATTGGATTTAGTGCAGGGATTGGATTTAGCCCTCTGAGTTGGAGATAGAGGGTCCATTGGCATTTAACAGAGGCGCTGGTGTTTAACAGGGCACGTCAGTGCCCCTCACAGACACTTCGGCTCCCCAGAAGGTTTCCATTGTATTTCCCCAGCTGTGAGGGTCCCACGTGCTTGTGAGCACAGGAAGGGTGGCTGGGGTTAAAATAATGGAACAATGATTGCTGAGACATTTGGTAGGCTGGGACCTTACCTGTGGACTTTCCCATGAGCAGGGATTCCCATTCACAAGCCTGACATCATCTCCTGCCTGGAGTGAGGAGAGGAGCCCTTTGTCCCAGCTGCCCAGGGCCTTGACGAACCAGAGAGCCTGAGAGGCATCTACACAGGGGAGGGATGGGATAAAGCACTTCCGAACCCATGGACAAGTGAAATGAAACATTAAGACCCTGGGAAAGCAGCGTGAGTGCCCCCAGCTCTGCCTCCTCTTGTGAGCTCCGCAGCTGTTCTCTTAGTCGGGATACATATTGCTGACAAGTTTCATAGCTATCTCCATCCTCTGATACACCAAATCACAGGTCTATGGGTAATCTTGGTTCTCACCCAAACATCAAGAGATATGGGATGACTCCTGTAGCATCGTTCTTTGGTGCCTGCAGGCGCCTGGACAATGCATCCACATCTACATTGCTTATCCCTGATCGGTACTGAATGCTGAAGTCATAGCTAACCAAAGCGGCCACCCATCTTTGCCCTGTAGCATCCAGCTTAGCACTTGTTAACACATAAGTCAGTGGATTGTTCTCTGTCCACACCTGGAACTGAGCACCATACAAGTAGCCTTGAAATTTCTCAGTGATGGCCATTTCAAGGCCAAGAACTCCAGCTTGTGGGTGGAATAGCGAGTTTCACTATCAGACAGTCCTCGGCTGGCAAAAGCTACAGATTTATGTTTGCCTTCCACTTCCTGGTAAAGGACTGCTCCCAGACCTCCAAACTGGCATCAGTATTCAGGATAAACAGCTTGCTTGGGTCAGCAAAGACTAGGACTGGATCATGAGTTAGGCAAGTAATGATTTCTCAAAAAGCCCTTTCACATCTCTCATCCCACCGTGGTCCAAATGGTTCGAAGGGGCCATAGTGTCTCTGCACAGGAGGCTTTGGGGACCTCCCCTTATTCTTGGTCTTAGATTTGTTCTTGCTGGACTGGTATACCCTGGTAAGATCATTCATAGAATCATAGAATATCAGGGTTGAAAGGGACCTCAGGAGGTCATCCAGTCCCACCCCCTGCTCAGAGCAGGACCAATCCCCAATCAAATAATCCCAGCCAGGGCTTTGTCAAGCCTGACCTTAAAAAGGTCATTCAAAGGTTTTACAATTGTAGCATAATTTTTCACAAATCTGCGGTAGTAGCCACTAAATCCAAGAAAGGTCTTGAGTTCTCTGTAGTTACTTGGGCATGGCCATCTAGTGAGTGCTTCTACTTTGTCAGGATCAGTACTCACACCCTCTTGGGACACGATGTGACCCACATATTTCACTGA
Organism: Chelonia mydas; assembly: GCF_015237465.2. Classification (NCBI taxonomy): domain Eukaryota; kingdom Metazoa; phylum Chordata; order Testudines; family Cheloniidae; genus Chelonia; species Chelonia mydas. The sequence continues at coordinate 24,240,712 of NC_051257.2, forward strand.
GGTTCTGCAGAACTGGCATTTGTCAATTGAAAGCTTCAAACCATAATCCTCCAACCTATCAAGCACTTTAAGAAGTCTTTCTTCATGCTCCTTCCAAACACAATCAGGTCATCCAAATAAACTAACACTTGCAGTAAATTCATGTCTCCCACAACTTTCTCCATAAGATTTGAAGTGTGGCAGGTGCTCCAGAAATCCTTTGGGGCATGCGTTAGAGCTGATAAAACCCTAATGGGCAGATGAAGGCTGTCTTCTCCTTATCTTCTTCTCCCAGAGGGATCTAGTAGTATCCACTCTGAAGATCCAACATGGAGAACCACTGGCTTGCCCGTCTAAGGCATCTTGGACTCGAGGCATAATGTACTGGTAAACCGCAGTACGGCTGTTTAGGGTGTGGTAGTATACACACATCCGGATTTTCCCATTCTTTTTACGGACCACCACAATGGGTGAGGCGTACGGGCTGCGGGACTCTGTAATGATGCCATTCGCAGCCAGCTCCTGAAGCTGACATTGCACATCTTCCATCTTGGAGAGAGCAATCCTCCTAGATCTCTCCCTGAAAGGTCGAGAGTCATGTAGTCTGATGTTGTGCTCTACTCCTTTTGCACATCCCACATCCCACTCATGCAGTGAGAACACCTTGGAGCTTTCACAAAGTTTTCCTCCTCAGGTGATCTTTCCACTCCTCGGACCCTGGTGAATCTCCAAAGTCAAACTTTGCTGGGTCTATTGTCGGAACTTGAGTTTCACACTGGGGTTTTACAATTGATTCAGGCTCAAAGAGGTCTGCCACCTTTTGTCCTTGCTTCACAACAACATCACGACTTGTTTCATTAGAATCAGTATAGTCACCTTTTCCTGGGCTCCAGCAGGTAGGGTTATGACTCCACTGGGGACCAGCACTTCTTCCGGGAGCTCTCCTCCCACCGGCTGCTCTACCATGGCTAATGCCCCTTTACTGCCTTTCAGCCAGGTACTCTGGACAAGCACCTCTCGCTCCGTCCTTGCAGGCACTACTAAGGGGGTCGTGCTCGTGTATGTCAGTGCCCCAGTCGGTACCTCAGATGTCTCCTTTTTAGCGCTCTCAATTTTCCTGTAGGCTTCAGCACAAAGCGTATGGATCATCAGGGTATTGAGGTACTGGTCCCCAGCCCGTCGTCTGCAGTAATCTGCAAGTACCTTGAAGAGACTGGCGTTGGTCTCTATCAGCACAGACACATCAGAGGTCCCTTTAGGGTCTGGGCATATTAAGGCAGCTGTGTCTACCTCCTCTCTTACCCCAGCAACCTCCTCTGGGAATTCCAGGTGCACTATGACATACCCTTGGTAGGGGTCTTCTTCCATGCTGAGGCCACACAGGCCAAGGCCGGTCAGTGGCTGTATAGGCAGGTGCCTAAGCATGTGTTGGTAGAATGACTGAAATATAATAGTCACTTGAGATCCAGTGTCAAGCCCTGCTTTACACTCCGCCCCTTCAATCCTCACCATGACCTCTGCTCAAGGCCCTGTGAGTCCTGCGGTGATCCCAGCTGGACAGTCTTTTCTGGGGGGACCTTCAAATCTGCTGGCCTGGGTGGTCCCCGTCCCCAGACCCTCTGGCAGTTACCGGATCTCTCCCAACTGATCCTCAGCTCTCCATACACTAAGGGGGGATTTTCTTCATTACAGCACTTGGCAGCTCTGTGGCCATCCTGACCACATCAGTAGCAGAAGAATTGTCCTTTCCCCCTTCGCCTGGGTGGGATGGTGGCTCTAAATGCTGACTTCTCCATTGCCACAGTCTGAGGCTCCTTATTCCTAGAAGTCTTAGCTAGGTCAATGGTGCTTTGCAGCTCAGCTATCCATTCTGTCAGGACCTGCATTTGTTGGGCAAGTCCCTCTCTGGTGCTCACCATCAGTACACTGACTGTTTGCAGTGGTGTTGTGCTGGCTGGCTCCAATGCTTGGGCTTCCCAAAAATTGTTGTCAGCCTGCCTTCCTTATTCCTCTCTGACCTCTTTTATCAGCTGGGAGTAACTTGGGGGATGTTCCCGTCGTTCTCTTAGCCGGAGGTGAAGTAGAATCAGGTTCTGATACTGAGTTCCTCTTACAATCTGAGCCAGTCTGGTCTGATCCATCTGCTCAGCAGTCACTGCTCGCCTCATGACAGCTCTCTGAAGCAGTCTCTCCAGCCTCTGTATATAGGCTGAAACCTTCTTGCCCCTTTGCTGTTGGGAATTAAGGGACTTACAGTAACTGTCTTTGGAGCCCTCTACGCTCCCAAAGGTGTGATGAAGGGCCTCTAGGCAGTCCTTCGCACTAACCCCAGGGTCAATGAGCTTCAGGGTACGAATCACATCTAATGCTGGGCCACTAAGGCTCTCTATTAGACATCTTCGCTTTTCGGCATCCGGTACAGCCCACTCCTGAAGCATTTCAGTGGTATGCTCCAACGAGGGTTCAAACGCCTCCTCCCAGCAAATAACCTTAACTTACGACAAGAGTTTGACGTAGCATGAGACAGAGCAACCTTTTCCAATGTTTGCCCCAGTGCTTTTGCCCATTCATCTGCCGAGGCTGCAGCCCGTGATCTGTGGCCCGACAAACCCAACATATTAGCCATTATACAAATTTCCTCAAAATATAAACACATTGTTTCCCAGTGTAGTGCAACACTCAACAGGTACTTGCGAGGGGTACTGACCCAGGACATCCCGGACAAGCCCCCAAAAATGTAACCCTTCTGCCCGTCAGAATTGGCATCAACAAGGGCCAGGTTCAGTATCTAGGGGTTCCGTTTCAATAACATAATGCAAAACCGGCTCGAGCCCCCACCCAGTGACCTGGGACAATTACATACCACCTCCCTGGGTGCCTCTAAGAGGCAATACTTCTCCTCTTGCAAGCACAGAGTCTGAGTGTAGCAAAAGCATTTTAATAAAGGAGGGAAACAATGCGGCATTATGTTGGGGAAACACCACCAACAGGATTCATAACACCAACCATGAGCAAAAGACTCACCCCCAAGTAAGTCTGGCAGTGTCCCTCAGGGTCTTAAGTCCAGCAACCCAATAGTCACCCCCCCTCCCAGTTTCTGTCCTTGGTCCCCCAGAGTTCAGAAGTTCATCTGCAGAGTTTACCTCCCAGCCTGGGTGGAAGTGGAGGGAGGGATGGGGGGCATCTTACATGCTCCGCTGCTCGGGTCAACTGCCAAGTGCCACGCCTCTCCATGGGGTCCTGCTGCAGTCTTCCCCACCAGCCGCGCCTCTCCGCCAGCTGTCCTGCTGTCCGCTCCACTCTGCTCTGCTCTCCACCAGCCGTCTGCTCCACTCCACTCTCCCCACCTCTCCCCTAGCTGTCCATTCCTCTCTGCCAGTCCAGCTATCCACTCACTCTCGCCATCCTGGTGTCCGCTCACCAACTTGTCTTCAGGCCCCCCCACACTTAACACAGCTCTCAGCAACTTCAGCTCATGCATCCTACAAAGTGGGTATTCACTCACAAAAGCTTATGCTCCAATATATCTGTTAGTCTATAAGGTACCACAGGACCCTTTGCTGCTTTTTCAGCTCTTTAGTGATTTTAGCTCGTAGTAGGGGGACCCTCAGTGCTGGTGCACCACTAACCCGAAGTAGGTCTAATGCTCAGACCTAGGTATCAGTGATTTCAACTATTCAGCATATAACAAGACTCCTAATGAAGCCAAAATTAGCTCAGTTAGCACACCATGTAGATAGAAGGGATCAAAGCAGTGTTTAGCCCCCACACCGCATGTGCCAGCAATGCCCCTCTGCCATGTACATTGGGCAAACTGGACAGTCTCTACGTAAAAGAATAAATGGACACAAATCAGATGTCAAGAATTATAACGTTCATAAACCAGTCGGAGAACACTTCAATCTCTCTGGTCACTCGATTTCTGATCTCAAAGTGACTATCCTTCAACAAAAAAACTTCGAAAACAGACTCCAACAAGAGACTGCTGAATTGGAATTAATTTGCAAATTGGATACAATTAACTTAGGCTTGAATAGAGACTGAGAATGGTTGATTCATTATAAAAAGTAACCTATTTCCCCTTGTTTATTCCTTCCCCCCACCCCACTGTTCCTCAGACGTTCTTGTTAAACCCTGGATTTGTGCTGGAAATGGCCCACCTTGATTATCATACCCATTGTAAGGAGAGTGATCACTTTAGATAAGCTACTACCAACAGGAGAGTAGGGTCAGGGGAGAGAAAACCTTTTGTAGTGATAAACACCCATCTTTTCATGGTCTGTGTGTATAAAAACATTTTCTGTATTTTTCACAGTATACATCCAATGAAGTGATCTGTAGCTCACAAAAGCTTATACTCAAATAAATTGGCTGGTAGCTAAGGTGCCACAAGTACTCCTTTTCTTTTTGCATATACTTGTCCCCAGCTTCCCTTAATTTACTGGCTTTTGGAACCCATGTCCCTTGCCTAGCAAGTGCTCCTTAGTTGAGGGCAAGTCCCTCTGTCATAAAATGCCAAGTACAGTTCTACTGTCCTTGATTCACATAACCAGGATAACAATGCTTTATTACTCCTGCCCCAATAACAGAGAGACTGGGGATCCCACAGCAGCCAAAGTGACCATTTGGGCAAGCAGTCCATCATGCTAGGCAGGGTGGGTGTGCCCATGCAAATGAGATCAGCCCCTGAAGGCCTTTTCCACAGCTCACCACCAGATGTCAGGGTAGAGCTCATTCGGACTCTGCTTACAGAAAGAAGCTGCTAAAAGAGAGGAGAGGATTTGCTAGATGCAACAGGACATCACCAGACTTCAGATTCAAGTGAAAAAAGCAAGGGAAGAACAGCTGAAATTGTATCCTCTTGAAAGTCCAGTTTCTAACAATATTGGTATGTTGTATAACTCTGAGCAGTTGTCTGGGTGTAACCAAATGTACCCCAGCACTGCGACCTTTTATGTAAATGCTGTTACTGTGAGTTCAGTAGAAGGTGACTCCAAAACTTGTGCTAATGCTCTGTATGGGAGTGGTAATGAAAAATTCTTAGGGAGTATAAAAATCAATGGTAAAAGCTGTTTAGGGCAAATTATGGCTTCTAACATCACTCTTGTTAAAGCAGATCTTGTCAAAGAGGAAGATTACTTACCAAATCAGAGTGTGAATGTTGTAGTCTTCTATGAGTTTACGGTAAGCGTGCCTTTAGCCAGAATCCACCTTGAATGGAATGCTACTAAGCATGAAGTTATAGCTGGTGTAAGGAAGTTATTGCCCAAGGATCTTTTGACTGGGGAAAATATTAAAGCTTTGTTCAGTCCAGGTAACCAGTCACAGGAAAGGAATGATCTTAAACCTGTGTCTATTATGGACAATGATTTGCCTGGGGAGTGTTTCTCCAAATGTTTGTCTGAGGAAAAGAACTGTTTGTCTGTGAATGAAGTTTCTGAATGTCTGTCTAATGTCTCAGAGGTGAATCTGGAATTAGATAAAGAGCAGAAAAAACTCATTGGTCAGGAAAATATTTCTCAGGAGCAGATTAAAGTGGTTAGTCAGGTGGAAGCCCTAACTGAGGAAGGAAAGGGTAGATTTTTGATGGGTGATGGATCGTTGGCTAGTACAGCTTATAAAAGTGAACCTGGAAAAGGGTAACTGTGATTTGCTGGAAGTAGCTCAGGGTAGTGAGAAGAGGAGCAGTTCATCTGTTGGGAGTGGCAATGTGCCTGGGAAGGAGATTTGGGATGAGCCTAGGCAGCCTTGTGAGATGATGGCTTTGTCTAGTCAGCAGGGTGGGAAGGTGAGGAGAGTGGAAGATGAGTGTCCCTGGACCTTACCTGTTAGCTGGGTGGAGAAGTGGGACAAGGAAGGAAATGTGCCTGTGTCCGTCAGGGGTATTGACTTGCCTGTGGAGGGAGCTACCCCGGTCTCCAAGCAGTTGTCTGTGACCAGCCCTGTGTGCTGGGACAAGGGAAATGAGATCCCAAGATGTGTGTCTGGTAAGGGGGAATGTGTCTCCGGCTCTTCTTTGTCTGTGGAGCAGACAGAAGGGGCCTTTCAGCCTGTGACGGTTGAGGGTAGTGCAGGTGTCTCAGAGTTGGTTCTGGATTCAACTAAAGCCCAGGAAGGGAATGGTCCTAAGTTTGTGTCTGCTCGGGAGAATGGCACTAGGTTGCATCCAGTTAGTGTCTTAGCAAAGTCCCAGAGACCAGACAATTCTGGTGCTTGTATTTCGCCTGTTGCTAATGTGTGACTGGGAAAGGGTGCAGGAACTCTGCCTAATCAGGGTGATACCCTAGCCAGGGCACAAGGAGAGCATAAAAGTGATTTGATTGTGTTGCCTACTGACAGTTTGACAACTTGTAGCAAGAAGGAAAAGATTCCTGAACTTGTGTGTGGCAAAAGGAAAGACAATTCTTCTAACCTTTTGTCTAGTGAGTCTACAAGTTTGCCTGAAAGGGGATTGTGTAGAAATCCGCCTGATGGGCCAGAGGTAATTCTGTATGTAAGTGAGACCCGGAAAGAGTCTGTTGTTGCTCAGGGAAGTGTTCCTTCAGAGCAAGCCCTAGGTGAAGAGGGTAAGGGCAAAATTTCTGTGAGGAGTGAATTGTTGCTTAAAGAAGTTCCTGGAGAAAGGAATCCTCAAGGTAATCTGTGCAAGCAGTTTGCTGCAACTGAAGGGTGTGAAAGTGATTTAATCAAGGAAGTTTCAGTTCCTAATAGCCAGAAATTTTCTGTGGTGAATGGATCCACTGACTTTCCTGTTGAAGGATCCAGTGTGGAGAGCTTTGAGAAGGTCTCAGGTGGAGTGAAAGCTGTTAAGGAAGTTGAAGAGTCCTATAACCAAGTGGCTGGGTTTGGCCAGCTTGTTGGGGAGACAAGGTTGTTGAGAGAGGAATGTCTCCATGCTGATTGTGTGAGTGAACAATCTGTGTCTCAGGTTCGGAGGGAAGACTGGGTAGCTGAGTCTGCAGAGTAGAACAGCTGGGCAGTTAATCTCTCGAGAATGCAGGGGATGGCAGGTCTACTCTCATCTCTAGACGCTTTGGATAGGACTTGTATTCTCTCAGTGAACTTAACATCTGATTCCATGTGGAAGCAGAGGTTGGTAAGGGAAGGACAGCAGAACTTTGAGTCTGGCTTGTTAGTGAAAATGGATGGTTTCTCTTTCAGACAGAGTCCAGCCTTGGAATTGGTAGCAGTGAAGGATCTGAAAACTGGTGAACTGGCTCCTGTCTGTTTGAATGCAAATTACCTGAGTTACTGGGAGAAGAAAGACTTGCTAATAGCTGTTAGCACAGAGAGCACACGCAATCAGCCAGTGAATTCTGTTACTCAAGAGAAATCAGGGTTTGATCCTTCAGGACAAGGAGGAAAAAGAGACCTTAATTTTGCAAAGGGAAGCCACAGGCTAACCCTAAAAGGCCCAAACCCCAAAGGTATCGAGCCAAAGGTGTGGCATGACAAACATGACTGTAGATGGACACTTGCAATGAATTTGTTGTTATTGCTCATGGTAATTTTTGTGACTAATGTGGTGCTATTACCAAAAACTGCAAAAATGTACAATGTGCCTAATCCTATGGGAAAATCCCTTGAATGTGGTAAAAGGAATACAGGAGAACACACTTTGTGTTAAAAGTCCTTGTTATACTGATGTTTCACAGTTCATGTCTGTAAACAGTATTGGAACTTTTCACAAGGGAAAAGACATTCCAGACTTGATGTGCTGTATGAAAAGGGAAACTGAGGCACACTACCATATAGTTTTCATGGCTAAATGCCAAGATTCATGTACTATGAACAAAATTAATATTTACATTGATTTGATATTAATTGGGTTCCAGACATTTGCCAGAGCTTGTATGGATAAAGTAGTTATGTTCTTTAGCTCTTAGCAAGATGACATGAGACATACAGGAACCATGCTGGAAAAGCAGTTCCAATCCACTATTGTTCTAACCAAGTTTTACCTTGAGTTTGTAAAGAGATTCAATCATGTTATTGAACATGACTTTGATAAACCATTTCTGGTTTGATAAACCATTTCTTGTACAACTTCTAACCCAATACTAGTTGTAGTAAGACAGAAGCAAGGATGGGGAGCTCTTGGGATGCTGTCAGTGATGTTTGTGTCATCCCTTCCTGCATCAATTTTGTGTTGGGAGTCTGATGTTACTGACATGAACTGGGACCAACGATGCTGGTTCTGGTGGGATCCAACTGAGAGTGCCAATTCAGGACAAATTGCTTAAAGCAGGGCAGTCACAGGCCAAGGCTAGGGTTTTTCCACCTCTAAGGCAAAGCAAACCAGCCAAACAGAGCAGACTTTGGTTTCACCCCACTGGCTAACCACAAGTCACACAAGCAATTCCCTTAGACACTCCAGTTTCCCAGTATCACCACCAGTGCCACTCATTATGGGGACAAATGGTTATGAAAACCAATCCCCCAGTAAAAGAAAAAAGGTTCTCTCGATCCCAAAGGACCAAGCCCCAGACCCAGGTCAATATACAAATCAGATCTTACCACAAATCACGCTGTTGCCAATCCTTTAGAATCTAAAATCTAAAGGTTTATTCATAAAAGGAAAAAGATAGAGATGAGAGCTAGAATGGGTGAAATGGAATCAATGACATCCAGTAACGGCAAAGTTCTTGGTTCAGGCTTGTAGCAGTGATGGAATAAACTGCAGGTTCAAATCAAGTCTCTGGAGAACATCCCCAGCTGGGATGGGTCATCAGTCCTTTGTGTAGAGCTTCTGTCTGAAGCAAAGTCCCTCCAGAGGTAAGAAGCAGGACTGAAGACAAGATGGGGATGAGGCATCAGCCTTTTATAGTCTTTTTCAGGTGTAAAAACACCTCTTTGTTCTCAGCCCTGGTCTACACTGGGAGTTGAGGTCGAATTTAGCAGCGTTAAATCGATTTAACCCTGCACCCGTCCACACGACGAAGCCCTTTTTTTTTACTTAAAGGGCTCTTAAAATCGATTTCCTTACTCCACCCCCGACAAGGGGATTAGCGCTGAAATCGGCCTTGCCAGGTCGAATTTGGGGTACTGTGGACGCAATTCGACAGTATTGGCCTCCGGGACCTAACCCAGAGTGCTCCATTGTGACCACTCTGGACAGCACTCTCAACTCAGATGCACTGGCCAGGTAGACAGGAAAAGGCCTGGGAACTTTTGAATCTCATTTCCTGTTTGGCCTCCGTGGCGAGCTGCAGGTGAGTGCAGAGCTCATCAGCAGAGGTGACCATGATGGCGTCCCAGAATCGCAAAAGAGCTCCAGCATGGACCGAACGGGAGGTATGGGATCTGATCGCTGTATGGGGAGAGGAATCTGTGCTATCAGAACTATGTTCCAGTTTTCGAAATGCCAAAACATTTGTCAAAATCTCCCAGGGCATGAAGGACAGAGGCCATAACAGGAACCCAAAGCAATGCCACGTGAAACTTAAGGAGCTGAGGCAAGCCTACCAGAAAACCAGAGAGGCAAACGGCCCTCCGGGTCAGAGCCCCAAACATGCCACTTCTATGATGAGCTGCATGCCATTTTAGGGGGTTCAGCCACCACTACCCCAACCGTGTGCTTTGACTCTGCCAATGGAGAGAGAGGCAACACAAAAGCAGGTTTTGGGGACGAAGAAGATGATGATGATGAAGTTGTAGATAGCTCACAGCAAGCAAGAGGAGAAACCGGTTTTCACGACAGCCAGGAACTGTTTCTCACCCTGGACCTGGAGCCAGTATCCCCCAAACCCACCCAAGGCTGCATCCCCAACCCGCCAGGCGGAGAAGGGACCTCTGGTGAGTGTACCTTTTTAAATAGTATAAATGGTTTAAAAGCAAGTGTATTTAATTATTAATTTGCCCTGGCATTCACGGCCAGTACAGCTACTGGAAAAGTCTGTTAACATGTCTGGGGATGGAGTGGAAATCCTCCAGGGACATCTCCATAAAGCTCTCTTGGATGTACTCCCAAAGCCTTTGCAAAAGGTTTCTGGGGAGGGCAGCCTTATTCCGTCCACCATGGTAGGACACTTTACCATGCCAAGCCAGTAGAACGTAACTGGGAATCATTGCAGAACAAAACATTGCAGTGTATGTTTACTGGCATTCAAACAACATCCATTCTTTATCTCTCTGTGTTATCCTCAGGAGAGTGATATCATTCATGGTCACCTGGTTGAAATAGGGTGCTTTTCTTAAGGGGACATTCAGAGGTGCCCGTTCCTGCTGGGCTGTTTGCCTGTGGCTGAACAGAAATGTTCCCCACTGTTAGCCACGGGGAGGGAGGAGGGGTTAGCCATGCAGTGGGGGGAGGCAAAATGCGACCTTGGAACGAAAGCACATGTGCTATGTATGTAATGTTAACAGCAAGGTTTACCGTGAAAGAGTGTACCCTTTTCTATAAAATCTGTCTTTTAAATACCACTGTCCCTTTTTTTTTCTCCACCAGCTGCATGTGTTTCAAGGATCACAGGATCTTCTCCTTCCCAGATGCTAGCGAAGATTAGAAGGAATAAAAAACATACTCGCGATGAAATGTTCTCTGAGCTCATGCTGTCCTCCCACACTGACAGAGCACAGACGAATGCGTGGAGGCACACAATGTCAGAGTGCAGGAAAGCACAAAAAGACCGGGAGGAGAGGTGGCAGGCTGAAGACAGTAAGTGGCGGGCTGAAGAGAGGGCTGAAGCTGAAAGGTGGTGGCAGCATGATGAGAGGAGGCAGGATTCAATGCTGAGGCTGCTGGAGGATCAAACTCATATGCTCCAACATATGGTTGAGCTGCAGGAAAGGCAGCAGGAGCACAGACCGCCACTACAGCCCCTGTGTAACCAACCGCCCTCCTCCCCAAGTTCCATAGCCTCCTCACCCAGACAGCCAAGAATGCGGTGGTGGGGCCTCCAGCCATCCAGCCACTCCGCCTCAGAGGATTGCCCAAGCAACAGAAGGCTGGCATTCAATAAGTTTTAAAGTTTTAAACTTTTAAAGTGCTGTGTGGCCTTGTTCTTCCCTCCTCCACCACCCCTCGCGGTGCTTCCCTCCTCCACCACCCTTCCCAGGCTACCTTGGCAGTTATCCCCCTATTTGTGTGATGAATTAATAAAGAATGCATGAATGTGAAGCAACAATGACTTTATTGCCTCTGCAAGCGGTGATCGAAGGGAGGAGGAGAGGGTGGTTAGCTTACAGGGAAGAAGAGTGAACCAAGAGGTGGGGGGGTTTCCTCAAGGAGAAACAAACAGAACTTTCACACTGTAGCCTCGCCATTCCTGAAACTGGTTTTCAAAGCTTCTCTGATGTGCACCGCACCCTCCTGTGCTCTTCTAACCGCCCTGGTGTATGGCTGTGCATAATCAGCAGCCAGGCAATTTGCCTGAACCTCCAACCCCGCCATAAACATCTCCCCCTTACTCTCACAGATATTGTGGAGTGCACAGCAAGCAGTAATAACAATGGGAATATTGGTTTTGCTGAGGTCTAAGCGAGTCAGTAAACTGCGCCAGCGTGCTTTTAAACATCCAAATGCACATTCTACCACCATTCTGCACTTGCTCAGCCTGTAGTTGAACAGCTCCTGACTACTGTCCAGGCTGCCTGTGTACGGCTTCATGAGCCATGGCATTAAGGGGTAGGCTGGGTCCCCAAGGATAACTATTGGCATTTCAACATCCCCAATGGTTATTTTCTGGTCTGGGAATAAAGTCCCTTCCTGCAGCTTTTGAAACAAACCAGAGTTCCTGAAGATGCGAGCGTCATGTACCTTTCCCGGCCATCCCACGTTGATGTTGGTGAAACGTCCGTTGTGATCCACCAGAGCTTGCAGCACTATTGAAAAGTAACCCTTGCAGTTTATGTACTCACCGGCTTGGTGCTCCAGTGCCAAGATAGGGATATGGGTTCCATCTATGGCCCCACCACAGTTAGGGAATCCCATTGCAGCAAAGCCGTCCACTATGACCTGCACATTTCCCATGGTCACTATCCTTGATATCAGCAGCTCAGTGATTGCACTGGCTACTTGCATCACAGCAGCCCCCACAGTAGATTTGCCCACTCCAAATTGATTCCCGACTGACCGGTAGCTGTCTGGCGTTGCAAGCTTCCACAGGGCTATTGCCACTCGCTTCTCAACTGTGATGGCTGCTCTCATCTTGGTATTCATGCGCCTCAGGGCAGGGGAAACAAGTCACCAAGTTCCATGAAAGTGCCCTTACGTGTACAAAAGTTTCGCAGCCACTGGGAATCGTCCCAGACCTGCAACACTATGCGGTCCCACCAGTCTGTGCTTGTTTCCTGGGCCCAGAATCGGCGTTCCAACACATGAACCTGCCCCATTAGCACCATCATGCCCACATTGCCAGGGCCTGTGCTTTGAGAGAAGTCTGTGTCCATGTCCTCATCACTCTAGTCACCGCGCTGACATTGCCTACTCGCCCGGTTTCTCTTTGCCAGGTTCTGGTGCTGCATATACTGCAGGATATACGTGGTGTTTAATGTGCTCCTAATTGCCAAAGTGATCTGAGCGGGCTCCATGCTTGCCGTGGTATGGCGTCTGCACAGAAAAAAGGCGCGGAACGATTGTCTGCTGTTGCTCTGATGGAGGGAGGGGCAACTGACGACATGGCTTACAGGGTTGGCTTACAGGGAATTAAAATCAACAAAGGGGGTGACTTTACATCAAGGAGAAACAAAAGCAACTGTCACACAGAATGGCCCCCCTCAAGGATTGAACTCAAAACCCTGGGTTTAGCAGGCCAATGATCGACCCACTGAGCTGTCCCTCCTTCTGGTATTCTAGACAGGACTGAATCTCCATTAAACTTTTCAAGGTGCCCCTGACAGACCTCACCAAAATGATTGTCAGCTGTTGATTTCACAGAGGGAGGAGCAAATGAATACAAAACAAATCTGGTCTATTTCTTGTTTTGATCCACTCCATCTATCTTTTACATCTTTGGCTGGTAGCAGACAGTGCAGTAGGACTGCTAGCCATCCTCATCTCCTGCCTGCTCACCATAAGATGGTACAATAGGACTGCCAGCAGGACTAAAGAGAATGACCTGGTCGACTCACTCCTTTTTCAGTCCCTGCGCCCATGTCTGCCCAGACGCTCCTGACCAACCTTACCGAGGTGGCCAGGAGCACCTCGGACACGATGATGATGGTTATCAGGCCTATTGCATAGTCTGCTGCCACAAGGCAATGAACTGTTGCTGTGTAGCAATGCAGTACCATGTCTGCCAGCACCCAGAAGACATAGGGTGACAGTGAGCTGAGCGGGCTCCATGCTTACCGTGGTATGGCGACTGCACAGGCAACCCAGGAAAAAAGGTGTGAAACAATTGTCTGCCGTTGCTTTCACAGAGGGAGGGTAGGCGGGCCTGACAACATGAACCCAGAACCATCCGTGACAATGTTTTTTGCCCCATCAGGCACTGAGATCTCAACCCAGAATTCCAATCGGCGGCGGAGACTGCAGGAACTGTGGGATAGCTACCCACAATGCAACACTCCGGAAGTCGACGTTTGCCTTGGTACTGTGGAAGCGCTCCGCCGAGTTAATGCACTTAATGCACTTTGTGTGTATAAAAAGATCTTCTACACTTTCCACAGTATGCATCCGATGAAGTGAGTTGTAGCTCACGAAAGCTCATGCTCAAATAAATTGGTTAGTCTCTAAGGTGCCACAAGTCCTCCTTTTCTTTTTGCGAATACAGACTAACACGGCTGTTACTCTGAAACCTGTCTTAATGCACTTAAAGCATTTTGTGTGGGGACGCACACAATCGACTATATAAAAACAATTTCTAAAAAAACGACTTATATAAATTCAACTTAATTTCATAGTGTCAGCATACCCTTTACAGCAAAATGGAGTTTGGAGTCACATGGGCAAGTTCCTGCATACTTTGCTGAGTCCCAAGGCGTGTCTGCCCTCTCTCAATGGGTCAGTTGTATAGCAGATGGTCCTTAATGGGCCATCCAGCAGGCTAGGCAGAGCTGACACCAACTTGCCCGGGGTGTCACCCAGAAGCACAGCACAAGTTTGAAATACAGACAGTGTAGAGGCAATATTCATAACTTTAACTACAAAATGATACACATGTAGGCAGCATAATCCTAACCAGCAACCATCACCTGGTCTAGACACCTCATTTGACCCCCTTTATACAAGAGTTGGTGCCACTGCAGCACTTCGGTTGCAACAGCAGGTGTGACTGCTGCCTGGCTGCTGGGCTGGACAAGGGCCGACACTCTGTATCCTGGCAACTGATGGCCAAGGCCCATCCTCTGTCAGAGCCAGCTGGAGGTGCTGGAGAACAAAGCGAGAGGTGGAGGCCGGGGGACCTGCTTGCCTGTGAAAGAGACAGAGGACAGAGGAGGGCAGCTGGGCGTGACTGAGGCTCGGTGGCTGGATATTGGTCCGTCCGAGGTTGGGGAACTCAAGAGCGGAGAGCCCTTGGCTCGGGGTTCCCTCCCTCCCCGCAGGATGGACTTTGCTGAATGTTCCTAATTTCTGCTCTAACAAGCTCTGCTCTACGCTGTGTTCACGACCACTAATAACCCGTCTGTGTTACCTGCCAGCTGGGGTCACTGTTGACTGCGAGGGTGGGGTGCATGGCCCCTTGGGGGGCTGAGACTTCCCCAGGAGTCCCTGTGCGGAGCTCATGGCATGGAGCAGGGCGCTGAGCACTCTGAGGTCAGAGCCGGGAGGCCGCCCTAGGCAGGGTGAGCCCTGAACCTCATTCAGAGCAGCTTCGGAGTGCTGAGCCTGTGTATCCGTGACGGTGGGAGGGGGAAACGTTTCTGGGGGAGAGGCCCTGGCCAGTCTCTGTCACCTGGGGCTGGCCCTTGGAGATGAGGAAGAAGCAGCCATTGAAGCTGCCAGAGACCAGCACAGCAGAAATGGGAGCAGTGGCTCCTCTTTCAGTCCTTGGGAGCCCCAGACCCAGCTCCCCACTTCCCAGAACTCTGGGCCACCATCTCCTCATGCTGCCTCCTCCAGCCCTGCTGCAGCCGGGCCCGCTCTGGGAGGAGAGGTGGTGGCTTGGCGAGGACATACATGTGTTACGTGACAATGTGAAGCCCCCACTTCACATTGTACGTGACACCTGTATGTCCCTGCCAAGACACAATGCATGCGTAAAGCAGGAGCCACAACGCATGTGTAACACAAGGACACAACACATGCATAAAGCTGGAGCCCACTGAGGAAGAAATTGGGAATGTAGCACGTGCAATCTGGGCCCCGTCTCCAGGAAAATTCTGGGTGCGCCCCGGACTCATTCTGTGTCACGTGCCATGAATGTTCCTAGGCATACACGCTGCCTGCAACAGCATCTCCATGTACAGACAGCACGGCCCAGAGCCCGGAGGGTGCCATGCCCTGGAGCTGAACTTCCCCGTCCCGGGACTCCTCGGAGGGGCTGGCGAATGCAAGCTGGAAGTGGGGGCTGCTGGAGGCCGACGGCCCCGTGCATGGGAAGCAATGCTGGTGTTACCAGATTGCTCTGCGGGGGCTGAGCCCAGGGAGGTCTCAGCACTACACAGGGACAGGGTGGTTCTCTCTTTGTGGGGGTGACTCAGCAGGGGCTGCCTTACCCAGGAGCCAGCATGGTGCAGGGGGAGCTATGCTCCTGGGAGTGCCACCCTTGGGATGAAACCCTGAGCGCCTGGGCCTGGTAGTTCACTGGGCATGATGCAGGACTCAGACATGCCAGCACTCCCCAGGGGTGGGGGTGGGGCTGATTCTGTGCATTGTGAAGATAAACTGGGGCAGGGGTTCTCACAACACATTTTTTGGTGGCCTCAGAGCGCGTCCACCAACTCTTGCTGGTGGCTGCTCAGACAGTTTTTCCTAAAATACTTAATTAACTTTTGCAGATTCAATAATACTAATAATGCACAGTTCTCTCTATTCTTTCCTGGACCTACACAGAATAGAAACACAAATAAGGTGCTTTGCACTTTCTTGTCTTTTTTGTTCTTGCTTTTTTGATTGCTTTTCATTTTTTTAGACTTGCTGGCTAGTAAGTCTGATGTGAAAAATGATATTAACATACGAGTATCACTTTTCACAGCAGCAGACTTCCTCAGCCCCGGCAAGCCCGGGGACAAATTAAGCACTGGATGCGGAGGTGGGTAGGGAGACAGCGGGGTCCAGGAGCAATAGGAGGCCAGAGGCTGGGAATGGCACCCGCTGCTGCACAGCTGAGGCCCAAGCCCCATGGCAGGATGGAGCCCGGGGCCTGAGCCCGAAGCCATGAGGCTGGAGCCCGGGGCCCACCATCTCTCAGCTCTTCCAATCGATCCTGGTTTGTGGTAAAAAGAGGACTTCTATACACGGAAACTCTTTCTGGTGGGCACCAGGAAGACTGGCTTCCGCAGAGACAGTTGGTACCGGGTAAAGCTAAGTACCGGGTCAAGCTCTTGAGCTTAGCCCACGATCACCCTAGTGGCCATGCTGGGGTGAACAGGACCAAAGACCGTTTGAGGAGGTCCTTCCACTGGGAGGGAACGGGCAAGGATGTTTCTACCTATGTCTGGTCTTGTGAGGGGTGCCAAAGAGTGGGAAAACCCCAAGACCAGGTCAAAGCCCCTCTCCAGCCACTCCCTATCATTGAGGTTCCATTTCAGTGAGTAGCTGTGGATATTCTGCGTCCTTTCCCGAAAAAGACACCCAGAGGAAAGCAGTACATACTGACTTTCATGGATTTTGCCACCCGATGGCTGGAAGCAGTAGCTCTACGCAACACCAGGGCTAAAAGTGTGTGCCAGGCACTAACAGATATTTTTGCCAGGGTAGGCTGGCCCTCCGACATCCTTATGGATTCGGGAACTAATTTCCTGGCAGGGGCCATGAAAAGCCTTTGGGAAGCTCATGGGGTGAACCACTTGGTTGCCACCCTTACCGCCATCAAACAAATGGCCTGGTGGAGAAGTTTAATGGATCTTTGGGGGCCATGATACGTAAATTCATAAATGAGCACTCCAATGATTGGGACCTAGTGTTGCAGCAGTTGCTCTTTGCCTACAGGGCTGTACCACACACCCTTTGAACTCATTTATGGCCATGAAGTTAAGGGGGCCATTACAGTTGGTGAAGCAGCAATGGGAGGGGTTTACGCTTTCTCCAGGAACTAACATTCTGGACTTTGTAACCAACCTACAAAACACCCTCCGAACCTCTTTAGCCCTTGCTAGAGAAAATCTAATGGATGCTCAAGAAGAGAAAAAGGCCTGGTATGATAAACATGCCAGAGAGCGTTCTTTTAAAGTAGGGGACCAGGTCATGGTCTTGAAGGCGCTCCAGGCCCATAAGATGGAAGCGTCATGGGAAGGGTCATTTATGGTCCAAGAGCGCCTGGGAGCAGTTAACTATCTCGTAGCGTCCCTCACCTCAACCCTAAAGCCTAAAGTGTACCATGTTAATTCTCTAAAGCTCTTTTATTCCTGAGAATTAAAGGTTTGTCAGTTTACAGCCTAGGGAGGAGATGACACTGGGTGGCCTGAAGATGTCTACTATGAAGGGAAAAGTGACGGTGGCGTGAAAGAGGTGAACCTCTCAATGACCCTCGGACATATGCAGCAACAGCATATCAAGGAGCTGTGTGCTAGCTTCACGCCGATGTTCTCAGCCACCCCAGGACGGACTGAATGGGTATACCACTCCACTTACACAGAACACCTGGAACATCTGCAAAAAGTCTTCGAGTGCATCAGGGAGGCAGGACTAACTGTTAAGGTTAAGAAGTGTCAAATAGGCCTAAACAGAGTGACTTACCTTGGACACCAGGTGGGTCAAGGAACTATCAACCCGCTTGTGACGTTATTGACATAAGCTGGGACCGTATAGATCATCGTTGCAACCAAGGTCCTGTAGTGGCACCAAATCTTGTATAAAGGGGGGGTCAAATGAGGTGTCTAAGACCAGGTTATGGTTTGCTGGTTATGATTATGCTGTCTATATGTGTATCATTTTTGTAGTTGAAGTTATGAATTTGGGCTCTATACTGTCTGTATTTCAAACTTGTGCTATTCTTCTGGGTGACACCCCGGACAAGTTGATGTCAGCTCTGCCTAGCCTGCTGGATGGCCCATTAAGGACCATCTGCTATACAATTGACCCACTGAGAGAAGGCAGACACGCCTTGGGACTCAGCAAGGTGTGCAAGGACCTGCCTATGGACAGAACTCTGAGGGTTTTCCAGGCCATGTGATGGGCAGCTTGTCTTTGGGACAAAGAAAGAGACCACATGGCAAGAGACTATAAAAAGCTGCTGCAGCTCCTCCATCTTGTCTTCAGTCCTGCTTCCTACCTCTGGAGGGACTTGGCTACAAACGGAAGCTCTAAACAAAGGACTGAAAGACCCACCCCAGCTGGGGATGTTCTCCAGAGACTTGATTTGAACCTGCAGTTTATTTGATCACTGCTGCAAGCCTGAACTGAGAACTTGGCCATTACTGGATGTCATTGATTCCATTGAACCAATTCTGGCTCTCATCTCTATCTTTTTCCCTTTATGAATAAACCTTTAGATTTTAAAGGATTGGCAACACTGGGGTATTGGTTTTCGTAACCATTTATTCCCATAACGAGTGGCACTGGTGGAGATACTGGGAAACTGGAGTGTCTAAGGGAATTGCTTGTGTGACTTGTGGTTAGCCAGTGGGGTGAGACCAAAGTCTGCTCTGTTTGGCTGGTTTGCTTTGCTTAGAGGTGGAAAAACCCCAGCCTGGGGCTGTGACTGCCCTGCTTTAAGCAACAAGTCCTGAATTGGCACTCTCAGTTGGGTTCTGCCAGAACCAGCATCGTTACACCCCTACAGGCCAAAGTGGATGCTATCCAAAAGTGGCCTGTCCCAAAATCAAAGAAACAGGTCCCATCCTTCTTAGGCTTGGCCGGATAGTACAGGCGATTTGTACCACAGTACAGCTAAATCGCCGCCCCACTGACACACCTGCCCAAAGAGAAACAGCCAAATGCCGTTCAGTGGACTGAAGAGTGTCAGAAGGGCTTTAACCAGCTTAAAGCAACACTCATGTCTGACCCTGTGCTAAGGGCCCCAGACTTTGACAAACCGTTCCTAGTCGCCACAGAGGCGTCCGAGCGCGGTGCGGGAGCAGTTTTAATGCAGGAAGGACCAAATCAAGAGTTCCACCCTGTTGTGTTTCTCAGCAAGAAGCTGTCTGAGAGGGAAAGCACTGGTCAATCCCTGAAAAGGAATGTTACGCCATTGTGTACATGCCGGAAAAGCTACGCCCATACGTTTGGGGACTGCGTTTCCACCTGAAAACCGACCATGCTGCGCTACGGTGGCTTCATACCGCCAAGGACAATAAGAAAAAACTTCTCTGATGGAGTTTAGCTCTCCAAGGTTTTGATTTTGAAATACAACAGATTTCAGGAACTTCTAACAAAGTGGCTGATGCACTCTCCCGTGAAAAGAAAAGGAGTATCTGTGGCACCTTAGAGACTAACCAATTTATTTGAGCATAAGCTTTCGTGAGCTACAGCTCACTTCATCGAATGCATGCGATGAAGTGAGCTGTAACTCACAAAAGCTTATGCTCAAATAAATTGGTTAGTCTCTAAGGTGCCACAAGTCCTCCTTTTCTTTTTGCAAATACAGACTAACACGGCTGCTACTCTGAAATCTCCCGTGAAAGTTTCCCGGAATCAACTGGTTAAAATCGTTCTTGAAATGTGGAAAATATTGTTAGTTTTTATATAGTCAGTAGTATATCTAGAGGGGCATGTGTCTTATTAACTCTGTTTTCTCCTAGAGCTCCAGGAAGAAATCACAGCCAGCGTGGAACAGGCTGTCCCGCACCGTCTGTGATTTGGGGTGTGTGTGTCATAAATATAAAGGGAAGGGCAACAACAGTAATATAAAATCCCTCTTGGCCAGAGGTACAGAATCCCCTTACCTGTTAAGGGGTTAATCAGTTCAATTAACCTAGTTGGCACCTGACCAGAAGGACCAATGGGAAAAGAAGATACTTTCAGATCGGGGGCGGGGGGGAGCGAAGGCTTTGTTTTTGTGCTCTGTATGTGTTCTCTCCAAGAAGAAAGAGAGAGCCCAAACAAGTAATCCAGCTCCTACTGAAATGATACATCTAATATTACAGAAATAGTAAATAATAGCAAGGAATGCATTAAATGATCTGGAGGATGGTGTCAATTGCACCCTCAGCAAGTTTGCAGATGACACTAAACTGGGAGGAGCGGTAGATACGCTGGAGGGTAGGGATAGGATACAGAGGGACCTAGACAAATGAGAGGATTGGGCCAAAAGAAATCTGATGAGGTTCAACAAGGACAAGTGCAGAGTCCTGCACTTAGGACGGAAGAATCCCATGCACCGCTACAGACTAGGGACCGAATGGCTCGGCAGCAGTTCTGCAGAAAAGGACCTAGGGGTGACAGTGGACAAGAAGCTGGATATGAGTCAACTTGTTGCCAAGAAGGCCAATGGCATTTTGGGATGTATACGTAGGGGCATTGCCAGCAGATCGAGGGACGTGATCGTTCCCCTCTATTCGACATTGGTGAGGCCTCATGTGGAGTACTGTGTCCAGTTTTGGGCCCCACACTACAAGAAGGAAGTGGAAAAATTGGAAAGCACCCAGCGGACGGCAACAAAAATGATTAGGTGACTGGAACACATGACTTATGAGGAGAGGCTGAGGGAACTGGGATTGTTTAGTCTGCGGAAGAGAAGAATGGGGTGGGGGGAGGATTTGATAGCTGCTTTCAACTACCTGAAAGGGGGTTCCAAAGAGGATGGATCTAGACTGTTCTCAGTGATAGTTGATGACAGAACAAGGAGTAATGGTCTCAAGTTGCAGTGGGGGAGGTTTAGGTTGGATATTAGGAAAAACTTTTTCACTAGGACAGTGGTGAAACACTGGAATACGTTACTTAGGGAGGTGGTGGAATCTCCTTCCTTAGATATTTTTAAGGTCAGGCTTGACAAAGCCCTGGCTGGGATGATTTATTTGGGGATTGGTCCTGCTTTGAGCAGGGGGTTGGACTAGATGACCTCCTGAGGTCCCTTCCAGCCCTGATATTCTATGATTCTATGATTCTAGATTATCTTTTGTTTTAGCTTGTGAATTTTCCCTGTGCTAAGAGGGAGGTTTATCCCTGTTTTTTGTGACTTTGAAGTTTTGCCGAGGGGGGAATCCTCTGTGTTTTAAGTCTTACTACCCTGTAAAATTACCTTCCATCCTGATTTTACAGAGGTGCTTCTTTTACTTTTTTTTCTTTATAATAAAGTTCTGTTTTTTAAGAATCTGATTGGGGTTTTAGTGTTCTAAAAACCCAAGGGTCTGGCCTGTGCTCACCTTGTTTACCTCTCTGGTTGGTAGATTATCCTCAAGCCTCCCCAGGAAAGGGGGTGAAGGGACTTGGGGGAATATTTTGGGGAAACAGAAACTCCAAGTGGGCCTTTTCCTGAATCTTTGTCTAACTCACTGGTGTTGGCAGCAGTACTCTTCCAAGGACAAGGAAGGATTTGTGCCTTGGGGAAGTTTTTAACCTAAACTGGTAGAAATAAGCTTAGGGGGTCTTTCATGCAGGTCCCCACATCTGTACCCTAGAGTTCAGAGTGGGGGGGGAATCCTGACAGCAGCCTTCAACTACCTGAAGGGGGGTTCCAAAGAGGATGGATCTAGACTGTTCTCAGTGGTGGCAGATGACAGAACAAGGAACAATGGTCTCAAATTGCAGTGCGGGAGGTGTAGGTTGGGTATTAGGAAACACTATTTCACTAGGAGGGTGGTGAAGCACTGGAATGGGTTACCTAGGGAAGCGATGGAATCTCCATCCTTCGAGGTTTTTAAGGCCAGTCTTGACAAATCCTTGGCTGGGATGATTTAGTTGGTGTTGGTCCTGCTTTGAGCAGGGGGTGGGACTAGATGACCTCCTGAGGTCCCTTCCAACCCTGATATTCTATGATTCTATGATTCTGCCTGTTCATATGTAAACCATTTCCCAAAAATGGCAGACTGGATCGGCTGGGGTATTATTGTCCCGGATCCCCAGTGTCTGGGCTGTCAAACAGATCCTTGGAGGAGTCCGTCAGTGTGCCAGCCCCTCACATGGCCCCACTGTTCCTTAAGGCAGGCCCTGTAGTCTCAGCATCTCTGAGGTCTGGTCTACACTGGTTGAATTTAGCCGCATTAGATCGATTTTATAAACAATGTGGCTACACAACCAATCCCGTTCCACTGACCTAAAGGGCTCTTAAAATCAACTGCTGTACCTCTCCCCGACAAGGGGAGTAGCTCTAAAATCGACCTTCTTGGGTCGAATTTGGGGTAGTGCAGAGGCAGCTCTGTGCAGTTCGATGGTATTGGCCTCCAGGAGCTACCCCCAGAGTGCTCCAGTATAACTGCTCTGGACAGCACTTTCAACTCCAATGCACTAGCTAGGAAAAGCCCCGGGAACTTTTGAATTTCATTTCCTGTTTGGTCAGCGTGGAGAGGTCAGCAGCACGGGTGACCATGCTGTCTCAGAATCACAAACGAGCTCCAGCCTGGAGTGAACGGGAGCCACTGGATCTGATCGCTGCACGGGGAGAAGAATCTGTGCAGGCACATCTCTGAACCAGCCGAAGAAATGCTGATATATTTGCCAAAATCGCCCAGGGCATGGTGGAGAGAGGCTACACCAGGGACAGACAGCAGTGCCGCATGAAAGTGAAGGAGCTCAGCCGAGCCTAACAAAAGACGAAGGAGGCAAACGGTCACTCTGGGTAAGAGCCCCATACATGCCGCTTCTATGATCAGCTCCATGCCATTCTGGGGGGGGGACCCTACCACTACCCCACCACTGTCCATGGACACCAGTAAGGGAGGAGTCTCATGCAACACGGAGGAGGATTTTGTGGAGGAGGAGGAGAATATGCAGCAGGCAAGTGGAGAAGCCGCTCTCCCCGGCAGCCAGAACCTTTTCATCACCCTGGTGCCAATACCCACCCTGGGCATATTGTTCCCGGACGCTGAAAGCGGAGAAGGCATCTCTGGTGAGCACACATTTGTAACTACACTACAGGGGTTAAAAGAAATTGCGTTTAATGTTTGATTTGCCCTGAAGAATTGGGATGTATTCACAGCCAGTACAGCTACTGGAAAAGTCTGTTAACGTGTCTGGGGATGGAGCGGGAATCCTCCAGGGACATCTCCATGAAGCTCTCCTGGAGGTACTCCGAAAGCCTGTGCAGGAGGTTTCTGTGGTGGGCTGCCTTATTTCGTCCTCCACAGTAGGACACTTTACCACGCCAAGCCAGTAGCAAGTATTCTGGAATGATTGCAGCACAAAGCATGGCAACGAATGGTCCTGGGTTTTGGTCGCATTCAAGCAACATTCGGTCTTTATCTTTCTGTGTCAGCCTCAGGAGAGTGATACCATTCATGGTCACCTGATTGAAATAGGGGAATTTTTGTAAGGGAACAGTAAAAGGACCCCATTCATGCTGGCCTGTTTGCGCTTGGCTAAAAGGGATCATCCCGGAGAATAGCCACACGGCGGGGGGAGGGGGTGTGCTGCAAAACTGAAGCCCCTCCCTTTAAACGGCAAACCCAACCAGCATTGCTTGCTATGGGAAAGGATGGCGCTGCAGTTTGAAGCCATTCCCACAGGTTACGAACGCGGAAGAAGCCAACCCCGCGTACCCTTTGCCTTACCATGGCTGCCTGGAAACCGAATTCTGTTGCCCAGCCATGTGTAATGCGTCACCATACCGGCAGGCGCTCAATATAAAAGGCAAAATGTGACCTTGTACCTAAAACACACGTGCTGTCTGCTGTGAATTGCTTGATTCACTGTTAAAGAGTCTCCCTTTAGTTCTCAGAAATGTATCTTCTTAAATTGTACTCTCCCTTTTTATCCCCCCTGCAGGTGCAAATGTTTCTATGCTCCCCGTATCAACTCCATCCCTGAGGTTATTACAGATTAGAAGGTGAAAAAAACGCACTCACGATGACATGTTTTCAGAGCTCATGCAGTAGTCCCACATTGATAGAGCACTTCTGAATGCATGGAGGCATTCAGTGGCAAAGGCCAGGAAAGCATACAGTGAGGGTTATCAGAACATGCAGGAGGAGCTGCTGAGGCTAATGAAGGAGCAAACGGACATGATGAGGCATCTGGTGGAGCTGCAGGAAAGGCAACTAGAGCACAGACCCCCACTGTATCCATTGTATAACTGCCTGCCCTCCTCACCAAGTTCGATATCATCCTCACCCAGCCCCTCAACTCCAGAGGATGGCCCAAGCAACAGAAGGCTGTCATTCAAACAGCTTTGATTTGCAGTGTGGCTACAATAAGCAATGTGGCCTTGTCCTTCCCTCCTCCCACACCCCACCCAGGCCACCTTGTCAGTGATCTCAATTTTTTTTTAATAAATAAAGAAAGAATGGATTCAAAACGATAGGGATTTTATTTCCTTTGCCAGCTGTGGTCGAAGGGGGGAGGGGGATTGGCTTACAGGGAAGTACTTTCAACAAAGGAGGCGGTTTTGCATCAAGGACAAACATATACAACTGTCACATCATAGCCTGGTCTGCCCTGTAACTGGTTTTCAAAGCCTCTCTGATGCACAGCGTGCCTAGCTGTGCTCTTCTAATTGCCCTGGTGTCTGGCTGCTCAAAACTGGCCACCAGGCGATTTGCCTCAACCTCCCACCCCGCCATAAACGTCTCCCCCTGACTCTCACAGATAGTATGGAGCACACAGCAAGCAGCAATAACAATGGGAATGTTGGTTGCGCTGAGGTCTGACCAAGTCAGTAAACTGCGCCAGAGGCACATGTCCAAAGGCACATCCCATCTCCATTCTGCACGTGCTCAGCCTGTAGTTGAACTGCTCCTGACTGTCCAGGCTGCCTGTGTACAGCTTCATGAGCCATGGCATTAAGGGGTAGGCTGGGTCCCCCAGGATAACTATTGGCATTTCAACATCCCCAACGGTAATTTTCTGGTCTGGGAAGTAAGTCCCTTCTTGCAACTTTTTGAACACCCCGGAGTTCTGAAAGATGTGAGCGTCATGCACCTTTCCTGACCATCCCACACTGATGTCGGTGAAACGTCCCTTGTGATCCACCCGTGCTTGCAGCACCATTGAGAAGTACCCCTTGCGGTTTACGTACTGGTTGGCAAGGTGGTCTGGTGCCAAGATAGGGATATGGGTTCCGTCTATCGCCCCACCACAGTTATGGAACCTGATTGCAGCAAAGCCATCCAGTATGACCTGCGCATTTCCCAGAGTCACTACCCTTGATAGCAGAACGTCAGTGATTGCACTGGCTACTTGGATCACAGCAGTCCCCAGAGTGAACTTGCCCACTCCAAATTGATTCCCGACTGACCAGTAGCAGTCAGGCATTGCAAGCTTCCACAGGGCTATCGCCACTCACTTCTCAACTGTCAGGGCAGGTCTCATCTTGGTATTCCTGCACTTCAGGGTGGGGGAAAGCAACTCACAAAGTTCAAGGAAAGTGGCCTTACGCATGCGAAAGTTTACAGCCACTGTGAATCATCCCATACCTGCAACACTCTGCAGTCCCACCAGTCTGTGCTTGTTTGCCGGGTCCAGAATCGGCGTTCCACTGTATCAACCAGCCCCACTGCTGCCATGATGTCCCTATTGGAACAGCCCGTGCTTTCAGGAACGTCTGTGTCCATGTTCTCCTCTCAACTGTCCTCGGGCTGGCAGCTCCTAGCCAGGCTCTGCACATACTGCAGGATAATGCACAAGGTGTTTACAATGCTCACAACAGCAGTGTGCAGCTGAGCGGGCTCCATGCTTGCCGTGCTATGGCATCTGCACGGGTAACCCAGGAAAAAAGGCGCGAAACAATTGTTTGCCATTGCTTTAAAGGAGGGAGAGGAGACTGATGACATGTACACAAAACCACCTGCGACAATGCTTTTGCCCCATCAGGCATTCGGAGCTTAACCCAGAATTCCAATGGGCAGCGGGGACTGTGGGATAGCTACCCACAGTGCACCACTTCGGGAGTCGATGCTAGCCATGATATCGAGGATACACTCTGTCAACCTACTGACATAGGGGACATGCATGATCGACTGTATAAAATCGCTTAGTGGGGACATGCATGATCGACTGTATAAAATCGCTTTCTAAAGATCGACTTCTATAAAATCGACCTAATTTCATAGAGTAGACATGCCCTGAGATTGAGCCTTTGGGCTCCAGCCCCCCCCCCCCCCCCCGCTTCATGCCGGGAGCTCTGCCCGGCGAGTCCCACAGCCATAGACTGCTGGTCAGAGAGTGCCGTGCTCTGCAGGGATTAACGCACTGCAGCAAGTGTTCGCAGGAACCCTCACGCCAGGCAGCATCTGCAAATCAGTGGGGTTCAACGGGCAGCTGGAACCGAGTGCAGAGAGTCCCAAGCTTAGCCTGGAGAAATGACGCTTAAAGCATCCTCCAGCTGGCCAAGCCAGAGCAGGCCGCAGCCAAGCAGGAGCGGCTCCATCTTAGGCTCTGTCCCTCTCTGACACTCCAAGGTCGGAGCAGCCAGCCTCTCCAGGCGCCCACTCTTGGTGGAGTCTCTGCGCAGCTTCCCTGCTGAGAGGTGGCCGGCAGGGAAACCTCTTTCCTCCCGGTGGCTGGCTGCTGGTGTGAATGTTCTGGGATGCTGATACGGAGTCGCCTTCAGCAGGTTCCAGCCAGCTCCTTAGCAGCCCATCCATTGCGCCCCAGACTGTGAGGAGACCCCCGCACCTCACGTCTTCTGTGCCTGCCCAAAGCAAACTTAACCCTTCTCCCGTGCTGGGGTAAAGTACAGAGGGAAACTGAGGCAAACATTGGAGTCATAAAAATATTCCAGAAAATCTTCACTTTGTCACAGATCCATCCAGGCAGACAAAGCGAGAGAGACATGCTGTCAAGTGGAGTCAGTATTAACTTGGCCCGTTAATATATGTGACCAGAGGAAGGGGATTCAGAAACACAGAGAGACACTCAGCCCTTTGGGCACATTTAGCCAAATCCCTTCCCAAGGCAGACGCACTCCTTACAAACCAGGGTGGGCGTCTGCTTCCCATGGGGGCTGTTTGTAGGACTACAGGGTTTGCCTTGGTGGCATTGGCTCAATCTCCCTTTCCCCAAAGATGTACCACACGCACGTACTGGCTGCTGCCCTCCCTCCCCAAGGTGGCCACATCTGACCCAGGTGTGGCGATCCTGCAGGTTCCTATGCAAAGAAAGATTACCCTGCTCTGAGCAGTACTAGGCCAGGCACCATCACCTCCCTGGGCACAGAGCCCCTGCTGCCCCTGAGCTAACACCGTGTTTGTGGCTCTCCTGTCCCGCTTCTGCCCACAGGGGGCAGCACGGAGCATAACACACACACAGACACACACACCCGTGAGAGGGGACGCTGGGTCCTGCAGCCACCACGGCGCTGCAGAGCTTCTGGGCCTGGTCCAGCTCCTGGAAACTTGCAGAGAGAGGGAGACTGAGCCCAGGCTGCTGTTAGACCCTGGGTCGGGGCAGAGGGGACATGGTACCACCCAGAGGAGTTTAATGAGTGGGGTGTCATCTTGGACTGAGGAGCAGATGGTGCCACCACCGCCCTTGGAGAAGCCAGGTGTTCCCACTGGGTGGGTCCCAGCCCATCTCCTGCCGGGCGTTCCCACTGGGTGGGTCCCAGCCCAGCTCCTGCCGGGCGTTCCCACTGGGTGGGTCCCAGCCCAGCTCCTGCCGGGCGTTCCCACTGGGTGGGTCCCAGCCCAGCTCCTGCCGCACAGGGGTCCCCATCCCAAAAGTTCCAACCCCACCTGTGCTAACCACCTGTCCTTGGCAGCGTCCGCAGAGCGGCACAGTCGGGTCTCCCCCTCTCTGATGGGAGCGGGTCCCCCAGGGCAGGCTGGTGAGGGGCATTGGCAGAGGAAAAGGCGGGAGAAGTTTGATCTGCAATCAGTTCCATCCCCTGGCTGTGCGTCCGTCTGGGGTTGGTCCAGTCAAGCACCCACCCCCCGTGGCCTCTCCTGCTGTCCCAGGTCTTTGGAGCCTGCAGAATCTGAGCAGAGCTCAGACACTGTGGTCCCTGGGCAGACGCTCGGGGCCCATAGCCTCTATTCAGCACCCCATCCTGAGCCCTCTGACCATGCAGCACCCTGCGCAGCCCCTAGAGCAGTGGTCCCCAAACTTTTGAGGGTCATGCCCCTCTGTCCCCGTGTTCATGCCCCCTCTCTCCCCCGCAGAGCCAGGGCAGGGAGCGGGACCAAGGCTCCTGGGGGCGGGGGGGGAGGGGAATGGATGCAGACAGATGTAAGCGGGCTGGGGCTGTAGCCCGGAGTGGGTCTGGGTCTGCAGCCACAGCCAGGGGCCAAGGCTGGGGATGGGGTCAGGTGCGGGGCTGGGAGCTGGATCCACAGCTGGGGGCAGGGCTGGAGCAGAGGTGGGGGTGGGGCAGACCAGGGCTCGATGGTGTTCCCTTCCGCCCCCCCCCATGGGGGCTTGGCCAGTCCACTGTGCCCCCCCAAATGCTCCTCCATGCCCCCCTAGGAGGGTGCACCAGACAGTTTGGGGACCTCTGCCCTAGAACCTGCGCTGACCCCTCAGGCTGCCCCAGAGCTTAAACACACCCTCTCCCAGGTCCCACCGAAGGTGTCAGCCAGCTGGGTGCCAGCTGACCTCTCTTGGGGGGCCTGAGAGCAGGGGGAGCCCATAACTCACACACACTTGGCACAGGATTCGAACACAGCACTGCTCCTTACTTACCAGAACGCAAAATACACTGTTCTCTACCAAACTCCCAAACCTGGCTTGCATGTCCCCCGTCTGCTGCCTCAGCTCTCCAGAGGGTGCTCTGGGCTGGGCTCAGGATCATCTGGGCTCCTCCAGCCTCCTTCTGCTGCAGGGTGTGGCTTGGCTTCTGAAACATCCCCTTCCCCTCTGCTGTCCAAACTCCCTGCGTGCGCATTTCTGACCTCCCCCAGGAGTCCATTTATAACCCCCAGCTTAGTCACCTCTCTTTCTTTGTCCTGCTTCGGGAATTTCCACTCCCACAGCCTCAGCAGATCAACTTGGCCAGACCGGTTTCCCAACGCGGCACGCTCCTTAGTGTAACTATTGTGTGGTCAGAGCACAGTCATTAGAGTTAAGCACTCCCCACTGCCTTTGGTCTGGTGTGGATCCTGTCCACAATGGTAAATACTAGGGCTTTCAAGCGATTACAAAAATTAATCGCATGATTAATCACACTGTTAAACAATAACAGAATACCATTTATTTAAATATTTTTGGATGTTTTCTACATTTCCAAATATATTGATTTCAGTTATGACACAGAATACAAAGTGTACAGTGCTCACGTTATATTTATTTTGTATTAAAAATATTTGCACTGTAAAAAACAGAAGAAATAGTATTTTTCAATTCACCTAATACAAGTACTGTCGTGCAATCTCTTTATCATGAAAGTTGAATTTACAAATGTTGAATTATGTACCAAAAAAATCTGCATTCAAAAATAAAACAACGTAAAACTTTAGAGCCTACGACTCCACTCAGTCCTACTTCTCATTC
The DNA here is from genome assembly GCF_015237465.2 of Chelonia mydas. Classification (NCBI taxonomy): domain Eukaryota; kingdom Metazoa; phylum Chordata; order Testudines; family Cheloniidae; genus Chelonia; species Chelonia mydas. The sequence goes on from NC_051257.2 coordinate 24,270,254, forward strand.
AGCCAATCACTCAGACAAGCAAGTTTGTTTACATTTACAGTAGATGCTGCTGCCCGCTTCTTGTTTACAATGTCACCTGAAAGTGAGAACAGGCTTTTGCATGGCACTTTTATAGCCGGCATTGCAAGGTATTTATGTGCCAGATGCGCTGAAGAGTCATATGTCCCTTCATGCTTCAACCTCCATTCCAGAGGACATGCGTCCATGCTGATGACGGGTTCTGCTTGATAACAGTCCAAAGCAGTACGGACTGATGCATGTTCATTTTCATCATCTGAGTCAGGTGCCATCAGCAGAAGGTTGATTTTCTTTTTTGGTGGTTCGGGTTCTTAAACCTTGGGTCGAGTGCTGTATCTATCCTTAGAAATCTCACATTGGTACCTTCTTTGTGTTTTGTCAAATCTGCAAGTGAAAGTGTTCTTAAAATGAACAACATGTGCTGGGTCATCATCTGAGACTGCTATAACATGAAACATATGGCAGAATGTGGGTAAAACAGAGCAGGGGACATACAATTCAGTCACTAATTTAATTAACGCATTATTTTTTTAATGAGCATCATCAGCATGCAAGCATATCCTCTGGAATGGTGGCTGACGCATGAAGAGGCATATGAATGTTTAGCATAACTGGTACTCAAATACTTTGCAATGACAGCTATAAAAGTGCCATGTGAACGCCTGTTCTCACTTTCAGGTGACATTGTAAACAAGAAGTGGACAGCATAAGCTCCTGCAAATGTAACCAAACTTGTTTGTCTTTGCGATTGACTGAATGAGAAGTAGGACTGAGTGGACTTGTAGGCTCTAAAGTTTTACATTGTTTTGTTTTTGAATGCAGTGAAGTAACAAAAAAATCTACATTTGTACATTGCACTTACACAAGAAAGAGGTTGCACTACAGTACTTGTATGAAGTGAACTGAAAAATATTGTTTCTTTTATTTGCCATTTTTACAGTGCAAATATTTGTAAATAAAAATAATAATAGAAAGTGAGCAGTGTACACTTTGTATTCTGTGTTGTAACTGAAATCAACATATTTGAAAACGTAGAAAAAAATCCAAACATACTTAATAAATTGCAATTGATATGCTATTGTTTAACAGTGCAATTAAAACTGTGATTAATCACAATTAATTTTTTTAATCATGATTAATTTTTTTTAGTTAATCACGTGAGTTAATTGACAGTCCTAGTGACTACACAACTGTAGGGCTTTTCCATTTCCTAACAACACCTTCATAGTATGAGCCAGAACTCGTAAATTGTACAGACAGACCCTCCAAATTGCCACAGGGATACGTGCTCTTCCCAGGCAGAGGCCAGCACCGCCTGGCTCATCCTCAGCGGCTCTGCACCAGCACAGCTCTCCGGAGCAGGCAGCTCCCTGCCTGGCCTGCACTCAGCAGCTCTCTGCCACAGGGAGCTGGGCTGACGCAGGTCTTCTCGGCTCTTCCGGGAGCTTTGTCCTGCTGCAGGAGGTCTGGGCTCCCCTCTTCAACCTGCCCCTGGCTTTCAGCTGTTTTGCCTCTTCTCACTACTGGGTTTACAATGGCACCGGGCCCACACTCAGAAGGGGCCCCGGTGCCCAGACTGTGGCCCTGCCCCCCCACTCCATCTGCACTCTGCCCAATGCCCTGTCCCCACTCAGCCTGTTCCCCCCAAACCCCCGCGCACTGCCTGCTCCTCTCCACCCCCGCCCTCAAACTGGGCATCTCCCACTACCTCCCCGGGGGGGAGGGCGGGGGAAGGGTTAAGTTTGCTTTGGGCAGGCGCAGAAGACGTGAGGTGCGGGGGTCTCCTCACAGTCTGGGGCTGAAAGCGACTCCGTATCAGCATCCCAGAACATTCACACCAGCAGCCAGCCACCGGGAGGAAAGAGGTTTCCCTGCCGGCCACCTCTCAGCAGGGAAGCTGTGCAGAGACTCCACCAAGAGTGGGCGCCTGGAGAGGCTGGCTGCTCCGACCTTGGAGTGTCAGAGAGGGACAGAGCCTAAGATGGAGCCGCTCCTGCTTGGCTGCGGCCTGCTCTGGCTTGGCCAGCTGGAGGATGCTTTAAGCGTCATTTCTCCAGGCTAAACTTGGGACTCTCTGCACTCGGTTCCAGCTGCCCGTTGAACCCCACTGCTTTGCAGACGCTGCCTGGCGTGAGGGTTCCTGCGAACACTTGCTGCAGTGCGTTAATCCCTGCAGAGCACGGCACTCTCTGACCAGCAGTCTATGGCTGTGGGACTCGCCGGGCAGAGCTCCCGGCATGAAGCGGGGGGGCTGGAGCCCAAAGGCTGGAGCCCAAACGCTCAGTCTTCATGAGACTATGGGGCCTGCCCTTAAGGAACAGTGGGACCATGTAAGGGGCTGGCACATTGACGGACTCCTCCAAGGAACTGTTTGACAACCCAGACACCAGGGATGTTTTACACATTAACGGGCAGAACTTGAGTGATTTTGGTGATTTTGTTCTCCCTGCTGAGCTCTGCCTGACAGCCGTGGGGCAGAGGCTCAGCCGGCAGGGGTGGGGAGGGCAGTGGGAGAAGAGAGCAAAGGAGGTTTCATTCCTCCCTCCCTCCCAGTGCGCTGTCTCCCCAAAGCTTGCGCCTTGGGGGAGTGAGAGGTAGAGGGGGTGCCAGCCGTAGGCCCCTCTTTCCCAGCAGGGGTGGGGTAAGCAAGGTACTGTGGAGGGGGGAGAAAAAGGGGAGCCACAGGAGCCACTGGTAAGCAGGGCAATGGGGGAGCCATGGCACGGATGGGGGCACAGAGGCCTGGTATGGGGGAGTTACAGGGGATCCCTGAAATAGAGCTGATGGCAGAGGAGCCCCAGGGAGCCTGGCAAGGGGTGGAGGGGTGCAAGGTGCACCTGATACAGGCAATGAGCTTGGCCGACAGACGCAATGAAGTCTGTGATCCCCTAGTTCAGCATTTCTCAGGTGGGGGCTTCGGCCGAGTGGTGATAGCTGCAGGGCTTCGGGCTCAGGCCCTGGAATTCAACAGTGGTGCTTTGGGCTCGGGCCGTCCCCAGCCTCTGTCCTCCTCTTGCTCCTGGCCTCTGCTCTTTCCCTACCGAGCTCCCCATCAAGGGTTTAATTTGTCCCTGGGCTTGCAGAGGCTGAGGAAGTCTCCTGCTGTGAAAAGTGATACTCGTATGTTAATATCACCTGTCATAGCAAACTTACTAGCCAGCACGTCTAAAAAAAAATTGCTAATGGGAGTAGAATGCAGCTCCTTCTACCCTCGCTGGGCCAGCTGGTTAGGGCTCATGGGGATAAGATCCAGTTCCCTGTCCCATCGCTGGGCCAGCTCCCTCCAGCACACTGAGATGCCTTATACTGAACCAAACTATCCTGAACTCTATCCACCTCCAATTTGTAACCCTCCAATTGCGTTTCCTGGAGTACTACCAAGCTGGAGAGATTAGTGACAGCTTTCCATAATGCCCAACCAGCAGCTGCTTTTATAGCCTTTTTCTTTGGTTTTGGCTTCATGCACTTACAGAATGCTTCAAACACCTTAAAAGCAGACTCCTGGAAGGAATCTTGTTCCCATGGGCATGGACCCCGTTGTGCTAGCAAGGAGGGTGGGTTCCTCAACTAACCCCTACCCCTCCTGGTTCCTTGTCTTTATTCCCTCCTGAAGCTTCAGAGTGTTCATTCTGTCAAGCAGGTAGCAACCCTTTCTGCTGTTCTTACCTTTGTACGACTATTCACTGTGTGAGGCTCTATTGATTCGGTCCAAATGACCTTAGGCTGCCTGCATTCTCTACCTATTTGTTACCTGCACACAATAGGGCACCCCACCTTTTCCCAGTCCATAGGGCTCCAGGTGTAACCTGGTTAATTTAGGCACCCCCACCTTTTCCCAATTCATAGGGCTCCAGATGAAAAGCACCTACCCTTACCCAATCCGTAGGGCTCAGGGCTACCCGTACCCAATTTGTAGGGCTCAGGGTGTAACTAACCTGATCAATTTAAGTACCCACACCCTTTCCCAATATGTAGGGCTCCGGGTGTATACTACTTCTGCAGGTGTGCAGGACCTTTTACCAGTGAAAGAGCCTTACACAGTAATATCCTGATTCTCTATTTATTAACAATTACCAAGCAGAATACACATTAAGCATACAATGCTCACCAATCCTGGTCATGCAGGTGGACTTTCCAAGGCCAGGCAGGGTTGGTCTCGTCTGGGTCCTAGTTGCTGCATGTCGTGGTCGTGCAGAGGATTCTTAACAGCTCTGATCTCAGGCTGAGTCTTGGGGGTGAGTTCTTCTTCCAGGTCTTTCTTTCTTCTTATTCTTCCCTTCCCAGCTGGTCTCCTTCTTGGACCCCAGTTTATACAGTGAAACTTGAGTCCTGCTTAGCTATACCTTAACGAATCATTTTACTGAAATCTATCTAACCAATCCTAACATATTGTAACATAATTCTCCGACCAATTATATCCCACTACCCTAATTAACTTACACCTAGCAAAATTAATTATACAGCAGACAGAAACAATTAAAGAACCGGACGGAGACCATACAGATAAACAATGGGGAAGTGGGGACCATAATGAAAGGAATGAGGATTTCACAACCACAACTATTGAGAAGTGTTCTCTTGACCGACAGAATGCTATCAAACCAAGTTTTCTTTAACCATCATAAGATCTATTTCTTTATCTGGTGATAGTGGGGGCCATTAGGACGGGGTCTCCTTCTTAACATTGCTTTAATGCTTTAATGTAATTTAGATGGAATGCAAGGATGTGACTTCCTGCTTCTCAGCTAATGGCTGCTGCTTGGCTGCTCTTTAATCTGGCTTCAGACAAAGGACTTGCCCTTACAGACCGGGCTAGTGGGGGCAGAATCCGCTCCCTCTCCCGTCGCTAGGCCGGCCAGGCAGGGCTAATGGGATAGAATCCAGCTCCCTCTCCCGTCACTAGGTCAGCTGGGCAGGACTCATGGGGGTAGAATCCAGCTCCCTCTCCCATTGCTGGGCTGGCCGGGGAGGGCGAAAGGGATAGAAACCAGCTCCCTCTCTCATTGATGGACCGGCTGGAGAGGGCTCATGGGGGTAATACCCATTTTCCCTGCCCAGTTGTGTACGGTTCACAGGCACAAACATAGTGTTAGGGTGGCCAGGTGCCTGGTTTTCAACCAGAAAGTCCGGTTGAAAAGGGGACTTGACAACGTCTGGTCACGTCTTCTGACCAGAGACCGAATGTCTGGTTATTGTTGGCGAGGGAGGTGGGGAGGCATCGGATCATCACCAGCGCCAGCCCCTATTCAGCTGGGTACGCTGCTGGCTCCGCTGGTGAGTCCCTCCCAACCCAGGCAGAGGGGTGGGGAGAGGCGGGCGACGGGAAGAGCAGCGAGCGACGCAGTGGGTAACTGGAGAAAATGTGGGGAAGAGGGGGGCTGGGGAAGGATCTCGGGGGGGCGGGGAAGGGAGGCGCAAGGGAGGTTTCGCACTCCTGCTGGAGCGTCTGGTTTTTCAGTGTTACGAAGTTGGCAGCCCTACATCATGGCAATGTATTGGAGTCTCAAAGCCAAGGCTCTGTGGCTGTGACTAGAGGGACCCTTCCCTGGGGACTCTGACTGCAGAGAATCATAGAATCATAGAATATCAGGATTGGAAGGGACCTCAGGAGGTCATCTAGTCCAACCCCCTGCTCAAAGCAGGACCAATCCCCAACTAAATCATCCCAGCCAGGGCTTTGTCAAGCCTGACCTTAAAAACTTCTAAGGAAGGAGATTCCACCACCTCCCTAGGTAACGCATTCCAGTGTTTCACCACCCTCCTAGTGAAAAAGGTTTTCCTAATATCCAACCTAAACCGCCCCCACTGCAACTTGAGACCATTACTCCTTGTTCTGTCATCAGCTACCACTGAGAACAGTATAGACCCATCCTCTTTGGAACCCCCTTTCAGGTAGTTGAAAGCAGCTATCAAATCCCCCCTCATTCTTCTCTTCCGCAGACTAAACAATCCCAGTTCCTCAGCTCTCCTCATAAGTCATGTGCGCCAGCCCCCTAATCATTTTGTTGCCCTCCACTGGACGCTTTCCAACTTTTCCACATCCTTCTTGTAGTGTGGGGCCCAAAACTGGACACAGTACTCCAGATGAGGCCTCACCAATGTCAAATAGAGGGGAACAATCACATCCCTCGATCTGCTGGCAATGCCCCTACTTATACAGCCCAAAATGCCATTGGCCTTTTTGGCAACAAGGGCACACTGTTGACTCATATCCAGTTTCTCGTTCACTGTAACCCTTAGGACCTTTTCTGCAGAACTCCTGCCTAGCCATTCGGTCCCTAGTCTGTAGCGTTGCATGGGATTCTTCTGTCATAAATGCAGGACTCTGCACTTGTCCTTGTTGAACCTCATCAGATTTCTTTTGGCCCAATCTTCTCATTTGTCTAGGTCCCTCTGTATCCTATCCCTACCCTCCAGCGTACCTACCACTCCTCCCAGTTTAGTGTCATCTGCAAACTTGCTGAGGGTGCAATCCACACCATCCTCCAGATGATTAATGAAGATATTGAACAACACCAGCCCCAGGCCCAACCCTTGGGGCACTCCGCTTGATATCAGCTGCCAACTAGACATGGAGCCATTGATCACTACCCGTTGAGCCCGATGATCTATCCACCTGTCGGGGAGTGACTCCTCTGGATGGGATGGGGTCTGAGTCCAGAGCACAGTGTTGTTCTGGACACTCGTGCTGGAAGGTCAGGTGCTGGAGCCAGCACGTCCCTCTTGCCGCACCGCAGTCACTGGCACTAGGGAAGAAATCTCCTCTCTCACAAGGCTCCTTCAGTAAGTGACTCAGCAGGGCCTTGGAGCTGTGCACTGCTCATACGTGAGCCTTCTAACTGTGGTGGAGCTCCCAGAGAAGCCCCCAATGAACCTCACTGGGAGAGTCAGGTGGGGCAGGCAGGAGGCCTGGAGCTTGGGGGACCAGGGAATGGATTCCCAGTGGTCCCAGAACAGAGCACCCATGAGTCTTTTGCATGTGGAGGCCTGTGCTGTGCTTGCAGCGTCTGGACATGCTGCGTGACTCCAAACCCCTCACTACAGCAGCTGGTGCTGCTCTGCCTGCATAATAGTGCCGAGGGCAGCTCCTTCGTTCCCAGAGCCAGCCAGAGCATCTCTGCCCCCCAGACCCGTTACCCACACCTGGGCCTGGTGCTCACTCCTCCATACACACAGCTGGCCTCTGCCTTCTGGGGGGCTCAGGAGGCTTATTCTGTGGGGCAACCCATCCTTCTCTGACTCATAAAGCAAGGCCTGGGATCTGTGGGGTTCTTGCCACAGCAGGGAGCCCAGCTGCTTACGCTGAGACCAGGCATCATTCCTGGCAGTGTTTCCAAGGGACAACTGCCCAGATCAGTCAGAGGGGGCAGGCCTCAGAGCAGGTGCATGCACTTTCCATGCATCTGCTCTTCAGTCACCACACCCCCTTTGTCTGATGATGTGCATGGGGCCCTGGGGGGAGTTGCTGGCAAAGATGGATTTAGAACAAAAGAAATGCCCAGAGCACGGGCCCTCCCTCACCCACTACACTACCCAGCCTGCCATGTGCAAGGTGTCCCTCCTTGCAGTGAGGCCAGTCTGGCAGCTCAGCAGAGGAGCTGGTTCAGCTGCAGGCAGCCCTGCCTTCCCCATCCCCGCTCTCCCCCGCAATTATTCATTAATATCATGTTCTCCTGTACCAGACACAGACAAGTCACAGACCCTGCTTCTACCCACCAGCTGTGTTCATCACAAAATCCTTTAATGCTCCACCAAGTATGGCTGAGGTTAGCTTAAATAAGGTATTTTACAGACACCGCCTCCTAGGCTAAGGGATATATTATAGTGCAGCATGACATGTCGCCCTCCAAGTTCTACATTCCTCCCATTTGCACTCTCACACAGTCTCTGAAGTTCAGTACTGATCAGGCTGTTAAGTGTCTCTGAATCATGCTCATTTTCTAATTACATGACATGAACACGTAACCACTCAGTCATCTGGCTGCCCATTGGCTGCAAAGACTGGCTGTGGCTGGTTCAGAAGTCTTGGGTCTTCATCTTCTTGTTCTGCATCTTCCAGCTGAAGTGTTTGCTCTGCTGATTGTTCTTTCTGAGGAACACACTACCAATGTTGATGGTTTCAGTTGAACTCTTCACTGTTGGTCTCAATCACATATGATCTAGGGTCTGAATTCTTTTTCTTTATGACAGCTGGAGTTGTCCTTCCTTTTTGTCCATCTAATTTGATATGAACACAGCCACCAGGTTCTAGACCTGGCAATTCTCTAACTGACTGATGTCTGTTGTAAAAGTGTTCATAAGCTCTTTTAGCGCTCATCCTATCTGGCTACTCTCTTCACCTCTGGCTACTTTAGAGATACGTTTTTTTTTCAGAGTTGGAACCGTAGTTCTGTGTTGTCTTTTCACTGGAAGCTGTGTTGGACGATATCCATTAGCTGTTATTGTTATCTGTAACTCAAAGGAGCAAGGAATGGATCTTCCTGCTTGGCTGTCTGCACAGCTCTCTCAGCCTTTCCATTCACTTGTGGATAATGTGAGCTGCTAGTAATATGATCAAAGTCATATTTCATTTGGAATTACTTAAATTCTGCTGCAGTGAACTGTGGCTTGTTGTCCATCACTAGTTGTTCTGGAATACAAAAGTGCATTTCAATTTCTTGATAACACGTTATATATTTCAAGTACATTATTTCTATATACCTGGAAATATAGTCCACAATGACCTGGTAATGATGTCCTCTGAATCTGCATAAATCTGCAGCTAGTCTCCTCTAAGGCCTCTCTGATAGGGGTGTACACTGTAAGGTTTAGCATTGTCTCTTAAGTTGATCTGTACTAGATCTCCTTTCAAAAGTCCAATATCATCAAATCCTCCATCAAGTTCTTCCATCTTTCTCACTAGGCCCATCATGGCTGCCACGCTGTGACTGAGAAGGTTGTGGGTCTTTGGTCCTTTGATCACATAGACTCTGAATGTATAGCTTTTGTCTTGTAAGTTGTTTCTGTGGTGAACTGGCCCATGCAGTTCAGAATATCTCCAGGACTAGTCAGTGCTGTGTCACGTGACTTCAGCTCTGGGAGAGGTTGAAGTTAAGTCCCTTCTGAGATGCGTGTCACATCAGTTCCTGAGACAATTTTAAAGTCATTAGTCTTGCCATGAATATTCAATCTCACTCTCCAGGCAGGCACTTGTCATCTCCAGTGATAGATCCCAGAAACAATGGCTCTTGACCATGTGTAACACAAGTGACCTCCCTGATTGCTTTGGTGCAGCAAACAGCTGAAAAATGTCTATATTTCATGCATTTATTACACCATACGCCTCTGGCTGGACATGCATCATCCCTTGGGGTATGACTTTTTCCACTCCTAGTGCATATAGACTGGAATGTGTCCTTCTTAGCCTGGGAGTTCTCTCTCCTTGCCTCAGGAGTTTTATCTTAATGACTTTTAAAGCTCAAGTATCTGTTTACAATTTCTGAGCTGGTTTCAAGTTGTTCAAGTCTGTAAATTTGCTCTAGATTATGCTGTTTCACCAGTTCAGAAAGTTTTACTCTCTGTATCACTGTGGCTAGGGTTAAATATCTCTTCAATTGTAGCTACTGTGAAAGGTTTTTGTCTCTTAATCCAATAACCAGCCTGCCTCTGATCTTTTCATGTTTTTGCATTCCCAAAATCACAGTTTTCAGCCAATGCATGCAGAGGTCTTATAAAATATTCAACATTTTCCCCGGATCCTTGAATTCTCTGGTGAAAACATGCTCTTTCATAAACTGCATTTCTCTGAGATATAAAGTCTGAATCACTCATAGCCAACCCCTTCACACTCATCTTTATGACCATCTTCAGTAAAGTCAAAGGGTTTAGAGGTATGCTCTCCCTGATCCCCATAGCATTAATTAAGGAAGATACCTGTATATCTCCAGTTTCTTTGTGGAGCTTGGTAGCAATGCACACTCATGCAAAATAGTGTTTCCAGTCTGTCCATTCTGAAGATTTGTTGAAGCTAAAGTTCCTTCTGTCTGCCATTTTGTTGCTGTTTTTCTTCTGTTTCTGTTTTTATTTACTCCTGACACCGTGTCATGTTGCTGTACCTGATATGGACTGGACACAGATGTGTTCATTGTAAGATCCTTTAATGCTCTGCCAGGTATGGCTGAGGTTAGTTTAAATAAGGTATGTTTCAGAGTAACAGCTGTGTTAGTCTGTATTCGCAAAAAGAAAAGGAGGACTTGTGGCACCTTAGAGACTAACCAATTTATTTGAGCATAAGCTTTCGTGAGCTACAGCTCACTTCATCGGATGCATACTGTGGAAAGTACAGAAGATCTTTTTATACACACAAACCATGAAAAAATGAGTGTTTACCACTACAAAAGGTTTTCTCTCCCCCCACCCCACTCTCCTGCTGGTAATAGCTTATCTAAAGTGATCACTCTCCTTACAATGTGTATGATAATCAAGGTGGGCCATTTCCAGCACAAATCCAGGGTTTAACAAGAAAGTCCGGGGGGGGGGGGGGGTGGTAGGAAAAAACAAGGGAAATGGCCCACGTTGATTATCATACACATTGTAAGGAGAGTGATCACTTTAGATAAGCTATTACCAACAGGAGAGTGGGCTTGTGTGTGTGGGAAAAAAAAGAAAAAAGAAAAAAAAAAGGTTGGGGCGGAAACCTGGATTTGTGCTGGAAATGGCCCACCTTGATTATCATACACATTGTAAGGAGAGTGATCACTTTAGATAAGCTATTACCAGCAGGAGAGTGGGGTGGGGGGAGAGAAAACCTTTTGTAGTGATAAACACCCATTTTTTCATGGTTTGTGAGTATAAAAAGATCTTCTGTACTTTCCACAGTATGCATCCGATGAAGTGAGCTGTAGCTCACAAAGGCTTACGCTCAAATAAATTGGTTAGTCTCTAAGGTGCCACAAGTCCTCCTTTTCTTTTTGTAAATAAGGTATGTTACACACAGTGCCCACCTAGTGGCTGACCAGTATAATACAGTTACAGTATAATACAGTTCCATTACAGCCAGCTGCTGTGTGAACCCCCAAATATGGAGCCAGCCATGCCCGTGGTCCCATGCACCCCAAAAACATTGGCCTGTGTGCACTCTGTGCCATATGCTCCCCCTGCAGCTGGAGAAGAAGGGAAGGGAGAGGAAAGATTGGAAACCTGTCGGGGGCGAGGACCATTCCACATACACACACGCATGGACCAGTTACAGGGGTGGCAAAGCTGAAGAGAAGGGCAATGAATATGGGCACTCTGTGGAAGGTGGCTGGGAGATTGCTGCTTCAAAAGGGTTAAAACAAATAGCCAAATAAAGAATAACACAAGTAAATTATAAGATTAACAGAATTCATCCAAATCACTGGAAAAAATATGTTGCTCCAGGAGTAAATCATTGAGCATGGTGAGGAGGGGTTGGTCAGACTTCTCGCCATAGGAGAAAGGACTCCTTCATTCTGAATCCCAGCCCACCCACTTGACCTCTGGTGGTATAATTAACCCTATGCTGCATAAAGTAACATGCAGACAGTCAGAAGAGTGGGGGCATGGTATGTGATAGCACCAACCCATCCATTCCTGAAACAACTCCTGTAGGAGCCTGCTGAGGAACCGAAAATGCTGTTCCACCCCATCAGAGTAGGATAAAAGCAACTGTAATCCTTGGACAGCTGTAACTTTATGGTGAATACAGAGGCAGTCAAGTCTAAAGAAAGCAACTCAGCTCTGGAAGGAAATTTTATCCTTCTGCCAGGCTTTGGGTAGGGCTGGAAGATTTCTATACCCAACCCAAGAATTTGTGCTTAAAGCACTATCCCGGGACCCACAGATCTAGAGTCAAGTCTCGAGTCTGCTACAGGCTCCTTGGATGACCTTTCACAAGCCACCTAGGCCAGATTCACTGATTTTGGGTGCCCAGCTTGATACACGAAGGTGCTGGGCAGCTAATATTTAAGACACACAAAAATTAATGGCCATGTTGGAAAATTTGAGGCCAAATTGTCCGTACCCATAGAATCATAGAATATCAGGATTGGAAGAGACTTCAGAAGGTCATCTAGTCCAACCCCCTGCTCAAAGCAGAACCAACACCAACTAAATCATCCCAGCCAAGGCTTTGTCAAGCTGGGTCTTAAAAACCTCTAAGGAAGGAGATTCCACCAACTCCCTAGGTAACCCTTCCAGTGCTTCACCACCCTCCTAGTGAAATAGTGTTTCCTAATATCCAACCTAAACCTCCCCCACTGCAACTTGAGACCATTGCTTTTTCTTCTGTCATCTGCCACCACTGAGAACAGCCGAGTTCCATCCGCTTTGGAACTCCCCTTCAGGTAATTGAAGGCTGCTATCAAATCCCCCCTCATTCTTCTCTTCTGCAGACTAAATAACCCCAGTTCCCTCAGCCTGTCCTCGTAAGTCATCTCTCTGTGCTTCAGTTCCCCATCTGCAGAATGGGGATAATATTCCTTCCAACCTCACCAGGGTTCTGGGAGGAGAAAGTCATGAATGTGTGAAGGGCACTAGATGGGGGCCATACAAGATAGAGGAGAGTCAGGGATACACTGGCAAGGGTGTTACCAGATTTGCTTGTTACTTTGGGGTATGCTCATTTATTAGGGTTACTCTTCTGTGGGGTTGGTTCTGTAATTCTATCAACGTACTGCTTGTGTCACTTGTGTTCTCATACGGAGCTCTACTTCTGCAAAAGTTCCTTCCCAGTGGAGCTATCCTGCCAGGACCTAGGTTCCCCAGGGCTGGGTTCTTCGAGCCCCAGAATCAGATTAACACACACATTAACAGAGCACGTCTGAGAGGACTGGGTTAATCAGCACTCCCAAGCTGATCCCTTATACGTCCCTGGATTCAACAGGCTGGGTCGAACAGCACCTCCAAGCTGTCACCCTCATAGGCCCTTGGACTCAGCAAACTGTCCCAGGTTCAGCATGTCCCTATCCCCACTTGCACGTTATAATTGTTCTGGTAGTAACTCACTTGATGAGCAAACCCCACAGGACTTTTGGGTGCTGCAGGGATCTTTAGCTTAGGTACAAGGAGCATTGCTGCAGAGTGAATGAGGAAGCCAAAAAACACCCACAAGGGGGAGAGAGCGAGAAAAACGCAACCAGCTTAACCATGAAAGTTATTTATTGCCAGGTAATAACCATAGGGGACCCAAACAAACAAAACAGGGATAATATTAAATCTAACTTAAATTTGATTATAAAAGTCAGATTTAGAAAACTAGAACTGATCCCACAAGTCAGGCTACACCTAGAGAGAGAGAGCGAGCGCTGGGTTCTCACCACTCTGTGAAGCTTGAATCGATCAAGGTCTCCCAGGTGGTGCTGGTAGCTGAGGGTCCGGAGTGCTAGAAACAGGCAGAGCCCCCAGCACAATCAGTCAGGAGAAGACAAAGTCCCAGTGGAACTGATACAGATTTTGGATCCAGGCATCAGAGCACTTACCTGAGCATGGGTAGGGGGTTTTGTAGGGAAAGAACAATGGCTCAAGGGAGAACACGAGATTTGTTTGTGGGTAAACTGATGGCTCAAGGGAATATACCAAAGTTGTTTTGTTCAGGCAGACAGTAGGAACTGCTCATTCCTGGCTATGGGTGATGTTCCTTCCAGGGAGCTCACAATGCAATTAGGCAGCTTCGCTATTTTGGATCCCAATAAAGGATTTATACTAGAATTAGTCTGATAACTACTAAGCTGGGTGCGTGCAGGTATGGGCTCATTAACATCTAGAGCAGAGATCCCCCATCATGCAGTACTTCCCTGCTTTTCAGATCCCAGAGTTCTGTGAGGTTCTTGCCTTGGAATCACTGTTCTCCATTCTGTATGCTAATGGAGATGTCTTCCTGTCCCATCCTTGATGCAAATGAGGCTCGGGGAGTTTCTTTAATCCTGTCACCCTTGTCAGGTGTGTCTCCCACTGCCTTTCATTGCTTTTTGTAAGTCTTTCTTCTGATCGGTTTTAGTTCAGGCAGAGGCTGGGTGGAGGTCTTTTGTGAGTCAGACAGGCTGGGTACTTCATCCTGGTTTCCCAAGAACACAGAGCTGATAGGTAGCAAGTGACCCACTGTACTGTAGGTTCCCATCCCTGCTGAGCTCTTTGCAAACTCCCTGGGCCTCACAGGAGTTCAGTTACACTACAACCACATTTCTACAAATATCCTGTGCTCCCTTAGCACCTGAGCTGCAGGGCTTACTGTGTGTTTCACTGTGACCCTACCTGACCTGTGAGCATGCCCCATGCAGCCCTCTGCCAAGCCCAATGCTGAGAGCGAGTGAGCTGTTTAAACGCTGGCCACCTGCAGCCTCTGGCCGAACGTTCAAAAGGGTTCTGCACCCACAATCCAAAGAGCTCAGCGTGTTGGGGGCTGGGCTCCTTTGAAGTCATTAAATCAAACTCAGGTGTCTGAAGATACTTTCTAGCTCAACCAGATGTTATTGGGCTACATATAAAATGATGGGGTCTAAATTAGCTGTTACCCATCAAGAAAGAGATCTTGGCATCACTGTGGATAGTACTTTGAAAACAGCCACTCACTGTGCAGCGGCCATCAAAAAATCAAACAGAATGTTGGGAATCATTAAGAAAGGGAAAAACAACTAGGAGTCCTTGTGGCACCTTAGAGACTAACAAATGTATCTGGGCATAAGCTTTTGTGAGCTACAGCTCACTTCATCGGATGCATAAGCCCAAATAAATGTGTTAGTCTGTGAGATGCCACAAGGACTCCTTGTTGTTTTTGCTGATACAGACTAACATGACTACCCCTCTGAAAGCTGTCACCGAATTAAGAAAGGGATAGATAATAAGATAGAAAATATCATATTGCCTCTATATAAATCCATGGTACACCTGGCCCACATCTTGAATACTGCGTGCAGATGTGGTCGCCCCATCTCCAAAAAGATATGCTGGAATTGGAAAAGGTTCGGAAAAGGGCAACAAAAATGATTAGGGGTATGGAAAGGCTTCCGTAATAAGACTGGGACTTTTCAGCCTGGAAAAAAGATGACTAAGAAGGGATATGATTGAGGTCTATAAAATCATGGCTGGTGTGGAGAAAGGAAATAAGGAAGTGTTATTTCCTCCTTCTCATAACACAAGAACTAGGGGTCAGCAAATGAAATTAATGGGCAGCAGGTTTAAAACAAACAAAAGGCAGCACTTCTTCACTCAGCGCACAGTCAACCTGTGGAACTCCTTGCCTGAGGACGTTGTGAAGGCCAAGACTATAACAGGGTTTTAAAAAGAACTAGATAAGTTCATGGAGGACAGGTCCAACAATGGCTATTAGCCAGCATGGGCAGGGATGGTGTCCCTAGCCTCTGTTTGCCAGAAGCTGGAAATGGGAGACAGGGGATGGATCACCCAATAATTGCCCTGTTCTGTCCATTCCCTCTGAAGCGCCTGGCATTGGCCACTGTTGGAAGACAGGATACTGGCCTAGATGGACCTTCGGTCTGACCCAGTCTGGCTGTTCTTACGGATGTAGGAATTCCTGCATGAAATTCTATGGCCTGTGTTACAGCAAAAGGAAGGATCATAAAGGGAGGAAGGGTGGTCCAGCGACCAAGGCCTGATCAGCAACCTGTAATCAATTCCCTACTCTGCTACCAACTCCCTGTGTTATCCTAGGCCATCACTTAATCTTTCTGTCCCCAGCTCCCCATGAGATTGCAAGTTTGCTTGATGAAGATAATAGTGTTGACATAATATACTTAGACTTCTTCAGGCATTTCACTTGGTAAAACATGACATATGAATAAAAAACTAGAACAATATAAAATTAACATGGCACACATTAAATGGATTAAAAACTGTTTCAAAATGTAACTGTAAATGGGGAATTGTGATTGAGCGGGTGTGATTCCAGTGTGGTTCCATGGGAATCAGTTGTTGGCCCTACACTATTTAACATTTTTATCAATGACCTGGAAGAGAACATAAAATCATCACTGATAAAATTTGCAGATGACACAAAATTTGGGGGAGTTGTAAATAACAAAGAGGACAGGTCACTGATACAGAGCGATCTCGATCACATGGTAAGCTGGGCGCAAGAAAACAATGTGCTTTTTAATACTGCTAAATGTAAATGTAGTATACCTCTATGAACAAAGAATGTCGGCCATACTTACAGGGTGGGGGGCTCCATCCTGGGAAGCAGGGACTCTGAAAAGGACTTGGGGGTCATGGTGGATAATCTGCTGAACATGAGCCCCCAGTGCTACGCTGTGGCCAAAAGAGCTAATGCGATGTTTGGATGTACAAACAGGGGAATCACAAGTAGGAGCAGAGAGTTGATTTCACCTCTGTATTTGACACAGGTGTGACCACTGCTGGAATCCTGTGTCCAGTGCTGGTGTCCACAGGTCAAAAAGAGTGTTGATAAATGGAGCGGGTTCAGAGATGAGCCATGAGAATGAGTAAAAGATTAGAAAACCTGCCTTACAATGAGAGACTCAAGCAGCTTGATCTGTTTAACATAAGCTGCGACTTGATTACAGTCTGTGAGAACCTACATGGGGAACAAATATTTAATAATGGGCTCTTCAATAGAGCAGAGAAGGATGTAACACGATCCAAATTCAGACTGGAAATAGGGTGTAAATGTGTACCAGCGAGGGTAATCAACCACTGGACCAACTCGCCAATGGTCACGCGGTCAGTGACAACGAGGGGAACCAGCCCCTCACTAGTCGGCCCTGCCCCGGTCTGCAGTGCTGGCGTATCTGTGGGTCCCGGGGTGCTGGAGATGAGGGAATATCTGTTACTGGACCAACTTCTGACCAGCTTTCCCGCGGCCCAGGGCTCCGTCTCGGGTGGGAGTCCCTGCTCAGTGTCACTGCGGCCGGGAGTGCAGGAGCTGGGCTGGGCTGTCCCAGGGTAATGGGCGGGAGGCAGGTGCACTGGACTCTGCCCTGCCTGGCTCTCTGCTGCCCCGCTCCTACCCCACCGCCCCCGCCTGCGGGGCTGGGGCAGCGGCGGCGGCCCTCGCTCCCTGTCTCGCTCCTGCTTTCCCAGGGACGCTGTGCGGTCGGCCAGCCCCGTCCTCCCGCTGAGCATCCATCGCAGCCCTGCCCCTTTCGCCGCCTGCGAGCCAGACGCGCCCCGAGCCGGAGCGGGCGGCGGAGCCTGGCGCCGCGGTCGTGCCAGGGCCAGCCGGCGGGTGGATGAGGTTGATGCTCCTTTGCTGCACCTGGAGGGACGAGCCGATGGGAGAGGACGAAGGTTCGTGCCCGGGGCCGGGCTGGGGCCGCTGCGCCGCCTCTGCAGATGCGGGAGCCCCGCCAGCCGGCGGCCGGGCAGGGGCAGCTCCGGGCGGCCGGAGCCTCTTCTCATCCCCCGCCCGGGCTGCTCCGCTGCCGCGCCCCCTGCCTGCCCAGCACGGCCGCTCCGGCCGCTGCCCGGCCGGGGGCTGCAGCAGCCCCCGGCGCACCCCGCGGGGAGGAACCCCGGGCCAGCGCTTGGCGCAGGGGCTCCCGGACTCCTGGGTTCCGTTCGCAGCCCGCAGGGACTCGCTGTGACCTTGAGCGAATCGTTTCCCCTGCTGCAGTGGGCTTGGACGGGCGGGCGGCTCAGGGCTCGGACACGTTGCTGGGCAGGTGTGGAGGGGGCTCCCACTGGCGCGACTTCGTGTCCCGGGCCCCCCGCTCCCGGCCAGGCAGGGCCTTTGTGATACCGGGGAGGCCTCCGCCGCCTGGCCCACTGCAGGCAGGCAGCCCTCAGGGGGCAGTTGGTGGCCAGCTCTTAGCCCTGGGCTAGAGGTTGAAGAGCCCATGGCCCCCTGCTGAGCCACGAGGTGCCCCTCACCCTACCTCAGTCCTGCTCCCGTCAGGCCAGGGTCCCCAGAAGCTGCCCCCTCAGTCCTCCTGCAGCGAGGCGCTCCCCCGTGTCTCCCCCTGGCTTGGGGTTCCCGTCCCACTGCCCACATTCCTCCAGCACAGGGGATAGTAACCCTGGCACCTGAGCCCTCCCCCTTGCCAGGAGGCGCATGCTGGGCAGGAGCTTTCTACATCCCTGCTTCTATTCCCAGGGACATCAGTGGCCTTTCTCTGGCCCTCTGGGGGTCACCTAAACCCTCCCATCAAAGGTCCCCTGCTTCCAACTCCCCCAGCCACCACTCCCAGCTCCAGGCTGACCAGACAGCAAGTGTGAAAAATGGGGACGGGGTTGGGGGGTAATAGGCACCTATATAAGACAAAGCCCCAAATATCAGGACTGTCCCTATAAAATCAGGACATCTGGTCACCCTACTCCCAGCCCCTTGCAATGCCATTTGCCAGCTGTTCCCTAGCCCTGCCGCCTGGCCCTGGCTGCTGGGGGTTCATCATTTCAGGGTGTGGCTCGTCACAGCCCCTTGGCTCCTTTCCCGCTGTGAGCTGGGGGCCTGGCTCCCAAAGCAGGAGGGAGCAGACCTTAGCCTGGCCTAGATGATCCTGGTGGTTAACGGCTCCCTCTTGTCCCGGCCGCCCTGCCTCCCACACCAGCGCACGGCCCCTCTCCATGCCCACCTATCACCTTACTGCCACCAGCAGCTCCGCTTTCAAGCCATTCTGCTTCCACCCCCCGCGGAGCCGGGCTCTGTGACTCAGTACTTGGGGCCTCCACTGCCCCCACGCCGGGGCCCTCTCTCCTGACAGCTGGGGAGCGGTTCCTGGCTTGTCTTGGGCAGTGGGGACCCCCTGCGCCCGCTGACACCCTGCACACTCAGCCTGCTGAGGGGTCCTGACCTTCTTGCCACCCCACATCTCCTCCCCCATGCCTCTTCCTATCCTCCCCTCACACTCCTCACCCCTGCACACCTCCCCCTTCCTTCCCCCTCATGCACTTTGCTCTTCCCCTCCACAGCGAGTCACCGCCTGACAGCATCTTCCTCACCACCTTCCCTCACCCGTTCATGCAGCCCTCAGGGCCAGCAGGGCTCCCCACCCCCGCCTTTCCCAAACCAGCAGCCTCCACTGCTCTCTCCCGAGCTCTGGACTGGCCCTGGGGCCCCGGGCTGAGTCTGCCCCGTGCTCTCCCTATACCCCACTCCGCTTTGCGCTTCCTGCCCCCGCACCTGCCAGTCAGAGGAGACAGAGCAGCAGTCGTGGGCACTCAGGCCAGTGCTGGCACCACCAGGGAGCCCCACCGCTCTCCAGGGCCCCAGGCTGGCCCAGGCCACGCTCCTGACCCCTGCCTGACACCACATGCGCAGTGCCTGTCACCCTGCCCCAGCCTGAGCCCCGATGTGACTCTGTCCCAGTCCTGCTCTTCCAGCACAGGCCACGGGCACTGGAGGGGGCAGCTCTGGCTGTGGCTGGTGGGGACTCCTGCCCCTGTTATAGAAACCAGCAGGGGATCAGTAAATATAGGCAAGGTGAGTGGGGAGTGCAAAGCAGCCACTGGGAGAGCACGGCTATGCCGGGCCTGTGCTGCACCTCCCCTGGGCCAGAGGTCAGGCTTGGTCAGGGCCCAGAGATGGGGGGTCAGGGTCAGCATGGGTCCCAGTGGGGGGATGGGGAGTCAAGGCCTGTGTGGGTCTGGAGGACGGGGGCCAGGGTCCATGAAGGTCCCAGTAGGGGAGGGGCATCAGGGTCACTGCAGTTCCAGTGTGGGAGGGGGTCAGGGTTTGTAAGTGTTGCAGTGACAGGATGGTGGGGTGTGTGTGGCAGGGGTGAGTGTCGGTGCGAGTCCATGTGATGGCGGGATGAGGCTCAGAGTTACTGTGAGTCCTGGTGATGGGCGGGTGGGGGTGGGGGTGGGGGAGGGTCAGTGCAGGCCCTGTGGGGAAGGGGAAGGGGAAGGGAATGGGTCCCAGTGGCAGGCGGGTTGCGGGCTCTCAGGTGTGGGGGGGGGATGTGCCCGGCCTAGTTGTTCTTGCTCTGTAGCGGTTTCGGTCCTCCTCGCACAGGAGTCTGCGGGACTAATCGCGTGCCCGTTTCTGGCGCCATCCCACCAAGGCTCGCCGTACCCTGCACACCTGCCAGAGCATGCTGCTGCATAGCCTGCCAGGCAGTCGCTACATCACATTCCCCTTTCACTGATGGGGAAACTGAGGCACAGAGCAGGTAGGAGGTGTTCTATGTCCCCCCAACTCAGGAGTCCTGCTGTCCTGTCCTGTCCCTTTACCACCAGCTCCCCCTGCTGCACATGTCTCTCTCCATAGTTGCCTCAATGCATGCAGGTGAGGTTGGGTGCTGGGCTTCCACGGGAGAAGGGCCCTCAGGGCTCCCCGAGCCAAATTGGCTCTGCCAGGGCTAGCTGTGCCCTCGCATGGGAGTGCAACAGCCTGTGCTGCTTCTGTGCCCTGCAGGAAGCGACCTGCCTGTATGTGCGAGCTGTGGCCACAGTATCTACGATGGACAATACCTCCAGGCCCTGAACGCTGACTGGCATGCTGACTGCTTCAGGTAGGAGCCACATGGGACAGGCATGGAGGTCTCCAGCCTGCGCTCCCCAGCTAGAAGTCTAGCCAACGCTAGAAGTCTAGGGACAGACACTGGTGTCACCTCCTGGTCAGGCCTGCAAGGTGGCAGCATGTATACACACGCACACACAATGTGTCCATGTCCTGCACAGATATACACTCATGCACTGTCACACACACACACACACACACAATGTCCTGCACAAACACACACACATGCAATGCCTCTCTGGCACGCAACTTCCTGGGTTGAGGGCCCTGGTCCCAGCTAGCCGTTAGACTTGGGGTGGGCATTCCCAGGGTGGGCAGCAGTTCTCCCCCGGATGGGCTCTGGGGCCCTGGCACACCCTGGCTGCCTGTGACCCTGGCAGTCTGCTTTGGTTTCTTGCTTGCTTCCCTGGGCTCCTCTCTCCCCTCAGCACCCGCTCTTCAGGCTTCTTCCCAGCCCTCAGCACTGGCCATGTCACCCAGACTGCCCAGTGGCCTGGTCACAGGAGGGAGCCCTGTGCGCTGCGTGGGGCTTGAAGCCTCTCCAGCACTCAGTCAGCGAGGGCTGTCCTCCGAGCCAGGCGCCCCAGGCATGCCAGGTGTTCGAACAGGCCAGCCAGGGTGAAGGGGCATTTGCTGCTGCAGCTGGATCCCAGATGGGGTGAAGCAGAGTGTGAGCATGGCGTTGCTGGGCCCCTGCGCTCCCTGTCACGGGGAGCCTGCAGGCTCCCAGCCACTCCTCTCAGAGGCCTGCCCTTCAGTGCCACACAAGTGTGCTGCCCCTCACATCTGGGGTCACAGCACAAATAAATGTCATTCCACAGGGAGGGCTCAGACACCAGGCACGCAGCATGGAGTGTGTCCCTGGCCTGGGGAATGGGAGTGCCCAGCCCCTGGCATCCTTGCTGCAGCCTGCCTTCAGCTTGACCCACCCAAACCTTACTGGGACCCTGTGTGCCAATGCTTGCTTCAAGGCACCTCCCTGCTATTCTACTGCAGTCCCAGCCTCTTCCAGCAGGGGCGCTGTAGGGAGTGGAGCAGGAGTGCTGGCTGTGGGGGAGCTCCCAGCTATTTCTGCTCTGGCATCTCCCAGCAGGGGGCACTGTGGGGCGGTGTGAGGGTGGCACCCTTCATTATTATTATTACTGTTTGTGTTACGTAGCACCTAGCAGCCTGAGATGGCCCAGGACCCCATTGTGCAAGGTGCTGTACAAACACAGAACAAGCTGACCCCTTGGCCTGTCCCTGGGGCACAGTGATGTCTGCAAGAAGCCTGTCTGGGAGCGACCCAGATTCCATGGGAAGCTGGGCTGGTCTCTGCACTCCACAGCCCCATGCGCTACTGCAACTGGGCAGCCATTAATAGCAGCAGCGGCAGCTGGAGAGCATGTGAACGGGGCCATCTGCTCCTCGTTAGCCAGTGTGCCGGCTAAGCCGGAGCCAGGGAGGGGAGCGGTGGACTGTGCATCGCATCCTGTGTGCTGGAGTCCCCAGAGTGGGGGCAGGCTGTTAGGCTTTCTGGGGCCAGGACAGAGCCAAGCCCCTCCCCCCAGGCAAGGGGGTCAGCAGGGGTTTCTCCTTCAACCTGTTGAGGGGGCAGAGGGTGGGAGTCGTGCTGGTTCCCTCCTCGTGCCGACACCGTGACGGTGCCCCTGTGAGCAGGGCGAAGCAGCACCGGGGTTAATGCCGGCAGCTGCGCTGGAGCTTTGCTGACAGCGGCGTAGCCAGCCACCGAATTGCCGCTAGCACCAGTGCAGCCCTTCCCGGGCTGGCAACACGGCAGGGCTCTCTGGAGCTGGGAAAGCCCCGTTCCCTCGGCGTGCACACACGGGTACCTGCCCCAGGGCTCTCTGCACTTGGCAGGGATGCACCTGTGCATCTGCATCCCGGAGGCTGTGCATGCGACTGGGCGTTAGGTTCGCTGGCAGGGACGCTGCGAGTTTGTGGGCAGGGGTGAGCTGCGATGTTGGAAGGCAGGGCATGGGCAGGCACAGTGCTGTTGCAAATGGGGGAAGAGATGTGAGAGGGCGTGTATGGGTGGCAACAGGGCCATGTCCATGTGGACAGTAAGCTGCACACGTCAGTGCTGATGTTATGCATGGAACAGTGGGGTGCCATGCGGGTTGGCTGGTGTTGTGTTTGCAGGCGTGTGCCTAGGGAGGGGAGGCCTATGAGTCCCCATGAGGAGCCAGCCCAGGGGAGGTGCAGCAATGGCCGATGCAGGGCAGGCTGCTGGCTGTCACTGAGGAAGCCACGTCCCTGTGTGATTACAGCTCAGTTTCCTTTCCTCCTCAGGCTGCTGGCTGTGGTCTGGGGGTGGGGGGAAGTGAGAGCAAGCGTCTCTCCCTGAGTCACTGAGGCCAGAGCTGTGGGGAGCAGGCTGGGGAGGAGGGGATGATGTCATGGGTTCCTGGTCTCTCCTCTCCCTCTCACTTAACGCGTCTGTAGGAATTAGAAGCCACAGAAGTGTGTGCAAGGCCTCCCTGGCCAGCTGGGGGAGGCGCCCCCACAGCTGAATGCATGGCCCCACCATCCTAGCAGGGGCCGTGCGTGAGTGCCGCTCACTGAGGTGGGGGCCACACGGCCCCGGACTCCAGTTCTGGTTCGGAGGATGCTGACTGCTGTGCTCAAGAAGAGCCGCTTCCTGAGTGCTGGAGCCAAGTAAGTGTGTGGGGCTGCTCTGGCTTGCACCTGAGCCTCTGCCGTGGCTAGGGACACTGCATCACCATGGGCTTGGGGCCACGGTGTGGGACGGTTTGCAGTGGAGTCCGGACAGCACCCTTGGGTCCGAGCCCAGGACATGGATAGAGGGAAGGCAGCAATCCCGAGGAAAAGGCGTGTGCCTGGAGACATACTGCCAAGGAAATAGAAACTGTGGCAGGAAATGTCCCCTCCCCCCACACCCAGCCCTCTAGCCTGGAGGGCAGCTGCCCCCACACATCTCTCCTCACCGCCTGCTCACTGCTTCTCCTGCACTCGTCCGTCCGGTTAGCAGGCAGCTGAGGCCAGACCAGCTGTGGGAGGTGGAGGAGCTGAGCAGGGTGTGGTGATGGTGAAATTCTGGTAATCTTCTGGGGGCTGCGGCTTCCTCCCCCAGACTGGGGGGAATTGGCCCCTCGGTGACTAGAGGAACCTTCTAGGGCTGTGGCTGGAGCCGGAATTTTCCTCCCCCAGACTGGGGGGAATTGGCCCCTCGGTGACTAGAGGAACCTTCTAGGGCTGTGGCTGGAGCCGGAATTTTCCTCCCTCAGGCTGGGGGGAATTGGCCTCTCGTGACTAGAGGAATCTTCTGTGCGTTGCAGCATTTGTTACCTTGTTATGCACTTGGTAAAAAGTCTGGCTGCTTTTTGTGTGAAATATCCCCCACCTCCCCTCCACCCAGCACCGAGGAACCGAAAACCCCTCTGCTCCAAAGTGGGCAGCTTTCCCAGCCGTCTGGGCGTGTGTGTTGTTATCCCCTTTATCAGGTGGGGAACCTGAGACAGCATGAGAGGAAGTGACTTATCTGGGTCCGGGAGGGATGCTGGGGTCTGCTGGACTGAGCAAGGGTTGGGGAGTCAGGTGGGTGAGCTGGGTTCTTGCCCTGGATCTGACTTGGGCCAAGTGGACACCCAGTGAGAGTGCCAGGGTAGATCAAAGGCAGGTGCGTTTGCCTGCTCTGAGCAGGGCTAGGGGACGTGCCCTGGGCACTCACCATCGCTGCTACCTCCGGCAGGGCTGCACGGGGGCTCCAACAAAGGTCTTCGCAAGGTTGAGAGAGCCCAAGCAGCATGGCGAGAGGGCGACCCAGCCGCTGCACCCCTCCCCGGACCAGGGGTCACCCCAAAGGCCTTTGAGTTACTCGTCTCTACCTACGGAACTTCCTGCAGCCGAGCAAGGGGCTTCCCCCATTTAGCTCTCCGCAATGCGTGTGCGCGGTGCCCTGCGGCTGCGTGCACGCCCGTGTCTGCGCGTGCCCGAGCGGGTGAGCGCGCCAGCCCCGCCAGGGGCGGGCCGGGGGGTGCTGCCGGGCTGGCGCGGGGCCGGGCCGGCCCAGGCCACCCCCGGCGGCCCCTGCACAGAGCCGGGCGCCGCTGCGAAGGTCGCCGCCGCGGGGCTGCGCCCGGCCCCATCGCTCGGCGCCCGCCCGGGGGCGCCTGAGGAACGCCAGGGTGACGTAATGGGGCTGCCGGGGAGTGACATCATCGCTGACTGACCTGCGACCCGCGTGCCGCCGAGAAAGGGGGAGGAGACAGGAGCGGGCTGCGGAAGCACAGCCCCGCCCCCACTGCGCCTGCCTCTGCAGCCCCGCCCCCTCCGGCCCCGCCCCCAGGGCGCCTCACTCTGCAGCTCCGCCCCCTCCAGCCCCGCCCCCAGCGCGCCTCACTCTGCAGCCCCGCCCCCTCCAGCTCCGCCCCTCCCGTCCCCCTCCAGCCCCGCCCCCACCGCGCCTCACTCTGCAGCCCCGCCCCCTCCAGCCCCCCATGGACAGCCCCAGCCCTTCCGCCCACCATTATCCATACCCCACCCCCTACTCCAGCCCCACACCAGCACCTCACAACCTCCAGCCCCAAACTGACACCCTCAGCCCAATCTCTGACCCTGCCCTCCAGCCCCCCACTGACAGCCCGACCCCCACCCCTCTCCATTCCCCCACTGACAGTCCCACCCCCTCCATCCCCACACCCCCAAACTCCAGTGCCACTCTGATACCCCCCACTCCAGCCCTCAGCCCCTGCCCATCACTCTCCGTACTGCCCCCCCCGGCCTGACACGGACACTCCCGTGCCCCCACTCCAGCCCCCCTCTCTCCGTACCCATGATCCTGACCCCACGCGACTCTCATGAACAGCCTGCTCTCCGCCAGCCACACGCTCCTCGCTTTTCTGCATGCGTCTTCCCTACCAGGCATATAAAAGGTGATCTTCCCATGCTGTGAGCTTCCCCACAGCAGTGTCCTGCCAGAGCCCAAGAGTTCCAGCAGTCGTGAATTGCACTGTTTGTGCATACTGCTCAGTCCCCCTTCCCACCCCACTGTTGGGACTAGCTCTCCAGCAAGCCCAGCACCTGGCGCCCGGGGGTGGGGGAGTAGAGAGCTGTGGACAGAGCACAGCAGCTGGGGCCTCCCCACTGGGACAAGGGGTTCATGGGGAGCAGAGGGTTCTGCTTGCCCCCAGCAGCTGGAAACCATTGCGGCAAGTGCAGCATGAGTCAGAGCCGCTGTGCCAGGCCTAAGGACACATTGCCAGTGCGGGCTGCACATCTGCAGGATGGCTCGCTTGCCGCCTGCTCGGGCTCCTGCCTGGTTGGCCGGCCGGGGCACGGCCCAGACAACGGGAAGGACAGTGCTGCTCATGTAAGGCATTCTTTAATGCACCTTGCATGGCGTGATGGTAGGTCTTGCTGAGCACAGTCTGAACCAGGCAGATCTGTGCTGCAGTGTGAATGAGGATGATCAGAACCAGCCAGGGACTGTCTTTTTGTTCTCTTTGTACAGCACCTAGTGCAACGAGGCCTTGATCCCTGACTGGGGTCCTAGCTGCTACTGTGCCACAGATAGAGTATGGGTATGTCTACACCAGGCGTCTCAAACTAAATGACCATGAGGGCCACATGAGGACTAGTACATTGGCCCAAGGGCCGCAGCACTGACACCCCGCCCCCACCACCGTGCACCTGCCCGCACTCCACCCTGTCCATGAGGCCCCGCCCCTGCCCCATCTCTTCCCACCCCTTCCCTGCCCCCATTCCAACCCCTTCCCCGAAATCCCCACCCCAACTCAGCGCCCTCCCTGCTCCCAGGGGGTGCAGGGGGGGTGTGGGTGTGGCAGGGGCTCAGGGCAGGGAGTTGAGGTGCCGGAGGGGTGTGGAGTGCAGGAGGGGGCTCGGGGTGCAGTAGGGGGCTCAGGGCAGGGGGTTGGGGTGCGGGGTTCAGGAGGGGGTCAAGGGCAGGGGGTTCGGCTGCAGGAGGGGTTTGTGGGGTGGACTCCGGCCTGGCGCACACCAGGGGCAGGGCAAGCTCCCTTCCTGCCTGCCTGCCCTGCCCCCACGCCGCTCCGGGCCAGAGCCGCTCTAGGTAAACGTGGCGAGGGGCCTCGGGGAGCTGGCGGGCCGCAGAAAATAACCCCGCAGGCCGTGTGTTTGAGACCCCTGGTCTGCACTTAAAACGCTACAGCAGTACAGCTGCAGAGCTTCAGTGTAGACACTACCTATGCTGACAGGAGGGATTTTGCCGTAGGCGTCGATAATCCACCTCCCTGAGAGGCAGTAGCTAGGTGTCACAGAGT
Source organism: Chelonia mydas (assembly GCF_015237465.2). Taxonomy (NCBI): domain Eukaryota; kingdom Metazoa; phylum Chordata; order Testudines; family Cheloniidae; genus Chelonia; species Chelonia mydas. Next base: position 24,296,969 of record NC_051257.2, read on the forward strand.
CCCTGGGCGATGCTCTGGAACTGCTCCCCATGAAGCCAGGCAGGACTCTGGGGCAGTCGCCTTCCTGTGAGCAGCCTGTCTTCAGGACACACAGCTCACACGGCTTCCACCTTCCTGGGTCTGACCTCAGAGCATTCAGCGTCCTCTGCCCCTCCTTGCGCTTCCCACAGTGAGTCCGCTCAGGCGGGCTCCTGGGGAAGCCAGAGGGTCCTGCCCCCCAACTCCGCAGTCAGACATGACCCTCAGCCAGCCAGTAAAACAGAGGTTTATTAGATGACAGGAACATGGTCTAAAACAGAGCTTGTAGGTGCAGAGAACCGGACCCCTCAGCTGGGTCCATTTTGGGGGGGCAGTGAGCCAGACAACCACGTCTGCACTTCACTCCATGTCCCAGCCAGCTCCAAACTAAAACTCCCTCCAGCCCCTCCTCCTCTGGGCTTTCCCAGGCCAGGAGGTCACCTGATTCCTTTGTTCTCCAGCCCTTTAGCTCTCACCTTGCAGGGGGGAAGGGTCCAGGCCATCAGTGGCCAGGAAACAGGGTGTCGGCCATTCTCTGTGTCCAGACCCCTGCACACACCTGCCCTCTAGGGCTCTGCAATGATCATGCACCCTTATCCCACCACCTAGATACTTAAGAACTGCCTAGGGGAAACTGAGGCACCCCCACACTATTCAGAGGAAACATTAAGAACAGTCCCACTTCGTCACATCTCTCCCCCCTTCGAGATCGAACTGAGCGGGGTCACTTTAGCCAGTGACCTGGGGAAGTTCGAAGCCACCAACGTTCCCATGGATGCCCCAGCATCTTTCCCATTCCTTGGTAGGAGTTACACCACGCCCTTCCAGTTTCATGCCCTCCCTTAGGTCGGGGTGGTCGATAGCACTCGCAGGCCGCATTTGGGAAGGTTTATGCGGCCCGTGCCCTTTGGCCACCCCCAAAACCCCAGGGGGTCAAACTGGGATTGGGTCTTCTCCCCAACAAGCTGGCCAAACACAGCCACTTGGTTAGAGGACTGTTTAACTTTCTTAACAGCTTTCACTTCATCTGAGACCTTCTCAAAGCTATCCACACTGGATCTTTCAACAGGAAAGTCAGTGGATCCATTCACAATGGAAAATTTCTGGCTGTTAGGAACTGAAACTTTCTTGATTAAATCACTTTCACACCCTTCAGTTGCAGTAAACTGCTTGCAAAGACTCCATGAGGATTCCTTTCCCTAGGGCTTTTCTATGCAACAATTCACCCCTCACAGAAATTCTGCCCTTACCCTCTTCACCGAGGGCTTGCTCTAGAGGAACACTTTCCTGAGCAACAATAGACTCTTTCTGGGTCTCCCTTACATCCAGAATTACCTCTGGCCCATCTGGCGGATTCCTACACAATCCCCTTTCAGGCAAACTTACAGACTTCCTAGATAAAAGGTCAGAAGCATTCTCCTTCCCTTTGCCACACACAAGTTCAGGAATCTTTTCCTTCTTGCTACAGGTTTCCACACCCTCAGTAGGTAACACAATCACATCATCTTCATGCTCTCCTTGTGCCCTGGCTAGGATCTCACCCTGATTACACAGAGTTGCGACACCCTTTCCCAGCCACACACTAGCAACAAGCAAAATACAAGCACCAGAATTGTCTGGTCTCTGGGATTTTGCATAGACACTAACTGGATGCGACCTAGTTACAGGGCCATTCTCCCAAGCAGACACAAACTTAGGACCATTCCCTTCCTGGGCTTTAGCGGAATCCAGAACCAACTCTGAGACAACTGCACTACCCTCAACCGTCACAGGCTGAAAGGCCCCTTCTGTCTGCTCCACAGACAAAGAAGAGCCGGACACACTTTCTCCTTTCCCAGACACACAGCTTGGGGTCTCTTTCCCCTTGTCCCAGCACACAAGGCTGGTCACAGACAACTGCTTGGAGACCAGGGTAGCTCCCTCCACAGGCAATTCAATACCCCTGACAGACACAGGCACATTTCCTTCACTGTCACAATTCTCCACCCAGCTAACAGGTAAGGTCCAGGGACACTCATCTTCCACTCTCCTCGCCTTCCCACCCTGCTGACTAGACAAAGCCATCATCTCACAAGGCTGCCTAGGCTCATCCAAACTTTTCTTACCAAGCACCTTGCCACTCCCAACAGATCCCCTGCCCTGCCTGTGTCTCCCCCCGCTCAGCTGGGGTCTCAGCTCCCACTGTGCTCAGTGCTTCCCTTGCTGTCCCAGTGCAGGTAGGCAGCAAGCTCAATGCTTTCCTCACTGCATCAGAGCCAGCGTGAGCCCCCTCTCCAGTGTGCAAGGGGGGCGGGGAGCCCCAGGGGTCTGGTTACAGGCAGGCAGGTAGCCTGAGCCTAGCAGCTCCTCCCCCTGCCAGCCAGGTCATCTGCATTTTCACTGACCATTTCCCTCTCCACCGATTAGTTCCCTGGATTCAAATTCAAACCCTTGGCAGTTACAGGAGCAAGGCCTGGATCCTGTCCCAAAGAGACACAGTCACCCCACGACAGGGTCTCGCAGCTGGTGTCCTGGAGCACCCCAACGACCAGCCAGCCCGACCCCTCCTGGGTCTGCACAGGGATCTGGGCCATAGGCAGGGCGAGGCGCTTTGTCCCTGGGACCCTCACCCAGCTCACACAGCCCCTCAGCATCTGAGATTGCACCACCCAAGGCCTGACAGCAGTTCTCTCTGTCCCAGGATCTTGCCACCCCAGGAATGTCTCCCCATTGACCATCACCTTCCGCTCCCACTGGGGGTCCGAGGGGCCCGACCCCAGGAAACTCCACACAGACATATAGGTTGGGGTCAGGAGTGGGAGCCTGTCCACCTCCGCACCCATCTGGCTGATGGAGTCTATGGCCTTTGGACCCAGCAAGGGAGCTAGACACTGGGGCTTTTCCGCAGGGGGTCCCCGTGGTTCAAATCGCCAGCCTGCTCAAAGGCAGTGAGGTGGGCATCCACATCCCCCCCTCCTTACCCAAGGGCAGCAATTTAGTATCGAGGTTCCCTGCAGAACTGGCCCCCCGGGGTCTATCCCCACTCACCCCGGGGAGGTCCCCTATGCCTCTCCGCTCCACCACCGCCAGTTCATGCTGCTGCTGCTTCTGCAGCTCTTTCTCGGGCTCTCGTTGTCTCTCACAGTCCTCTTGCTCTCTCGGACTCAGCTCCAATCCCATCCAGCTCCGATCCCCTGATGGGGAACCCGATTGTGAAGACCCTCGTCTGGTCGGGGACAGGAGTCTTGGGGATGCCTGGCTACTACTCCAGCTGCTCCTAGATCCTGCTATCATCCCATTTGGGGTCAGGAATCTGTTCCTTAGAGCGGTCATCCTCCTCCAGCTGCACAATTAACTGTGCTTTGGTGAACTTTCCAATGCGCAACCCTTTCTTTCTGCACAGGGTTACAATGTCCTTCTTAAGGAGATGGTGACAGGCCATCACTCCGCTCTTCCCAAGTTGTTGTGGACTCACAGGCCTGTGTGCTCTCAGCTCCCCACGGTTTCCAGGGAGAACCCCTAGTGTACCAGCCCTTCTCGAGGTCACCACGTCTTTGCCAGGGTCGAGCTGCAGACTCCTCCGCCCCTTGGACTGCTCGCTGCAATCCCCAGGGGAACCCTGTTACTGCAAAAGTCCTTCTCTCTCCCAGGGCCAAGCTACAGGCTCCTCCACCTCTGAGACTGCTCACCGCAGTCCCCAGGAGGACCCCATTACTGCACAGTCCTTCTCGCTGTTCACACACTCCCAGGGGTTAACCGCCCCCCGAAACCGCTCCTCTCTGAGCCTTCAGCACGCCTGGTCCTCGTCAATCCCCCTTCGTTTTACTGCTCCCCAGTCACTTACTGCAGGAAGCGCCGTCCACGGGGTGCAGTACATCCCACAGCTGCCACCAGTTGTCACGGAGTCCCTGGGCGATGCTCTGGAACTGCTCCCCATGAAGCCAGTCAGGACTCTGGGGCAGTCTCCTTTCTGTGAGCAGCCTGTCTGCGGGACACACAGCTCACACAGCTTCCACCTTCCTGGGTCTGACCTCGGAGCATTCAGCATCCTCTGTCCCTCGGTGCGCTTCCCACAGCGAGTCCGCCCAGGCGGGGTCCTGGGGAAGCCAGAGGGTCCTGCCCCCCAACTCCGCAGTCAGACGGGACTCTCAGCCAGCCAGTAAAACAGAGGTTTATTAGACGACAGGAACACGGTCTAAAACAGAGCTTGCAGGTGCAGAGAACAGGACCCCTCTGCCGGGTCCATTTTGGGGGGCAGTGAGCCAGACAACCCCGTCTGCACTTCGCTCCATGTCCCAGCCAGCCCCAAACTGAAACTCCCTCCAGCCCCTCCTCCTCTGGGCTTTCCCCTTTCCCAGGCCAGGAGGTCACCGGATTCCTTTAGCTCTCACCTTGCAGGGGAGAAGGGTCCAGGCCATCAGTTGCCAGGAAACAGGGAGTCGGCCATTCTCTGTGTCCAGACCCCTGCACACACCTGCCCTCTAGGGCGCTGCAATGATCATACACCCTTACCCCCCCACCTAGATACTTAAGAACTGCCTAGGGGAAACTGAGGCACCCCCACACTATTCAGAGGAAACATTAAGAACAGTCCCACTTCGTCACACTAGGTCCATGGAAGAATTCGGCCATCTACCTAACGCTGTCTATACTGGGCTCAGGTGGTATAACTGTCTCTGGGGGTGTGGATATTTTCACACCCCTGAGAGACGTAGCTACACGGATGTAAATTCCTAGCGTAGCCCAGGCCTGTTACCTGTCTGTGTTACTCTGAAGCCTGGAATGTCTTGTGAGTCAGCCGGAAGCCATGGAAACAGCTCCAAGCATTATTGAAGGCTCTTTTTGTCCAGACAGTCACCAGGTTCAGCCACCCCTGAGATTCACAGAGTGTTACCATCCAATTCGCTGCCATTGGTACCTTACAAGTTCCATCCGTGCGAGGCCCAGCGACAGCCAGGCATGGCAAGGGCATGTCTGCCCTTAGAATGCTGCAGCCGGACAACTGGAGCGCATCAGGGAAGACGCTACCTCTGTGGATAGAAGGAGCGCTCCCATCCGGGTAGGCATTCCACCGCTCCCAGAGGCAGCGGCTAGGTTGACAGAAGAATTCTTCCGTCCAACAAGTGCTGTCTACCCCAGGGTTTCACTCACACAGCTGTGTCTCTTGGGGTGGCTTCCTGGTCAACAGGGTCACAAGACTGCTACCCAGTTCCCTTCTCCTCCATCACCCGCTCACTCTACCCCCATGACTCACACAGACACCCCATCTGTAGCTAACCCACGTACGTTCCTGGTCGGGACTGGACCCAAGAGTTGTCAGAGGTAACTCAACCATTCACCACCCTTACTCTGCAGCTAATTTGCACTAATTGGCTGAGGGAGATGGCACAGATGTGGATCACTTGGCCCAACTGCCAAACCCGTGCACCAGCCTGGGCTCCCAGCTCCATGTACAGCTAACACGAGAGATGCTGTCATGCTCTGGCCCCAATTCCCTCGGGGGCAGGTCCCGGGCTGTGGCTGGACAGCACATGATGTACACAAATCAACTGCTGCCTTGCAATCCGCATGCAAACAGGACATGACTCTGTGACACCACTTCCTCTTCCCCCCACACCAGGGGAAACCAAGAGCAAGTAGGGACCCAAACACAGCCAATGCCTTCCCAGTGCCCCACACCGTTACCACACTTGGGAACCTACCTCTGAGGCAGGGCTCCCTCAGCCATGGTGCCAGGCTGGAATTAGAGGGGGACCGGCAGGCAACATGGACAGCACACAATTAGAGGCCAGCAGTGGCTACCCGAGCTACGGAGCTGGGATGCAATTAGAGACCAGCTGTGGTCACCTGAACTACAGAGCTCGGCCACAATTAGACACCAGGGGAGACGTGAACTGCAGACTGGACAGAATTAGAGATGGGTGGGGGGTGTCTCCGTGAGCCGGGGGGAGGGGTGGAATTAGAGATGGGGGTGTCAGTGTGAGCCGGGGGGAGGGGTGGAATTAGAGGTGGGGATGTCGGTGTGAGCTGGGGGGAGGGGTGGAAATAGAGATGGGGGTGTCGGTGTGAGCTGCGGGGAGGGGTGGAAATAGAGATGGGGGTGTCGGTGTGAGCTGCGGGGAGGGGTGGAATTAGAGATGGGGGTGTCTGTTTGAGCCGGAGGGATGGGGTGGATTTAGAGATGGGGGTGTTTGTGTGAGCCCTGGGGGATGGGGTGGAATTAGAGATGGAGGAGTTTGTTTGATCCGGGGGATGAGGTGAAATTAGAGATGGGGCTGTCTGTGTGAGCTGGGGGGAGGGGTAGAATTAGAGATGGGGTGTCTGTGTGAGCCAGGGGATGGGACGCACGTAGAGACTGCACGTGGCAAGGAATCCTGGGACTGGGGCCTGAGATCTGACAGCTGGTTCATTCCCTAGGGTGAGCAGGGGATGGAGGAGAAGGGAACTGGAAGCCAGCATGACCTGGGCATCACTATATTGAAGACAGTCTGTGTGGGACCAGGCAGCTGGGAGTCACCTAGCTACTGGTGCCTGGGCTGGCGAGCTCCTTGTCGGCTGGCTGGAGGGCGCACAGCGAGCAGGGCCCTCTCATCTCATGGTCAGAGGATGGGGATTGCCACATGCTGGAGCCCTCTGCAATAGCCATGATCAGAGACAGGAAATGGCCCTGGGTGGCTCGTGGCCTGGCTGCTGCAGTCTCTTCCACACACAGGGCACAGGATGGTGATGGCTTTTTCCGGAGCGGTAGGACCATGGCTCTCCCCAAGGCAGCAGGCTGCTGTGGTGCTGTAAGTGCTGATAGCCACCGGCCATCAAAGCCCAGTCTGCCGACTATTGCCATCCCCTGCAGAGCATAGTCCATGGAGCCTTTGGCTCCGTCTCCATTGCGGAGCCCGCCAGGTGACCCAGAGGTGCTAGGCTCTAGGAGAAGTGCTGGCAGCCCAGAGTAACGTGCAGTGATTTTGATCACTCTGGGTGTGTGTGCACTGCAGTTAGACGCCAGCAGCTGGTCCACGCCCACTGACCCGGGCGCGCAGGGCTCAGGCTGTAGGACCCTGTGAGGTGGGAGGATCCCAGAGCCCAAGCTCGGACGTCTATACCAGAAGTAAACAGCCCCTTAGCCCAAGTCAGGGGGTGTCTACATGCAGTGTAGACATACCCTGAGTATGAACGCCTGCACCGAGAGCTGGAACGGCAGCTCTCCCAGAAGCCCACGGGAGCCTGGCAGCCCCCTGCCAGATGAGCGACAGTCTCGCTCTCTCTCCATCGGGATTCGGCACAGGGCACAGTTCAGAGGTGCCCACACAGGTGGGGTCAGGGTTCAAGAGCTTCCCAGTTGCGCAGATGCCGTCAGGTTGCAGCCCTAAGGTCCCGTCAGCTTGGGGTCACCCACACAGTCTGTTCTTCCTCTGCACGGGGGCGGGGGGGGTAAGCGTCACCAGGGTAGTTACATGATGGGGGAGGGGCTGAACATAGCCGGGGCAGTTATACGATGGGGGGGGCTGAGCATAGCTGGGATATGACCAGGAATGGGGGGAGGGGCTGAGCACTAACTGTGCTGGGAGGCAGCTTGAGCGTCCTGTGTTGTCACTGTGAGCCCAGGGGAAATGAGCAGGCCTGGGAGAGGCCAGCAGGATGCAGTCTGAGCTGGAGGGGAGGCAAAGCCGGCTGGACCCAATACACACCTGGTGCAATTCCCCTGGAGTCCCTGGGACAGCAGCAGGGCTGGGGATGGGCTGAGGCTGACGGGGGTGGGCTAGCGAGGGGGTGAGGAGTGAGGTCTGTAAGGTCACAGGGGCTGGGGGTCTCTGGCCTGCAGGTGTGTGAGGGAGGGGTGCTTGGGCTGGGTGCGGGGTAGGTGACAAGGAGAAGACACCAGCAGGGCCATACAGGAGGGATGAAAGGCAGCTCAGCGCGGAGGGCTGGGCACTAGCTGGGGCAGCCCCTATGCCCGCAGCACATCAGCTAGTCCTCTGCTGTGGGGCACACAGCCAGGGGCTGGGGCTACAGATTCCGCTGACAGGCAGGATTTCCTCTGCAAGGGCCCAGAGCCCAGCCCTGCAGCCGTTTGGGAAGGTAGCGCCCAGCAGGAGCGACCCAGCCCCATGGTGCTGCGGCTTTCCTGTGGCCAGGCGGCAGGGAGGGGCAGGCCCGCACGGTGCCCTCGTTCGGATCCCGATGGGTCACGGGCAGGCTCTCCAAAGGGCTTTGCCGTCCTCTTGCTACTGCAGGTGCTGCGAGTGCGGGGCCCTGCTGTCCCACCAGTACTATGAGAAGGATGGGCGCCTCTACTGCAAGAAGGACTACTGGGCCAGGTTCGGGGAGCTGTGCCACGGCTGCTCGGAGCAGATCACCAAGGGGCTGGTCATGGTAAGTACCATTTGCCAGAGCAGAGGCGTCTGCCCCCTGCAAGCAGTCTGAATGTGGGTGCACCTAAGGAATAGCTTAAAGTGAGGGGCACAGGGTTCTGTGTGGCCAGCCCAACCTGGGTGCGAGGCCTGACCATGTGCAGTCATTTACCCCGGTGCCCGGCGCCTGAGGTGCTGTGGAGCACTGCCCATAGAATCATAGAATCATAGAATATCAGGGTTGGAAGGGACCTCAGGAGGTCATCTAGTCCAACCCCCTGCTCGAAGCAGGACCAATCCCCAATCAAATCATCCCAGCCAGGGCTTTGTCAAGCCTGACCTTAAAAACTTCCAAGGAAGGAGATTCTACCACCTCCCTAGGTAACGCATTCCAGTGTTTCACCACCCTCCTAGTGAAAAAGTTTTTCCTAATATCCAACCTAAACCTCCCCCACTGCAACTTGAGACCATTACTCCTTGTCCTGTCATCTTCTACCACTGAGAATATTCTAGAACCATCCTCTCTGGAACCACCTCTCAGGTAGTTGAAAGCAGCTATCAAATCCCCCCTCATTCTTCTCTTCTGCAGACTAAACAATCCCAGTTCCCTCAGCCTCTCCTCATAAGTCATGTGTTCCAGTCCCCTAATCATTTTTGTTGCCCTTTGCTGGACTCTCTCCAATTTATCCACATCCTTCTTGTAGTGTGGGGCCCAAAACTGGACACAGTACTCCAGATGAGGCCTCACCAGTGTCGAATAGAGGGGAACGATCACGTCCCTCCATCTGCTGGCAATGCCCCTACTTATACATCCCAAAATGCCATTGGCCTTCTTGGCAACAAGGGCACACTGCTGACTCATATCCAGCTTCTCGTCCGCTGTAACCCCTAGGTCCTTTTCCGCAGAACTGCTGCCTAGCCATTCGGTCCCTAATCTGTAGTTGTGCATTGGGTTCTTCCGTCCTAAGTGCAGGACCCTGCACTTATCCTTGTTGAACCTCATCAGGTTTCTTTTGGCCCAATCCTCCAATTTGTCTAGGTCCGTCTGTATCCTATCCCTGCCCTCCAGCGTATCTACCACTCCTCCCAGTTTAGTATCATCCGCAAATTTGCTGAGAGTGCAATCCACACCATCCTCCAGATCATTTATGAAGATATTGAACAAAACTGGCCCCAGGACCGACCCCTGGGGCACTCCACTTGACACCGGCTGCCAACTAGATATGGAGCCATTGATCACTACCCGTTGAGCCCGACAATCTAGCCAACTTTCTACCCACCTTATAGTGCATTCATCCAGCCCATACTTCTTTAACTTGCTGACAAGAATACTGTGGGAGACAGTGTCAAAAGCTTTGCTAAAAGCAGACTGGAACTGGGATCAATGCTATCTCAGCGTGTAGGCTAGCAGAGACTCAGACCCAGGGCTCCTTGGGTGCTGGGGATTCCCACTAAGCCAGTGGTCTTGTGGCTAGCAGTGACTGGACATTTCCAGCCCAGCTTCTCCGCGGGGCAGCCTGGGACATGACCTGGGGCTCAAGCTGAAGATGTGGGTGGTGCTAGCTGGTGTCATCTGGAGATGAGGTCATTGGAAAGGGAGTAGTTTCCAGCAGTGGGCGAGTAAATAAGTCACACACACAGCAGGGAGCCTGTTACACTTACCCAGCACCATGGTAGGAGAAGCCAGGCTCATGCACCAGCAGGGGAATTGGAACAGCACCATGCTACAGGTAAGGGCCAGACCGGGAGCTGCGGCCACTGCCCACGAAGGGGAGGGCCAGGAGGGACGCTGCTTTCCAGCAACCGGGGCCCCTCGGCCATTGGAGCTGGGACTGGGGGGGCTTGTTGCTATCACTAATGTCATTGGATTTTGGATGGAAACTTGTAACCTCTTGCCTGAGGCAGATAAGTTGCAATTAGTCAGGGAGCTGGGAGAATAGCCAGGGTGAGCCAAGGTGGTCGAGAGCCATATCCACCCTCTTTGCGGACAGGGGGTCAGTAGTGATACCCATAGGTGCTGGAACTACGGATGCTGGGAGAGGCTGCCGCACCCCCTGGCTGGAAGTAGCAATAACAACCCAAATACGTGGTTTCAGCACCCCTGGCGGGACCCCAGTAAGATGGTAGTGGAGTCACGCCTGGTGAGAGCGGTTCCAGCCCCAGGAGTTAACGGGACACTGTAACGTCAAAAGCGACTCAAACCTCCTGTCCTCTATTCTTGGGGACCCCCACGTTGGCAGCGCCGGCAGTCTCACCTCCCTATCTGTGACTCACTCTGCGTCTCAATCAGCGTGGGCAGCACGGAACGGCTGATACCTCTCGCTTCTGTTTGTCTGGTGGGCGCTCTGTGGGGAGTGATTTGGCGCAGGTTTTATTGGCAAACTCCCAACCTTCCCTGTGCGAGCAGCTGTGCTAGTCAGTGCCGTGCTGGGGCTGCAGCGCCCGCTTGGCATGCAGGGTTTGGGCTGGAGGGGATGTTTACATCCGAAAGTCACCACCTGCCAATCAATTGCCTTTCAGTTCATGAACGCCGTCCTGCTGGGTTTATACAGTTTCTCCCCAGCACATGCAGACAGGGCCTCTGAGGCTAAGCCCAGGGGTCCCCCCCACAGCCAGGGCCTCTGAGACTGAGCCCAGGGGTTCCCGCAGGGACAGGGCCTCTGAGGCTGAGCCCAGGGGTTCCACCGTGGACGGGGCCTCTGAGACTCAGCCCAGGGGTTCCCGCAGGGACAGGGCCTCTGAGGCTGAGCCCAGGGGTTCCCCCATGGCAGCTCGCCTTCATGCTTGAGTCTCTTTCCGAATCCCAGGGCTTAGCCTGTACACGTCTTGCCTGAGCCAGCAAGTGCCTTCCAGGCAGCCCTGCCTCTGCATTTCCCGTCTCCCTGGGTGCTTCAGTCAAGTGTTGTCATTGCCACAGCGGGGAAAGGCCAGTCTGGGGAGGCCAGCCATGTGACTGTGCAGCAGTGCAGGGCACTTCCCCTTGTTTACAAGCACAGGGCAGGGAGGGGCTCTTTGCCACCCCAGCCACAGGATGTAGTACCCTGGGCGTTCTACATCCAGGGGTGAAGAGCTCTCACCCTCAGCATAGAATCATAGAATCTCAGGGTTGGAAGGGACCTCAGGAGGTCATCTAGTCCAACCCCCTGCTCAAAGCAGGACCAATCCCCAACTAAATCATCCCAGCCAGGGCTTTGTCAAGCCTGACCTTAAAAATATCTAAGGAAGGAGATTCCACCACTTCCCTAGGTAACGCATTCCAGTGCTTCACCACCCTCATAGTGAAAAAGTTTTTCCTAATATCCAACCTAAACCTCCCCCACTGCAACTTGAAACCATTGATCCTTGTTCTGTCATCAGCTACCACTGAGAACAGTCTAGATCCATCCTCTTTGGAACCCCCTTTCAGGTAGTTGAAAGCAGCTATCAAATCCCCCCTTATTCTTCTCTTCCGCAGACTAAACAATCCCAGTTCCCTCAGCCTCTCCTCATAAGTCAGCCTTGACCTGGCCTCACGTCATAAGCAGCCTTGACTTGGCCATCAGGCCGTGTTTTCCTTGACTACATCTAATCCTGTGATTCCTGAGGAGCCCTGGCCAAGTAGCTGCCCTCCCTGCCAGGGCTCTGCAGGGTCTTAGCGCTGTCCCTGTCCCCTACTTGTCCCTTGGCCAGCTCTCTGAATCTCCTCTCACTGTGGGCTCCCTCCAGCCCAGAGCCTGTCTGGCTTTTTTCTCTGTGAGGCACCCCGAGCAGAGCCCGGTGATCCTGGCTGTGGCTCCCCAAGCAGGAGAGAAGGGCCAGGCCCCTCCCTGCAAGGGCATGAGGCCATCACTCCATGCCGCCTCAGACAGACCCCTGCCTGGCAGGCTCCCCTCACTGCACTCCCCCCCCCTCACTGCCTGGCTGGGGGTGAGCTCCCAGCGCACAGCCAGTGAGAGGCAGAATCCTGCAGCAGGGAGCAGGAATCCAGGCCCTGAAGGCAGGACCCCTGGTGCAACCCCTTAGAAGGGAAGGAGTTGAGGTAATCCTGCTTCAGAGCCTGGCCCAGGGCTGCCAGGGGGCCCAGGGCTGCCATCCCTTGTGCCCCAAATGCGATTGAGGGATAGTGGGGCAAAGCGCTGCCTTGGCCAGACCTGCTCCAGCTGGTGTAGCACCCCAGGTGCTGGGGTTCCTGTAGAGGAGGCAGAAAGCTGGCAGAGCTGGTTCCTGTCCTGCCGGAGGGCCCCAACGTGGGGGAGTTTCCCAGGGGGCCTTACTGCTGTGTCGTACAGTATGCTGGTGCCAAGGAGCCACCTGGCACCAGTGAATGGGACCCTGTGTCCATGGGCAGAGCTCACGGGTAGAGGACCAGGGAGGAGGAATGGGCTAGGGCACAGGGCAGCAGGGAAGTGGATCTTGCCAGTGGCACCATGAAGGGGCCCAAGCTCGGGCTGCTGGGGTTCAGAGCAGGGATGCAGGATGTGACTCCTGCCTCACCCCAGCATTGGCCTAGCCCCACCGTGAGCCAGCCCCATGCGCCTGTCCAGCCATGGGGCCAGCAGCCTGTGGGGCTCAGGCCCAGCGGCAGGAGGCTCTTCCAGTCACAGCAGAGGAGTGAAATGGGCAGGATGCTTGGCCCAGCGCTCGTCCGGCTGCTCCCTGAGCGGTGGGGGGCGCACTCAGCCCTCGCTCTGTGTCCCCTGTGCAGGTGGCCGGGGAGCAGAAATACCACCCAGAGTGCTTCCTCTGCCTCAGCTGCCAGGCGTTCATCGGAGACGGTGACACCTACGCCCTGGTGGAGCGCTCCAAGCTCTACTGGTACGTGGGGCTGGGGGCACGTCCCTCCCCCCGGGCCACACCCCTCCCCCCCAGGGCCGGGTCACGTCCCCTCCTCCCCCAGGGTCACGACCCTCCCCCCCAGCACCCCTCCCCCAGGGCCGGGTCACGTCCCCTCCTCCCCCAGGGTCACGACCCTCCCCCCCAGGGCCAGGGGCACGCCCCTCCCCACCCCCCATAGTCGAGTCACATCCCCTCCCCCCCAGGGCCAGGGTCATGTCCTTCCCCTGCCCCCCCATCCCCTCCTACCCGGGCCAGCATCATGCCCCCTACAGGGGCAGTCACACCCACAGGGGCGCACCGGAAACAGAGCAGTGGCAACGATTCCAGCAGGTACCAGACTAGTGGCCAATGGACTGATCCATTCCAGTGGGCTGGGGGGCGGTACCGGACTAGTCGCCAATGGACTGATCCATTCCAGCAGGCCGGGGGGGGAGGGTACTGGACAAGGGGCCAGTGGGCTGATCCATTCCAGCAGGCGGGGGGTACCGGACTAGTGGCCAATGGGCTAATCCATTCCAGTGGGTGGCCAATGGACTGATCCATTCCAGCAGGCGGGGGGGTGGTACCGGACTAGTGGCCAATGGACTGATCCATTCCGGCAGGCGGGGGGGTGGTACCGGACTAGGGGCCAGCGGGCTGATCCATTCCAGCTGGCGGGGGGGTACCAGGCTAGTGGCCAATGGGCTGATCCATTCCGGCATGTGGGGGGGGGGGTTACTGGACTAGTGGCCAGTGGCCTGATTTGGGCCATCCTGTGTTGTCACCCTAACTCTTGGGTCTGCTATGGCCGCACTGTGCTCCTGTTCCTGGGGCCCCATCCAGTGTGGCCTTCGGACACACGGTGAGAGTGGGGCAGAGTATAGCCCAGCTGTGGCACTTTGCAGGGTGGGTGCTCAGCCAGTCCCCTCACACCGCTTGGGACAGGTCTAGTCTGTGGGTTCCAGGCTGGGAGTCCCTCTTGGGACATGCCACAGACTGAAATGCACTGTTAGGGAGCACGGGGTGAGCCCCAGCCCGCTGCTCACTGCCTCTCCTGGGCAGGGCTGTTCCCCTCCATGGGTCCCCCTTGCCCTGAGCCCAGCTGCAAAGGAAAACTGCTGACAAACTGGTCCTGGCTTCTCTCCTGTCTCCCCGCGCTGGGTCTGACCCGCTGCCCTCCTCCCCACCCCTCCCAGTGGGCACTGCTATTACCAGATGGTGGTGACCCCGGTGATAGAGCAGATCCTGCCGGACTCCCCGGGCGCCCGGATCCCGCACACTGTCACGCTGGTGTCCATCCCGGCCTGCAGCGACGGGAAGCGAGGGTTCTCTGTGTCCATCGACCAGCACTGCAGCTCCCAGGGCTGTGGCTCAGAACACGCCCACACGGTCCGGGTCCGAGAGTATGTATCTGCCCCAGGGGAGGAGGCCAATGCTCTAGCATCAGCGGCAGGGGGCCCGGGGGGGCAGGCACAGGCAGCAGGCTTGGGGCTAGTGGGCACAGATCTCCCTGGTGCAGTGGGAGCCCCTCTGCCAGTTCTCATGGCTCTGTGCATGGGGAAGAGGCCAAAGAGCCCTGCAGATTGAATCCAGCCCCACCACCCCACGCACACACCCTGCTTCACCCTTCTGAGGGGTGGGAGGTCACATCCCATCTAGAGCCAGCAAGGAGGGGCCCAAGCAGAGCCACTTGTAATGGGAGCTGTGTGTGCAGCACCGAAACCCGCCCCAGCCCCTTTGGCTGAGGGGCTGCTGAGCAGCCAAGAACAGGGGAAAATCCCCCCGCCCCGAGAACAGGGGAGAATTCCCCCACCTCAAATGGGGTGGAGGACACAGGTAGCTCCTGGGGATGGTGGTGCCTGGGCCAGTCTCCTGCAGGGGTGGCTGGGGCATGAGCCTGTGGTGCTGAGGGTGACCAGGTGTCATTTTGTATGGAGGAGGTTGGGGGGAGGGGGCACTGGTGGGTGAAACCGGAAAGCCTTTTTGCTGTGTGGGGTGGGGATGCCTGGGACCCTGGAACTGCAGCCAGGGGACTGGACGTGGGGCCTGCGTGAGCCTGTCCCCGTGCAGGTGTGGCGGGAGCTCACAGCACTGTGTGTGCCCTGCCCCCAGAGTGGACCCTGACTGCATCAGCCCCGACATGAAGAACTCCATCCACATTGGGGACCGTATCCTGGAGATCAACGGCACCCCCATCAGACATGTTCCGCTGGACGAGGTAAGCCCCCTCCCCATGCTCCCCCAGCCGGCCAGCAGGGCCCAGGCAGCTGCCCAGGGACCTGAGTCCCTCACTCTGTGCCTGCAGATTGACCTGCTGATCCAGGAGACCAGCCGCCTCCTCCAGCTGACCATAGAACACGACCCCCACGAGGTGGTGGCCCGAGAGTCGGTGCTGGAGGGCAGCCCCATGGCCAATCTGCACAGCCCCCAGCGCTTGCCGGCCTGCACGCCTGGTGGTGAGGCTAGTGCCATGAGCCAGAGGACAGTCATGTAAGGACAGCTTTTACAAGCTTGCCCAGCACGCTGCTGGATGGGCTGAGGGAAGGGTTGGGGGGGTGAGAGCTCCGGTGGGATAGAGCCTGGGGCCCCTGCGGCCATGGCCCAGCTGATTTGCTGCGTGCTTTGCCTGGCTCTGCAGGAGGAGCTGCAGCATTGACAAGTCCCCGTGCTCCAGCTCCTTGGGCTCTCCTGCCTCCCAGCGCAAGGACATCAGCCGCTCTGAGTCGCTCCGTGTCGTCTCCCGCGCGCACCGCATTTTCCGTCCCTCAGACTTGATCCACGGCGAGGTGCTGGGGAAGGGCTGCTTTGGACAGGCCATCAAGGTACCGCCCACCCAGCTCGGGTCTCTGCTGGCACCCATATCCACCCATCCAGTAACCCAGCCCCCTCCCGCGCGCCGTGCTCCCTGGGGACCCCTCCCCACTCTCTCAGCTGAGAGCCCAGGAGAGAAGGGGCCAGGCCCCTCAGGCCACTGTCAGGGCTTGCATTGGAGATCCCTATCCCTTCTCCCAGTGTCATCCATGTGATGGGCTCAGCTCCTTTGTCCCCCTATTATCCTGTACCACTCCCCCCACATGGGGAGGTGGGTCTCCCAGTAGTTGCCATAGAGAGGAGAGAGAGGGGACAGCTGTGCCCCACTCCAGCATCCATTGCAGCCCCACCCAGCTGAGAAATGCTCCTTGCGGCAGGGAGCTGCGGGGTGTGGCTGCTCCCACAATGCTCTGCCCCTCTCTGCTAGGTGACGCACCGGGAGACGGGCGAGGTGATGGTCATGAAGGAACTGATCCGCTTTGATGAGGAGACCCAGAGGGCATTCCTCAAAGAGGTGAGTCCACCCTACTTGCTGTCCCTGGGCCCTGATCTCACTCCAGCCGCACCCTGTCCCATCCCAGTCTCTGTCCGTCAACCCTGATCCTGACCCAACCCGGTGTCTGTCCCTCTCCTATTCCTCAAGGCTGCAGGAAGGCTTTTCATACTGTCTCAACAGACCTTCTCATGAGCAGACTAGGGACACATAGCCTAGACGGGCCTATTGTAAGGTGGATGCACAACTGGCTGGAAAACCGCACTCAGAGAGTAAAAAGAAAAGGAGTACTTGTGGCACCTTAGTCTCTAGGGTGCCACAAGTCCTCCTTTTCTTTTTGCGAATACAGACTAACACGGCTGCTACTCTGAAACCACTCAGAGAGTAGTTATCAGTGGTTCACAGTCAATCTGGAAGGGCATAATGAGTGGGGTCCCGCAGGGATCTGTTCTGGGTCCAGTTCTATTCAATATTTTCATCAGTGATTTAGATAGTGGCATAGAGAATACACTTATAAAGTTTGTGGATGATACCAAGCTGGGAGGGGTTGCAAGTGCTTTGGAGGATAGGATAATCTGGACAAACTGGAGAAATGGTCTAGAGTAACTAGGATGAAATTCAATAAGGATAAATGCAAAGTACTCCACTTAGGAAGGAACAATCAGTTGCACACATACAAAATGGGAAATGACTCCTAGGAAGGAGTACCGCAAAAAGGGATCTGGGGGTCATAGTGGATCACAAGCTAAACATGAGTCAACAGTGTAGTACTATTGCAAAAAATCATTGTGAACTGTATTAACAGGAGTGTCGTAAGCAAGGCACGAGAAGGAATTCTTCCGCTCCACTCAGCACTGATACTCAGCTGGAGTATTGTGTCCAGTTCTGAGCGCCATACTTTGGGAAAGATGTGGATAAATTGGAGAAAGTCCAGAGAAGAGCAACACAAATGATGAAAGGTCTAGAAAACATGACCTATGAGGGAAGATTGAAAAAATTGGGTTTGTTTAGTCTGGAGAAGAGAAGACTGAGAGGGGACATGATAACAGTTTTCAAGTACATAAAAGGTTGTTACAAGGAGGAGGGTGATAAATTGTTTTCCTTAGCCACTGAGGACAGGACAAGAAGCAGTGGGCTTAAATTGCAGCAAGGGAGGTTCAGGTTGGACATTAAAGCTTTGTTGCTGTCAGGGTGGTTAAGCACTGGAACAAATTGCCTAGGGTGGTTGTGGAATCCCTGTCACTACGGATTTTAAGAACAGGTTTGACAAACCCTGGGGTTGGTTCTCCCTGACAATGGTCAGAGTCAGACAATCCTTAGTCCTGCCTCAGTGCAGGGGGCCGGACTAGGTGACCTCTTGAGGTCCCTTCCAGCCTGACATTTCTATGATTCTGAGGGGATCCAGCCTAGTGGGGGCAGGGGAAGGGCCCTTTCTCAGACTCCCACACTGCCGCTATGGGTTCTCAGCAATTTGGCCAGGCAGCCGAGGCCGGCCAAAGGCAGCGCCTTGTTAGGCTACTCACTTTGTGACCCCGTCTCAAAATGTAATTGTAAATGGGGAATTGTCATTGAGCGGGAGCACTTCTAGTGGGATTCTGCAGGGATTGGTTCTTGATCCTAGGCTCTGTAACCTTTTTATCAATGACCTGGAAGAGAGCACAAACCATCACTGATCAAGTTTGCAGATGACACAAGACTTGGGGGAGTGGTAAATAATGAAGAGGACCGATCACTGATTCAGAGAGATCTGGATCACTTGGTAAACTGGGCACAAGCCAACAATGTGTGTTTTTAATACAGCTAAATGTAAATGTCTATGGAACAAAGTGTGTCAGCCACACTGCCCTGGGAAGCAGGGACTCTGAAAAGGATGTAGGGGTCGTGGTGGAGAATCAGCTGAACAGGAGCTCCCAGTGCAACGCTGTGGCCAAAAGGGCTAATGCCATCCTGGGATGCTTAAACGGGAGAATCTCGAGTAGGAGCAGGGAGGTGATTTTTCCTCTGTATCTGGCACTGGTGCGACCACTGCTACAATCCTGTGTCCAGTGCTGGTGCACACATTTCATGAAGGATGTTGGTAAATTGGAGAAAGTTCAGAGAAAAGCCACAAGAATGATTAGAGGATTAGAAACCTGCCTGATAGTGATTGACTCAAGCAGCTCAATCAGTTTAACCTAAGAAAGAAGGTGAAGGGGTGAGCTGATCTCAGTCTGGAAGTACCTACTTGGGGAACAGAAATTTGGCTCTTCAGTCTAGCAGACAAAGGTCTAACAAGATCCAGCAGCCGAAAGCTGAAGCTGGACAGGGGTAGGTTAGAAAAAGGTGAATTTTTTTAACAGTGAGAGTAATTAACCCTTGGAACAACTGACAAGGGTTGTGATGGAGTCTATTTTAAATCAAGATGGGCCGTTGCTCCAGGAATAACTATGGGACATGTCTCCCGACTGTGCTCTACAGGGGTCGGACTAGATGGTCACAGTGACCCTGTTGGCCTTGGGATCCATGAAATGATGACCATGGTGCTTTGGCTCCTGTAGGTGAAAGTGATGCGGTGCCTAGAGCACCCAAACGTGCTGAAGTTTATCGGGGTGCTGTACAAGGACAAGAGGTTGAATTTCATCACAGAATACATCAAGGGGGGGACCCTACGAGGCATCATAAAGAGCATGGTGAGCAGGGAAGTACCCCGGCCTGGAGCCCCGGACACAAGTCGCGGTGGGACATGAGCAATCTTGGATGTTATGACACTGTTGGTAGAACATGGGTCATTGAGGTGGCTGAGGTGTGTCCATGCGGACTATGGCCAGGGCTCTCCCGGGGCAGGGGTGGCTGGCGCTGTGTCCAAGCGGACTATGGCCAGGGCTGTCCCGGGCCAGGGGTGGCTGGGATCTGTCCATGTGGACTATGGCCAGGGCTTTCCTGAGGTAGGGGTAGCTGGGGCCTGTCCGTGCAGACCATGGCCAGGGCTTTCCCGGGGCAAGGGTGGCTGGGGCGTGTCCGTGCAGACTATGGCCAAGGCTCTCCCAGGGCGGGAGTGGCTGAGCTGGACCCATAAGGGCTATGGCCAGGGCTCTCCTGGGGCAGGAGTGGCTGGGCCGTGTCCAGGCAAGCCGTTGCTCAGTGCTCCTGGGCAGGGCGTGAGCCATGGCCCAGGGACTGCTCCAGGCCTGGGCATGCAGGCAAGCACCTCTTCCCTCTCCTGTCACTAATGGAACCCTTCCACCCGCAGGACAGCCAGTACCCGTGGGGCCAGCGTGTGAGCTTTGCCAAGGACATTGCGTCTGGGATGGTGAGTGAGGGGTCTCAGCAGAAGTGGTGCCAGGGGCTGGGCACTCTACCCATGGGTGGGTTTGCTGTGCACATACACACCTGGCTTACAGGTGGGGGCGATGGGACACTCCAGACAAAGGTACAAGAGAGAATGCATGAAGGGGAACCAGTGCTGCGAGTACGGTGGTACGGTGCGGTACGCCATACCAGTAAGATATTTGGAGCTGGTACGGCGTACCGGAAAGACAGAGGAGGACCCCGCCCTCAGCCCTTCCAAGTAGCTGTATATCCCGAGCCCTCCTGCCTGGAGTCTGTAGAGCAGAAGTCTCTGGTGCAGCAGGAGGAGGACAGAGCTCCCCTGCAGGTAACATGCGATGGATGTGGATCATGGGCAGGGGACGTGGAGAGTATGGGGGCCCCAGGCTGGGCGCGGGGTGGGGAGAAGTCACGTGGGGAGGTCACGTGCCCCCCCTTTGTGTCCCTCCCATGAGTGCAGCGTACCGGCAAGAAATGATTTCTACTGGCACCACTCAGGGGAACAGTGGGTAGCTCAGTGACAATGAGTCTATAGATGCTGTGCACGTACAGGCAGGGGGTGCTGTGCGGGTGTTTGTGGGGGCGTTGCTGTGTGTGTAGAGGCAGGGGTTGGTGTGCGGGTGTTTATGGGGGCGTTGCTGTGTGTATAGAGGGAGGGGTTGGAGTGCGGGTGTTTATGGGGGTGTTGTTGTGTATGTAGAGGGAGGGGTTGGTGCGCGGGTGTTTGTGGGGGCGTTGCTGTGTGTGTAGAGGCAGGGGTTGGTGTGCGGGTGTTTATGGGGGTGTTGTTGTGTATGTAGAGGGAGGGGTTGGTGCGCGGGTGTTTGTGGGGGCGTTGCTGTGTGTGTAGAGGCAGGGGTTGGTGTGCGGGTGTTTATGGGGGCGTTGCTGTGTATGTAGAGGCAGGGGTTGGTGTGCGGGTGTTTGTGGGGGTGTTGCTGTGTATGTAGAGGAGGGGGTTGGTGTGCGGGTGTTTGTGGGGGCGTTGCTGTGTGTGTAGAGGCAGGGGTTGGTGTGCGGGTGTTTGTGGGGGCGTTGCTGTGTATGTAGAGGCAGGGGTTGGTGTGCGGGTGTTTGTGGGGGGCGTTGCTGTGTGTGTAGAGGCAGGGGTTGGTGTGCGGGTGTTTATGGGGGCGTTGCTGTGTGTGTAGAGGCAGGGGTTGGTGTGCGGGTGTTTATGGGGGCGTTGCTGTGTGTATAGAGGGAGGGGTTGGAGTGCGGGTGTTTATGGGGGTGTTGTTGTGTATGTAGAGGGAGGGGTTGGTGCGCGGGTGTTTGTGGGGGCGTTGCTGTGTGTGTAGAGGCAGGGGTTGGTGTGCGGGTGTTTATGGGGGTGTTGTTGTGTATGTAGAGGGAGGGGTTGGTGCGCGGGTGTTTGTGGGGGCGTTGCTGTGTGTGTAGAGGCAGGGGTTGGTGTGCGGGTGTTTATGGGGGCGTTGCTGTGTATGTAGAGGCAGGGGTTGGTGTGCGGGTGTTTGTGGGGGTGTTGCTGTGTATGTAGAGGAGGGGGTTGGTGTGCGGGTGTTTGTGGGGGCGTTGCTGTGTGTGTAGAGGCAGGGGGTGGTGTGCGGGTGTTTGTGGGGGCGTTGCTGTGTATGTAGAGGCAGGGGTTGGTGTGCGGGTGTTTGTGGGGGCGTTGCTGTGTGTGTAGAGGCAGGGGTTGGTGTGCGGGTGTTTATGGGGGCGTTGCTGTGTGTGTAGAGGGAGGGGTTGGTGTGCGGGTGTTTATGGGGGCGTTGCTGTGTGTGTAGAGGCAGGGGTTGGTGTGCGGGTGTTTGTGGGGGCGTTGCTGTGTATGTAGAGGCGGGGGTTGGATTGCAGGTGTTTATGGGGGCGTTGCTGTGTGTGTAGAGGCAGGGGTTGGTGTGCGGGTGTTTATGGGGGCGTTGCTGTGTGTGTACAGGCAGGGGGTGCTGTGCGGGTGTTTGTGGGGGCGTTGCTGTGTGTGTAGAGGCAGGGGTTGGTGTGCGGGTGTTTATGGGGGCGTTGCTGTGTGTGTAGAGGAAGGGGTTGGTGTGCGGGTGTTTATGGGGGTGTTGTTGTGTATGTAGAGGGAGGGGTTGGTGCGCGGGTGTTTATGGGGGCGTTGCTGTGTGTGTAGAGGCAGGGGTTGGTGTGTGGGTGTTTATGGGGGCGTTGCTGTGTGTGTAGAGGCAGGGGTTGGTGTGCGGGTGTTATGGGGGCGTTGCTGTGTGTGTAGAGGCAGGGGTTGGAGTGCAGGTGTTTATGGGGGCGTTGCTGTGTATGTAGAGGCAGGGGTTGGTGTGCGGGTGTTTATGGGGGTATTGCTATGTGTGTAGAGGGAGGGGTTGGTGTGCGGATGTTTATGGGGGCGTTGCTGTGTGTGTACAGGCAGGGGGTGCTGTGCGGGTGTTTGTGGGGGCGTTGCTGTGTGTGTAGAGGCAGGGGTTGGTGTGCGGGTGTTTATGGGGGCGTTGCTGTGTGTGTAGAGGCAGGGGTTGGAGTGCGGGTGTTTGTGGGGGCGTTGCTGTGTGTGTAGAGGCAGGGGTTGGAGTGCGGGTGTTTGTGGGGGTGTTGCTGAGTGTGTAGAGGCAGGGGTTGGTGTGCGGGTGTTTATGGGGGTGTTGCTGTGTATGTAGAGGCAGGGGTTGGAGTGCGGGTGTTTGTGGGGGCGTTGCTGAGTGTGTAGAGGCAGGGGTTGGTGTGCGGGTGTTTATGGGGGCGTTGCTGTGTGTGTAGAGGCAGGGGTTGGTGTGCGGGTGTTTATGGGGGTGTTGCTGTGTATGTAGAGGCAGGGGTTGGAGTGCGGGTGTTTGTGGGGGCGTTGCTGTGTGTGTAGAGGCAGGGGTTGGTGTGCGGGTGTTTATGGGGGTGTTGCTGTGTATGTAGAGGAGGGGGTTGGTGTGCGGGTGTTTGTGGGGGCGTTGCTGTGTGTGTAGAGGGAGGGGTTGGTGCGCGAGTGTTTATGGGGGCGTTGCTGTGTATGTAGAGGCGGGGGTTGGTGTGCGGGTGTTTGTGGGGGCGTTGCTGTGTGTGTAGAGGCAGGGGTTGGTGTGCGGGTGTTTATGGGGGCGTTGCTGTGTGTGTAGAGGCAGGGGTTGGTGTGCGGGTGTTTGTGGGGGCGTTGCTGTGTGTGTAGAGGCAGGGGTTGGTGTGCGGGTGTTTATGGGGGCGTTGCTGTGTGTGTACAGGCAGGGGTTGGAGTGCGGGTGTTTATGGGGGCGTTGCTGTGTGTGTAGAGGCAGGGGTTGGTGCGCGGGTGTTTATGGGGGCGTTGCTGTGTGTGTAGAGGCAGGGGTTGGTGCGCGGGTGTTTATGGGGGCGTTGCTGTGTGTGTAGAGGCAGGGGTTGGTGTGCGGGTGTTTATGGGGGTGTTGCTGTGTATGTAGAGGGAGGGGTTGGTGCGCGGGTGTTTATGGGGGCGTTACTGTGTATGTAGAGGCAGGGGTTGGTGTGCGGGTGTTTATGGGGGCGTTGCTGTGTGTGTAGAGGCAGGGGTTGGTGTGCGGGTGTTTATGGGGGCGTTGCTGTGTGTGTAGAGGCAGGGGTTGGTGTGCGGGTGTTTATGGGGGCGTTGCTGTGTGTGTAGAGGCAGGGGTTGGAGTGCGGGTGTTTATGGGGGCGTTGCTGTGTGTGTAGAGGCAGGGGTTGGTGTGCGGGTGTTTATGGGGGCGTTGCTGTGTGTGTAGAGGCAGGGGGCGTGCGGGTGTTATGGGGGCGTTGCTGTGTATGTAGAGTCAGGGGTTGGTTTGCGGGTGTTTATGGGGGTATTGCTGTGTGTGTAGAGGCAGGGGTTGGTGTGCGGGTGTTTATGGGGGCGTTGCTGTGTGTGTAGAGGCAGGGGTTGGTGTGCGGGTGTTTGTGGGGGCGTTGCTGTGTATGTAGAGGCAGGGGTTGGTGTGCGGGTGTTTATGGGGGCGTTGCTGTGTGTGTAGAGGCAGGGGTTGGTGTGCGGGTGTTTATGGGGGCGTTGCTGTGTGTGTAGAGGCAGGGGTTGGTGTGCGGGTGTTTATGGGGGCGTTGCTGTGTGTGTAGAGGCAGGGGGCGTGCAGGTGTTTATGGGGGCGTTGCTGTGTATGTAGAGGCGGGGGTTGGTGTGCGGGTGTTTGTGGGGGCGTTGCTGTGTGTGTAGAGGCAGGGGTTGGTGTGCGGGTGTTTATGGGGGCGTTGCTGTGTGTGTAGAGGCAGGGGTTGGTGTGCGGGTGTTTGTGGGGGCGTTGCTATGTGTGTAGAGGGAGGGGTTGGAGTGCGGGTGTTTATGGGGGCGTTGCTGTGTGTGTAGAGGCAGGGGTTGGTGTGCGGGTGTTTGTGGGGGCGTTGCTATGTGTGTAGAGGGAGGGGTTGGAGTGCGGGTGTTTATGGGGGCGTTGCTGTGTGTGTAGAGGCAGGGGTTGGTGTGCGGGTGTTTATGGGGGCGTTGCTGTGTGTGTAGAGGCAGGGGTTGGTGTGCGGGTGTTTATGGGGGCGTTGCTGTGTGTGTAGAGGCAGGGGTTGGTGTGCGGGTGTTTATGGGGGCGTTGCTGTGTGTGTAGAGGCAGGGGTTGGTGTGCGGGTGTTTATGGGGGCGTTGCTGTGTGTGTAGAGGCAGGGGTTGGTGTGCGGGTGTTTATGGGGGCGTTGCTGTGTGTGTAGAGGCAGGGGTTGGTGTGCGGGTGTTTATGGGGGCGTTGCTGTGTGTGTAGAGGCAGGGGTTGGAGTGCGGGTGTTATGGGGGTGTTGCTGTGTGTGTAGAGGCAGGGGTTGGTGTGCGGGTGTTTATGGGGGCGTTGCTGTGTGTGTAGAGGCAGGGGTTGGTGTGCGGGTGTTTATGGGGGCGTTGCTGTGTATGTAGAGGCAGGGGTTGGTGTGCGGGTGTTTATGGGGGCGTTGCTCTGTGTGTAGAGGCAGGGGTTGGTGTGCGGGTGTTTATGGGGGCGTTGCTGTGTATGTAGAGGCAGGGGTTGGTGTGCGGGTGTTATGGGGGTGTTGCTGTGTGTGTAGAGGCAGGGGTTGGTGTGCGGGTGTTTATGGGGGCGTTGCTGTGTGTGTAGAGGCAGGGGTTGGTGTGCGGGTGTTTATGGGGGCGTTGCTGTGTGTGTAGAGGCAGGGGGCGTGCAGGTGTTTATGGGCGTGTTGCTGTGTGTGTAGAGGCAGGGGTTGGTGTGCGGGTGTTTATGGGGGTGTTGCTGTGTATGTAGAGGGAGGGGTTGGTGTGCGGGTGTTTATGGGGGTGTTGCTGTGTGTGTAGAGGCAGGGGTTGGAGTGCGGGTGTTTATGGGGGCGTTGCTGTGTGTGTAGAGGCAGGGGTTGGAGTGCGGGTGTTATGGGGGTGTTGCTGTGTGTGTAGAGGCAGGGGTTGGTGTGCGGGTGTTTATGGGGGCGTTGCTCTGTGTGTAGAGGCAGGGGGCGTGCAGGTGTTTATGGGGGCGTTGCTGTGTGTGTAGAGGCAGGGGGCGTGCAGGTGTTTATGGGCGTGTTGCTGTGTGTGTAGAGGCAGGGGTTGGAGTGCGGGTGTTTATGGGGGCGTTGCTGTGTTTGTAGAGGCAGGGGTTGGTGTGCGGGTGTTATGGGGGTGTTGCTGTGTGTGTAGATGCAGGGGTTGGTGTGCGGGTGTTTATGGGGGCGTTGCTGTGTGTGTAGAGGCAGGGGTTGGAGTGCGGGTGTTATGGGGGTGTTGCTGTGTGTGTAGAGGCAGGGGTTGGTGTGCGGGTGTTTATGGGGGCGTTGCTCTGTGTGTAGAGGCAGGGGGCGTGCGGGTGTTATGGGGGCGTTGCTGTGTATGTAGAGTCAGGGGTTGGTTTGCGGGTGTTTATGGGGGTATTGCTGTGTGTGTAGAGGCAGGGGTTGGAGTGCGGGTGTTATGGGGGTGTTGCTGTGTGTGTAGAGGCAGGGGTTGGTGTGCGGGTGTTTATGGGGGCGTTGCTGTGTGTGTAGAGGCAGGGGTTGGTGTGCGGGTGTTTATGGGGGCGTTGCTGTGTATGTAGAGGCAGGGGTTGGTGTGCGGGTGTTTATGGGGGCGTTGCTCTGTGTGTAGAGGCAGGGGTTGGTGTGCGGGTGTTTATGGGGGCGTTGCTGTGTATGTAGAGGCAGGGGTTGGTGTGCGGGTGTTATGGGGGTGTTGCTGTGTGTGTAGAGGCAGGGGTTGGTGTGCGGGTGTTTATGGGGGCGTTGCTCTGTGTGTAGAGGCAGGGGGCGTGCAGGTGTTTATGGGGGCGTTGCTGTGTGTGTAGAGGCAGGGTCGCCATAAGCATGGACTGAGTGCCAGGGTGCTGCTCCCATGCGGGAGGGTGCAGTGAGTTGTTGCCGTTCTGACCCTGGTCCTTGATCCCCCAGGCCTATCTGCACTCGATGAACATCATCCATCGTGATCTCAACTCTCACAACTGCCTGGTGCGGGAGGTAAGTACTGCCTCGGCACAGAGCCCTGGACCTGGCTGGGAGCAGGGCAGCTGGCTGGCAGCCGTGGCTGAGAAGGCCCAGGCTGGTGTGCGGCGGGCGCTGACTCCAGCCTCGGCACTGCAAGGATCTCCTACCACGAGTGGCTGCAAGCAGCTGCCTTGGCCTCTGCCTACGCCCGGTGACCTGTGTCCATCTCTCCTGCTCAGAACAGGAGGGTGGTGGTGGCCGACTTCGGGCTGGCCCGTCTCATGGTGGATGAAAAGAACCAGCCTGAGCAGCTCAAGAACCTGAAGAAGCCAGACCGCAAGAAGCGCTACACAGTGGTGGGGAACCCCTACTGGATGGCCCCAGAGATGATCAATGGTGAGAGGAGAGGTTGGGGCATAGCTGGGAGCGCTAGGCCCAGGGCAGCCAGGGCATTGCGGGCATATGCAACGGGGGGCACATCCATGACCTGGCAGTGCTGGGCCTTCCTGTCCTCATGCCACCGGAGGGCAGTGTAAGGAGCAGAGGGAAGCAGGGTCTGGTGGGGGCTGACCCGTCTCCTCTCTCCCCACAGGCAGGAGCTACGATGAGAAAGTCGACATCTTCTCGTTTGGCATCCTCTTGTGTGAGGCAAGTGTCTTCCTAGGAGCTCGGAGCTGCTGTTCATCCCCTCAGCTCTGCCCCCAGCCTCTTCTGCCCCTTGGCCAGCCCCCCTGTTCCTGTGTCGGGGGGTCCCTGCAGCACTAGGTGGCTGCATGCTGCCTGGACGGAGCTCTCCGTTGAGTTGTGCTGGGCCCCACTCCTAACCCCTGTGCTCCCCCCAATCCCAGATCATTGGCCGGGTCAGCGCCGACCCTGACTACCTGCCCAGAACCATGGACTTTGGGCTCAACGTGCGAGGGTTCCTGGAGCGGTACTGCCCCCCTGCCTGCCCCCCGAGCTTCTTCCCCATCGCCGTGCGCTGCTGCGATCTGGACCCTGAGAAGAGGTGATCAGGGGAACCCTGGCCAGCCCCAGGCAGCAAGTGTGGGGAAGGGAAAGGGATCACTGGTCCCATAAACACCCACACAGTGCCCCCTTCCTGTACATGCACAGCAATGCCCCATTCACCCTGCTCCCTACTGACAGAACAAGAGACTGGGCTGGGAGGGAGGAGTTGAACAGTGCCCCGCCCCCGCAGAGGGCACTCTCCCCCTGGGGGCTATGGGGTCTCTAACCCTCCTGCTGAGCTCAGACGGAGTGAGGAGAGGTCTGACCCCTGTGCCCTGGGCTGCTGGGCAGGGGGAGGGTCTGACCCCCACGCTCAGGGTGCTGGGCGGGAGGGGTCTGACCCATGCACTCAGGGAACTGGGAGGGAGGGATTGTCCTCGTGCTCAGGGTGCTGGAGTGGGGGGTTCCCCTCACACTCAGGATCTAATCTGGCCTCTCTCCCCCAGGCCCTCCTTCCCCAGGCTGGCACAGTGGCTGGAAACCCTGCACATGCACCTGGAGATCCACCTGCCGCTGAGCTCGCAGCTGGAGCAGCTGGATCGGGCCTTCTGGGAGTCATACCGGCGGGGCGAGGGCGGGCTGCCCCTGCACCCCGAGGTCCCTGACTGAGCACCGAGCCATAGACGTGGGGGGAGAGCTCTCACACGCCCCTCCCTCACTCTCACAGTGCATGGGGAGCACAGCCCAGGGGGCAAGCACTGCCCCCGCCTGCCACCGCCCCCCCCAGGGGCTGGATCTCTGGGGTGCCTCAGCAGCAGCCGGTGGCCGAGCCCTCTTGGCAAGGCCAGTTTGGTTGCTTCCCTTGCCATGTTTGCCGTTCAGTTCCCTCGGGGGAGCCAGCCCTCCCCACCCACTGCACTTTCCCCAGCTCCCTGCCTCCCTGCCCATCCTGACTGTACATAGCCCCTCCCCATGTGGAGTCTGCAGCCGGAAAGGGGCCCCTCAGCATGCTGGGTGTGCGGCAGCCTGCAGCCTCACTCCCCCACTCCTTGGTGAGCCACCTGCCTGCACGGCCCTTTGCACACTCCCCAGAGTGCGGGGGGGCACTGACTCGCTCTGACACCGGGCTCTGCCCCTGCGGCTGTGGGGCACTGGGCCTCGCTCAGCACCTGCAGGGTGCCCCGGCCTTCCCCTGGGCAGCCGCTTGGCCTGTCAAAGTGGTGCCTTGGCTTTGTGAACTTGCACTGCAAAACTAAAGGGTTCTCTGAGCCAGGGGGGCCGCTGGGTGCTCACCGGCGCTCTGCAGGCCGTGGGTAGGCATGTGCATGCATGTGATGGGGTGCATGTGCATGTCGGGCGTGTGTCTCTCTGGTGGGGCAGGGGGTGGGGTGTTGCTTCGGGGCTGGGTGCCTCTGATCCCAGTGGATAACTGTTGCAATGCCCCCTCCATAGAGATGGCTGGGGGTCCCACAAACTCTTCCTTTTCCCTTTTGGGGTCCCTGTGTGTCACTCCCGCCTCACCCTCTTCTCCCTGGGCCCACAGCCCCCCTCCCTTTGCTAGGGTTTGGTTCAGTGCAGGAACACCTTGGCATGAGGCCAGCTGGATCCGAGAAAGGGACCTGGGCCCTCCAGCAGAGGGGAGTGCTCCCCAGAGGGGGTCTGATCCCAGGCCCATTCCTGCCCTGCTGGCATCTCCTCTCTCATTACACGTCTCCCAGCTCTGCTCCGTGGCCTCAGCCTCTCGTGCTCTGGTATTCTAGGAGCCAGCTCCCCTGACTCTGGGACTGCACTGCTCTGTGTATAGCCCGGGCCGTCAGTCCCTGCTTCCGTGTTCGCTCCGCGTCCGCCTGAGGTCCCAGATGCAGAGCCCAAGCCAGAGGGACAGGAGCTCCCCCAGCAAAATTCCTGTTGAGCTGGAGCACGGCTCGCTGGGGCGAGGCACCCGCCGGCGTGAGTGTTTCCGGCGGGGTGGCTGCGTGTGTACGCTCCGTGTGTGTCTCTTGGAGCAGATGTGGTGGTGTCTTGCCTGTGTGTGTGTGCGAGAGAGAGTATGTGCTGTGAGTGTGCCTTGAAGGGGGCGCGACTCCCTGCACATGTGGCTGGAGCATCTCTTTTCCCGTAACTGTACTGTGATGTGCATGTCTCTCTTGCAGCGTATGTGACCCCTGCTCCCTGCACATGCCTGCTAATGTGTCCCACCCCCCGTGTCTCTGGATTTTCTGACCCAGGGGAGAGGGTGTGGGGGGACACAGCTGGTTTCATTTCCTTTCCATTAGGGGGCCTCTGACCCCTTGCCCAGCACCATGCGGGGGTCTCTGTGGGAAAGCACTGGCAGAGGGCTCTGGTCCTGAGGGTGCCCCCCACTGGTTTTTGCAGTGCGCTGCTGTTCATGCTACGTTTATTCAGGTTAATTTTCTGTAATATATTTAAAGAGAAGAGTTTGTATTATTTTTTCATATGGCCGCCATGGCGATTTGCAGTTTGCCATTGTCACTCTGCCTCAGTTCTGCTTACAGGAAGCATTCAAACTGTGAAGCGTCTCTGCGCACTTTTACCTGGAAGTAAAACCGCTGTCCTCGGAGGCGGGAAGGAGAATTCTCAAACTGTGATGTAACAAGTGATGACTCAATAAATCCAGTCCTTCCCCTCTGATTGCCTCACTCAGCACAATGGGGCCCTGCCTGCCATCTCCTCTGGTGTGCCCTCTGGAGGGGGGGGGGGTTCAGGCCACCACACAATGGCCCCCAGTCACTCCTTCGTGGAGCCGTGTACCCAAGGGCTGCGGTGGCTCATCCTCTCTCTCAAGCAGCAGCAGCTTCTAGACTGTCCGAGTTCGCATGCACAGGAGTCACTGGCAGAGCATCTGGGCTCCCTGGACAGTCCCGGGGGGGGTCACCCAGAAGAGCCCCCATTCCTGATATTACGACTGGGACTCCACAGAGCCAATGCCTTGAGCTTAAAGCAGGCGTCACTCTTACATGACTGCACAGCATATGTGCCTAAATCCCCTCTCCATTGCGACTGCCTGTGCCTGGTTCTGCCAGGGTTCTCTCCTTGCTGTCATCGGAGCGGTGAAAGGAGAGGCTCAGATCCCTGCTTCTACAGACCTGCAGCCAGAAAGCAAGAGCAGCTCTTCACCCGAGCTGGGAGAGCAGCGGACAGCCCAGGGAAGGCAGAAGAGCCGGCTCTCTTGGGCCAGGCTAGTTTTCAAGTCAGAGGAGGATGTGAGGATGTAGCAGTTAGTGGCAGAGGGAACATGGGGGCACTAGCTGGAAAAGCGCACGTGTATCAGAAACATTCCCCTCAATGCCTTCCAAATGCAAACATCCACCCAACAGCTGTCCAGCAACTTGGTGTCTGCTTCTGCATGGGCAGGGCGGGGCCAGCCTCCCCACCCCTCAGCCTGCCTTGATGCTGAACTGCTGGGCTACAGCTAGGGTGGGAAGACTCTTCAGTCCTCTTGCTGTCTGCCAGTAGGGCCAGCTGCACCAGCTGCATCACGCCCAACCTAGTGCACCCAGCTACTAAGGAACAAAAAGGGTTTTCCCCAGAGGAGGGCATCGTCATGGGCAGAGCTGGTAGCACTGTCTGTGGTGAAGGTTGCCCATCACTTATACCACCCTGGTTTCAGTGAATTATAACTTTGCCATGTTTTAACTGTTCAGGCTGAAATTCCCCATGCCAAAAGTTTCGAAGGTTTCTGCTAAAATCGTTCAGCCATTCCCAGGAACGAGTTCAAGGGACAATATGGTGCTTTGACCATGTTGAAACATGATTACAACTCTATGCTGGCCCCATGTTTTGGAGGAAGGGCTTGGAATTTGGCAGGAGAGCTGCCGTGGTGTCAAGAGGGTGCTGTTTGCTGCCCCTGGAAAAATTCACTCCAGTTAGGTCATTATGAGCTTCTAAAAAATCTTCTGTGTCTCATTACCCTCTAGGAGTGTACCGCATACTACTACCGGTTAATCCTTTGCTCAAATGGCAGAGCTCTGTGTAGTGGAACTAAAGGACCAGACACTGTTCCTAATCCAAGCTGTAGTCAGCATAGTGGCACATGATGGAATTTTTGTTTGTTTTTAAATTAGGAAATTAAACAAAAAAAGCTATGGCAAGGCAAGGCCCTCCAAAGTTAGAAAATGCAGGAATTAAGGGTTCTTGTGCAACTTCAATTCAGCCTCCTTTTGCATCTGCATTATACCATCTTTAATTACATAAGCCCGCACTATTTGTTCCCACCAGATCTTTGTATCATTCAGTGCTCTGGACGGACATTGCTCTGAGGTTGGACTCTGTATGAGCACTGCCTCAGTTGTTACAACCATTGGAAAGTGTGCCGTGAGTGAGGCGGGGACTGCAGGAAGAGGAAGGACAGTCTCATGGCTAAGGACGTAAGAATGGCTACACTGCATCATAGCAATGGTCCATCTTGCCCGGTATCCTGTCTTCCAAGAGTGGCCAACGCCAGATGCTTGAGAGAGAATGAACA
Organism: Chelonia mydas; assembly: GCF_015237465.2. NCBI lineage: Eukaryota > Metazoa > Chordata > Testudines > Cheloniidae > Chelonia > Chelonia mydas. Next base: position 24,328,458 of record NC_051257.2, read on the forward strand.
GGGTGTCACGGACTTACAGGTCGTGCCCACTCTTGGCCCCGTGCGGTCTGTGGGGGGAACAGCCCTTCTCGGGGGTGTGACAGCCCTTCTCGGGGGTCCACTCTCTCTTTGGGGTTAAGCCCCTCCACCTCCTGGAGCCGCACCTCTCCGAGCCTTAGCACACCTGTTTCTCGACGTGGGCCCCCTCAGGGAGTCCACTCGCTCTAGATCCCCGGAGCCTGCGCTCCTAGAGGGAATACTGCAACCCTGTTCTCTAGATGACTCTCAGCCAGCATAAAACAGGAGGGTTTATTGAGCGTTTGAACACAGCCCAGGAAACTCTCAGGGCCCTCAGGCCTGGCCTCCCTCAGCACAGCACATCCCAGTCTCCCCTGCATCCAGGTGGGCTCTGTCTGCTCCCTCTCTCCAGCCCCGAGCCCCCCTGCTTTCCAGCTGGGCATCTGATATCACCAGCCCCAAGCCCCACCTCTGTCCATTGTCTTCTATCCAGGTAAACAAGGTTGCCTGGGCCTCCTCTCCTCTCTTCTGGCCTCCTCTGGCTAGAACCGGCTGGTCAGGTCACCAGGGTCCTCTCTTTACAGCCCATTGTCCTCCCACTGGCCAAAACGGGCTGTGACTCCTGAGCTGGGCCTCCCAGTCGCCAGGTCACCAGTCGCTGGGGTCTCCATTCTCTCTGTAACAACAAACTCCCGCTCCCATCACCTCATTAAACCAGTAACACCCAGGGAAACTGAGTCCCACCCCCCCTGCATGCAAACCATTGGAAAAAACAAGAACATCCCCCACTTCGTCACATCTCTCCCGCCTTCGAGTCTGAACTGAGCTGGGTCAATTAACCAGTGACCTGGGGAAGCTCAGGGCCCCTGCCCCATGAGAAAGCATCGGCTGTAATGTTGGCACTCCCCCTCACATGGACCAGCTCCATGTCATAACCCTGGAGGAGCAGGCTCCATGTCAGCAGCTTGGCATTAGCCCCTTTCATCTGGTGCAGCCACGGCAGGAGCGAAGGGTCGGTGTACACTGTGAAGTGCTGCCCAAATAGATACGGCTGCAGTTTTTTAAGGGCCCATGCCATGGCCAGGCACTCCTTCTCGATGGCTGCACAGTGCACAGGGCAGCAGCTTCTTGCTCAGGTACACGATGGGATGTCTCTCCCCCTTAGCATCAGTTTGCATCAGCACCGCACCCAGCCCCATGTCTGAGGCGTCGGTGAATGCCAGGAAGGTTTTGTTAAAATCTGAGTTTACCAGCACCGAGCTTTGGATAAGTGCCCCCTTCAGCACACAGAGAGCCTGTGACACTGCTCAGTCCAGACCACCTTGTCCAGCTTTCCCTTCCTACAGAGCTCCGTGAGGGGAGCTGCCAGGGAGCTAAAGTGATAGTATCCTGCCATCCCAATGAAAGCCTGGACCTGCTTCTTAGTCTGGGGAGCAGGCCAGTCCTTGATTGCCTCCACTTTGGCTGGCTCCGGCTCCAGCTTCAGGTGGCCACTCCCCACCTCTTGGCCCAGGTTTGACACCTCTGCCATCCCCTCTTTGCACTTTTCAGCTTTTATGGTCAGTCCTGCATCGTGGAGGCGACCCAGCACCCTCTTCACCTGGGACACATGGTCTTCCCAGGACTGGCTAAAGACACAGATATCGTCAATGTATGCTACAGCAAAGCCCTTCACCCCCCTGAGCAACTGACCCACCAGGCGCTGGAAGGTGGCAGGTGCCCCCTTGAGGCCGAAAGGCAGGACCAGGAACTCAAAGAGCCCTACTGGGGGGGTGAAGGCAGACTTCGCCCTGGCCTCTGGGTCCAAAGGCACCTGCCAGTAGCCTTTGGTAAGATCCATGGTAGTGAGGTACCAGGCGCCCCCCAACTTGTCTAGGATCTCATCAGTCCTAAGCATGGGGTAGGCATCGGACACGGTGATGGCACTGAGCTTCTGATAGTCCACACAGAATCAGATCAACCCGTCTTCCTTGGGGACCAGCACCACGGGCGAGGCCCAGGGGCTGAAGGATGGCTGGATCACCCCTAAAGCCAGCATGTCCCTGACCTCTCTCTCCAGGTTCTGGGCTGTTTTCCCAGTGACCCTGAATGGGAAACACCTGATGGGAGGGTTGGCTCCCGTCTCCACCCGGTGAACAGCCAGGTTAGTGAGCCCAGGCCGGTTGGAGAACAGCTGCCGGTATGAAGGCAGCGTCTCTCTGATCTCGGCCTACTGGGCAGGGGTGAGTGGGTCTGAGAGGGGAATTGACTCCAGCGAGGGGTCAGCCCCCACCTCAGGGAGGAGTCCCACCAGGGTTTCCTCTCCCTTCTCCTCCCCCTGCCCCCACACAGCCAGCACCGACTTCTTCCAGTCCCAATACGGTTTCATCATGTTGACATGATACACCTGGCGGCAGTGAGCCCAGTTGGACAGTTTCACTACATAGTTCACTTCGTTTACCTGTCTGATGACCTTGAAGGGGCCGTCCCAGGCAGCTTGCAGCTTGTTCCTCCTCACGGGGATGAGGAGCATCCCCTGGTCCCCGGTGGCATAGGAGCAGGCACGTTCTGAGCGGTCGTACCAGACCTTCTGCTTCCTCTGCGCCCTGGCTAGGTTTCCCCTGGCCCAGCCCATGAGCTCCACAAGCTTTTCCTGGAAGATCAGGACATGCTCCACCACTGATTCTCCATCGGGAGAGGCCTTCCCCTCCCACTCGGCCCTCATCAAGTCCAGGGGTCCCCTCACTCTCCTCCCATACAGCAACTCGAAGGGGAAAACCCTGTGGACTCCTGGGGCACTTCCCTGTAGGCGAACAGCAGGTGGGGTAAATACTTGTCCCAGTCCTGTGGGTGCTGGTCCATAAAGGTTTTCAGCATCATCTTTAGGGTCCCATTGAACCTCTCCACCAGCCTGTTGCACTGAGGGTGGTACACCGAGGCCCAGGTGTGTCAGACCCCACACTTCTCCCACAAGCACTGGAGCAGGGCTGACATGAAGTTAGACCGCTGGTCTGTAAGGACCTCCTTGGGGAACCCCACCCTGCTGAAAATGGTCATCAGTGCGTCTGCCACGGTGTCTGGCTGGAGAGAGGACAGGCCCCTGCCTCGGGGTAGCGCGTAGCGAAATCTACCACCACCAGAATGTATTTCTTCCCCAACCGGGTGGCTCTGCTGAGGGGCTCATTATGTCCATGGCCACCCTCTGGAAAGGCTCCTCTCTGATGGGCGGAGGTCTCAGAGAGGCTTTAGACGTATCCTGGGCCTTCCCCGCCCTCTGGCAGGAGTCCCAGGCCCTGCAATGCTGCTGGACGGCGTCCAAGACCCTGGGCCAGTAGAAGTTCTGCAGCAACCTCTGCCTGGTGCCGGATGCCCTGTTGCCCCACCACGGGGAGATCGTGGGCCAAGTACCACAGTCTGCGGCGGTACCTCTGGGGAACCATCAACTGCCTCCTGGCTTTCCAAGGTTCAGTTTGCCCCGAACCAGCCCATTCCCGGTACAGGAATCCCTTCTCCCACAGGAATCTCTCCCGGCAGTCCTCCTGATGGGATCGGGCACCCAGCTAGGGACCTCAGCTTCTCCAAGGAGGGATCCTCCTGCAGCTCCATCTGGAATTCAGCTGCTGGGTTTGAGGATACAGCCCTGGCTGGCAGCGCCTCAGTTTCCCCACCTTGGGACAGAGACTCCGGCCCAGCCTTGTATAACGATGCTAGTTCTGGCGGGACCCAACTGAGAGTGCCAATTCTGGACAAACTGCTTAGAGCAGGGCAGTTACAGCCCCAGGCTGGGGTTTCTATGCACACCAAGGCAAACCAAACCAGCCAGACAGAAGACTTTGGTTTTACCCCACTGGCTAACCACAAGTCACACAAGCAATTCCCTTAGACACTCCAGTTTACCAATATCACCACCAGTGCCACTCATTATGGGGACGAATGGTTATGAAAACCAATACCCCAGTGAAAGAAAAAAAGTTCTCTCGATCCCAAAGGACCAAGCCCCACACCCAGGTCAATATACAAATCAGATCTTACCCACAAATCACACTGTTGCCAATCCTTTAGAATCTAAAATCTACAGGTTTATTCATAAAGGGAAAAAGATAGAGATGAGAGCTAGAATGGGTTAAACGGAATCAATGACATCCAGTAATGGCCAAGTTCTTGGTTCAGGCTTGCAGCAGAGATGGAATAAACTGCAGGTTCAAATCAAGTCTCTGGAGAACATCCCCAGCTGGGATGGGTCTTTCAGTCCTTTGTTTAGAGCTTCCATTTGTAGCCAAGTCCCTCCAGAGGTATGAAGCAGGATTGAAGACAAGATGGACGAGCTGCAGCAGCTTTTTATAGTCTCTTGCCATGTGGTCTCTTTCTTTGTCCCAAGGACGAGCTGCCCAGCACATGGCCTGGAAAACCCTCAGAGTTCTGTCCATAGGCAGGTCCCTGCACACCTTGCTGAGTCGCAAGGCGTGTCTGCCTTCTCTCAGTGGGTCAGTTGTATAACTGATGGTCCTTAATGGGCCATCAACAGGCTAGGCAGAGCTGACACCAACTTGTCTGGGGTGTCACCCAGAAGCATAGCACAAGTTTGAAATACAGACAGTATAGAGGCAATATTCATAACTTCAACTACAAAAATGATACACACATATAGACTGCATAATCATAACCAGAAAACCATAACCTGGTCTTAGACACCTCATTTGTCCACCTTTATAAAAGATTTGGTGCCACCATAGGACCTTGGTTGCAACAATGATCTATACGGTCCCGGATTATGTCAATAACGTCATACCCTGTCAAGCCCTACCCTCGGTGCTTCGGTCCCCCCCTTCGGGAGGTCCCGCATCCCTCGCTGGCTCTGGCTCCGGGTAAGAACCAGGGCTCTCTGAGTGCCATCCGCCCAGTTCTCCAAGTCATTACCCATTAGCACCTCAGTAGGCAGGTGATCATGCATCCTGAACTCTTTGGGTCCCTCCTTAGCGCCCATTTCAGGTGTATCCTCACTACAGGCACCTTGACAGGGAGCCCGAACTCTCCCCTCTGGGTCATGTAGACATCGGTCACTAGCTGGTCTGGGCCCACCACCTTGGACCACGCCAGTGTCACCTCTGCGCCTGTGTCCTGGAACCCCTGGACACTCCTTCCCCCCACCTCAATGGGGATGATGTGGCGATTGTCCCCCGGGGCCTGTCCCACGTTCCACCGGTGGATTGAGTACGGGTGCTCTGGACCTGGGACCCCTCCTTCCTCTGTTGGCCTGGCCTCGTGATCCCTTCCCCCGGCACAGCCCTATCGACTGCAGCCCCCTGGACCAGCAGTGCCCTGTCTCGGTGTGCTTCCACCCAGTTGACACCCCGCGGGTTCTGCTTGGCTGCCATTTCTTTCATCTTCAAGCATTGTGCCACCTTGTGTCCCTTTGGCCACAGTAATTACATTTCAGCTCCCACGATGGGGGTTGGCCTGTCCCAGCACTCACAGGCACCCCTGAGTTGGGCTTCCTGGAGTCCCACCTTTGAGAAGTCTTTGGGTGACTCCCCTTCTGAGCCCCAGATGTGGGTCCCTCCTGCCCCAGATCTGCTGTCCACAAACTCATCTGCCAGTGCACCTGGCTGATCTTTGGGCTTCCTGTCCACTAACCAGATCTTCAGGTCTGGAGGGCAGATGTCCTACAGCTGCTCCAACCCCACCAGGCGATACACATCCTCTAAGGTAGTGGTCCCTGCGCCCTTCCCCCACTTGCGGAGATATTCCCCCAGCAGGTTGGCGACCTCCTTGTAAGTGACACCTGGGGTCTTGCGTACACCCTGGAATCATTTCCCATACGCCTCGGGGGTCAGTTCAAACTTCAGCAGGAAAGCCTGTTTGAACAGGTCATAGTCCCCCATCTCAATACCATCCATTTGGCTGAACACCGCTCTGGCCTGCGGACCCAGCAGGGGGTCAGACAGTGAAGCCTGTCTGCGGGGTCAGTCTGGTTCAGATCACAAGCCTTCTCAAAGGCTGTGAGGTAGGCATCAATATCCCCCCCCCTTGAACTGAGGCAGCAGTTTTCTGTCTAGATTCCCCACCCCCACAAAACTGGTGCCCTGGGGCCCTTCCCCACTTACCCCCCAGCAGGCCCTCTTGGCCCACCACTCCTCCAACTCCAACTCGTGCTACTGCTGTTCTGCACAGTCCACCAGCCTCCGCTCCTTAAGCTTCTTCGCCTTCAGCTCCAGCTCCAGTATCCGCAGCTCCTCCAGGGAGGAACCTGTCTGGGGAGTGGGGTTTGGTACACTCCCGGTCGCTACATAGACTGCCCCATGGCTACTCCCCAGCTCTCCAGGCACCCCAGGAGCCCCCTTGGGGTCTGGAGTCTGTTCCTCAGACTGGTCATTCTCTACAAGCTGAGCCATCAGCTGCACTATAAGGTGGGTAGAAAGCTGGCTAGATTGTCGGGCTCAACGGGTAGTGATCAATGGCTCCATGTCTAGTTGGCAGCCGGTGTCAAGTGGAGTGCCCCAGGGGTTGGTCCTGGGGCCGGTTTTGTTCAATATCTTCATAAATGATCTGGAGGATGGTGTGGATTGCACTCTCAGCAAATTTGCGGATGATACTAAACTGGGAGGAGTGGTAGATACGCTGGAGGGCAGGGATAGGATACAGAGGGACCTAGACAAATTGGAGGATTGGGCCAAAAGAAATCTGATGAGGTTCAATAAGGATAAGTGCAGGGTCCTGCACTTAGGATGGAAGAACCCAATGCACAGCTACAGACTAGGGACCGAATGGGTAGGCAGCAGTTCTGCGGAAAAGGACCTAGGGGTTACAGTGGACGAGAAGCTGGATATGAGTCAGCAGTGTGCCCTTGTTGCCAAGAAGGCCAATGGCATTTTGGGATGTATAAGTAGGGGCATAGCGAGCAGATGGAGGGACGTGATCGTTCCCCTCTATTCGACATTGGTGAGGCCTCATCTGGAGTACTGTGTCCAGTTTTGGGCCCCACACTACAAGAAGGATGTGGAAAAATTGGAGAGAGTCCAGCGAAGGGCAACAAAAATGATTAGGGGTCTGAAACACATGACTTATGAGGAGAGGCTGAGGGAACTGGGGTTGTTTAGTCTGCAGAAGAGAAGAATGAGGGGGGATTTGATAGCTGCTTTCAACTACCTGAGAGGTGGTTCCAGAGAGGATGGTTCTAGACTATTCTCAGTGGTAGAAGAGGACAGGACAAGGAGTAATGGTCTCAAGTTGCAGTGGGGGAGGTTTAGATTGGATATTAGGAAAAACTTTTTCACTAGGAGGGTGGTGAAACACTGGAATGCGTTACCTAGGGAGGTGGTAGAATCTCCTTCCTTGGAAGTTTTTAAGGTCAGGCTTGACAAAGCCCTGGCTGGGATGATTTGATTGGGGATTGGTCCTGCTTTGAGCAGGGGGTTGGACTAGATGACCTCCTGAGGTCCCTTCCAACCCTGATATTCTATGATATGATTCTATGATATGCTCCTTAGTGACCCTCCCCATGCTCAGCCCTCTCTCCCTGCACAGATGTGCCAGGTCACTCTTATGGAGCTGGTTATAGGCCATTTCCGTGCTGGTTCCTTTCAATTCCTTCATTTTATTGCTGGCAGCCACTCACTGCAAAGCGCCTGCGCTCACAGCCAACCATCTGCGGGGTGCATCCGCCAACCATCCTCTGCTACCACATTGTCACAGACTCACAGGTCGTGCTACTCTTGGCCCCATGTGGTCAGTGCGGGGAACCCCCTTCAGTGTGACAGCCCTTCTCGGGGTTCCTCTCTCTTGGGGGTTAAGCCCCTCCACCTCCTGGAGCCGCACCTCTCCGAGCCTTAGCACACCTGCTTCTCAACGTGGGCCCCCTCAGGGAGTCCACTTGCTCTGGACCCCCAGGGCCTCCACTCCCAGAGGGAATAATGCCACCCTGTTCTCTAGAACGGAGTGACTCTCAGCCAGCGTAAAACAGGAGGGTTTATTGAGCATTTGAACACAGCATAGGAAACTCTCAGGGCCCTCAGGCCTGGCCTCCCTCAGCACAGCACATCCAAGGTGGGCTCTGTCTGCTCCCTCTCTCCAGCCCCGAGCCCCCCTGCTTTCCAGCTGGGCATCTGATATCACCGGCCCCAAGCCCCCCCTCTGTCCTTTGTCTTCTATCCAGGTAAACGGGGTTGCCTGGGCCTCCTCTCCTCTCTTCTGTCCTCTGGCCCCCTCTGGCTGGAACCGGCTCATTAGGTCACCGGCATCCTCTCTTTACAGCCCATTGTCCTCCCACTGGCCAAAAGTGGTAGAGACTCAATACAGGAATAACTGGGTGAAAGGAATGCCTGTATGATCCAGGAGGGCAGACTAGATGAGCTGATGATTCCTTCTAGCCTTAAACTCCATGAAACTCCAGGAGGCCAGAGGCCTGTGATAGTGAGGAAAATTGTGATGGGGTGTATAGGCATTGAAAGGGTCAATGTGGATCTGAGAGGCCAGTTCTGTTACCTGGCTGCACCTGGAGCATGGGCAAGGCTTAATGCTGAAGCTGAGCTAGGTGGTAACGAGACAGCAAGAAAGCCCAGATTAGAAGGGGGCTGCAGGGAGAAACTCTACAGTCACTCTGGGGATAGATAGTCGAGTGACCATGTCAAGGCTGGGGATAGACAGTGGAGTGACCGTTTCAAGGCTGATTCCCCACTCTGGCACTTTGAGTGCAGAAGGTGGGGGCCCAAAAGGATTCCAAAAATTAATACTGGCCACTCCAGGCTTGTATTAAACTCTCAAGGTTACAGCTTTTCTCTGACCTTGGATGGGCAGATGCTGCCACCACCCAAATGCAAAAACCTCTTTGAGAGCCCAGGAAGGCACACTTGGGAATTCCTCCCTGTGGGGTACCCTCAAGCCCTTTCACCCCCGTTACGGGGAAGAGCTGAGAAAGAAAACAAAGGAAATCAGCTGTTGCCACCAGCTAATTAAACAACATGTTCACAAACCTCTTAGGACACAAAATCCAATCCTGTTCTTCAAAAAGGTAAAGTTTATTAAAAACAAAAAGAAAGAAAATACATTTGAAAACTCAGGCTATTGCTAGATTTCAAAAACCCACTTACAAGAATTAAGCATCAAGAATAATCTTGAGGTCCAGCTTAAAGCAAGCAAGCAAAGCAAAAGCATTTGGGTTTAGCACAGAGGAGTCCACTGGCCATAAAGAAATAAAACGAAATAAACCTAATTGCGTCTTCCTAGACATTTCCTGATCTACTGACATATCTGGGGGTTTCAAGTGAGCAGTTTGTAGGTTTGATTCAGATGATTTTTCATACCTGGCCCCAAGCTTCTTACAGCATACTTCCATCCCTGCCTCTGCTTCTCTCCGAGAACAACAACAGACAGACAAAAGGGAGTCTTGTTTCAATTTTTAAAAAGTCTCGCCTTCCCATTGGCTTTTTTGGCCAGGTGCCCACTCACTTCCTTTTACCTATGCATAGCAGGGAGACTTTTTAACCCTTTACAGGTAAAGCAAGTAGAGAACAGCTACTAAGAGGGATTTTATAGCTACTGGCTGGCTGGGTGTCCATAACAGGGAGATACCACCACCTCGCCCCTTCATTTATCACAGATCCTGAGGGTCAAAGAGGAAGCCCGGGGCAGAGTTGGCCCTGGGATCCCCTCCTGAGTAGGGAAGTCTGGCAGCAGCCAGAAGAGACATGGAGCAGCCACTGGGGCCTGCTCCACCCCAGTGCTGAGCCCTCATAAAAGGCGAAGCTCTGGCCTTCCATGGAGAGTGTGGTTCAGGGCAGGAGAACCTAGAGTGGGAAAGCCTGAGGAGGTCACAGTAAGTTGAAGTTTGCATTTTTGGTTTGGGATTTGTAGGGGGAGCCCAGCCCTGAAAGGAGGGGGAACTTTGAGAGGGTTTGGGAAGAAGGCCTGAGGAAGGCCAGGTAGGTGGCATCAAGGAGTCTGGTAGAATGACCCTGGACTGCTTATCCCTGGGCTGGAACCAAGCATAGAAGGTGGGCCTGGGTCCCCTACCAGTCACTGGCAAGGTGTCATTAACACACACACACACACACACACACCCCCGAGAAGGGGATATGGATGACTGGAAGCCCTGAGGAAAGGGTTTATGGCCCACTGGGCCCAGAATTGAGAGCAGCAGACCTGAGGGAGGGATTGGACAGCTGTGTTAGTTGAACTCTCTGGCAGCCTGGCCAGGTGGGACTAACCCTGACCTGGCTGGAGAGCTGAGTGATGAGAAGTGGCAGACCATCACAGGGCAGGAGTGATGCTCGCAGGAGCTGCTGGACAGGGAAGAGCGGCTGTGCCACACCAGCCATGAGGGCCACTCCAGTAGCGAGCGCACTTTTCCTCAGGGATAAAAAGAAATACTGAATGAATCAGGGTCCTGCAACTAAAACAGTATGTGATCACATCATTAAAGATAGTATCATAATGCACACGCACCCGGAGGGCAAGTTAAAGTTGCATGGGCAGCCTTAATATGGTCATTTCCTAACTTCTGAATGCTTGATTTTTCAACCTTACTGTTCTTTTTTACAGCATTTTGGATGTAATTGTTATTTATATTTACAATAGGACCTACAGGACCCCCTGAGATCAGGAATCCATTGTGCCAGGTGTTGCACATACACATAACAAGTCCCTGCCAGCTCCACGTGGCTCCCAGAAGCAGCCACTAGGTTCCTGCAGCCCCTAGGCACTGGTGTGGCCAGGGAGGCTCCGTGTACTGCCCCCACCCCGAGGGCCAGCTCCACAGCTCCCATTGGCCGGGAACCGCAACCAATGGGAACTGAGGGGGTGGCACCTGTGAGTACAAGGGCAGCACGCGGAGCCTCCCTGGCCACCCATGCATCTAGGGGCTGCAGGGATTTGGCGGCCGCTTCCTGGGAGCCGCAGTAAGCACCGCTGGGACCCCACACCCCAACACACTCCTGCACCCCAACCCCAGCCCGGAGCCCTCTCCCGCATCCCAAACCCCTTGGCCCCGGTCCCACCCCAGCTCAACCTCTTCCTGCAGCCCAACCCCCTGCCTCAGCCTGGTGAAAGTGAGTGAGGGTGGGGGAGAGCGAGCGACAGAGGGAGGGGAGATGGAGTGAGCGGGGGTGGGACCTCCGGGAAGGGATGGGGCTAGGGTATTCGGTTTTGTGTGATTAGAAAGTTGGCAACCTTACTCACAGAACCCAGCCAGAGGGCGCTCCCTAGCCCACAGTCACACCCCCTACACCCCCAGAACCCAGCTGCAGGACAGCCCCCAGTCCTGACATTCACACCCCTTTGCCCCCAGAGCCTAGCTGTGCCCCCCTCCAGCCCAGATACTGGCCCCCCTTCACCTCCAGAGCCCAGGGGCAGTCCCCCTGCCCAGACAACTGCACTCCTACTCCCAGAGCCTAGCTGTGGGCCCCCCCAGCCCAGACACACACACATCCCCCCCTACCCTCCCAGAGCCCAGGGATCCAGAAGGAGAAACAGCCTGATGCTGGGTCCTGGGCTTGTGTGGAGTTTCCTGCATGGCGACTCCTTCCTTCAGGGTGTGCTGAGAACTCCAGCTGCCGGGAACCCTCCAGCTCCCTCCCTGGCAGCAGAGTCTATTTGGGAGCTGGGCTCTGCGGTCTCCAGCAGCCCCTAGTGGCGGCCAGCAGCTCTGCAGCCCATTTCTAGGGAGGAAAAAGGAAATTCTGCACAGAACATTAATTTCTGCACAACCTCTGCACTGCGCAGTGGCGCAGAATTTCCCCAGGAGTAACCCACTGTTAGGATTCTCCTGTGAATTTCTCAGCATAGGTCACAGGCTGAGACCCTCCTAAGAGCACAAGGAGCACTCAGGGCAGGCCCAGGCCTCTGCTTTGTGGGCTGTGGAGACTCCCTTTGGGTGGGGCTGGTGGGGAAAGAAAAGGGAAACAATTGTGTTACTGGCCCCTGCCTCTCTCAGGTGACCTTTGAGCAACTCCACAGAACTTGGCCTCCTTCCACCCCACAGGGTAAGTGAGGTGGCTGAAAAAGAGTGGGTGTAGGGGTGTGTGTGTATCATTTCTACAGAACGGAAAATTCTTCTTCGAGTGCTTGCTCGTGTTGATTCCATTGTAGGTGTGCGCACACCCATGTCTGTGGTCGTCAGAGACTTTTGCCTTAGCAGTATCCATAGGGACAGCCATGGCAGCCCCTGGAGTGGTGTGCTCATGGTGCAGTGTATCAGGCACCGCCATCTCTATGCCCTCTCAGTTCCTTCTTACCGCCCATGGTAGTTAGTTGGATCCCCTCTCTCCCTTGCTTCGCAAGCGGTCAGAGGTTGTTCTTGCCTCCTTAAGAGCTATTCAGCCTTAGGGCTTTGTAAATAGTTTTAATTGTTTCTTGTAGTTAATTGATAGTTAGTTAGAGTCCCTAGTGGGACCTTGCCCCAAGCGGGGCATGCCCCGGTCCCCCTGGTTCAAACCTTGTACAGACTGGAGTGATCCCCACAGCAGCTGTCTCAGTGCTTGGGTGAATCGCACGTCAAGAAGTGCCCTACGTGTAAGAACTTTCGGCCATGAGCTCAGAAAGAAGTGGGATACCATTTCCATGGAGTCAGCCTTTCACCCCGTGTCCGAGATCTCCCACCAGGAATCAGCGAGTACCTTGGCATCAGTGCATAGCGCACCCCTGGCACCGGGCTCTGCTCGGCACAGATTATTTCCCTGGTGCCTAAGAAGACCCAGAAGCACAGCTCCCCAGCACCAGGCGAAAAGGCCCAAGGGCCTTTGTGCAAGGGACCTGGTTTGGCCCCCCTGGCCACCCAGAACCACGAGCGTGGGCCTCTCTGGCTGAAACTCTGAGCCCCTGAAAAGGTCCGTCACCACCTCAAGGAGTGGTTTGGGACCCAAGCCCCCATTGGCACTAGCACCTGCCCAGACCTCCCCGACACAAAGAGAGCAGAGACCTCTGCTGGCATTGTCGGCTCAGCCACTGCAACCTCTGCGGGGGTAGAGGAGCACCGTCGTTCCTCTGAGACAAAACAGCGCCCCACACCCCTGCATCACAAATCCCCAGGGCTGCCCTCAAGACCCTCTGGTGCTTACTGCTGATTGCCAGCACCGTGATCGTGGTCCCCGTTACCTACGCGAGGTTCGCCTAGAGATCGACGTTGGTCTCCATACTACCGGCACCGCTTGCCTAAATACAGGTCTACATCATAACACCATCCCCTGTCATGTGGGAACAATCTCCATCCAGGCTTCAGGCTCCTAGACGTCACTACCGTTCACCCCGGTACCATCATTGATCACACCCCTGCACCCCAAACCTCTGCCCCAGCCCTGAGCTCCTCATCCCCGGCTCCACCCCAGAGCCCACACCCCCAACCAGAGCCTTCCCACCCCTGCACCCCAACCCTCTGCCCCAGCCCTGAACCCCCTCCCACACTTCGAACCCCTCAGCCCCACCCCCACCACATGAATTTTTATGTGCACCAATATGAAGGTCAGGTGTCATATATCACCTCCATATTGGTGCACATAAAATTAATTCTGCACATGGGTGGGAAAAATTAGAGGGAACACTGCACTCTACTACATACCCAAAAAGCCACAATCTCACAACTGAGGAAGAAAGTTGAATTGATTTAAAAAACCCACTTGGTTTAGAAGGGAAGTGAGGGAAGCTTTAATTTTTTTAAAAATGTAACAAATGAAGAAAGGGAAGTTGACAATAATGAATATAAATCAGAAGCTAGGAAATGTAGAAAATTGATAAGGGAAGCAAAAAGACAAGGCGAAATTTATGGCCAGCAAAATTAAGGACAATAAGATGACATTTTTAAAGTATAATAGAAACAAAAAGAATGCCTAACAATAGTATTGGTCAGTTAGTAGATGGAGATGGTAGAATTATCAAAAATAATGCAGAGGTGCTCAATAAATTTCTCTCTTCAGTAATTGGGTCAAGAACAGATGCTGTAGTCATATCATATTATAACACTCTTTCCATTCCGTTAGTATCACAGGAGGATGTTACAGCAGTTACTAAACTCCAACATTTTAAAATCGGCAGGTCTGGATAACTTGCATTCAAGAATTTTAAAACTGCTGCCTGGGGAGCTCGCTGGACGGTTAATTTTGAGGTTTTGGCTCCAGGGAAGCCCCAGGAGACTGGCAGAAAGCGAACGTTCAGCCAGCTAACAAGATGACCTGACATCAACTCCAGGCAAACCAGAATTGCTGATACTGGACTCGAATAATAAAGAATAAAGAATTCAAGAAGGGTGATTAATTGATGCCAATTAACATGGAAAATAGGTTCTGTCAAGTAAAAGTGTTGATGTAATATACTTAGACTTCTGTAGATATTTGACTTGGTATCACATGGCATTTTGATTAAACAAACTAGAATATAAAATTAACATGGCACACATTAAATAGATTAAAAGACAGCTAACGTATAGGTCTCAACATGTAATTGTAAACGGGGAATCAAACAGGTGTGTATTACACAGTCTGGAATGGCTCACAACCGTGAGTGCCAAACTCAGGGCAGACTGTCAGAAAGCAGGACAGACACCCCAGCTGGTGGTATGTTCTATAATTACACTTCACCATCCCAGTACCAAACGTGAACTCCCAAAGTACAACAATAGTCTTATAATGGAGTCACAGACAGTCATCTTAGACACCTCAGTGTATTGCCATCCAGCCAAGGTGGACTGCATGATAAATGGTCATTTACATCAAAAATCACACAACATTCAGGTTATACCTTGCCCCAAGAGACCAGTCACTCACCGAGATCGATATGCATCCTAGATCCCTCACAGTAACTCTAGTAGCCAATACTATAGTGAAACTAACTAAAGGTTTTTAGCTAAGAAAAAGGAATGAGAGTTATTGAGAGGTTAAAGCAGGTAAAATATATGTACAGATGAGACAGTCTATAATTTCAAAGCCTAGTAGAGAAGTAGTAATCTGCCAAAAAGAAAAGGAGGACTTGTGGCACCTTAGAGACTAACCAATTTATTTGAGCATGAGCTTTCGTGAGCCACAGCTCACTTCATCGGATGCATACTGTGGAAATTGCAAAAGACATTATATACACAGACACCATGAAACAATACCTCCTCCCACCCCACTCTCCTGCTGGTAATAGCTTATCTAAAGTGATCATCAAGTTGGGCCATTTCCAGCACAAATCCAGGTTTTCTCACCCTCCGCCCCCTCACAGACAAACTCACTCTCTTGCTGGTAACAGCCCATCCAAAGTGACCACTGTCTTCACAATGTGTATGATAATCAAGGTGGGCCATTTCCTGCAGAAATCCAGGTTCTCTCACCCCCTCACCCCCCTCCAAAAACCACACACACAAACTCACTCTCCTGCTGGTAATAGCCTATCCAAAGTGACCACTCTCCTTACAACCTGCATGAAAATCAAAGTGGGCCATTTCCAGCACAAATCCAGGTTTTCTCACTCCCCCACCCCCATACACACACAAACTCACCCTCCTGCTGGTAATAGCTCATCCGAAGTGACCACTCCCCCTACAATGTGCATGATAATCAAGGTAGGCCATTTCCAGCACAAATCCAGGTTTTCTCACCCCCCCCCCAACAAAAAAACTTCAAATCCAGAGTCCAGCGAGAAACTGCTGAATTGGAATTCATTTGCAAATTGGATACTATTAACCTAGGCTTAAATAGAGACTGGGAGTGGTTAAGTCATTATGCAAGGTAGCCTATTTCCCCTTGTTTTTTCCTCCCCCCCCCCGACGTTCTGGTTAAACTTGGATTTATGCTGGAAGTGGCCCACCTTGATTGTCATGCACAGTGTGGGGAGAGTGGTCAGTTTGGATGAGCTGTTGCCAGCAGGAGAGTGAGTTTGGGGACATTTGTAGGACCCGTAATGCGGTGCCCCCAGGATAGTTGGGCAGCCTTCCTAAGCTGGGTGTATAGAAGCCTGGCAGGGGGACTTCCCAGGGTGGGAAGAGGCTTTGGGGACTCTGAAACAATTGTGCTGGTGGCTGGGTACAGCGGCCTACTTGAAGTCGCACCTGGAATGCTGTTTGGACTGTGCTAGGCACAACCCGCCTTATCAGGAGTTTTAGAGGGAAGTTAATGAGACAGGCCCCACAAGGTCCTTGGGAAAGGATACAAATAGACTACACAGGACCCTTACCACCAGATAAAAAGGAAAACCAGTTTATGCTGGTGCTGGTAGATGCCTTCAGCAGGTGGGTGGAGGCATTCCCCACAAGGCATCAGACTGTCTGGGTGATTGCTAAAAAGCTGGTAAATGAGGTATTCGCTCGCTGGGGGTTCCCAAAGATGATTGACTCTGACCAAGGGGTCGCCTTCCGGTCAGACTTGATGGGGAGCTCACAGCACGCACTGGAATAACACAGTTGTTCCATATGACCCGCAGGCACGGGGCAGGGGGAACGCATGAACTGCACTCTCAAAAGTGAACTGAAAAAGGGAGTAGAAATGGGAGGGAGAAACTGGCCACAACTATTGCCCTTTGTCTTAATGAGGATAAGGGGCTGGGAATCAAAGGGAACAGGGTTCTCCCCCTATGAAGCTCTTATGGGAAGACCCATGGAGTGATGGGAGAATTTACTCACTCCAATACCCGGGGAAGTCTCCACATAGGGCCTAACACAGGAGTGGGTCTTCACGCTAATTGGTCACGTTCGGCAGGTACAACAGGCAGTGGCCTGGCAAGATGAACAGGGAGCAGCCAAGATCAAAGCATGGTGTGACCTGCCTGGAGAGCACGATCTACCCATGGTGGGAGATCATGTGATGTACCAAATTCCAAGACATCATCCATTCCCAGCTCCGAAATGGAGGAGCCCTTTCCTAGTCCTTGACCGGCTTGGGCCCAGTCTGCTGCTATTGGGAATAGAGAATGGAGGGCGAGAATGGGCTCATTGCACTCAGTTAAAAAGCACAAAATGGGAGTTAAGAAGGCGGGTGTATAAATTCTATTGCATGCATCTTACAGTTAAACTTGCAACAGAAAATCAAGAAAAGGAGTACTTGTGGCACCTTAGAGACTAACCAATTTATTTGAGCATAAGCTTTCGTGAGCTACAGCTCACTTCATCGGATGCACGGACTCCCCAACCTGACATGGAACACTCATTGCTACTAATCACAATTGTTGCTGTTGTAAATCCTACCCAGATCCCATGATGTCAAGTGGCAAAAGGAGAAAACACGTGGAATACTACTCCACCAAGCTGAGGCAGAGGAGGGCTTTAAGGATATACCCATAGAAAACTGTATCACTAATCCCCCCATATGAATTTGGCGGTGTCGGTATGAGGTGTATGGATTGGAAGCGGGGGTCCCGACCCGGTGGAGAATATCAAATTTATCAGGAAATATTGCATGGTATTCCTTAGGATATGCCATGATCAATGACAGTGGGAAACACAGTCATCCAGGCATGTGGTTTGTCACGGAGGGCCCAAAAAACATATCCCTATGGTCTCCCAGAGTGTATGAACCATCTCTGGGATATGGGGTCCCACAACTGGGATGTGATGTTACCATGTGTAATCATTATGGTACCTCCTCAGAGGAAAATCCCTGGACATGCAGTTGTTATGTACATATCTCGTTGGGCGTAAAGTCTCCCCTGGGATGCTGGGTATATGACAATTTAACTGCTTTGCAGAATGTAACCCTTCAGGTAGTATGGATGCCAAGCTGGAAGAATCCTGATCTAAACTGGCCACAGCCTGGAGCCGGGAATACCCCCCAACAGGCAAACATGTGGGAGCCACTGTGGGAGAGGGTGCAACGAGCACTTTCCAGTCCATAACATGGGGGGTACACCCCAGAGACTGGTGGGTGGACCGAGTGCACCCCAACTGCAGTACATACACAGAAGGGCTAAAGCAGCAATTTAATTGGTGGGTGAGAGGCCATACATGGAATCATTACCGAAAAAGGGATTTATGGGCAGCAGAAAACACAGGGTTGGGTGTATGAAATTTGGGGTACAGCTGGGTAACTAAGCAACTGTAAGCCAGAATGTAAGCAGCAGCAAATCAATGAACTACTGGCACAGCAGCTGTCTGCAATCGCGATGGGGTGGGAAAGGGCAGCAGAGGTAAACCCGCTGTTAACTCAATGGACAGGAGAGCTTGTGATGTGGGCAGGGGATGGCTTCAGAAGGCTAACCTGGTGGGAGGTGAAGCTAGCTCATATCTACCCACATTTGCAAAGACATACCCTTCCACATGGAAAATAACATCCCTGACCTGTGGGGTTAGCACCTGTGTAAAAGTTACCGTGGTACCTTGGAACGGGACGGCAACTAAGGTGGACCCCATGAGCCCTATGGGAATACTGAGAAAGGGAGGAGCTCATTGGGAACCACTGGGGGATAGATGGGGAGGATGGAATGGTATAAATTGGACAATAATTCAGTTAAGTAATTGTTTGTCCAGAGAAAATGTTTGGATGTGCCCCTCCTCAATGGGCATGGAGAAGCAGACTCAATGGCCTGTTGCCAGCGGTGGACAATTGGGTGTGATGTATATGGGATACGGGGTATTCTGCTGGGAATGTACTCAATTCTGCAATACAACACTTGGGAGTATAAGTGCACCTGCATCTAGCACAATTATACATATTTACATGCTGCCATGTACTTCAGACTTTGGTGCAAAAATGGATCTGTGGAACTCATTGCTGTGAACAATCGAACGAGTGAATACCAAGTCGTTAAACTGGTTTGGACTATACCCCATTACATCACATTGTCTGCACTTTGGACCTCTGGTCTTTTGCTCGCTGTCTGCATGACAAGAACCAGGGGAGAGGGTAAAGGGAAAGCCCTCTAACAGGTAGGAATAAATAGTCAGTTTTCACAATGGAGAGAGATAAATAGTGGTGTCCCCAGGGGTCTGTCCTGGGACCAGTGCTGTTCAACGTATTAGTAAATGGTCTGGGAAAAGGGGTAGACAGGGAGGTGGCAAAATTTGCAGATGATACAAAATTACTCAAGATAGTTAAGTCCAAAGCAGACTGTGAAGAGCTACAAAAGGATCTCACAAAACTGGATAACTGGGCAACAAAATGGCAGTTGAAATTCAGTGTTTAAAAATGCAAAGTAGTGCACATTGGAAAACATAATCCCCACTATATATCCAAAATGATGGGATCTAAATTAGCTGTTACCCCTCAAGAGATCTTAGAGTCATTGTGCTCTGAAAACATCCACTCAATGTGCAGAGGCAGTCAAAAAAGCTAGTAGAATGTTAGGAACCATTAGGAAAGGGATAAATAATACGACAGAAAATATCATAATGCCACTATATAAATACTGCATGCAGTTCTGTTCGCCCCATGTCAAAAAAAGTTATATTAAAATTGGAAAAGATACAGAGAAGGGCAACAAAATTGATTAAGGGTCTGGAACAGCTTCCATATGAGGAGAGATTAAAATGACTGGGACTTGTCAGCTTGGAAAAGAGACAACTAAGGGGGGATATGACAGAGGTCTATAAAATCATGACTGATGTGGCAAAAGTGAATAGGGAAGTGTTATTTGCTCCTTCTCATAACACAAGAACCAGGGGTCACCCAATGAAATTAATGGGCAGCAGGTTTAAAACAAACACAAGGAAGTATTTCTTCACACAACACACAGTCAGCCTGTGGAAGTCTATGCCAAAGGATGTTGTGAAGGCCAAGACTATAACAGGGTTCAAAAAAGAACTAGATAAATTCATGGAGGATAGGTCCATCAATGGCTATTAGCCAGGAGGGGCAGGGCTGGTGTCCCTAGCCTCTCTTTGCCAGAAGCTGGAAATGGGCGACAGGGGATGGATTGCTTGATGATGACCTGTTCTGTTCATTCCCTCTGGGGCACCTGGCATTGGCCACTGCCAGAAGACAGGATACTGGGTTAGATAGACCATCGGTCTGACCCAGTATGGCCGTTCTTATGTTCTTATGTACTCACTTAAACTCTATTCCTTTGTAGTTAATAAACTTGTTTTTTTTGTTTTTGACATAATCCAGTGTGTTTAAATTGAAGTGTCTGGGAAACTCCATTTGGGGTGGCAAGTTGTGTGTATATTATTTCTATTAAAGAAATAACAGACTTTATATAACTTGTGTTGTCCAGGAGAGAGCTGCGCAGTACAGGACATACATTTCTGGGGGGAAATCTAAGACTTGGTGTCACCCTACAATGTAGCCAAGGCTGGTGAGAGCCAGAACATAAGAACAACCCTAGTGGCTCAAACATCGTAAGTTTGGCCACCATGGAAAGAATTGTATACCGTAACAGAAACACCCAAGAAAAATTCTCAGAGATATGGAATGCTTTTCTAGAAATATCTGAATGATCCTATGAAATGCATAGTCCCCCCTCACCTCACTCTCTTCTCTATCCATTTCCGTCCCTTTCCATCTGGATCCCCTCTTCTGAATTTTGCTTCCAGTCTTTTTAAACAAATTTTCTTTAACTAGTCAGATTTTTTTAAACAAAATGTGTTTGTTTGTAAGTTGTATAACACAAATAATTGATTTATATTTTAACGATTCATATTATATGTAATTAAATGTTTGAAGTATAGCTAAGGTTAGGTAGCAGATGGTTAATATATTAGAAGGAGTTGATGTATTATGAGAAGTTTATGTATATTTTATAGTGTTTGTTTTCTATATATGTTTTAAAAACATTAATAAATAGTAAATAGGAAAAAAAGAAAAAAAGATGGCTGCCAACCTGAACTGCAACCGGAGTGATGTCACAGAGAAACTGATGACATCACTTCTTTATGACATTACTAGGCTGGCTCATAGCTAAGGCAATTGATGACTGAACAGAGGCCAGCAAAGCAAGTTTTTTGTGGAAGTCAAAAATCCTAATTTCTTAACAGATGGTGCTTGTTCAGCCTGCAGGACGGACAGCCTTCAAGACAACAGATTATGGATTCTGCTCAGAAAGGGTATAGTTTAGGTCAGCCAGCAGCAAAGTTCCCCCGGAGTGCCTCACCCCAGCTAGGGGGAGGGCTCCTCCAAGGCATCCTGCTCCAACAAGGGAATGTGCCCCCCCGAACCACCTCACTTCTGCAGGGGAATGAGCGCTGCCAAGGTGTCTTGCTCCGACAAGCGAGTGCACCCCCCCGAAGCGCCTCACCGCAGCGGGGCAGCGAGATCCCCCGAAGCGCCTCACCCCAGCGGGGAAGCGAGATCCCCCGAAGCGCCTCACCCCAGCGGGGCAGCGAGACCCCCCGAAGCGCCTCGCCCCAGCGAGTGAGCGAGACCCCCCGAAGCGCCTCGCCCCAGCGGGGAAGCGAGATCCCCCGAAGCGCCTCGCCCCAGCGGGGAAGCGAGATCCCCCGAAGCGCCTCACCCCCGCAGGGCAGCGAGATCCCCCGAAGCGCCTCACCCCAGCGGGGCAGCGAGATCCCCCGAAGCGCCTCGCCCCAGCGAGCGAGCGAGACCCCCCGAAGCGCCTCGCCCCAGCGGGGCAGCGAGATCCCCCGAAGCGCCTCACCCCAGCGGGGCAGCGAGATCCCCCGAAGCGCCTCGCCCCAGCGAGCGAGCGAGATCCCCCGAAGCGCCTCACCCCCGCAGGGCAGCGAGATCCCCCGAAGCGCCTCACCCCAGCGGGGCAGCGAGATCCCCCGAAGCGCCTCGCCCCAGTGGGGCAGCGAGATCCCCCGAAGCGCCTCACCCCAGCGGGGCAGCGAGATCCCCCGAAGCGCCTCGCCCCAGCGGGGCAGCGAGATCCCCCGAAGCGCCTCGCCCCAGCGGGGAAGCGAGATCCCCCGAAGCGCCTCACCCCCGCGGGGCAGCGAGATCCCCCGAAGCGCCTCGCCCCAGTGGGGCAGCGAGATCCCCCGAAGCGCCTCACCCCAGCGGGGCAGCGAGATCCCCCGAAGCGCCTCGCCCCAGCGGGGCAGCGAGATCCCCCGAAGCGCCTCGCCCCAGCGGGGCAGCGAGATCCCCCAAAGCGCCTCACCCCAGCGAGGGAGCGAGACCCCCCGCAGCGCCTCGCCCCAGCGAGCAGGAGAACTCTCCCAAGGCATCCCGCTCCGACGAGAGAGTGAGCCTCCCCTAAGTGCTTCATCCCAGGGGGGGAATGAGCTCTGCCAAGGCTTCCTGCTCCGTAGGGGGAGCGCCCCGTCCCGAGCCGCCGCGCCTCAGCGAGAGAGTGAGCTCTTGCGCAGTGTCTTCCCCCAGCAAGGGCGTGATCTCCTGCAAAGCGCCTCACCGCAGCGAGGGAGCGAGAGCCCCCGAAGCGCCGCCCCACACACAGTGATGGAACTGAGAAGTGGCAAATGTTCGGTCCAGCAAGGGAAGTTGTCAGTGACAGGTAGCCATTTGCTGGTAACTGTGCAGCAGGGCCTCAGTGCCCAGAGGGTGGAACCACACCAGAGAGCCAGCCACCTGCCAGAGACTGAACTGAACCACGGCACATCGACACTGGATGCCAGACACATTCACAGGCCTCTTGCCCTCCCAAAGAGCGAATCCTTACAGACAGGATCAATCCCCAGGAGCCCAGAGGCTGCTTCAGCCAGCAAGGACTCACCTCAGCCACAGACCAAACGCGCTCGCAGAACCATCCTCAACCCAAAGGACCAATCAACTCAGACCGAACCCATCTATGCAGTCTCCTTTCCGCCAAGGACCGAAGGGACCCGCAGAGGCTCTCCCCATTCCAACACTGAAGGGACCCACAGGGGCTCTCCCCATCCTGACACCAAAGTGACCCACAGGGGCTCTCCCCATCCCGACGCTGAAGGGACCCACAGGGGCTCTCCCCATCCTGACACCAAAGTGACCCACAGGGGCTCTCCCCATCCCGACGCTGAAGGGACCCACAGGGGCTCTCCCCATCCTGACACCAAAGTGACCCACAGGGGCTCTCCCCATCCCGACGCTGAAGGGACCCACAGGGGCTCTTCCCATCCTGACACTGAAGGGACCCATAGGGGTTCTCCCCATCCCGACCTCGAAGTGACCCACAGGGGTTCTCCCCATCCCAACACTGAAGTGACCCACAGGGACTTTCCCCATCCCGACACCAAAGGAACCTACAGAGGCTCTCCCCATCACAACGCCGAAGGGACTCACAGGGGCTCCCTGCATCCGGAGAGTGAGTCAAGCTTCAGGTGCACACTGCACCAAGAGATGGAATCGATTCGCAGGGGCTCACTCCATCCGGAGTCCGAAGTGGCTCCCAGGACCTCTTTCCATCCACAGACCAGATGCACTAGCAGCTATGTGTCTGTCCCAAAGGATGCATCAACCCAGACTGAACCCTTCCTTGGGCTCTCACTCCACTCGGAGACTGGCTCAACCTGCAGGGGCTCACCCCATGCTGCGAGTGCAGCCACCCACAGAGGCTCGCCCCGGCCACAGACTGCATTAATCCCCAGGGATTTACCTCCTAGGGCCTTAGCCAAGTTTGGACCCGAATCAACATGGTGGTCCTTACTCCAGCCAGACACCGGCCAGCCAGACAGGCAGGCTCCCGCGTGGCCAGGGTCGTCAGTGCCAGCGGCTGAGCCACGCTTTGCTGGAACTTTGCCTATGGAGATGGACATGAACTTAGATTGTGGGTGTGAAGGCACAGGGACCTCAGGCAAAGACTTGGCGATGCCAGTGTTACCAGACAAGCAACTCATGGCTGACCCATCACATAAGGATGAGCCGGAGCGTGCTGGGCCCAGCTATGAAGCAGCAGACATGATCAAGCCAGCCAGAGAAAGAACAATTCCCAGGTTTAGTGCTTTCTTTGTGGGTATGTACAAACAATCTTGGACCATGAATTTACTGGTGTCTCTCAGCATGTACATTGCAGGCTGGGACTGATGTCCTGTCACTCCACTATGATCACCTCTCCACTTCAGGGCTGTACTCAGTCCTGCTTCTGTAGTAACAGCTGTCACTGTGACTGCTTCATGCTGAAGCTAGATGGGACTGAGTGTGAAGCTCTTGGCTTGCTGTCCCCATCTCAGACACTTACATCAGAGTAAGAAACAACCGTAGGTATGTTCAGCCTGGGACCTCATACTGGGAACTGGGATGCTTATAGCCACACATCTCGCCCCCCCCTTCCACCGCCAACCCCGAATATGAGCCTGAAAGAATCATAGAATCATAGAATATTAGGGTTGGAAGGGACCTCATGAGGTCATCTAGTCCAACCCCCTGCTCAAAGCAGGACCAACCCCAGCTAGATCATCCCAGCCAGGGCTTTGTCAAGCCTGACCTTAAAAACCTCTAAGGATGGATATTCCACCACCTCTCTAGGTAACGCATTCCAGTGCTTCAGCACCCTCCTAGTGAAATAGTGTTTCCTAATATCCAACCTAGACCTCCCACACTGCAACTTGAGACCATTGCTCCTTGTTCTGTTTTAAAGAAGCTTCACAGGGATGGAGCAGAAAGAATACACAGTCCTTGGAAAGTTCTGCAAGGCTTTTGCAGACCCTCCAGTGCATCTGGGGGAGACTATGCATCCAAACATCAGGGGAGCAGAGCTTCCATGGAGGGAGCTATCATTAAGGGTCACTCAGGGAGGAACCCACCAGTATATGGAAGTATGTGGAGGGGAAGTCAAGTGAAAGGAGACATGAGTGTTCAGAAAAGCAAGGGGGCAGGTTTGGAACTTCCTATTAATCTTTGGTTCCATGCCAAGCAGACAATCCCGGGTGCACCACCTTCCCCAGAGCACACATAAGGGCAATAGGAGTCAGAATCACAGGGAATCCATGTGGGGTCTCAGACAGTACAGTGTTTTGCTGCATTCTGCAAAATCTAGGGCAGTGGTTCCCAAAGTTTTTGCCAGCATGACCCCATTTTAATAACTTATTTCCTCCCAGGACCCGAGACAGCATGGAGGATGCCATTTTATATCCTCCACACAGTGTGACCTTGCACGTACGGTGCACGTGGGGTCAGGCCTCATGAGGGATGCCATTTTGTAAAGCAAAATGGCATCCTCCATGCATTTTTGACCTCGCACACTGTGCACACAAGGTCACACTGGGCGGAGCAAAATGGCATCCTTCGCACACTAGGGATTGCCATGACCCCATCTGGGGTCCTGACCCACAGTGAGGGAACCACTGATCTAGAGCCGGATCATCAGCTGATGTAAATCTGTGTCATTGTATTGGAGTCAGTGGAGCTGGGCTGACTTCAGTGGGCTAGATGGCTTAACACCAGCTGCAGAAAAGGACCTGGGGATTACAGTGGATGAGAAACTGGATATGAGTCAACAGTGTGCCCTTGTTGTCAAGAAGGCTAACGGCATATTGGGCTGTATTAGAAGGAGCATTGCCAGCAGATCGAGGGAAGTGATTATTCCCCTCTATTTGGCACTGGAGAGGCCACATCTGGAGTATTGAGTCCAGTTTTGGGCCCCCCACTACAGAAGGGATGTGGACAAATTGGAGAGAGTCCAACGGAGGGCAATGAAAATGATCGGGGGCTGGGGCACATGACTTATGAGGAGAAGCTGAGGGAACTGGGGTTATTTAGTCTGCAGAAGAGAAGAGTGAGGGGGGATTTGATAGCAGCCTTCAGCTACCTGAAGGCAGGTTCCAAAGAGGATGGAGCTCGGCTGTTCTCAGTGGTAGCAGATGACAGAACAAGGAGCAATGGTCTCAAGTTGCAGTGGAGGAGGTCTAGGTTGGATATTAGGAAACACTATTTCACTAGGAGGGTGGTGAAGCACTGGAATGGGCTATCTAGGGAGGTGGTGGAATCTCCATCCTTAGGGGTTTTTAAGGTCAGTTTTGACAAAGCCCTGGCTGGGATGATTTAGTTGGGGATTGGTCCTGCTTTGAGCAGGGGTTGGACTAGATGACCTCCTGAGGACTCTTCCAACCCTGATCTTCTATGATTCTATGATTCTATGAGATCTCTTTCTCTATTGTGAGGATGCCTCTTACACAGTGGAACGCTCTGGCTGCCGCTTCGTTGACCTGAGCTCCTGGCTCGTCTGTACTAGAAGGAAGCACTTGTTAAATGGTACAGACAAGCAGGTATTGATCTGCATAAACTGGTTCCTAACTCAGAATCACTGCTGTGAATATCTATCCCACAGTTCCTGGCTCTGTCCCCACAAGGCAGAGAACTGCCAGGTATTATGCGTGGGACAGGAGCACTGTGGGATTGTTCTGGGAGAACCAATTAAGGCAGTTCAGCTGCCTGACCTCCACCAGCACTGAAAATGTTCCTTCTGAACTAGTGCGCACCACAATGGTCCCGTTGTCCTGGCCTTGGTCCATTCAGCTCAGTTAATAAGTCACTGGTTTCAAGGTGCTGTGCCACCACAAGGCAAAGGGGTGGTGAGGTGTGCGTTGGAGAATTTCCTGTACCTTACGCCCAGAGCCTGGACAGAGATGCTTCATCCCAAGGCAGAGAAGCATTTGTGATAAAATTTTAAATGCCGCAAGCACTGGGGTTTCCAGCTCCAACATGTCCCTTGGGGATGCTCTTCCCCGGCCCAGCGGATTTGGCTGTTATGCAGCCTGCAGCAGAGAGGCATGGCCACTCTTGGAGACTGACCGTGCGGGACGGCTAGACGCCCCCGGAGGGCGAAACCAGTAAGGCCATGCTCACCACGCTGGAAACAGAGGGGTGGGACGGGAACAGGAAGTATAGAAGGCAGACACTGTAGCTCGCTCAGTTGGGCGAGATGGACATGTTTGAGCTGCCAGACCTGGCCGATGCTGAGGAGCTGCTCGGATTGCAATGTATCCCTGGGAAACAGAGGATGACCCCGGGACGCAGGTGCACCCCAAGGGGCGGGGAGGAAGCAGCCCAGGGACAGCTGACGGTAGTAAGGCTGTGTTGCTGCCTGAAGACAGGTCAGTGTGTTGCGGGCAGATCCCCACGGACCCAGGGGCAGAACACTCTGCCAGTTAGGGCCCTGAGCTGGGACCCGGTGGAAGTGGGTGGGCCTGGGTCCCCCTAAACCCTGCCACCTGACCCGTAGGGCCAGGAGACCTGTGTTGGTCTACCGTCTGCTGAGCTAGGGTGCTAGACTGCTTTGGTGCTCACCCCTGCCTGAGCCCTAGACTGGTTTGGTGCCCTGCCTGCTTGGGACCTGGGCTTCTAGACAACTGACTCATCTGCCCTGCCCTGCCTGAGAGCCAGAGCCTCAGGCCGTTTGGTGCCCGGCCGGGCCTGACAGCCCGGGCTCATAGACTATTCCTTGCTCAGCCCTGCCTGAAGGTTTGAGCCCTCAAGAGCTAACTTCCCCTTGTACAGACTGCCATTCTAGGTGCGTGACAGCAGAGAGGTGTGGCCACCATTGGAGACTGACAGTGAGGGACGGCCACGCACGCCTACACACTTACACAGCCGAACATCCCCTTCCCTCCGCTCTATCTCATCGCTTCTAGTTATACCTCTGTCCGCCCTCCAAAGTCATTTCCCCTTCCCCCAATACCTGTGTGTAGGGGGTTCTCATCGTCCCTGTTGGTCAACATTTCACTGAGTTTTGCCATCAGTTACAGGTATACAACTCCAGTGAGTCCATTGTTTATTTTGGGGAGTCTCTTCATTGGTTGTGGCCAACAAAAATTGTAGTTTTACAAAATATTGGATCCATATCCAGGGAATGTGTGACAAGGGATCCAGGCAGGGAAATAAATAAATCCAGGCAGGGAATTTGAACTTGGACGATCTTCTACTCACTGGCTGTAGTGCCGGATCTTTACTTCCTGGCACCTGTCATATGAGGTCACAGAGGGCTACATGCCTCAGGTCAGTGGCAACTGTTCCAGTATCTTCAGCTCGGTATCACTGTCCTTGGATATGCCACAGTTCTGCAAATCAGAGCTGGGCTGATACTCTAGGCAATGATGTGATTTGGGACCTCTCCTAAAGTTCCTTCTTCTCACTATGTAGCTCCTATTCTGTGTCATTTCTTCCAAAATTCTGTCCCCTGGTCTGCTCAGTTGTCTTCAGTGGGTGCCATGAGCCCCCAGATGTGCCCCAGAATCCTTTGCACTGGGCGTAGAGCAGGGGTCTCAAACTCAAATGATCACGAGGGCCACATGAGGACTAGTACATTGGCCCAAAGGCTGCACCACTGACCACCCCCCGGCACTACTGCCCCAGCCCCACCCCCACTCCACCCCTTCCATGAGGCCCCGTCCCTGCCCCGCCTCTTCCCACCCCTTCCCTGAAATCCCCACCCCCATTCCCACCCCTTCCCTGAAATCCCCACCCCAACTCCGCCCCCTCCCTGCCCCCAGGGGGTGCAGGAGATGTGCGTGGTGCATCAGGGGGCTCAGGGCAGGGGGTCGGGGTGCAGGAGGGGTGCGGGGTGCAGCAGGGGGCTCAGGGCAGGGGGTTGGGGTGCAGGACGGGTGCAGCGGGGGCTTAGGGCAGGGGGTCGGGGTGCAGGAGGGGTGTGGGGTGCAGCAGGGGGCTCAGGGCAGGGGGTTCGGCTGCAGGAGGGGTTCAGGGGGCGGGTCCGGCTGCTCTAGGTAAATGCTGTGGGGCGGGGGTGCCGCGGGGAGCTGGCCGGCAACAGAAAATAACCCGCGTGTTTGAGACCCTGGTGTAGAGGTTGTCAGTGGTCTTTCAAAGAAGGTGTTGAACTTGCCACAAAGGATCCCAGACCAAAAGGTTCCTGTCACATGAGGAGCAGAAACAAGGATACCGTTTGGGAGCGGGGAGCCAAACACTCTGCAGTAGTCGGAGAAGATCGGTCTGGCAGTGTCCTGTTGGTAAATGAAGATGGAAATCCCTGTATTAGTCTGACACCTGCTCAGCCTGTGCCTAAAGCTCCTCTTGTTGTGACCAGTTGAAGGCCTACGTCAGGACACTGCAGGTCTTGACCCTGGATCTGCAGGAGCCCAATCAACTGCCACCTCTCCGCTTTCGCCCGGCAGCTTGCTCCTAACTGACTGAGCAGGAGAGACCATGGAACCTAATGTTACATCAGAGGGGGC
The DNA here is from genome assembly GCF_015237465.2 of Chelonia mydas. Lineage (NCBI taxonomy): Eukaryota > Metazoa > Chordata > Testudines > Cheloniidae > Chelonia > Chelonia mydas. The sequence goes on from NC_051257.2 coordinate 24,357,349, forward strand.
TTCCCTGGGCCTGGCTCCAGGAGTACTGTGACCTCTGATTGGTCAGGGCTTCCTATTGACACCCAAAGAAAGGTACAGGAAGTTGTCTGCACAACTGGGCTCTACCTGGCTGCTACATTGGACCCTGCCTTCTTGCCTAACTCCTGAACCTGCTTCCTGACTTATTCCTGCTTTCCTGTCTTGTTCCTGATCCTCACCCAGGTCGCCAACTCTGGCTCTCACCCTTGGCTCAACCCCCGATTCCAGCTCCAGCCCCAACCATTGGCTCAACTCCTGACTATGACTCTGGCCATTGGCTCCATTCCCAACTCTGGCTCCATCTTCAACCTGACTGCCTACATCTTGGCCCCGATAGTCTGTCCATCTGTGGCTAAAGCAAATTTTAAAAAATTGACCACTTTTCAGTCTGAAAATGCAGTTTTGTTGAAATTTAAATGTTTTGTGGGAACGTGTTTTCAACTAAATCATTTTGTTTAGATAATGTCAAAATGTTTCATTTTAACTTCATAGTTTCAATTCAACTTTTATATTATATTAAAATATTAATGTTAATGATGTATTGTATTTTTGTTTAATACCACAATGCATATATTATATTTATTATTTCAACACAATATCAAAGTTGAAACACAAGTAGATGTTACTGAAACAAATGGTTTGATTCCAAATCAACAATTTTTTGAATTTTTGTTCCATGGGAAATTTCAGCATTTGGGCTTTTTGTTCTGATTCAGAATCAGTTTTCCCCCAGAGAGTTCTAGAATTTTCCACGGGATGGATATTCTGTTTCTGACCAGCACTATTTATGACTGTGCAGTAGGAAATGCTCGCCATTACGGTGTTCCCCATTGCAGTTTGCATTGGTTCTTAGGTAAGTAGTCCCTGAGTCCCAGCTATGTAGCTGTTCATTGAACCAAAAAGCTTTTCTTTTGGCCTGTGCCAGCATTCCCACAGTTCATCACTTCCTCCTCTGTACATGGCACTGTGCTCAGAGCGTCAGCCTTGTATAGTATCACAGAGCTGTTGGGTAATGAGGGAGTCTGCAGGGTCTTTCACTGTGTGTCATTCAAACAACCTGTGAACGCTGGAGGAGAACCACCAGATCAGGAGGCTGAGTTGTTGATGTCATTCATTCTGTGCTGCTCAAAGCTGACATCTCTCGGTCTGCGTGAATGGCACGTCCCCACCACTAGACCAGCTGGTGTTTGAAAACTAAAACAAAGGTTTGATAATAAAGATCGTGGCCAATCCGTGCTTACCTAGTCTGGGAACTGTTGGTTTGCCAAGGCAGCCTCTGGGAGCAGGAATGAGAGGGTGTTTGCAGTCAGGGAATAACAGTGATCCCTGCTGCTGTTGAAGACTCCAGTGACGGCCAGTAGACCAGGAGTAGCCTGGATTTAGAAAGCTTGGGGAAACTGATTCTTAGTCTCCTAGCCACCATTCGTTGATTTGTCAGATTTGGATTTTATCCATGTTCTCTTAGCATCTGTTTGCCAAAGACTTTACCACCCTACCCAGCTGTTTTACTGGGGCTGTTTCTATCAGTCCTTCAGAATATATAGTAGTGAGCTGTTGTGCAGGCGTGTGTGTGTGTGTGCGTGCACCTCTGCCCTCCCCTGAAAGACTCAGAATTGCTCTGTGTCACAGGCTCCATACTGCTGACAGAGAACGGAGATTTTCCTTCAGCTCAGTACTGAGGCAGTGCCCACTGCACTAGTTCCTGACTTACATTTTGAGGTTCTCTTCATGGTTGTGAGAGCTAGGAGCAACATGGGCAGGCACCAGGGAGGCGCACACAGCCTGTGTGGCTACGAAGTGTATGTGCTTCAAAGCTGAGATCCTGGAGCTCATTTCGGTGGCGAGCAGTGGATGAGGAGAAGACGGGAGTCAGGAGACATAGCTTCTCCTCCTAACTTGCTTAAACTCTCTGTGCCATGGGTGCCCCCTCTGTCACAGGATTGTTACTAGGTATAATTTGTGAATATGTTTAAAACACTTTGAGCTCTGCCGGTAAAAGATTCTAGAGAAACAGAAGGTATTGTTGTTATCAGCAGGATGGGGGTGAGTCATAGCCAGCCAGAGCCCTTACAGAAAAGTCCTGTCACAGGCAGCAGGGAAGAAAGTGTTAGGGTGCGGTAGATTTTTGACTGGTCTTCACAGAAATTACTCTAAATATCTGGTTTCAAAGGAGCAGCCGTGTTAGTCTGTATCCGCAAAAAGAAAAGGAGGACTTGTGGCACCTTAGAGACTAACCAATTTATTTGAGCATAAGCTTTCGTGAGCTACAGCTCACTTCATCGGATACATTCAGTGGAAAATACAGTGGGGAGATTTATATACACAGAGAACATGAAACAATGGGTGTTACCATACAGACTGTAATGAGAGTGATCAGGTAAGGTGAGCTATTACCAGCAGGAGAGCTGGGGGGGGGCTAGGGGGGGAGGGGAGGGAATAGTTTTATTTTGTGTAATGACCCATCCACTCCCAGTCTTTATTCAAGCCTAAGTTAATTGTATCCAGCTTGCAAATTAATTCCAATTCAGCAGTCTCTCGTTGCAGTCTGTTTTTGAAGTTTTTTTGTTGAAGAATTGCAACTTTTAGGTCTGTAATCGAGTGACCAAAGAGATTGAAGTGTTCTCCGACTGGTTTTTGAATGTTATAAATATCTAAATATCTGTAAAATTAAATACAAAGTGTGATAATTGCCATAGTTTTTGGAACCAGCCTGCAGAATTTTCCAGCCGTCTAATCTGTTCATGAGTATAGGATGGTTTTATGCACCTACAGAAAGGCGTTCATTGGGGGTGGAGGGATAGCTCAGTGGTTTGAGCATTGGCCTGTTAAACCCAGGGTTGTGAGTTCAGTCCTTGAGGGGGCCATTTAGGGATGTGGGGCAAAATTGGGGATTGGCCCTGCTTTGAGCAGGGGGTTGGACTAGATGACCTCCTGAGGTCCCTTCCAACCCTGATATTCTATGATTCTATGTTCTTTAAACTCCATAGGATCCTTCCGTACGGGTGTGGTTCAACCACCAGCCTACCCCTACTGAAGGTGACATGGCAGCTGCTCCAAAAGCCTTGACGCCAGCCTAAATGTCTGAGGTCAGCTTGGGGCAGCTTCTTTACAGCTTGCTGACCCTTCACATAAGGAGAGGATGGGATGCTGCTGAGATGGCCCCAGGACAAAAACCAGTGTAGCGTCAGGGACAGGCAGGAACTTTGCCGAGTTTGGGATAAATCATCTAGCAGCCAGTGGACCCAGGAGCGGGAGATTTTGGGGCCCTTACCAATTCTTCAGCCTGGCCACTCACTGCAGCACAGTTAAACTGAGCAGGAAAGAGGAAATGTGGAGCAGGGATTGTGCGCGCTTGTGTCTTGCCCAGCACTGAGCTCCGGGACAGCACTGAACTCTTGTTAGCATAGGGTTTTCCATGGCATCACAGCCGGGATTGAGTTCACCCTCTCTCTCTCCATTGCAGATCTCACCAATGAAATGTACACTGACATCCTGTGGTGGCTGAAAGGTTGGTTTCTCATCTCATTTCGTGTGGAATCTTAGATTCAGGGTTTGCTCTGTTTTAATGGTTAGAGCTTAGAGATCTCTCCCTCCCTGGTTGTCGATTTCCCTTTCCCTAAGACTCCCTTGCCCCCACGTTATCATTTCATCAAGAAATTGCAACCAGAATCCCAAGTTGCTATTTTTGTAGAACCTCCACAAACACAGTGTTTTGCTTATGCCTGGCTAAACCCTGAATCACAGACTGCATTAAAGATGGATTTTAAGCTTTCGTGGCCTGTGATCTTTTTGGAGTTCTTCCATGGGGCATCTTTCTCCATCTGTGAGGCATCTGCAGCCAAGGGGTGGAGGGTGTGATCAGGTGCTGCCAAAGCTGAAATTTATATAACAAAAGCAACAGGTGAATTTTGGCTGGTATCTAAACCCAGCAATACACCTCCAGCCTGCTGAGCTTTCAGACAATGGAGGGTGGCTGCCCTGCTGGGTAGGATGTGGGGTGACAGCAGAGAGCAGCTTCCCCGCAGGTGCCCCTTGGTTCTCTGTTTGACCCATCAGCAGCTGCCTGGGTGTTCTGGGGGGGCATGTCGCTGAGTAGTGCAGTAACCTGTATTCGTCTCTTTCCTTCCCTCCTGCTCCTATTCTCCACCTGCTTCCAAATCCTCACACTTCTCCCTGCACATGGCTCCTCTGCCAAACTCCCGTGTCACCAGATGAAGAGGTAAGAGATCCTTTGGCATGGCGCGTCTCTCCTGCTTGTAGCCCCTTGCCTGGCCTGGCCCCACTTCTCCAGGGTCTTCCCTTGCTGAGAGATGAGAGCTCGGCAGGTGGGTTCCTGTCCCCTCTCAGCTCGCCTGGACAGCACTGTTCCCATTTACCCACCCTGGCAAGGAGCGGGGCATCTGGGCAGCTGCTGTCAGCTCCATGGCTCAAGCCTCCAGCATACCCTGTTGTCACCTCACCACTCCTCCCCCCCTTCCACTCACCACCTCACAACGCCCCCTGCTGGCCTCTGGGCAGCCCTGCACACAGCCCCTCACCTCAGTTTCCCTTCGTGGTACCCCAAATAAACACCACACAGGGTTTTTCCAGTCCCATCATGACAGCCCTCCTTAGGGTCTGACGCATTACATGGAAGTTCAGAGCTGAACACAGAAATCTTCCCTCCAGCCCCGTACAGCGTCTTTCCTGCCTGAGCAGGCTACTCCCAGCCCTTCCTAGCCAGAGCAACTGCCCTGAGCTCAGGGTCTTCCTTGCCGGAGCCTCCCTCCCTCACTACAGTCTCCTGAGCTTCCTCCCTGACAGCAGCCACCTTCTGCTCTTTGTGGGCAAAGTGCCTGGTTCCCCTCAGCTGGGCTCACTCGGCAATCTGGGTTGGCTTGGCCCAGGCTCTCCAGCCCAGGCAAACTGCCCTGTCACACTCAGAGCGAGTGCCCCTGCTCTGCCAGTGCTGCCACGTGTGCTCACTGGCCTGGGCCCTGGAAGACGTACCCTGGGGTCTGGGCACTTTCTGGGCTTCACTGAATTCACCTCTCTGACTGAGGGAGGGAAACCATTGCTCTGCACTTGCCATCTCCGCCCTGGATCCCCCGCAATGCGGGGCACGCACAGGGCCCTGTCATGGCGCTGGGAACAAGAGCAGGATGAACCTTTTATGCCCAAGCTCAAAGGCCCACACAACGTACCGACTTTCAGGGTTTCTTCCGCGCAGGAAACCCTACATTAGCAGCCTGCTTTCTGCCCTAGGTTACAGAGGGGTGGGCAGGCTCCGAATCACCCTGACAACAGCAGGGAGTCTCCTCTGAAGGGCTGCCCTGGCCAGTGAAGGGTTCTGGGCTCTGGGCTCTGCAGGCATCAGTCATCTGTGTAACAGGACATTGGCTCAGCAGATGCCACTGTTGAGTGCCAATAGCCCAGGCTCTGGCTGGCTACAACAGGTGTCAGTGGGGTGTGTGCGAAGCAGGGGGTTGCTCATTGAGCCAGAGGATCCTGGGGGCTGGAAGGACTGCATAGGGTGAGGGGCTTCTATGGGGGAGAGCAGCTGCCTGGGAGGGTGTGTTGTGTGATGTGCATGGCGGGGGTTACACAACCTGGCAGCCAGGCCTGGCAGAGCCGGGGTGGGATTGCATGGGAACGAGAGGACACTGCTGCATGTGGCCAAGACAGGGAGGGGAGCCCGTCGTCTGGCAGCGTGCGGCCTTCCACACCGCGTGGGAAAGCGTCTGCTGCTGCCCCAAAGCCCCTGGGCAGCGAGACGGTTCCAGGGCTAACGGGGAACGGGAACATCAGCCGCTAGGGCTGGTCAGTCACTCTGGACAGTGGTCAGAACAAACACAGCACAGCCTTTGGGTCCTGAGGCTGAGCCTGGGGCAGGTTTGCCATTCTGCAGGGTTTGCCGAATAGTTTGGGCAGATCATTTCTAGCCCAACGGGTGCTTGCTGCTTGTGTTGTGTGGTTGGTCACCTCAGTCCCTTGGTTTGTTTCTGCTCCCTGTTTGGACGAACAAACATTTTCGACAGAAGAACACCGAATAGTGCAGATTTCCCTACGAACGATGTGCGCGAAAATCTGACAGTTCCAGCACTCACAAGCATTTTTACTAATCCCTGGGGTTGTCCAAATGCTCAGGAATAACGAATAATGGTGCCACTTGGCTCCTCATTGTTATTCACAAAACCATCCACTAATTAGCTTTTTAATTATTTGCTCTTTCTAAGATCTGCCCTGGGGCCAATGCTGGGACACACTTTTGTTACACAGAGGATTTTAAAAGGAACGTATAGATACAGTTTGCAAAGCTGTCATCCTTGGAGTTGGATATAATTTGCAACAGGGCTTCATGCCCTCCTGTCACGAACAGCTGCATGGAGAGCTGGGGATGGAACAGGTGCCCACATCTCAGAACGCACCATGACCATCGGTACGAGCTGACCCCCGTCATCGGTCTCAGTAGAGGCAGTATTTAATGGGTCACAGTTCTCTCATCTCATTGGATGTGGGGCTGTAGTTCAGGATTGGGGCAGGCTGGTGGGGCAGCATGGAGGAACCTTACTCAGCCTTTGCATAGAGGGCTTAGATGCCAAGGCTGCCAGCTGGCACCTTTCACCAGCTGTCCCCTTGTACAAAGTGAGGGGAGAACCCAGTGGTGTCTGGTTATCACATGTACAGAGAAACACAAACGCGCACACTCTCACACTGACACACTCAGGAACATATATGGCTACTCAGCAAAAACACAGTGAGTGTTAGCTAATTCTGCAGGGAACAGATTCTGGGAGCGAGGGGCCTGGGGGAATTCGGGGAGTTTAAGCACAGGCTTTGCTGTGAGGCCTGCCTACAAACCCTGGCTGTCAGCACACATAGAATGAGTTAGTGAATGTGACTGAATCTCTAGTGACTACATGTCACCATCTGGCTGCCTTCATCGTATTTCCACCTTTAATCGTAGATATGCTTCCCCTCTACAAGGTGCGCTGTCATAGTCTGCAGGCACACTGCATGGCGCACTGCAGGGCATGCTGTCACACTCTACAGGTCGCACTGCAGGGCATGCCGTCACACTCTACAGGTCGCACTGCAGGGCATGCCGTCACACTCTACAGGACGCCCTGCAGGGCATGCTGTCACACTCTACAGGACGCACTGCAGGGCATGCCGTCACACTCTACAGGACGCACTGCAGGGCATGCCGTCACACTCTACAGGACGCACTGCAGGGCATGCTGTCACACTCTACAGGTCGCGCTGCAGGGCATGCTGTCACACTCTACAGGACGCGCTGCAGGGCATGCTGTCACACTCTACAGGACGCGCTGCAGGGCATGTGGTCACACTCTACAGGACGCGCTGCAGGGCATGCGGTCACACTCTACAGGACACGCTGCAGGGCATGCGGTCACACTCTACAGGTCGCCCTGCAGGGCATGCGGTCACACTCTACAGGACGCACTGCAGAGCATGCCGTCACACTCTACAGGACGCACTGCAGAGCATGCCGTCACACTCTACAGGTCGCACTGCAGAGCATGCTGTCACACTCTACAGGTCGCACTGCAGAGCATGCTGTCACACTACAGGACACACTGCAGGGCATGCTGTCACACTCTACAGGACGCCCTGCAGGGCATGCGGTCACACTCTACAGGACACACTGCAGGGCATGCTGTCACACTCTACAGGACGCCCTGCAGGGCATGCTGTCACACTCTACAGGACGCCCTGCAGGGCATGCGGTCACACTCTACAGGACACACTGCAGGGCATGCTGTCACACTCTACAGGACACACTGCAGGGCATGCTGTCACACTCTACAGGACGCCCTGCAGGGCATGCGGTCACACTCTACAGGACACACTGCAGGGCATGCGGTCACACTCTACAGGACGCACTGCAGGGAATGCGGTCACACTCTACAGGACGCACTGCAGAGCATGCCGTCACACTCTACAGGACGCACTGCAGGGCATGCTGTCACACTCTACAGGACGCACTGCAGGGCATGCAGTCACACTCTACAGGTCGCCCTGCAGGGCATGCGGTCACACTCTACAGGACGCCCTGCAGAGCATGCTGTCACACTCTACAGGTCGCCCTGCAGGGCATGCGGTCACACTCTACAGGACGCACTGCAGGGCATGCTGTCACACTCTACAGGACGCACTGCAGGGCATGCTGTCACATACTGCACGGCGCACTGCAGAGCATGTTGTCACATTCTACAGGACGCCCTGCAGGGCATGCTGTCACACTCTACAGGACGCACTGCAGAGCATGCTGTCACACTCTACAGGACGCACTGCAGGGCATGCTGTCACACTCTACAGGTCGCCCTGCAGGGCATGCTGTCACACTCTACAGGTCGCACTGCAAGGCATGCGGTCACACTCTACAGGACGCACTGCAGGGCATGCTGTCACACTCTACAGGTCGCACTGCAGGGCATGCGGTCACACTCTACAGGACGCACTGCAGGGCATGCTGTCACACTCTACAGGTCGCACTGCAAGGCATGCGGTCACACTCTACAGGACGCACTGCAGGGCATGCTGTCACACTCTACAGGACGCCCTGCAGGGCATGCTGTCACACTCTACAGGTCTCACTGCAGGGCATGCGGTCACACTCTACAGGACGCACTGCAGGGCATGCTGTCACACTCTACAGGTCGCCCTGCAGAGCATACGTTCACACTCTACAGGTCGCCCTGCAGGGCATGCGGTCACACTCTACAGGTCGCCCTGCAGGGCATGCGGTCACACTCTACAGGTCGCACTGCAGGGCATGCTGTCACACTCTACAGGCACACCACAGGGTGCGCTACAGGGCACGGTGTCACACACTGCATGGTGCACTGCAGGGCACGGTGTCACACACTGCACGGCGCACTGCAGGGAGCGCTACAGGGCACACTGTCACACACTGCATGGCGCACTGCAGAGCATGCTGTCACACTACAGGGTGTGCTGTCATACTCTACGGGTGCACTGTTACACACTACAGGGTGTGGTACAGGGACCACTGTTACACACTACAGGGCGCACTGTCATGCACTACAGAGTGCGCAGCAGGGTGTGCTGTCACACTACAGGGCGCACTGCAGGGCACGCTGTCTACCAGGTGCACTGTCACGCACTACAGGGCACGGTACAGGGACACTTTCACACACTACAAGGCGCACTGTCATGCACTGCAGGGTGCACTGCAGGGTGCGCTGTCTACCAGCATGCTGTCACACACTCCCGGGCCTGCTGGCACTCACTCCTGGGCGTGCTGTCCGTCCTGCCATCCTTATGACCCCTCCTCATTCCTCTCTCTGCTACACGTTGCCAATAAACTTGTGGCTCTGGGCCTGGTTCTGCTCTGCCTGACACCAGTTGGAAAACGGACTGGATGGGACCTAATTAAGGTCTTTTCCATCCAGTTATCTCTGAATATTCCTTAGGCTGCATCTCAGAAGGCCCTGTATTTGCCAGTGCCACTGCGCTGCCGGTGCTGCCATCAGCCCAGCTCCACCTGGGCTACAATTCTCCACCAGGCCTTCATCTCCGCTTGCCTCGCCATGGCACATCCACTGGTTAAAACCCTTTGTAGATTTGCTCGGCCTTTCTCTGTTCCTCTTCCCACTCCCTCAATCCATCCAGCACTGGCATCTTCTCTGCTCACACTGTGGTGCCCTCTTCTCTCCTCCTCTGGTGCCCACACCTGCCATCCCCAACAGCCTGCCTGCCTGCCCAGACCTCTTCACCGCCCGGCTCTGAGGGCTCTCTGGGACAGCCCTCTTCCTCCTCTCTTTGTTCTCTGTGGTAAAGCATGCTCCACATGCACAGCCCTGGGTGTACTTCCAGGCAAAGATGGTGAATTAACATCTCCATCGGAGCAGCAAGAGTCAGAAACGTGCAGCTGCCCCTGAACTCCCAGCTCTTATCACAGACAAAACCAGCTGCCTTTCTAGCTTGGCCTGCTCACGTGGGGCGGGACGGGTGAGCACTGGCCATACGGAACTGGAGGGGTGTGACGGGCCCACTGGCCATACGGAACTGGAGGGGTGTGACGGGCCCGTGGCTCAGGATCCTGTTGCTAGGCAATGGGCTGGGCTAGCCTGGGAATTATAAAATGGCTCCCCAGGTGTAACTGGATTCCTGTGAACTTCAGATGCTCAGGTGGAGCTTTGTCTGGGGCAGGGGTTCTCAAACTGGGGGTCAGCACCCCTCAGGAGGTCGCAAAGTTATTACATGGGGGGTCGTGAGCTGTCAGCCTCCACCCCAAACCCCGCTTCACCTCCAGCATTTATAATGGTGTTAACTATATAAACAAGTGTTTTTAATGTATAAGGGGGGGTCGCCTTCAGAGGCTTGCTGAGTGAAAGGGGTCACCACTACAAAAGTCTGAGAACCCCTGGTCTAGGGGGTGTGTGGAATTCCCCGGGTTGAGAGGGGGTAGGGTGACCAGCTAGCAAGTGTGAAAAATCGGGACAAGGGCTGGGGGGTAATAGGAGCCTATATAAGAAAAAGCCCCAAATATCAGGACTGTCCCTATAAAATCAGGACATCTGGTCACCCTAGGACGGGGGGTGTGGAGCGACGGGCTCCAGGCAGGGTAAGAGCCTGCAGTTTTGTACAAATACTAGTGTGATTTTGTACAAATACTACATGGCTCTGGGAAGAAGGATAAAGGAGTTTGAGGTGCAAGTGGTGTTCTCGTCCATCCTCCTAAAGAGAGGGAACAGCATCTTCGGAAGCAGGCTGGCTAACCTAGTGAGGAGGGCTTTAAACTAGGTTCACCGGGGGAAGGAGACCAAAGCCCTGAGGTAAGTGGGAAAGCGGGATACCGGGAGGAAGCGCGAGCAGGAGAGCACGAGAGGGGAGGGCTCCTGCCTCACACTAAGAAAGCAGGACAATCCGCGAGTTATCTCAAGTGCCTCTACACAAATGCAAGAAGCCTGGGAAACAAGCAGGGAGAACTGGAAGTCCTGCCACAGTCAAGGAATTATGATGTGATTGGAATAACAGAGACTTGGTGGGATAACTCACATGACTGGAGTACTGTCATGGATGGATATAAACTGTTCAGGAAGGACAGGCAGGGCAGAAAAGGTGGGGGAGTTGCACTGTATGTAAGGGAGCAGTATGACTGCTCAGAGCTCTGGTATGAAACTGCAGAAAAACCTGAGAGTCTCTGGATTAAGTTTAGAAGTGTGAGCAACAAGGGTGATGTCGTGGTGGGAGTCTGCTATAGACCACCAGAGCAGGGGGATGAGGTGGACGAGGCTTTCTTCCGGCAACTCACAGAAGTTACTAGATCGCAGGCCCTGGTTCTTATGGGAGACTTTAATCACCCTGATATCTGCTGGGAGAGCAATACAGCGGTGCACAGACAATCCAGGAAGTTTTTGGAAAGTGTAGGGGACAATTTCCTGGTGCAAGTGCTGGAGGAACCAACTAGGGGCAGAGCTCTTCTTGGCCTGCTGCTCACAAACCAGGAAGAATTAGTAGGGGAAGCTAAAGTGGATGGGAATCTGGTAGGCAGTGACCATGAGATGGTCGAGTTCAGGATCCTAACACAGGGAAGAAAGGAGAGCAGCAGAATACGGACCCTGGACTTCAGAAAAGCAGACTTTGACTCCCTCAGGGAACTGATGGGCAGGATCCCCTGGGAGAATAACATGAGGGAGAAAGGAGTCCAGGAGAGCTGGCTGTATTTTAAAGAATCCTTATTGAGGTTACAGGGACAAGCCATCCCGATGTGTAGAAAGAAAAGTAAATATGGCAGGTGACCAGCTTGGCTTCACAGTGAAATCCTTGCTGATCTTAAATACAAAAAAGAAGCTTACAAGAAGTGGAAGACTGGACAAATGACCAGGGAAGAGTATAAAAATATTGCTCGGGCATGCAGGAGTGAAATCAGGAAGGCCAAATCACAATTGGAGTTGCAGCTAGCAAGAGATGTTAAGAGTAACAAGAAGGGTTTCTTCAGGTATGTTAGCAACAAGAAGAAAGTCAAGGAAAGTGTGGGCCCCTTACTGAATGAGGGAGGCAACCGAGTGACAGAGGATGTGGAAAAAGCTAATGTACTCAATGCGCTTTTTTGCCTCTGTCTTCACGAACCAGGTCAGCTCCCAGACTACTGCACTGGGCAGCATAGCATGGCGAGAAGGTGACCAGCCCTCTGTGGAGAAAGAAGTGGTTTGGGACTATTTAGAAAAGCTGGATGAGCACAAGTCCATGGGGCCGGATGCGTTGCATAAGAGAGTGCTAAAGGAGTTGGTGGATGTAATTGCAGAGCCATTGGCCATTACCTTTGAAAACTCATGGCGATCGGGGGAAGTCCCGGACAACTGGAAAAAGGCTAATGTAGTGCCCATCTTAAAAAAAGGGAAGAAGGAGGATCCTGGGAACTACAGGCCAGTCAGCCTCACCTCAGTCCCTGGAAAAATCATGGAGCAGGTCCTCAAGGAATCAATTCTGAAGCACTTAGAGGAGAGGAAAGTGATCAGGAACAGTCAGCATGGATTCACCAAGGGCAAGTCATGCCTGACTAATCTAATTGCCTTCTATGGCGAGATAACTGGCTCTGTGGATGAGGGGAAAGCAGTGGACGTGTTGTTCCTTGACTTTAGCAAAGCTTTTGACACAGTCTCCCACAGTATTCTTGCCAGCAAGTTAAAGAAGTATGGGCTGGATAAATGGACTATAAGGTGGATAGAAAGTTGGCTAGATTGTCGGGCTCAACGGGTAGTGATCAATGGCTCCATGTCTAGTTGGCAGCCGGTATCAAGTGGAGTGCTCCAAGGGTCGGTCCTGGGGCCGGTTTGTTCAATATCTTCATAAATGATCTGGAGGACAGCGTGGATTGCACCCTCAGCAAGTTTGCAGATGACACTAAACTGGGAGGAGAGGTAGATACGCTGGAGGGTAGGGATAGGATACAGAGGGACCTAGACAAATTAGAGGATTGGGCCAAAAGAAATCTGATGAGGTTCAACAAGGACAAGTGCAGAGTTCTGCATTTAGGAAGGAAGAATCCCATGCACCGCTACAGACTAGGGACCGAATGGCTCGGCAGCAGTTCTGCAGAAAAGGACCTAGGGGTTACAGTGGACGAGAAGCTGGATATGAGTCAACAGTGTGCCCTTGTTGCCAAGAAGGCCAATGGCATTTTGGGCTGTATAAGTAGGGGCATAGCGAGCAGATCGAGGGACGTGATCGTTCCCCTCTATTCGACACTGGTGTGGCCTCATCTGGAGCAGTGTGTCCAGTTTTGGGCCCCACACTACAAGAAGGATGTGGAAAAATTGGAAAGAGTCCAGCGGAGGACAACAAAAATGATTAGGGGACTGGAACACATGACTTATGAGGAGAGGCTGAGGGAACTGGGATTGTTTAGTCTGCGGAAGAGAAGAATGAGGGGGGATTTGATAGCTGCTTTCAACTACCTGAAAGGGAGTTCCAAAGAGGATGGATCTAGACTGTTCTCAATGGTAGCAGATGACAGAACGAGGAGTAATGGTCTCAAGTTGCAGTGGGGGAGGTTTAGGTTAGATATTAGGAAAAACTTTTTCACTAGGAGGATGGTGAAGCACTGGAATGCGTTACCTAGGGAGGTGGTGGAATCTCCTTCATTAGAAGTTTTTAAGGTCAGGTTTGACAAAGCCCTGGCTGGGCTGATTTAGTTGGGGATCGGTCCTGCTTTGAGCAGGGGGTTGGACTAGATGACCTCCTGAGGTCCCTTCCCACCCTGAGATTCTATGATTTTTTTATTTCTTCCACTCACCCCGAAAGGCCCAGATTCACCCCCCAAAATGGCCTGGGTGTCTATATATGCAGCCCCAGTTCATTACCCATCTCCCCCTCATGCCAGTACTTTGCCCCTTTCCTTACAGTGACTGGCTTAGGAAGGCTCTTTATCAGGGAGAGGGCTGGGAACCCTTCTTTTAACCCTAAGGCTTCACTTGGACGATGGTAACGTTCCTCTCATAGCTCAGAACTTACAACAAAGAGAGGCACCAAAACTACAGCCTCTAATAACTCAAATCTCCAAAAATAGTGTCCCTCCCCACTCCCAGGCAGTGCTCAGCAAGGGTAAAGCAAGCGGAGCTCACAGCCGCTCATGCATCACATCAGCACTGCCAGCACATGGCACGGGACTGGCTGCGGAACACCTGCAGCCTGTCACACCATACGGAATAGAGGGGCATGGCTCATCAAACCTGATTCTCAGGATCTCTTCTCAGGGTGTGGATTAAATAAACCATTTTAAAAAACCAAGGAAACTAGAAAGCACGTTATCCCATGCAGCCATGTAAGGAACTGTGCACACGGCTCATCAGGCGTTAGACCCTGAACCTTCAGATCCCCACCACAGACCTCAACCACTGGGTCTCCAGGATAAATTGTTCTGCCCTATGTCGACCAGCCACTACTGAGGGATGTGACACACCCCTTTCCAGTGGGTTACATAAGACAGCAGTAGAATACTGGAAGCTCAGGAATCCTGGATTCCATCCCCAGATCTGGGAGGGGAGTGGTGTAGAGTGGTTAGACGTAGTCTAGCTGAAGCACATAAATCTGGCACCACCAAGCTCATAGACTCATAGATATTAAGGTCAGAAGGGACCATTATGATCATCTAGTCTGACCTCCTGCATAATGCAGGCCACAGAATCTCACACACCCACTCCTGCGATAAACCTCTCACCTATGTCTGAGCTATGGAAGTTGTCAAATCATGGTTTAAAGACTTCAAGGTGCAGAGAATCCTCCAGCAAGTGACCCGTGCCCCATGCTGCAGAGGAAGGCGAAAACCCCCCAGGGCCTCTTCCAATCTGCCCTGGAGGAAAATTCCTTCCCGACCCCAAATATGGCAATCAGCTGAACCCTGAGCACGTGGGCAAGATTCACCAGCCAGACACCCAGGAAAGAATTCTCTGTAGTAATTCCGATCCCACCCTATCTAACATCCCATCACAGGCCGTTGGGCCTATTTACCATGAATATTTAAAGATCAATTAATTGCCAAAATCATGTTATCCCATCATACCATCTCCTCTATAAACTTATCGAGTTTAATCTTGAAGCCAGATAGGTCTTTTGCCCCCACTGTTTCCCTTGGAAGGCTATTCCAGAACTTCACTCCTCTGATGGTTAGAAACCTTTGTCTAATTTCAAGTCTAAACTTCCCAATGGCCAGTTTATATCCATTTGTTCTTGTGTCCACATTGGTACTGAGCTTAAATAATTCCTCTCCCTCTCCGTATTTATCCCTCTGATATATTTATAGAGAGCAATCATATTTCCCCTCAGCCTTCTTTTGGTTAGGCTAAACAAGCCAAGCTCTTTGAGTCTCCTTTCATAAGACAGGTTTTCCATTCCTCGGATCATCTAGTAGCCCTTCTCTGTACCTGTTCCAGTTTGAATTCATCCTTCTTAAACATGGGAGACCAGAACTGCACACAATATTCCAGGTGAGGTCTCATCAGTGCCTTGAAAACCGTACTAACACCTCCTTATCTCTACTGGAAATACCTCGCCTGATGCATCCCAAGACCGCATTAGCTTTTTTCACTGCCATATCACATTGGCGGCTCATAGTCATCTTGTGGTCAACCAATACTCCAAAGTCTTTCTCCTCCTCGTTACTTCTAATTGATGCGTCCCCAGCTTATAACTAAAATTCTTGTTATTAATCCCTAAATGCATGACCTTACACTTCTCACTATTAAATTTCATCCTATTACTATTACTGCAGTTGACAAGATCATCCAGATCCTCCTGTATGATATCCCGGTCCTTCTCTAAATTGGCAATACCTCCCAGCTTTGTATCATCCGCAAACTTTAGTAGAACACTCCCACTTTTTGTGCCAAGGTCAGTAATAAAAAGATTAAATACGATTGGTCCCCAAACTGATCCCTGCTGCTATAAGGCAGTGCACATGAGCACATGAGACCAGAGTGGGCCATATCAGCAACCTGGATTCTCTTCTCAACTCTGCCTTGCAGTGACTTTGAGACATGTCTCCATTCTCTTCTTTGTGAAATGGTGGATTGCTGTGACTGACTTGGAAGGCTGGATCTGAGGTGGACAGAAATATAACCAGCAGTCATTAGAGGTGGGACTAGAGTGCCTGGCTTCCTGGCTCCCAGGAATGTCCAATGCCCTTTGCCCAGGCATCTGGGTGGGCTTTATCGCTCTGCCATGGCTGGGGAACAGGCAGCCTGCATTAGCTCCACCATGGAACATTTCACTAAGTCCCATGCACTGGAGAGCTCTGAATACAAGCCCAGAGCTTGTCCATCATGTCATTGCTGAGTGCATTTGGAGTGAACATTAACAGACAGACCATTACAGCTCCAATCTGCAAATAGCCTCTCCAATAAACCTCAGACCTGCTACCTAGGAATGTCCCCTGGGAGGAGCCGGCGTGGTGGGGAGGCATGTGGAAAGGAGCACATGGAAGAAAGGCAGAGCACATGGGGAGCAGGATGGAAGGAGGGAGCCCCAGCAAGGGAGAGCTGTACATCAGGACACAGTCTCAGCCAAGGGCCAACCTGGCCCAGCTGCCACTGGCCCGGAAGTCCAGGCTCCCCTGAAGGAAACCTTTCCGCCCCGCTGTGGCTTCCTCTCAGACATGTTAGTTCTCATGGTCTAACACTCACAGTGAGCCATGGACTCAAAGCAGCCACTGATTTGGGTGCTTGGGTTCCAGGGTGTTTGAGTGAAGAGCAGTGGGCACTTTTGATGATCTTGGCCTCGACGATTTGCTGCGGGTTAAGGAAACAGACATGTTTGGTGTTTTAAACATCCTGTGTCCACACAGAAACATTTACAACTGATTCCGAACCGCAGGAGAGTGTTTGTGGCCCCCCGCTGGTGGGCGTGGGCATGAGGAGGCGCTTAGCATCAGTCGCGGTGCTGCAGAACACGCTGTGACCCCGGGCAGCGTGGCCGGTGTTTCAGTTGTCCAGACCTTGATGGTGTGCCACGATCTCCGGTGGCAGAGCCAGTGAGCTAGTCTGCTCTGGGCATTACAGAGCAAGACAATGGCCACCTGGAATGCAGCAATCTGTGCAGGACTCTGCTGTGCACAGGCAGGCGCAGGGTTAATTGTCCCTTGCACTCCAGATAGGACATTCTGGGCTGGGATCTTTCCATCTTGTTTTGGTTTGGAGAATAAAAGCCTTGGCGGCAGCATGGCCTCTTCCCAAAATAACTCAGCCTCCAAAGATAATTATAGCTCTCTAGCCCATTAGCCGCTGACTGAAGCTCCGCTTCCCAGGACACGGCCTGAGAATTCTCCCTGCTGTGTCCTCACTAACCCCTCTGCCATAGGCCAGGCCCAGGCATGGGGGAGCTCGGTCACTGCACCAGGGCTAGAGAAGGGAAGGTCCTGCTAAAAACTCTGTCAGTCTCTGCCCAACTCTCTCTGCATCCTGCTCCCGCAATGTCCCTCACCTCGGGAGAGTCCACAGAGCATGCCCAGGGCCTGCCCTTGGCTCTGAGTGGCAGGCAGCACTGTCTCTCATTCTCATTTGCTAGGGAGGGACTCTGCAGAGGAAATGCCAGCTGGATATAGCAGCATCTGCCTAATGGTTCAGGGCACTGGGGCTTCCCCCAGCCATTGGAGCAACCCACTCAGCTCCACTTCTGCCTCTACTAGGGAGGCTGAACTGATCAGTCAGATCCCATCCACTGCTAGAAACTACACCCCAGCAGGCAGAAGCCCCTTCCGGCGGGCCAGCTGGGCACCTCTGCCCACACCCTCTGCATGTGGGGCGATGTCTCCCAGGGCCCCACCATCCTGGGGCTGAGAAAGCAGGCGCAAGAATCTGTTCCTCTGCAATGGGCCTGGCCAAAGGAAGGCACATTCCTGCAGCCCCCCAAGGCCTGGGCCAGCACTCTCCAGGGTCAGCAGACCCATCTTCTCACGAAGCCGCAGGGAGGCACTGGGAAGCGTGCTGCACTCTGCCTGACTTGGACAGTCTCACTGAGCTTCCCTTTTCCAGGAAGCAGACAGACAGGCTGCATTCCCTGGAAGCTGTGGCCGAAGGAAACCTCTTTGGGGTTCTTGTGGGGCTCTCAGGGAAAGGCTCGCCAGCAGGGACAGTTCTGGCTAGAGGTCTAGGGGAGCAGAAATAGTAGTTTCTGCTCTTCCCTTGCCCATGGGAACCATGCAGTGTGATTGCAAGTTTCCGGCCCATCTCCCCCTGGAATGCCCAGAATTAGCTTCCTGAATGCTCCAAGTGTCCCAAGCGGTGCAGGCACCCATCAGCTTCTGCCTGATGCCTGCAACTGAGGATCTCTCATAATATATTTTTTCTTTCATCCTGAAGTGTCTTTAAACGTGGGAATGACCACATCCACCACTGACGTGCAGCCACCTCTGGGGTGAAACACAGCTGCTGTTTAACAGCAAAAGGCTGCAGGGCAGCATGTGAACCTGTGGGGATTAATCAGGATGTAATTACTCTGATTGGAATTTGACCAGATGATAGAGTCAGCGCCTGCCTCTTGGGGATCTTTCATAATTAGAAGCAGTCTCAGATGAAAGCTGGCACCTGCAGCAGCATGGCACCCCTTAACACTACATTGGGCATCACTTTGTTTACAACTCAGGGGAGAACTCCACCTAGCAAGTCTCCGATCCACACGTGGGCCTAGCCCAGGCCTGCTCAGGTTCTCTCATAGACTAAGGCAGAATGATTGCAGAAACATACTCCAGGCTGGAAGCATCTCCCTCCCTCCTGTCTCACCCTCCTGCACTGTGCCTTTGATCCCCTTGGGATTTAATGCCTTATTTAAAGGCCATGCACCAGCTGCACTGCTGCAGCTCACCTCTCTTACCCTGAGCAGCTTCATCCAGCCATCACCTGCCTCAGACCTTGCACTTTACCCAGGGCTCTGACCGGTTGGCTTATTGTTGGTTGCTTGGTGCTTCTGCATGTGAATTGTGGCCCCATATCTGTCCCCCACTCAGCTGAGGCTGCTAAGCTCATCTCACTAATGTCGAGGAGCAGATTTCCCTCTCCTCCCCACAGAGTGTGAACATTAATCCAACACTGCAGCATTGCTGGCCCCTGAAGGGCATAGGGAGATGCAGATGATCTCCTGAAGAGTTTAAGAGGGTAATCCTCAGTAATGCTGAGTCTCGGAGGAAAGCACTTGCTGGGGGGATTAGAGATTTAGACATCTATATTCTCCTCCCTCTCCCAGCCTCTCCTATCCCCAGAGCCTGAATATGTGTGAGCTCTGCCTCTACAGCCCGTGTGTGTGCACGAGACCCAGGCAAGGAACTAGCTTCATCTCATCACACTTTGTCAGTGAGCTTCTCTGCGTGGAGGGCGAGAGCCATCTGTGTCTTGAAAACACCCGCTGGAAGGATACGGACAGAGCCTTGAGTTCAAGAATACGATTGTCCCTGGGGCCCAGCAGGATGGGGCTGGCAGCACAGGGAGTGGAATGGACTTTATCCCTCGCCCTAGAGGGGCGCCGTGAGCAGGGGGGTGAGACAGAAGATCTCAGACTCCAACACCGCAGCTAGGGCAGGAGCTGGGCAAACGTTCCCTCCAAGCAAATCTGCCTGTTCCCAGTGAGTGTAAGTGCCCTGAACTACAGCCATTTCCTTAAACATTTCTATTTTATGATCAAACAGGATGCAAAATATTTGGTCTGTGTGGATGGCTTCAAAGAAAGACAGAAGGAATAATGCCCTGAACTAGCCACAGGGGCTAGAGGAGCGCACGTGGAGATCAGAACTCTGTGCCCCTCTGCCCTGATCCTGAGAACACTGGGCACATAGCTAGCACTTGGCAAACGCTAGGAAGTAGAGAAATATCATTATCCGCATTTTACAGAGGGAGCTGAAGCTCAAAGAGGCTACGTGCTTTGTCCAATGCCATTCAGCCTTTCTCAGTCACACACACATAGACTTTAAGGCCAAGAGGGACCATCATGATCATCTCGTCTGACTTCCTGCACATTGCAGGACACAGAACCTCACCCACCCGCTCCTGTGATAGACCCCTAACCTCTGGCTGTGTTACTGAAGACCTCAAATCATGGTCTAAAGATTCAAATGACAGAGAATCCACCAGTTACACTAGTTTAAACCTGCAAGTGACCTGTGCCCCAGGCTACAGAGGAAGGTGAAAACCCCCCAGGGTCTCTGCCAATCTGACCTGGGGGAACATTCTTTCCTGAACCCCAAATACAGTAATCAGTTAGCCCCTGACCATATGGGCAAGACCCACAAGAAGGATACCTGGAAAAGAATTCTCTCCAGCTAGCATCCCATTGCTGGCTACTGGGGATATTTGCTACTGGCAGTCACCAACGGGCAGTCCCGTCATCCCATCCCCTCCGTAAACTTACCAAGCTCAGTCTTGAACGCAGTTAGGTTTTTTGTCTCCACTGCACCCCCTAGAAGGCTGTTCCAGAGCTTCACTCCTCTGATGGGTAGAAACCTTCACCTCATTTCAAGCCATTACAAGAACAAGCCGATTCTTCATCCACTCCTCTAGCTTGTGGTTAGCTTCATCTTTCACTTGTGGCAAATAGCATTGTCCTCATTTTATGGGTGGAGAAACGGAGGAACAGAAGGGCTACATTACACTGTGGGCTAGCATCGTGTTTCTTGATGACCGGTCCATGGCCTGGCGCTGGTCCCTGAGATCTCCCTGACACAGTTTGGGAAGGCAGCAAGCTGTTCCCTGGCATCAAAAAGGTGGAGAAACACCAGTTCTTGTGGACATAGATCTGGCTTACTCCTCCCCAACACCTGAAAGTTCAGACTAGAGAAGAGGGGCTTTCTGAGCAAAGCTCCAGCACTGCACCCTGGAGCACAGTTTGCGCTCCCGAAGGGAGGTATTAACAGTCCCCACCCAGAAGCTCTGTGCTGGGTTCTGTCATTCTCCCAGCATCTCCAGCTCCTCCATCGATGAAACTACATTCAACTCAACCAGAGATGGACATATGTTTTGTCTCCTTCTGCTCTGGCTCTGCTACCTTGGCGAAATCAGTCCAGAGCCAACTGATTGTTGGTGGAGTGGACAGAAACTTCCTGAGTGTTAGAAACACTCGACTCTCTGACTGAGCTCAGGCTTTCCCAGAATGGCCACTCCAGGAATGGTTCTGCTGGCCCCATCTTGGCAGATATGACACTTGTGCTTTTACCACTTCCCTGGCACAAGAATGTAAAAATGCCCCTTTCCTCAGTGAGTCAGACTGGGAGCAAGTGACAGCTACCATCATTCCTGTCTCTGCTGCCATTTCGTGTCCCACCTGCCATCTGCACATCAGTAACTTGCAGGGGGCAACGCCCAGGAAGGGAATGTCCATGTGCCAAGTCTCCAGTCCCACACCACAGCTCAGAGCCAGAGCACACCAGCCTATGTGGGGCAGCCCCAGAGCTGCCATGGAACTCATGAAATCCTGTGTTCACATAAGCGAGCATTGAAATAACTCAGGACATTTAACCTGGGCAACTCCAAAGCCAAATCTGAAGAGAGATCAGCCACGTAGGGCTCGGAGTCAGCAGCAGAGGGGTAGGCTGTCCTAGAATCCCCGAGCTCTTTCCATGTGAGGACTAATGGGCGAGGTCTGCACAGTCACAGCACTGTCTCTGGGGTGGGACCAGCAGCATAGAAGCACAACGGCAACTGATTCCTAGCCCACCCACCTGCCCTTTATGATGCATGATTTCTTGGCTGCATGCAGCCAGGTCAGCACTGGCCCAGCTGAATCATCCAGCCAGATTTCCATGATACAGGGTCAGGAAAGGTGCGTGAGCCTGCCACCGCTTCTTCCTGAAGCGACCCCAGGCCAGACCAAGAAAACCAGTTGTGCTCATCTCAGCCTGTTCTCCCCATGCCATTCCTGACAGCTACGTGTGCCCCATCCCAGGGCCTGCTCCACCAGATCCTCAGCAATGCTGCTCTGATTCCTAGGCCACAGTGGGCACAGCTGCCACCTCTGGGAATCAGAGGAGAATGCTGAGGGCATCTTGGTCACAGCAGACCAATCTTGTTCCACGGGAGGAATCCCTCCTGAAATCCCAAAGGCTGCAGAGCAGGCGGTTTCCACTGCAGGAGCCTGCCTTAATCACCTTGTGATTTTGTAGCTATCTTAAGTACTTGTATGCCCTCCTGCCCCCCAGCTGAGTGCCAATCTTTGCTATGTATAGCTTCACACACCTCTGGGAGGTAGGTCAGGGCTCTTATCCCCATTGTACAGATGGGAAACTGAGGCACAGAGAGACTAAGTACCTAGCCCAAGGTCACACCGGATGTTTGTGGCAGAGCAGGGAATTGAACCTGGATCTAGTGTGCTAACTACGGGGCCACCCTTCGTCTGCAATACATGCCAGCATCCATGAATGCCTAGGCTAGTGCATTTCCAACAAAGATTTCATCCTCCTGTGTGGACAGGGCCTGAGCTCCTCTTCTCCCAAGCAGGGACTGAATGCCAAGCCCGCTGGTTGGAGGGATCTTTGGGAAAGACGCTGCCTCGGGCTGGGCTCAGTGTAGCACAGACCTTTCTTGTGGTGGGATTGGGACATTCAAGAACCACCAGATGAGACCTGACTCAGCAACCTTTGTCCTGCATCTTCTTGGCTGGTTTTTCTTCCAGGGGACGTTCTCACTGGTTTGCAATGTGCCAGGTACATGTAGGGCTCTGCTAAACAATTGTTAACTGGGAGATTTCCCAAGTGCTCAGGACTGTCTCCCAAATCTCACCTGGACCCTTTTGATGTGTATGGCCACTGTGATGCCCTCCCACACTCCGCCAGGCTCTGCCCCCAGGAACTGCTGGTCCTCTGGAGCAATGCATGGGGACCCCGGGGCTCAGCAGCCAGGAGGCGGGGCTGACAGGCGAGGGGTAACATTCCCAGGTGCCTGGCTGACTTAGGGGCCTAAGGCCAGTTTCAGGAGTGAGCGCAGCACTGGTTCTCAATGGGGTTCAGGCGCCCAAGGGCATAAATCACATGCCAAATGCTCCTAAATCACTCAGGTGCTTTTGAAAAAACCCCGGAGACTCAGAAGAGAGCTGGCTCCTCCTGTGCGGACAGGACAAAGGAGCGGCCCCCACCGCCGCCTGGAGCCCCCGAAACGGGGGCAGAGTCTGGCGTGTCCCCGACCCCCATGGCAGCAGGCCGGGCGCGGCGGAGCGGGCGCGACGATGGGGAGCCGGGAGCCCTCGGAAGGAGGCAGGTAGGGCCGCGCCGCGCGGCTGGCCAGCTCCCCGCCCCCTCAAGGCGAGCCGAGCCGGGCCGGGCCGGGCGGGGCATCCTCCGGCCACGTGACCCGCTGACTGCAGCCCGCCGCGCCAAGGCTCCCCCTGCGCTGCGCTGCGCTGCGCTGCGCTCCCAGCCGGCCGGAGCAGCCTGTGCGCGATCCCCGGAGCCGCCGGAGCTGCGCCATGGTGAGCCCGGCTTCTCGGCCGCCCGGCGGGGCGGGGGCGCGGGGCAGGGCGCTGGGGGTCCCACCTGCAGTCAGACCCCCTCGTGCCCTTGCGGGAGCCAGGCGCTGCGCCCTTGGGTGGGGGATGCGCTGCGGCAGCGGGCTCCATCCAGGCCGGGGAGCGCCGGGCCGCTTGGCCGGGCATGCTCGGAGGGCGGGGAGTGCCGGCTGGGGTCCGCTGGCCAGCGCCAGGCGCTGGGGAGCCGGGCGGGGGCACGGCCAGTGAGCGTGGGACCGCCCGGCGCCGGGCTGGGCTTGCAGAAGTTGGAGGCGAAGCAGAGCAAGGTGCCAAAGTCTCTGCCCTACCCTGGCCCGCGGGCAGCTTCTCAGCTGCCTTGAAAAGGCTCAGGACTCCCGCCGCAGCGGTGTGCAGGTCAGAGCCCCCCGGCTTCCTCCCTCATCCTTCCAGCCCCCTGCGGGGACCTGGGCCGGCGGAAGGGGCAGGGCAGATCAGCACTAGCTCCAAGCAGTGGGCGCTCGAGCTCGGCCCAGCATGGGAGTCTGCCCAGAGAGCAGGGAGAGAGAGGTGCCATGGTACTAGGCGGGACTCACACCCCGAGGTCAGTGCCACGTTTCACACTGACCCCCGCGCCCACCTTGTGATGAGGCTCATGGCACACACGCATCCATCCTCATCCGAAACATCTGGGGGGGGGGGGGGCAGGGCGCATGCCAGAGAAACAGTCACAGGGGTCAGCCCCAGGGGGCAGGACGTGACCCCCCCCCCCCCAATGAACCACAGGAGAGAGAAAGACACAGATGTTTCCTACCACAGTTCCCAGCATATTCCTAACAGGGACCTGGGGATCAAAACACAAGCACAGCAGCCAGTGCTATCAGAAACCATGCCAGCCTGGGGATGGGACCCCAGGAAGAGAGAGGCACACAGAGATCAGTGCAACCTTGCAATCCATCTAGCTTCTCATACTGTGCCCATCACCGTGTTGTCTGGGCACCTACATGTAGCCCTCATCCTGGCATGGGAGCCCTTGAAGGAGAAATACAGATCAAAGCTATAGTTCAAACTATAACCGTTCTCCTGCAGTGCATACCTAACATGCAGAGCAGCGCCCCCTTCCATCCAATCGCACAAGGGACCAGAAAGGGGAAGGAGTACACAGAAAAGCAGTGACAGCCTTCTGGAAGTGCCTTGCCTTTATTAACGTATTGCCCCAGGCATGGAAATCCCTGGAGTTTCCATCATGTAGCATGGCACGGGGATTGGGGCAGCTATAAGGATATATGCAGCTGCTAAAGCTCTTGACTAGCTTCAGGCAAAGGAATATGAGCTGGGGACAGCCTCAAAGGAAATCCCAGTACAGGATCTGCTCTGTAGTTACCAGGGCTGGAAACACATTGTCCCTTTGGGTCATGTGACTCGTGCTCATTAATATTCGGATTGTGACTCAAAGTCACCCAAGCCAGGAACCTGGCAGCAAAAGGTGACCCTGCTTCCTTCAGCCGTGACCGTATGCACCAGCAGGCATTGGGCACCAGGGGAGGTTGAGTTCTGTCAGTTTGTGTCCCTCGTTCTGTCACTGGGAAGTTGTTTACCCATTTCTTGGAAGGGAAGAAGGTCTGTTCTGGGAGATGGGCTCCAAGGTGAAGTTTGTTTCCCGGAGCATTTAGCTACTGCCCCTTCAGCTGCTGTCCCTTTCTCCTCAAAATCTCCTGAGACCAAAGTGACACCGGACTGGGTAGGAGGCAGCTGATCTTCCAGGCCAGGACAAGGCATAGGGCCAGGGACCAATGCAACTTATGCAAGAGTGTATATGGGCCAGGGTAGAGTGCGTTAGAGTGTGGCTGCAATTAGAAAAGTCAGTGCAGAATAGGTCCCATAGGACTGGTGTTTACTATCAAAGACTTTCAGAGCAAATCGATGCAATTTGCAAATCAAAAGTTGGTGTTGCAAGCATCAGCACCGGGCGCTCAGCATGGGAGCCGAGCTGGTGGTTTCTGCTACGCACACTGACACCAAGCAAAAGGTTCTGCCGTGGGAACTTCTCTGACTGTTGGTGGAGGCAGAATTGCATCCAGCTTGTGCTTTCGTAATTCTGTAGTAAAAGTAAAATGAACAGAGCTGGCTTTCCACCTCACGCAGATGTGTA
Organism: Chelonia mydas; assembly: GCF_015237465.2. NCBI lineage: Eukaryota > Metazoa > Chordata > Testudines > Cheloniidae > Chelonia > Chelonia mydas. Next base: position 24,382,925 of record NC_051257.2, read on the forward strand.
CAGCTAGAAGGGGTTACTGTGGTTTACTACAAATGCACTTTAAACATAGAAATCCAGCCCAAATGAGGCCTGTCTGAGAGCAACATGTTTCCCTGGTAAAACATAAGGTAGAGACTAAGGAAACTTGCAGAACAAATAGGCAAAACTGTAAAATTCTAGTAAACGTTTGATGGATATCACAATTTGGAAGGCTGTGGCAGAGTTGGTGGATCCAGGGAGGCAGTTGGAGAGGTTAAGGGGACGGCAGAAAAGTGAAAGCCCCTCTTTCCATTGGCCTTCACCACAGGGAGTGGTGGGTGAAATACCAGCCCTGGCATTACTCCTCACAGGCGGAGGAGGTGAGATGTCAGAGAAAGGAGAATAGGCAGCTCGCAAAATTACACGGCACTCAACAGGGCTTGGTGGCATCATTATTAATAACCATGTATATAGATTCTTCGATTCCCTTCCAAAGCCAGAAGGAACTACTGTGATCATCTAGTCTGACCTCCTGCATAGTGCAGACCAGATTGCTGTCCTGAAATACAGCATTCACTTGCAGAACGTGGAGTTCTGCCCCAAAGGGATTACTGCCCAGGGGCTCTGTCAGAACTACGTCTGGAGCTATCTGACCTACCCTTTAGAAATATGCAACGTAGCATTAGATAACTGCTTGGCTGCCAGGCAGACAGCATTGTAGCCATCTCGACAATGGATCAAAGGTAACATGCAGGATTTAGGGGCCAGTGAGCCATGTTTAAGTACCAGGACAAATAGTGAAGTCACTAAAGAGGATAAAAAGCAGCTAGAGGAATGTGTTGTAATCGGCTTGGCTTCTCTAAGGCTGTGCGTACAGGTTAGAAACCCGTCACACTTTCTGAAAGACTTAAAATCAGATTGGTGAATTGAATTTATAAAATTGTGAGCAAGTTTCTCCCAAGGGGCTACTGAAGGGCAAGTGTGCTCTGAAAAGGGTCTGTGTAAAAAGATGCTTTCTGATGTGAATTCAGAACTGTGTTTCCTTGCTTAGCCCTGCCCAGCCAGCCCAGTGATGGGAGAGGGAGCTGGAGTCTATCCCCATTAACCCTGGAGAGCTGCCCCAGCTAAGTTAGCAGAGCTGGATTCTATTTCTTCTTTTGCATCATCAGCAGAGTTGTTTAGTAAATTCCAGTGAAATACACCTGTAACCCTTCTGCCCGTCAGAGTTGGCAGCAACAAGGGCCGGGTTCAGTATCTAGGGGTTCCACTCCAATAACACAATGCAAAACCGGCTCGAGCCCCCACCCAGTGACCTGGGACACCCCCGCTCGCAAGCACAGAGTCTGAGTGTATCAAAAGCCTTTTAATAACGGAGAAAAGCAATGTGGCATTATGTTAGGGAAACACCACCAACAGGATTCATAACACAACCCATGAGCAAAAACCCACCCCCAGCAAATTGAGCCTTTGGTTCTTGAGTCCAGCAACCCAAAAGTCACGCAAAGTCCCAAAAGTCCAACAACCCAAAAGTCTCTGTTTCTGGTCAGTGCAGCCCCAGAGTTCAAAAGATTATCTTCAGAGTTTTACCTCCCAACCTGGGTGGAGATGGGAGGGGGGGGCAGTTTAAGGGGCACGTTATGTGGTCCGAAGCCAATTGCCCCACGTCTCCGTGGGGCTCTGCTCTGCTCCACCAGCCATCCTGTGAGCCACTCCAGCCGTCTTGCAAACTGCTCCGCTCTACCAGCCGTCCCATGAACTGCTCCAGCCATCCCACAAACTACTCCATAATATAGCTTCAGACCCCACCCCCCTTTAACACAACACTCAATTATTTCAGCTCTTAGTAATTTTAGCTCTTTAGTGATTTCAGCTTGTAGTAGGGGAGCCTCAGTGCTGGTGCACTATTGGCCCAAAGTGAATTCAGCTCAGCAGCCAGTAACTAGACTCCTATTGGAATCAAAATTAGCTATGATAGTCCACAGTGGAGACAGTGCAGTTGGCATGTAGGACCCTCACCAGGAGGCCCATACCACCACACATTAATACCTATCCCCAGCTGCTCTCCCTTCACTAAGTTTTGGAACCCATGACCCTTGCCTAGCGAGTGCTGCTTAGTTGATGGTGAGTCCCTCCATCATAACAAAAGGCCAAGTACAGTTCCACAGTCCTTGATTCACATAATCAGGATAATAACACTTTATTTTTCCTGCCCCAATAACAAAGAAACTGAGGATCCCACAGCAGCCAAAGTGACCATCTAGGCAGGAAGAAAAGGAGTACTCGTGGCACCTTAGAGACTAACCAATTTATTTGAGCATAAGCTTTCGTGAGCAAAAGTTTTCCACAGTATGCATCCGATGAAGTGAGCTGTAGCTCACGAAAGCTTATGCTCAAATAAATTGGTTAGTCTCTAAGGTGCCACAAGTCCTCCTTTTCTTTTTGCGAATACAGACTAACAGGGCTGTTACTCTGAAACCTGTCATCTAGGCAGGGTGGGTGTGCCTATGCAAAGGAGATCAGCCCCTGAAGTTCTTTTCTACAACCCACCACGACTCGCCACCAGATGTCAGGGTAGCGCTCATCCTGACTCTGCTCACACACCTTTGCAGACCCACACTAGATGAGGTAGCACAAGTGTCATTGAGGGCCTGATTTGGTCTTCAGGCCTTATATCGGAGTGCTGATGTGTAAGAAGAAAAGATGCCAGCTTGATTTCCAGAGCTGTTCGAGTATTTGCAGTTAGGAACGTCCATGCTTATAAACTGTGCTCATTCAATCTGGAATTATTGAGAGATGGAAATGCTGTGCGCTGCAGTGCCATGGGAGGGTTGCTGCTCACAGAAGAGCAGCACTTTGAGGAAACGTGATGCCTCAGCGTGGAAGGGGAAGTCCTGCTGTGGCTTAAAAACTGGTTAGGAGAGAGGGAGCCCTGAGCAAACCCAGCCTAGACAGGGCCTGCCACTGAGCTCCTTTCAGGAGTGCTGGTGCTCGGAACGTTTATTGGGGATGGAAAGCAAGGTGGTAACATGACGTTAGTGAGAATTTAAGGCTCAATTGGATCCTGAAAAGGCACAAAGTGACCTGGCAAAGCTAAGGAACTGGTGACCTGATGGTAGATTAGTCGGTGCAGTCGTCGCAAGGTCACAGACCTAGGAATGTGCGATTTCAGTTACTCAGACAGGCTGGACAGTGGTGAATTGGAGTAAAATGTTCTAGGTGTCCATGGGGAGAGTTCAGGGCAGATGTGCTCAGGGGCTAGCTGTTGTCAGGAGGGGGTGTGATGGCAGGTTGTATTAAAAAGGAATAGAGGTTAATGTAGAAAAGATTGGAATGCCATCTGAATTGAGGGTACGTCATTGTGGGGATAGAGTCATCTTATCTCAGAAAAGATGCAGATGAAATTGGAGACCCGGAGAAGAACAATGAACATGGCTGAGTGTGTGTGTTAGGGCAGGGGCTACCAGGCAAGGAGATTAGCAAGCTGAGGGCTATACCATTGGGGAACAGGAAGAGTAAGAGAAATGGGTTAAGTGTGAAATACAATGATTCATACATTCTAAGACCAGAAGGGATCATTGTGATCATCTAGTCTGATCCCTGCATAACACAGGCCAGAGACCTGCCTTGTATTAATTCCTGGTTGAACTAGAGCAGAGCTTTTAGAAAACCAGCCAGTCTTGATTTTAAAATGGCCAGTGATGGAGAATCCACCACAACCCCTGGTAAGTTGTTCCAATGGGTAATTACTCTCAACCATTAAAAACGTACATCTCGTTTCCAGTCTAGCTTCAAATTCCAGCCATTGGATCCCATTAGACCTCTCTCTGCTTAGGCTGAGGAGCTCTCTAGTATCACATTTCCGTTCCCCATGGATGTACTTACAGGCTGCGATCGAGTCACCCCTTAACCTTCCCTTTGTTAAGCTAAACAGTTCATGCTCCTCAAGTCTCTCACTGTAATCATTCTTGTGGCTCGTCTCTGAACCTTCTCCAATTTAACATTCTTTTTGATTTGTGGGAACAAGAACTGGACACAGATTCCAGCAGCAGTCGCACCAGTGCCAAGTACAGAGGTAACATAACCTCTCTACTTCTACTCGAGATTCTCCTGTTTATGCATCCCAGGATCACATTAGCCCTTTTGGCCACAATGCCTCACGGGGGCTGCTGACTGGCATAGTGGAGGCCAGGAATTGCTCCTGTGTGTCCCATCACATAGTATGAGGTAAAGGGAGCCATTAAGATTAAAAGGCGATGGGAGGAAGTGTTTTCAACGTGGCGCGTAACTAACTGGTGAAACGCTGCAACAGGACATTGTTGAGGCAAGTCACTAGTGAGGTCTAATAAAGGCTCAGCCATCCCGTGGAGAAGAATAGTATCTGCAGTGACCCTAACTAAGGGAATGTCTACACTACGAAATTAGGTTGAATTTATAGAAGTCGATTTTTTAGAAGGCAATTTTATATAGTCGATTGTGTGTGTCCCCACACTAATGCACTAAGCGCATTAAGTCGGCGGAGTGTGTCCACAGTACCGTGGCTAACGTCGACTTCCGGAGCATTGCACTGTGGGTAGCTATCCCACAGTTCCTGCAGTCTCCGCCGCCCATTGGAATTCTGGGTTAAGCTCCCAATGCCTGATGGGGCAAAAACATTGTCGCGGGTGGTTTTGGGTACATGTCATCAGTCGCCCCTCCCTCCATGAAAGCAACGGCAGACAATCGTTTCACGCCTTTTTTCCTTGCGGGCGCCATACTGCTTTCAGCAGATGGTGCAGTAGGACTGCTAATCGTCATCCACGGCTTCCGCTGCCATTCTGCTCTGCTGCTTTCCTGGTGGTCTCGCAGGGCTGCTTCCATTGCAACTCTGCTCGGCTGCTCTTGTCTCGCCATACCACGTCAAGCGTGCAGCCCGCTCAGCTGTTGTGTCCTGGCAGCAGATGGTGCAGTAGGTCTGCAAAACTGGTCATCCAACCACTGCTTCCCCTGCAGCCCTGCTCTCCTGCAGATGCCATATCACGGCAAGCATGGAGCCTGCTCAGATCACCGCGGCAGTTATGAGCATTGTAAACACCTCGCGCATTATCCTGCAGTATGTGCAGAACCAGAACCTGCAAAAGCAGGCGAGGAGGCGATGGCAGCACGGTGACGAGAGTGATGAGGACATGGACACAGACTTCTCTGAAAGCACAGGCCCCGGCAATTTGGCCATCCTGGTGGCAACGGGGCAGGCTCATGCCAGAGAATGCTGATTCTTGGCCCGGGAAACAGGCATAGATTGGTGGGACCGCATAGTGTTGCAGGTCTGGGATGATTCCCAGTGGCTGCAAAACTTTCGCATGCGGAAAGGCACTTTCATGGAACTTTGTGACTTGCTTTCCCCTTCCCTGAAGCACAAGAATACCGAGATGAGAGCAGCCCTCACAGTTCACAAGCGAGTGGCAATAGCCCTGTGGAAGCTTGCAAAGCCAGACAGCTACCAGTCAGTCAGGAATCAATTTGGAGCGGGCAAATCTACTGTGGGGACTGCTGTGATCCAAGTAGCTAACACAATCACTGAGCTGCTACTATCAAGGGTAGTGACTCTGGGAAGTGTGCAGGTCATAGTGGATGGCTTTGCTGCAATGGGATTCCCTAACTGTGGTGGGGCGATTGGGCGTCTATCTTGGGACCGGAGCACCAAGGCAGCCAGTACATAAACCGAAAGGAGTACTTTTCAATGGTGCTGCAAGCACCAGGGGATTACAAGGGACGTTTCACCAACATCAACGTGGGATGGACGGGAAAGGTACATGACGCTCGCATCTGCAGGAACTCTGGTCTGTATGAACAGTTGCAGCAAGGGACTAACTTTCCAGACCAGAAAATAACTGTTGGGGATGTTGAAATGCCTATAGTTATCCTTGGGGACCCAGCCTACCCCTTAATGCCATGGCTCATGAAGCCATACACAGGCACCCTGGACAGTAGTCAGGAGCTGTTCAACTGTAGGCTGAGCAAGTGCAGAATGGTGGTAGAATGTGCATTTGGATGTTTAAAAGCGCGCTGGCGCAGTTTACTGACTCGCTTAGACTCAGCAAAACCAATATTCCCATTCAAAGAAAAGGAGTACTTGTGGCACCTTAGAGACTAACAAATTTATTTGAGCATAAGCTTTCACGAGCTACAGCTCACTTCATCGGATGCAATATTCATGCAATATTCCCATTGTTATTACTGTTTGCTGTGTGCTCCACAATATCTGTGACAGTAAGGGGGAGATGTTTATGGCGGGTTGGGAAGTTGAGGCAAATCACCTGGCCACTGATTACGTGCAGCAAGACACCAGGGTGGTTAGAAGAGCATAGCAGGGCGCGCTGCGCATCAGAGAAGCTTTGAAAATCAGTTTCATGGCTGACCAGGCTACGGTGTGACAGTTCTGTTTGTTTCTCCTTGATGAAAACCCACCCTCTTGGTTAACTCTACTTCCCTGTAAGCCAACCACCCACCCCTCCCAACTTCAATCACCGCTTGCAGAGGCAATAAAGTCATTGTTGTTTCAAATTCATGCATTCTTAATGCGTCACACAAATAGGGGGATAACTGCCAAGGTAGCCTGGGAGGGGTGGGGGAAGGGGAAGCCTGGGTTGGGGGGTGGAGGAGGGAAGGACAAGGCCATACTGCACTTCAAAATTATTGAATGCCAGCCTTCTGTTGCTTGGGAAGTCCTCTGGGGTGGAGTGGTTGGGTGCCTGGAGCGCCCCTCCCCTCCCCCCGAGTTCTTGGGCGTCTGGGTGAGGAGGCTATGGAACTTGGGGAGGAGGGCGGTTGGTTACACAGGGGCTGCAGCGGCGGTCTGTGCTCCTGCTGCCTTTCCTGCACCTCAACCATACGCCGGAGCATATCGGTTTGATCCTCCAGTAGCCTCAGCACTGCATCCTGCTTCCTGTCATCACGCTGCCGCCATCTTTCCTCTTGATCCCGCCACCTCTCCTGTTGCTCCAGCCATCTATCCTCTCACGCGTCCCTCCTGTCCTCGCATCATTTTGTGCTTTTCTGCACTCTGCCATAGTTTGCCTCCACGCATTCTGCTGGGCTCTTTCAGTTTGGGTGGACTGCATGAGCGCAGAGAACATTTCATTGCGAGTGTGTTTTTTTCGCCTTCTTATCTGCGCTAGCCTCTGGGACAGAGATGCTAGTCGCAGCGTTGAAACATTTGCAGCTGCGGGAAGAAAAAAAGGGAGATTAAAACTGAAAAAGACACATTGGCCATTTAAAAGGAGGGGCTGATGTTTTCAGGTTAAACTGCAGCACAAACCCAACTAATCCCCCCTCCTCCCACCCAATTCTCTGGGATGATCGCTTCACCCCTCCCCCCACCACGTGGCTAACAGTCGGGATGATTACTTTTCAGCCACAGGCAAACAGCCCATCAGGAACGGCCATCTCTGAATGTCCCCTTAATAAAATTCCCCTATTTTAACCAGGTGACAAGGAATGATATCACTCTCCTGAGGATAACACAGAGAGATAGAGAAGGGATGTTTCTTGAATGCCAGCAAACACCGGGACCACACGCTGCCATGCTTTCTTATGCAATGATTCCCGACTACGTGCTACTGGCCTGCCGCAGTAAAGTGTCCTACCATGGAGGACGCAATAAGGCTGCCCTCCCCAGAAACCTTTTTCATAGATATTAAGGTCAGAAGGGACCATTATGATCATCGAGTCTGACCTTTTGCAAAGGCTTTGGGAGTACCTCCAGGACAGCTTCATTGAGATGTCCCTGGAGGATTTCTGTCCCATCCCCAGACACGTTAAGAGACTTTTCCAGTAGCTGTACTGGCCGCGAATGCATCCCAAGTCTTCAGGGCAAATTAATCATTAAACATGCTTGCTTTTAAACCGTATATTATATTTACAAAGGTACACTCACCAGAGTTGCCTTCTCTGCCTTCAAGGTCCGGGAGCCCAGGCTGGGAGGGTTGGGAGGGTATTGGATCCAGGGTGACAAACAGTTCCTGGCTGTTGGGGAGAATGGTTTCTCCGCTTGCCTGGTGTGCGCTATCTTCAACCTCCCCCTCCTCATCATCTTCCTCATCCCCAAAATCCTCATCCCTGTTGCGTGAGACTCCCCTCTTGCAGGAGTTCGTGTATGGGGGGGGCAGTGGTAGGGGCACCCCCTAGAATTGCATGCAGCTCGTCATAGAAGCAGCATGTCTGGGGCTCTGACCCAGAGTGGCCGTTTGCCTCTTGGGTTTTTTGGTAGGTTTGCCTGAGCTCCTTAAGTTTCACGCGGTATTGCTGCGGGTCCCTGTGATAACCTCTGTCCTTCCTGCCCTTGGAGATTGTTTTAAAATATTTTGGCATTTTGTCTTTTGGAACGGGGTTCTGATAGCACGGATTCGTCTCCCTATACAGCAGTCAGATCCAGTATCTCCCGTTCGGTCCATGCTGGAGCTCTTTTGCTATTCTGGGACTCCATGGTCACCTCTGCTGATGAGCTCGCCACACTGGCCAAACAGGAAATGAAATTCAAAAGTTCGTGGAGCTTTTCCTGTCTACCTGGCCAGTGCATCCGAGTTGAGAGTGCTGTCCAGAGCGATCACAATGGAGCACTGTGGGATAGCTCCCAGAGGCCAATACCGTCGAATTGCGTCCACACTAACCCAAATTCGACCCGGCGATGTTGATTTCAGCGCTAATCCCCTCGTTGGGGAGGAGTACAGAAATCAATTTTAAGAGCCCATTAAGTCGACAAAAATGGCTTCGTTGTGTGGACGGGTGCAGGGTTAAATCGATCTAACGCTGCTAAATTCGACCTAAACGCGTAGTGTAGACCAGGGCTAAGATAAAATGAGAAGGGCTGTCAATACTCATGCCTCAGGACATCGCTGGGAGCAGGAAGTAATATCCTCCCATGCTCTAATATTGCACATGGCAGGGAGCTGGACTTTCCAGTAAATCATTCAGTATCGATCCCTGTCAGGCAAGATACTGGACTAAGGGAGCCTCTCTGTTCTTGTATGCCTCTGTCCCTCCAGGTGTGCCCACCGAATGAGGTCAGAGAGACAACATATGGTGTTTCACACAGGCTTAGCTGGACATTGCAAAAGGACGGGACCCCAACATGCCAGAGACCGAGAGATGGGAAATGATTGAGTCACGGGGCTGGGAGCCCCTATACTCCCAGGAGGTCAGGGCAGCGAGATGCTCTCCCTGCTCATGTTCCTCTGGAACAAATAGCTGTCTTGAGTCATGAAGTAGAGCTGTTTTAGTTCCAGGCAGCAGTGGCTGTCATGCTACTGGATTCACATCTGGATCCCACGTGTGGCTAGGGACACCCTGTCATTCAAACCTCATGCTGAGTGAGATGGGAGGCAGTATGCTGATCCCAAGATGCTGGGGCTGTAATAACAGTAATTAGTGAAAAGAAAAGGAGTACTTGTGGCACCTTAGAGACTAACAAATAAGGTGCCACAAGTCCTCCTTTTCTTTTTGCGAATACAGACTAACATGGCTGCTCCTCTGAAACCAGTAATTAGTGAGCGTGCACTTTTGTTTATGAGGCAGCCCCACCCATGCTCTTTGAAAACAAAATAGAGACAAAATCCAGTTTACCCTAGGGGATGAAATCTGCTGGGATATCTGAGCCTCCGGACCAAGGGCATGGCGGGCAAAGAACTCAACTCTCGTCATCAGCGGCCAGAGACGATAGTGCCAGCTTTTGAACAGGATATGAAACTGAGGCTCTGCCCACTGATGGGCATGAGAAACCTCATGGCACACTTCCCAACAGGAGGGGGTTTCTCTTGCTGTCATGAGAAAATGCCAACCTGGAGGGTTACATACTACCAACCAACGTACCCCTGCCATTTCCTTGGGGTCTTACTTTCCACTGTCTACTCTGACCTGTGGATAGTGGTGCTGTGCACTGTTAAACTGCCGCTGCATTCCACCCCCGAGGTGGCTGCATTTCACTGTTGTACATGATCTGTATGGCGTTTGCATATCAGTTTGCTACATTTGTGTATGTTTGTAAATGGTTTTGGGATGAAAAGAGCTGTGTCCCTTGGTGCTGCTGCTGTTATCGGTGACCGTTGGGAGACATTTCAGACTCTCCCGGAAAGTACCCATCTGAAACAGCCCCAGCTGGACTGGCCAGCAGGGGTAGCTGTCTGCAGCCTGCTCTGCCCCTCCACCTGGCGTGAGCAGCGAAGCCTGCCCAGCGAGAGGCCGGAACTCCTCGGCGTTAGCCAGGGGCTGCCCTGGTGGTAAGAGACTGTGGAGGCAGCTGGTCAGCATTCGCTGCTTTCTCTGGGCACAGTGGGACTGTCGTCTCCATGCCCAGGGGCGCTGTGCCCAGTGACAATGAGCCTTCCCACGGCTGTGCACGTTCTCATTGCTGATGGGTGGCTGGGGCTGCTGGATGAGTGACGAGTGGCTCCTGTCAGCGAGCCTGAGCAGATCTCTGGTGGCTGCCCGTGTGCTGGTGTCATTGCTGTCTCCTGAAAGGTCTGGCTCTGCAGGGAACCGGAGTACATTTCAGGGTGGCTCTTGCTCCCAGTCTCTTGCTTCCAGCTGCTTGGTCTGCTGCAGGCCTGAACCCTGGCAGGGGAGACCCAAGGGCTGGGGATGTGGGGGTTAGTTCTGCTCTGGGAATGGAGCGAGCTCAGGACCTGAGATGGCAGGCGCTTCTGTTATCACCACAAACAGCTGCTGCAGGCTGGCTGGGACCATGGCTCTGTCCGCTCCCCCGTCCCCCCTTGCTGTGCTGATGGGGCTCATAAAGGCAGCATGGTCTTGAAGTCAGATCACCGGACTGGGAGTCAGGACATTGTGCTCCTCCTAGACCCATCTCTGCCACTGATTCCCTGGAGACCTTGGGCGAGTCACTGCCCCTCTTTGTACCTCAGTTTCTCCATTTGTGAAATGAGGATCGTGATCCTGTCCCAGAGTGCGGGAGAGGGCTTAGCAGGTGAATGTCTGTAAGGTATTGTCAGCTCCCTGCGTGGAGGGATTGCGGAAGTGCTCAGCGTCATGATTTGATTGCTTTTCCTGTGTAAGATGGAGTGCTCCACTCCGCACCCTGCCACCCCAAACCAGGGTGAGACCCTGGCTGTCAGCTCAGCTTTCCTCAGGTGCCCTGTCCGCCCAGCATGGACACTGAAGACGCCATCACCCTGTTCTTTAGAGCAAAGGGTGATCTGGCCCTCTAGGCCAGCTTGCCCCTACTGTTGTGCTTTGTGCTCTCCATCCTCCACCCCAGAAGTGGCTGCCTTTCAGTGGTGCTGGATGTAGAGAGAGCTTACAGGCCTGCCTTTGCTTGTGGGTGAGGGACTGTAAGCGTGTGTTCCTGAGGGTGTGCCAGCTCTGGGAGGGCATGGGGCTGTGTGGACATAAGACTATTTCGGAGAAGGAGAAAGCTGTTGCACCAGGCCTCTCCATCCTTTCCAGAAACAGAATCCGTCTAACTCCCCATGACTCTGCCTCAGTCATTTTCCCAAGTAACTTGCTGCACATGGCTAGGGGGCCATGTTCGTCCCAGCTGTCATGCCAGTGGTGCATGACTGATCTCTCCCTAGGGATGAGTTGTTTGCCTGAAGGGGTTTGTATGTCCCCTGGTGTGACGTTACTGACATAATCTGGGACCGTACAGATCATTGTTGCAACCAAAGTCCTGTAGTGGCACCAAATCTAATATAAAAGGGGTCAAATGAGGTGTCTAAGACAAGGTTATGGTTTGCTGGTTATGATTATGCTGTCTATATGTGTGTATCATTTTTGTAGTTGAAGTTATGAATATTGGTTCTGTACCGTTTGTGGTTCAAACTTGTGCTGTGCTTCTGGGTGACATCCCAGACAAGTTGGTGTCAGCTCTGCCTAGCCTGCTGGATGGCCCATTAAGGACCATCAGCTGTACAATTGACCCACTGAGAGAAGGCAGACACGCCTTGGGACTCAGCAAGGTGTGCAGGGACCTGCCTATGGACAGAACTCTGAGGTTTTTCCAGGCCATGTGGTGGGCAGCTTGTCTTTGGGACAAAGAAAGACAGACCACACGGCAAGAGACTGTATAAAGCTGCTGCAGCTCGTCCATCTTGTCTTCAATCCTGCTTCTTACCTCTGGAGGGACTTCGCTACACTGAAGCTTTGAACCAAGGACTGAAAGACCCATCCCAGCTGGGGATGTTCTCCAGAGACTTGATTTGAACCTGCAGTTTATTCGATCACTGCTGCAAGCTTGAACCAAGAACTTGGCCATTACTGGATGTCATTGATTCCATTTAACCCATTCTAGCTCTCATCTCTATCTTTTTCCTTTTATGAATAAACCTTTAGATTTTAGATTCTAAAGGATTGGCAACAGCGTGATTTATGGGCAAGATCTGATTTGTATATTGACCTGGGTCTGGGGCTTGGTCCTTTGGGATCGAGGGAACCTTTTTTCTTTTACTGGGGTATTGGTTTTCATAACCATTTGTCCCCATAACGAGTGGCACTGGTGGTGATATTGGTAAACTGGAGTGTCTAAGGGAATTGCTTGTGTGACTTGTGGTTAGCCAGTGGGGTAAAACCAAAGTCTTCTCTGTTTGGCTGGTTTGGTTTGCCTTGGTGTGCATAGAAACCCCAGCCTGGGGCTGTAACTGCCCTGCTTTAAGCAATTTGTCCAGAATTGGCCCACTCAGTTGGATCCCGCCAGAACCAGCATCATTACAGTGGCGTAGTCGTGCTTGGATCCACAGAACCAGGTCAATTAAACTTTGGGTCAGAACCCCACGCTATCCAAATTTGAATTTTAGTATTGAGAGTTGGGTTGGTTAAAGAGCAGTTGCAATGGGTGAGCAAAGAGCATATGAGGCCTTGGCAAAAAAGCCCTGGAAGATCTGTGCTCAGAAAAGGGAATAAGCTTTAGAAAGAAAGCTACAAATCAAGAACTGAGAAATCTGTTAGTGGTCAGGAGGCAGGAGCACAGCCCTTAGCTGAGGCTACAGAAGCTGCAGAAAAAATTAGAGTGCAAAAGGCAACAAATAAACTGCAACTTGAGCATGAACGGAATCTAGCAGATCTTCAATTGGTGGAAAAGCAAAAGAATGCTGAGTTCGAAAGAGAAGCTGCTGAGAGAGAGAAAGAGGTGGCAGAGAGAGAAGAAAAAGCTCCTAAGGGGCGTCTGAAGCTGCTGGTGGCTGAGGAGAAAGCTTGACAGGGGCAACAGGAGACTCATGAGATGGAACAGGAGACGGCCAGACTTCAGCTCCAAGTCACGGAAGAGCGGAGAAAGTCATCACCACCTGGTACTCCACTTCTCCACCGCCACGAGAAGAACTGGGAGAGGATGTGTCCCATTTACAACGATACTGAGGACATAGAGGAGTTTTTGTCTACTTCTGAATGCCTCTGCAATCTGTACCGGATCCCCGATGATCAGCGAATGCCTGTCCTTCTGACCAGGCTGACGGGGAAAGCCAGGGAGGTATTTAATGAATTGGGGGAACAAGAAGCCTTGGATTATGAGCGGTTTAAAGATTCTGTGTTGAGGCGGTTCAAGGTTACTCCTGATTCTTACAGGGTTAAGTTTAGAAAATTTAAAATGTCTAATGATTGTACTTTTGTAGAATGTGCTCATAAGCTGATGGGTTTTGTTAAAAAGTGGGTTGTGGGAGCAAAGACGCATGGCAGTTTTGAAAAACTGCTGGAGTTAATAACTTAGGAACAGTTCTTAGACATCATGCCTGACCATGTGAGAGCAGCTGTGTGTGATAGGGACTGAGTCAGTCCTACGGGCTGCAGAGATTGCAGATGCCCATACCCAAAACAGGGCTCAGGAAGGGTATAAACCCCAGGGGGAAATTAATCACTGTTCTCCCCAGTTCAAGAGGAGGGAAGGATTTAAAAGTAAACCTGGCCCTGACTCTTATAAAGGAGCTCATGGGGGCCCAGAGGGTAGGAACTCTCACCACAAGAATAAACAGGTTGAATGCTATCACTGTGGTGTGCTGGGCAACATGAGACCAGATTGCCGAACCCTGAAGGGCAGCCCAAAACCAGCAACCCCAAATGCCATGGCAAATGCTAATCCTGTTATTATAAACTCACAGGCAAGCCACACAGAGCTCAGCACTGGTGCCCTGTGTGCAAATGCTGTTTCTGTGGTCTCTGAAGAATTTGACCTTAAAACTCATATTAAAGCTAAATATGGGAAAAATAATGCAGAGTTTATTAGCAGAGCAGAAGTGAATGGAGTAAGGTGTATGGCATGGAGGGACCCCGCAGCAGATATTACTTTGGTTAAAGCAAGTCTTGTCAGGGAGGAAGATTATTGGCGAGATGAAAATGTAACTGTGGTAGCCCTATCTGAGTATTTTCTCAGGGTGCCTTTGGCTAAAATCCACCGTAAATGGAAGGGATTTGAGGGCACCATGGTTGTGGGAGTGAAGAACACAGTCCCTAAGGATCTTATGATTGGAAATGATATTAAAGCTACGTTCAGTCAAGTTAACACAAACCAGGCACAGGAGAGGATGAATCCCAAAGTTGTGTCTGTGGAGGGTTTTTCCCAAAAATTTATGTTTGGAAAGTAGCTGTTTGTCTGTGAATGACTGTCTGTCTAATGTCTCAGAGGTGACTCTGGAATTAGATCAAGCACAGAAAGAACTCATTGGTCAGGACAATGTTTCTCAGGAGCAGATTAAAGTGGATGGTCAGTTTGAAGCCCTAACTGAGAAAGGAAAGGGTAGATTTTTTGATGGATGATGGATTGTTGGCTAGTGCAGCTTATAAAAGTGAACCTGGAAAAGGTAACTGATTTGCTGGAGGTAGCTCAGGGTAGTGAGAAGAGGAGCAGTTCATCTGTGGGGAGTGGCAATGTGCCTGGGAAGGAGATTTGGGATGAGCCTAGGCAGCCTTGTGAGCTGATGGCTGTGTCTAGTCAGCAGGGTGCGAAGGCGAGGAGAGTGGAAGATGAGTGTCCCTGGACCTTACCTGTTAGCTGGGTGGAGAAGTGGGACAGTGAAGGAAATGTGCCTGTGTCTGTCAGGGGTATTGACTTGCCTGTGGAGGGAGCTACCCTGATCTCCAAGCAGTTGTCTGTGAACAGCCTTGTGTGCTGGGACAAGGGGAAAGAGATCCCAAGCTGTGTGTCTGGGAAAGGAGAAAGGGTCTCCCGCTCTTCTTTGTCTGTGGAGCAGACAGAAGGGGCCTTTCAGCCTGTGATGGTTGAGAATAGTGCAGTTGGCTCAGAGAGGTGATTCTGGATGTAAGGGAGACCCAGAATGATTCCGTTGTTGTTCAGGGACGTGTTCCTCTAGAGCAAGCCCTAGGTGAAGAGGGTAAAGGCAGAATTTCTGTGAGGGTTGAATTGCTGCTTAGAAAAGCTTCTAGGGAAAGGAATCCTCATGGAGTCTTTGCAAGTAGTTTACTGCAACTGAAGGGTGTGAAAATGATTTAACCAAGAAAAAAGAAAAGGAGGACTTGTGGCACCTTAGAGACTAACAAATTTATTTGAGCATAAGCTGTAGCTCATGAAAGCTTATGCTCAAATAAATTTGTTAATCTCTAAGGTGCCACAAGTCCTCCTTTTCTTTTTGCGAATACAGACTAACACGGCTGCTACTCTGAAACTTAACCAAGAAAGTTTCAGTTCCTAACAGCCAGAAATTTTCTGTGGTGAATGGATCCACTGACTTTCCTTTTGAAAGATCCAGTGTGGATAGCTTTGAGAAGGTCTCAGATGGAGTGAAAGCTGTTAAGGAAGTTGAAGAGTTGTTGAGAGAGGAATGTCTCCATCCTGATTCTGTGAGTGACCAGTCTGTGTCTCAGGTTCAGAGGGAAGACTGGATAGCTGAGTCTGCAGAGCAGAACAGCTGGGCAGTTAATCTCTCGAGAATGCAGGGGATGGCA
Source organism: Chelonia mydas (assembly GCF_015237465.2). Classification (NCBI taxonomy): domain Eukaryota; kingdom Metazoa; phylum Chordata; order Testudines; family Cheloniidae; genus Chelonia; species Chelonia mydas. Next base: position 24,398,759 of record NC_051257.2, read on the forward strand.
GGTCTACTCTCATCTCTAGACGCTTTGGATATGACTTGTAGTCTCTCAGTGAACTTAACATCTGATTCCATGTGGAAGCAGAGGTTGGTAAGGGAAGGACAGCAGAACTTTGAGTCTGGCTTGTTAGTGAAAATGGATGGTTTCTCTTTCAGACAGAGTCCAGCCTTGGAATTGGTAGCAGCGAAGGATCTGAAAACTGGTGAACTGGCTCCTGTCTGTTTGAATGCAAATTACTTGGCTGGCAGGGATAAGAAGCTAATAGCTGTTAGCCCAGAGAGCACACCCAATCAGCCAGTGAATTCTGTTACGCAAGAGAAATCAGGGTTTGATCCTTCAGGACAAGGAGGAAAAAGAGACCTTAATTTTGCAAAGGGAAGCCACAGGCTAACCCTAAAAGGCCCAAACCCCAATAGTATTGAGCCAAAGGTGTGGAATAACAAACGTGAATGTAGATGGACACTTGCAATGAATTTGTTGTTATTGCTCATGGTAATTTTGGTAACTAATATGTTGCTATTACCAAAAACTGTAAAAATGTTCAATATGCCTAATCTTTTGGAAAATCCCTTGAACGTGGTAAAAGGAATACATGAGAACACACTTTGTGTTAAAAGTCCTTGTTATACTGATGGTTCACAGTTAAGGGCTGTAAACAGTATTGGAGCTTTTGAAAAGACATTCCAAACCTGATATGCTGTATGAAAAGGGAAACTGAGGCACACTACCATATTGCTTTCATGGCTAAATGCCAAGATTCCTGTACTGTAAACTACAGTAATATCTACATTAAGTTGATGTTAATTAGGTTCCAAACATTTGCCAGAGCTTGTATGGATGCTATGCATCCAATGAAGTGAGCTGTAGCTCACGAAAGCTCATGCTCAAATAAACTGGTTAGTCTCTAAGGTGCCACAAGTACTCCTTTTCTTTGTATGGATAAAGTAGTTATGTTCTTTAGCTCTTGGCAAGATGACATGAGACATACAGGAACCATACTGCAAAAGCAGATCCAATCCACTATTGTTCTAACCAAGTTTTACCTTGAGTTTGTAAAGAGATTCAATCATGTTATTGAACATGACTTTGATAAACCATTTCTGGTTTGATAAACCATTTCTTGTACAACTTCTAACCCAATACTAGTTGTAGTAAGACAGAACCAAGGATGGGGAGCTCTTGGGATGCAGTCAGTGATGTTTGTGTCATCCCTTCCTGCATCAATTTTGCGTTGAGGGTATGATGTTATTGACATAATCTGGGACTGTATAGATCATTGTTGCAACCAAAGTCCTGTAGTGACACCAAATCTTATATAAAAGGGGTCAAATGAGGTGTCTAAGACCAGGTTATGGTTTGCTGGTTATGATTATGCTGTCTATATGTGTGTATCATTTTTGTAGTTGAAGTTATGAATATTGGCTCTTTTCTGTCTGTATTTCAAACCTGTGCTCTGCTTCTGGGTGACACCCCAGACAAGTTGGTGTCAGCTCTGCCTAGCCTGCTGGATGGCCCATTAAGGACCATCAGCTATACAATTGACCCACTGAGAGAAGGCAGACACGCCTTGGGACTCAGCAAGGTGTGCAGGGACCTGCCTATGGACAGAACTCTGAGGGTTTTCCAGGCCATGTGCTGGGCAGCTCGTCCTTGGGACAAAGAAAGAGACCACATGGCAAGAGACTATAAAAAGCTGCTGCAGCTCGTCCATCTTGTCTTCAATCCTGCTTCCTACCTCTGGAGGGACTTTGCTACCCTGAAGCTTTGAACCAAGGACTGAAAGACCCATCCCAGCTGGGGATGTTCTCCAGAGACTTGATTTGAACCTGCAGTTTATTCCATCTCTGCTAAAAGCCTGAACCAAGAACTTGGCCATTACCGGATGTCGTTGATTCCATTTAACCCATTCTAGCTCTCATCTCTATCTTTTTCCTTTTATGAATAAACCTTTAGATTTTAGATTCTAAAGGATTGGCAACAGCGTGATTTATGGGCAAGATCTGATTTGTGTATTGACCTGGGTCTGGGGCTTGGTCCTTTGGGATCGAGAGAACCTTTTTTCTTTTACTGGGGTATTGGTTTTCATAACCATTTGTCCCCATAACGAGTGGCACTGGTGGTGATATTGGTAAACTGGAGCGTCTAAGGGAATTGCTTGTGTGACTTGTGGTTAGCCAGTGGGGTAAAACCAAAGACTTCTCTGTTTGGCTGGTTTGGTTTGCCTTGGTGTGCATAGAAACCTCAGCCTGGGGCTGTAACTGCCCTGCTTTAAGCAATTTGTCCTGAATTGACACTCTCAGTTGGATCCCGCCAGAACCAGCATCGTTACACCTGGTTTCCTCATAGAGTGAACCATTTCCCTCCACCCCCTGCTGTCACCGCAGAGTCCCTTCTTTTTTCCTGACTGGAGCCCCCATAACTCAGACACTCCGGGAAAAGCTGCGGTAACTCACACTGGGTAAAGTCCTCATGAAGACAAGACAGTGGTCACGTCTTAGCAGAGTGCGGTGAACTGTGTGCGTACTGCCTTCTCCTCACTAGGATCGCCCCACAGGCCAACCAGTGGGTGGGAAGAACTCCCATTCCTTTCCTAGTGTGGACACATCGACAGAGCTGAGTTATCTGCATCTCTGCTGCCCTTGGAGTCCATCATGTCATCTGGTGGGATGCTGACTCTGTTCACACTGGGCAATGCCACTGATTCCCACTGCTCTTTCTGGGCCCTGAATGTTATAAGAACATAAGAACGGCCACACCGGATCAGACCAAAGGTCCATCCAGCCCAGTATCCTGTCCTCTGACAGTGGCCAATGCCAGGTGCCCCAGAGGGAATGAACGGAACAGGGAATCATCAAGTGATCCATCCCCTGTCGCCCATGCCCAGCTTCTGGCAAACAGAGGCTAGGGACACCATCCCCACCATGGCCCCCAAGTCCCCTCTGCAACACCAGGCTCAGCCCTTTGGCTTTTGTATGCTGCCCATGGGCCTTAGAGCCAGGCTCTCACTGGCAGCAAGTAAATGGTTATAGAGCCTCTCCGCAGGCCCCAAACCCTACTCTCCGAGAAGGTCTTACAGTCCCCATTGAGTCCCAAGGGCTCCCCACTGCATTCTCTGCCAGCTTACCAGCCGGATCCTTTGGAGCCTGGTTGCATTTTCATCACTATTTTCTGTCTCCAGTTTGAGAGTCCTGTAAAACCAGCCTGATTCTCCTCTCACTCCCACTGCTGTCAATCAGAGCTAACTCAGCCCAAGTCCATGGCTGCCCTGCATTTTGCATAAAGCAGCCAGAAAGCCACCCTAACTGCCCCCTCAGGAATCCCCTGGGATGGTACTGTGGTGGGGCTCCTACGCCGCCACCTCCCTTCCACCTGCATAAGGAGTGTAGCCACTGATTGGGGGGGGGGCGCTCATTTATCTGTGTGTCTCTTGAGTGAGCTGGGCTCAGCTTTGCAGAGCTGCTGACTGCCAGCTGCAGTTGCCATCAGCGGGAGCTGGGAGTACTCAGTATCTCTCAGCACACTCTGGAGGGACAGGTCCCGAGTGCGAATCCCGGCTCTGTCACTGGTTCCCTGCATGGGGCCACTCACTTTGTCTCTTCCCCATCTGTGAATTGGGATGATGCTGGGCTCTCCTCACCCAGTGACGCACTCGATACTCTGGGGCTGAGCAAGCGCCCGTGGGAGAGCCCACAGGGAAACAGGGCAGACTCCGGGTTGGGTGCTGGTACCGCCAAGGCCACGCCCTGAATGACGAGGGTAGAGAATCGTACGCTGCCCCTTCGTCTGTCCTGGCGCAGAGGGAGGCAGGAACCTATGGGAAGAATCGAGCATGGGCGTGCAACAAAGGCTGTCTCAGAGCACAGACACACAAGGAGGCCGAATTAGGGTCACCCAGGAAACCGTAATTCTGGTGTTTCCTAACTTCCCTGGGCATGACACTGCTACCTGAATAATGATCTGTGAAGGCAGCAGGTTCGTGTGTAAGCCTGGTTGCAGCTCCCAGCAACAGGGCCCGGGAGCCCCTCAGCCAGCCCTTTCAGCAGGGGGGCTTCACCTTTGGCTCCTGCTCCCCAGCCAGTTTTCTGGTTTGCCTCCTGGGCTTTGACTCTTCAGCCATTAATCTTTGCGCAGCCTGGTTAAGCGCTCTGCACATTCCAGCCCAGGACTCCACGGACTCTGCCAGATTGTTCTCGCCCAGCGGCCTCGGGTCAGGTCAGCACCATCCGCTGCTGCTTCTCCAGCCTTCCCGCAGGGCTGCCCCTCACCCCGCCAGCTGCTGCCAGGAGTGCCGCCCCGCAGCCTGGGCTGGGGGTGGGGCTGTCTGTCCTGCTCTGTCCTGAGCCAGTGGTGGGGCTAGCTGTCCTGGCCTCCCCATCTTGAACTGGGGATAAGGATATCTTCTTGCCTCTGTCCCTGGCTCTGTTCAGAACCCCTCTCCTCCCCCCCGCCCCCGGCAGTGTCTGTGGCTCCCTGGAACGGCTGGGTGGCTCTGGACGTGCGTTACTCTTTGGCAAGTTGCCCCGTCAGCTCCTGCCTTCCTGCCAGCGAGCTGGGCAGCATGTGGCTGAGCCACGGTGGCCGCGATGGGAGCCACAGGCCAGCTGCCCTCCCCGTGCGCCAGCGACTGCCATGGCGGAGCCCTGCGCAGGCATCTCCAGCATGCGCACCTCTGGAGTGGCAGCTGCCTGAGCTCTGCTGCGTAGCCACCGGGCTCAGCTTCTCTGGGAGGGCGGAGCTCTGCCAGGGCCATCCCCAGCCCTTCTTAATGAGCCCCAGCAGCACCGCGTCCCCATTTGCATCCTCTTTCGCCCTTGGACGGACATCCCCAGGGTCAGACATGGCCTCCAGCGCCCAGCCGAAGAGCGAGTTGCAGGTAGAGAGTATCCAGCCACGTCCTCCTGGGCCCCTGCTGCGTGTGTGTGTGTGTGGGGGGGTCATGTGTGTGGCTCAGGCTGCCCTAAATGCTGTCCTGGGGGCTGACCCCACAGTGCCTCTCCGGGAAGCCAGCCGGGGCCCTCTGTCCAGGGCGTTCACTATGCTGTGCAGAGAGACGCTTCTCCCTGCATTCTCTCCCCACTCCCATCTCAAGGGGCTTGGTCCTGTTCCTCTCTCATGCTGCACCCTCCCAGCTCTCCTCCCTTTCTCTTCTAGCCTGCACCCACTCAGGAAGGGTCTGCCCCCTCGGCACAGCCTGCTGGGACCTACTGTGTCTGTCTGCGGGGTTTACTTTGTGGACTCGTTCCCGTGGCCAGCTGGGAACCCAGCCAGGGAAGCCCTAGCAGGGGTTAGAGCTGCTGAGTGTGACCATTGAGGGTACATCTACACTATAGTAACCCCCTGGCAGTGAGTCTCAGAGCCTGGTTAGCTGACTCAGGCTTGGGCTGGGAGGCTCACAATAGCCACGGGGACATTTGGGCTTGGGCTGGACCCTCCGCTCCTGCCCCCGATGGAGTCTCAGAGCCCAGGCTCCAGCCCATGCTCAAACATCTACCCACCAGTTTTCTAGCTCTGCAGCCCCAGCATGAGTCAGCTGACCCAGGCCAGTGGCGGCTGGGCCGTGGGTCTTCTATTGCCGTGCAGACGTCCGGAGAGACCAGCCCAGCTAGCACCCAGACGGGCTCGTGGTGAGCTGCACCAGCCTGGCACAGACTGGCCAGCTGGCCAGGGCTGCTCGCTCACCCTTCCAGGACAGCATCATTTCAGGAGATGGCTGGGGCCTGGCCTGAGCCTGCAGCATGGTAGCAGCCTTTCCAGGAGCACCTGCTCGCCCGGCCATGGGACAGACAGAGCTGCAGCACCGAGCAGTGTGCTGCAAAACGCTGTTGTGTTGCATGGTGACCTCTGCAAGGGTGGAGAGGGAGCGAGGCCCTGAGGGCAGCCGGGCGGGGGGAGGGAATGCTGCAGTTCCACAAACATAATGAAGGGCATTGATTTGTAATAACAAACTCTGCTTTAGATGGTGTGGGATTGCTGGGGGAGGGGACCCACAGCGACCCGAATTCCAGCCTCTTCCAACCCCCTGTGGAGACGGCTCCTTGCTGCCTGTAGGAGGCATCGGGGAGAGGTGTTCAGGTGACTTAGCAGAGGAAATGGGAACAGCCGGTTGGGTGTGACATGTTGAGAACCCTGCAGTGGGGAATTGGTGCAGGAGAGGCCCCTGAGCAAGGCAGGGGAGCCCGGGAAGCAGCATGACCTTGGTTTTGGTGCAGCCCAGCCGGTTAATTCTTTGAGTCACATATTGCCTCCAGCTTCGGCTGCAGCTGCTGTCAATCTCTTTGTCTCTCCTAGGACAGGAGTCCAAAGGGCAGCTGGGAGCACTCCCTGGCCCTTAAAAACACCAGGCTGTGAAAGGCAGCTGCCACGTGGAGGAGCTTGCTGGCGAACCTGGGGCTACAGCCAGCATGACTTCATGCATCCAGGCCAGGATCCCGTGTGGGACCTGGGGAAAATGGCCTAGAAGGGTGCTGCACATTGTAAAGAGCGGTTTCAGAGTAACAGCTGTTAGTCTGTATTCGCAAAAAGAAAAGGAGTACTTGTGGCACCTTAGTGACTAACCAATTTATTTGAGCATAAGCTTTCGTGAGCTACAGCTCACTTCATCCGATGAAGTGAGCTGTAGCTCACGAAAGCTTATGCTCAAATAAAGTGAGCTGTAGCTCACGAAAGCTTATGCTCAAATAAATTGGTTAGTCTCTAAGGTGCCACAAGTCCTCCTTTTCTTATTGTAAAGAGCATCCCTGTAAAAGAGCAAGTGCAGGGAGGGCTGTGGGAAATGTTTGTGTCTCAGCTGGCTTGGGGGGTACACAGAACCCCCCACCCCCTAAGGACAGGTGCAGCAGTTTGAGGCAAAGCCAGGTGGGCAGAATTCCTTGGGCAGAGACAGCCCATATCCACACTGGCTTTGCTGGGGCAAAAGCTGCTCTGTAAGGTTTGGGATCTCTGAGCTCTGTATGTGGGGGTGAAGGAACGGTTCTGGCGCATCTCTTATCAGGGCAGAGCTGGGATCCAAAGCAGGAGAATTCAGCTGAGTGTCTCTTCTCGGTTGTGGGGTTCAGACCTGAGTCTTGCTTACAGTCTCTGCTCTGCACCTGCTTTCAGCATGGCTCGCCCCTCTGTGCCTTGCCCTGGCTCATCCATCCTTCGCTCAGCTAAGCTCCTCCGGGCTCTGAGCTCTGCTGGCCCGGCTCTGGGCTCTTGTCTGGTAAAATGATCTATCTGACATGGCAATAGGAAGTGACCCTCCAGGCTGGGAGGGAGAGAACTGAGGTGGGGAGGGATTTCCAATCTGGCCTGAGGCCCCCTTCAGGTCTCATGTGGGCAGCAGAGAGCAGGGGGCTCCTGCATGCTCTGGAGGGCTCTTGGGTGCTGGAGAGCTACTTTGCCCTGGGTTCAGGGCTGTTGCCTCCCATGGTGGCCCTCCAGGGAATCCCTCCTTGCTTGGGATGCCTTGTAAAGGGGCTGTAGAGCTTGTGTCAGTGGAGGCCAGAGGCACCCAGTTCCTGGGCCAGAAGCCATGAGCCTGCCGACCTGCGACAGCTCAGGTGTGTGCTGTGTTCTCCTCTGGGCTCTGCCCAGCTCCTCCCCGCTCCCAAGCCGTCTGTCCCCCTCTCCCGTTGTCGCAGGGAGCTGCAGGCCCAGGCTGGGCGGAGGCTGGAGCCCAGCCCTACCATCGGGGGCAGACTGTGGGTGCAGAGCCAAGCGCTTGGCCCAGGCACTGTCTCCGCCGGGGTGGGGGACCCCCTGCTGGGGAAGTGTCAGCAGCAAGCTCCAGGGGGGCGGACTGAATGGAGGAGGCACCTTGGAGGTTAGGGCAGTGACTGAGCAGTGCTATGTGCCAGAGGGCTGGGGAGGGCCCAGGGCATGTGCGTAGAGGCTTCCTCCCACAGCCGAGGGAACTCCCGTCGTTTGGCCGTGGCTATGGTGGGTATCAGGACTGTCATGAAATGGGAGTGCCCCTTGCTGCCCCGACCCACCCCAGCAAGGGAGGAAGGCAATTCTCCAGTCCCGCAGGGATTTCACATGCAGCGGTGACAGCCTGCGCTCTCCAGGGTGAAGGGTAAACCTGCTAGCACGGGAATGGGAGGAGGTGACGTAGCTGCTCCTTGCTGCGCTATCTGCGGCCCGGTCCGGGCTGGGCACCATTCTCAGGTAGGGCTGGCTCCTGTGGTAATTGCACACGCTGTCTCCCGCTGAGGTGCATGCAGGGCCCTGTGGGTGCCTCAGGCATGCAGGCCAGGCCCCTGCTTAACCTTTCCTCCTGGGCTCTAAGTCCTAGGGAGCCGTTTAGGGATGGGAGGAGCGGCATCCTTTCCTGAGCCACTCTGCCGTGGCTGCTATTCCTGGTGCTCCCCGGTTACAGGACAGCGGGCTCTCCATCACTGCCTGCCTTATGCGGGGCACCGAACAGGACTTGTTCTCTGCTGGGGAAGGGGGGGAGCGAGGATGTGAGTCAGCCCCGTGGGCTACTCTCCCTGGTCCCTGCGCTGAGTAGTGTGCCTGAAATGGTGAGCAGGAACTGCCAGCTGCCCCAGCCCACTCAGCTGTTGTGGTCTCAGCACAGGAATGGGGAGCTTCACCACTGCAGGGGAGAGGCCTGGGCCTGGCCTGCGAAAGTCTCTGGGTGGTCCCCAAACTGAGCAAAAATTGGAATGAACCCTTGGTCTGGCTGTGACATGCACGGTCCGTAATGCAGCTCTGTCGCATGCTGGTGAGTGTGTGAACACGGGAGATACGCACAGGGGCTTGCATGTGCAGCCAGACACATGGAGCCACACGCTCCCAGCGCATGCAACCACACAATCCAATATCAGCCTTACTGAGCTCGGTCAGGCTGCAGAGCCATCTCCCCGGGGGAGCTGAAAGGCCTTTTTGTGGGGTGTAGGTGGGATTATTTGGGCCTTTTCAGCGAAATGGGACAAAGCTAAATTGGAGAACCCTGCAGAGGGTGAGGCCAGCCTGTTTCACTTATGTTTCTAACCTCTTGCTTGGGCTGGGCAGTTGGGTTTTTATAATTGCAACAGATAATGGCAATGTTTAGTTTTAAGCTGTTTTGATATTTAAATGCTCACAGTTGCAGGAAGTTCTGGGGGGGTCAGACTAATTATTTAATGACAGCGGATGTTGAGATTCAGAAAGTTAAAGCACAAATTAACACACAAATTATCCACATCCAATGTCAAAATATACCAAGTAAATCTCCTTCCAGCCACTCTGATACACCCTCAAGCAGCAGTTCTCTTACTTTGCCTAGCTGTAAATTATGATTGTGTCGATGGAGGTATTTATTGTCGGGTTGTGTGTGCATGGTGAAATCAGCCCTGACCAATTACCTATCTGTGACACAGGCATCCCCGTGTGCGCACAGGGATGTGCGCAGTGCAGATACTCATCTCCATGATGTGCACATGCCCATATATACAGACCTCCGCATAGAGATCGGCAGACTCAGCCACTGGGCACACAGACAAGCCCATCGCATGTGTGCATAGGCATGCAGATGGGGCACATTCAGATGTGATGGGAGCCCTGTGCCCCGGCACATCCAGGCATGTGAAGAGATAGGAGGAAGCCAAAATGTGGCCGCAGGAGTTGGGGCGTGGGGGATGGGGCTGGCTATCGCCGCCTGCAGCGTCCATCGCCTGTGCTGTGTTGAAGATGCAGCAAGAGCTGAGCTGTGCCCAGCACCCAGAGTTACTTGTGACCCCGACGGTCTCCTTCGGTAGTGCAGCCTCTCCACTGATCTCCTCTGGCAGCGCCAGTCCAGAGCTCGTGCAGGGCTCGCAGACACACCCGGCTGTGCTCTCCGCAGGGAGCTGTGCAGTTCTGGCTCGAGCCCTAGTGGGGTTTCCCCAGCCAGCTGCCTTCTGTCCCTGCCTTTGATCTTTTCTCTCTTTGATTCCTTTTCTCCATCCCACCCCTCACTCTCGCACCCCTCACATGCTGCAATCAGGCAGCAGAGTGTGATGGGGGCCCAGCTGCTCCTGGAGACCCTGAAGAGACCCAGCCCTGTGCAGTGGAGCAGGCCGTCCCTACTGTCCCTAGGGAAGGGGCCAGCCCCTGCCTCCCAGAGCGTGCTGAGGAGCCGGTTGAGATGCACAGGGAGCAAGCAGTAAGAGTCTGAACTGTATCTCGAGGTGCATGGGAATGTCCCTCCAGCCTAGGCCATCGCCATACCGCTCCCCAGTGGATCCCCAGCCCTGACCTCTGGGAGCCCTGAACCCACTGGGTGCGAGGAAGATCCTACCACTTTCCTGACTCTTCCTCATGCTCTCCCAGCCCCCCCTTGGTGCATGTGATTATTAACAGCAGATTCCTTGCACGCCTGCACTAACGACTCATAGCGGGGGGTGGGCCAGGTCGCACTAGATATCTACAACAGCTGCTGAGCGTTCCAGCCTATAAAGTTCCACCTGAGCTGAAAGTAATCTGCAAAGGCGGGTAACAAACCCTGCGCCAGGACTAGCGGGGCGGCACGCATAGGCTCGTTCCACCTGCCCTCGCTCCATCATGTCTAACTTTCCATAAACCAGCGTGCTCCTCTCTCTTCCCCGCTCCCCCTGCCTACCCCTGATCTCCCCCTGCCACTCTCCCTCCCCCCGCTCTCCCTTCTCTGCAGATAAAGCGCTTCCTGAAAGAAGACTCGGAGGAGGCAGAGTTGGCCCAGTTCCTGAAGGAGTTCCCTTCAGGCGAGAGCTTTAGGAAAGTTGAACCGGAGGAGGGCAAGAGAGCCCATGGCCAGGGGCCCGTAGATCCCGGCATGTTCTCCAGTGTAGCCTGGCCCATTGCCGATGAGCTGCTAGACGAGAAAGAACTGAGGCCCTTCTCCCGGCCTCGGCCCCCGGACTTTCAGCAGCACATCGCAGCTCCAGCACCCCTGAGCCCCTCGCGGCCTAGAAGTCCATGGGGCAAGCTTGATCCATACGACTCTTCTGAGGTACGGTGCATTCCGGGGCAAGCCTCTCAGTTGACGAGGAGCTCCAGCCTCTGGGTTACTGGGGAGCAGGGAGTTAGGTGGCTTGTACAGCTCTGATCTGCTGAAGGATCTGCCTGTTCGCTGTGCGAGACGCCAGGGATCAAGGACACCTACACACCAGGGCTAGGGCTTGCATAGGCTCCTAAATCCATTGTGCCTGACAGCCTGGGGCCTGCGAGGGGCCGAGCACTCCTAGGTCTCCTCGCATTGGCTTCCCTGGAGTTGAGGGTACTCGACTTGTGCCGGGATTGACTCCAAAGTGTCCAAGCCCCTGTGCAAAGGCCCGTCCCTACCTCCTGGCTTCTCTTCCTAGGCGGTGAGGACGATGCTGTGCACTGCCGCAGCGGCTGGGTACCCTGTGACATGCAGGTGCTGGCCCTCACCCCTGTAGAGGGCGGCCTTGCGTGCCCTGGTCTCTGACACTGTCTGCCTGCTCAGGCCTGTGAGAGCGATGCAGACATCCCGTACACAGCTGGCCAGGGAAAAGCCAGCCTGAGCAGGCACATCTGAGGGCAAGCCCCAAAGCTGGGGAATTCAGACTGCCTCGCTCTCAGCAGATGGGCTCTGTCGTCATCAGTGGAGGCTCTTCCTCTGCCCGTTGTGAGCGCTGGACTCCTTCAGCCGGAGCATCCCTGCCAAATGCAGAGGTCTGAGGGAGCCCTAGCCTGCTTAGGGCTTTGGCGACAAGGGCCAGGGCATAGAACGGGGCCAGCTGACTGCTCTCCCTCCCAACGGCGGGTAAGCCCCGGGGACGAGGTGGGAGTGAGATAGGGTTGGCACTCCAGATTCACATGCCCTCCATCCTCCCCCCTGCAGGACGATAAGGAGTACGTGGGGTTTGCGACGCTCCCCAATCAGGTCCATCGGAAATCGGTGAAGAAGGGGTTTGACTTCACGCTGATGGTGGCAGGTAGGGGCACCCCTGAGGCCTCGCCCAGCAGCCCTTTAAAGGGGCCCCTGGGAACAGGCGCACTGGGACAGGCTGTGGGGGAAGCAGAGAGGCTGAGAATGCTGCCTCCTACAGCGGGAGCAGAACTGACCTGCACGCTGGGTGAAAGTGGGCAGAGAAGGAAGGAAGAAGAGACCCCAGCAGTGTAGACTGTGGGAGCTGGGCAGGTGGATTCACACTCCCATGTTCAGGAGCCCAGCATGTCCTGGGAACTCAGCCGCAGAGCACAATGGAAGAGATGCGTGTCTTCCATTCCTCTCCCCTGTAAGCCATGGTCCTGCTGCTGCTTTTGGGGAGGAGGCAGAAATCCCAGAGGATCCTGGACACACGGGGTCTCTGGGTTGGGGGGTCAACACTTCCTGGGTTGTGCCGCCTTCATTTTTGGAGCAGCAGCTCCTGATCCTGTGTCTTTGGCATGTGCCCTGGGAACCTGATGGGGGCCAAAGGAACCCAAGCCTCTTGCCTTGCTTCTGATCTCTATGAACTGTTGTCTTTCTGCTTTCCCCTAGGAGAGTCTGGCCTGGGGAAATCCACCCTGGTGAACAGCCTCTTCCTCACTGACATGTACAGGGATCGCAAACTCCTCAGTGCAGAAGGTAAGAGGAGAGACCAAAGCCTTCCCTGTCCCAGCCAGCTGGGAGCAGCCAGGGGATCAGCAGGGAGGGAGCAACCTGACCCATTCAGCAGGGAGCACTAATGTGGGGCTTGCTAGAGCTCAGTGCCTGGTAGGAGGCAGCTTTAGGGAAAGGCTGGCTGCCCCGTGCTCCTGCCTGGGTGACACAGCAGAGACGAGCTGTTCAGGTGAGAGGGAGGGATCTTCGGTGGGGTTTCCTGCTCTCTTTTGAGGACGTTCTTATGCCGGGGCCATAGAAGTGAAGTGAAACGGGCGACTGGGCAAGCTCCCCGGCTGGTGAAAATCAGTGCAGCACCCTGGAGCTCCCCGGAGCTGGTCGAAAGCGTCTGCTCCTTAGGGGGAGCTTCAGAGAACACAGTGAGGCCTGTTAGTAAACGAGTGGGATGCTGTTGTAGAGACCTTTCAGTGAGGGGTGAGACTGACTGGGGGCCCTCTGGGAGAACCCCTTCTTCCCCCCACCAGGGGGAGCCCTAACTGGGGGCCTTCTGGGAGAAGCCTCCCCACCCCCAAGGGGAGCCCTGACTGAGGCCCTCTGGGTGGTGTTTATTTGGAGAGATCCTGTAGAGTTCATACCTGTGGGCCTGGGTCAGCTCCCACTGATGCTAGTGGGAGCTTTGCTTTGGCCCTCTCACGCTGGCACAAGGAGACCCAGCCCTGCCCAAGGGCAAAGGGTTTGGCCCACAGGTGTCCTAATCCCCGTTCGTGCTCCCTGCCGGGTTCCACTGTCCCAAGCGGACCTGTTCCAGGCTCCCTGCTGATGAGCTCAGGGAGGGGTGTGGTGGGTGGCTGATTCTTGATTGGGATCATCTAGGACACAGTGCTTGTCTCAGGCTCTCCTGGGGTGGCCCTAGCTGCTCTGGGCACAGGTGGACTGAGCTAGTCCTTGGGCAAGTGGCACATCTCCTGCTCTAACATCCCGCGGGAGGCCTGCTTACTGCTCTGATTAGCGCAGTGAGGATCTTGTCTGGCTTCTCAAAGGGTTGGCTCCTTTCACCTCCGCTGCAGTCAGCTGGTGTGCTGATGCCCGCTTGCTGTGAGCAGAGAGGAGTCTCCAGTTCCCACTGCAGATGAAATGCTGCTTTTTTCTCTGTGGGTTTTTATAAAGAACAGTTGTAGCTATTGCCTGCTCCCACGACACCCCGGTAACAGTCCCGCATATCCACCGAAGGGTGACCCCTCCTTTCCCAGCCGCTCGGCTCCCTGCGGCCACAAGTGAGCAGGACTAGGCCTGTGAAGTGCGTCACTTGAATGACCATCACTGATCATAAGTGTCCACTGCAGGGCTCCTTCCTTAGCATCTGGCTAGATGGCCTGGTCTGGCAGTCCCTGTGTCCCAGCCGGAGCAGCACCAATGGGTGACACGCAGAGCTGCCCTCATCCCTCTGCTGCCAGAGAGACGAGCTGCTTGCACTGGGAGGCAGGAAAGGTGGGCCCACGGGGTCCCCGAAGGGTGGGTTACAAAGGGTGGGGTTTAGAAAGTCTCCAGCCTGCCCAGGCCCCTCCCGCCTGAGCACTTGCCTCATGCACAGGAGAACACGAGAACCCCCTCTTGCTTGTGTCACTGAGGAACAGGCTTAAACCAAACAGCTATAGCTGCTCTTTAAAGGTAATAAGACCGTCCACACAGAGCTTTGTACCAGTTTAACTACAGCAATGTAAATAGCACCGTTTGTGAAAAGCCTTCTCATGGAGGCACAGCCAGAGGAGGACTCAGAGCCCCTTGTTGGGCTCGCTGATTATCTGCAGCAGCCGGGTGGAATCCCCTCAAAGTCTGAAACATTTTCACTCCTTGTTCAAACATTTGGGTTGGGGAGGGGAAGGCGGCAGGAATTCCAAACTTTCCTGTTTTTATTTTGTAATTTTGTGAATTTCAACATTTAGACAAACTTTCCCCCAGGTTTAATGGATATGTCTGTGGGTGCTGGAAGCTTCACAGGTCGTAGCTTGAATTAGTATTCTCTTGCACATCCATTCCTGTAAATGCCTTGGTCTGAAACATGACTAGATGGTCTAATGGACCTTTTTGGACTGTTCATTATTCAGCCGTCCAATCAGGGAGCAGAAACAGAATCAGGTAACTCAGATGACCAATCGTAACCCACGAGTAACAAATATTCACAACAGCCTGAACAACACACAGGCTGAGCATTGCTTGCTCACATGTTTGGGTGTGACGACTGCATCCATGGAAAATCAGGAAGATGAGGATTAGTGGACTAGAGCAGGGGCTAAATTCAGCCAGCTCTGATCTCTGTAGCGGGGTTCGGATGGGGCTCGCACCCACTTATATGGTAGGGTGTATGCATAGTACAGCTGGGGTTTGGAGGCAGTTAGAGAAATTATCCTTGGATTTATAATGGAACCTGTTTGCTGGGGAAGTCACTGAGGCCCGGATCCTCCAAGATAATGTAACTGGGCTCCTAACTTCCACTGATTTAGTCCAATTAAAGTCCTAACTACCCCTGCAGCTCTGGGTTGGAGAGACTAACTGCCGAGCCCCTGGTGCTGCCCTGCCGTTACTTGTCAGCACCTCAGCCACGGCGGACAGAGAGTCACAGATGGTTAGTTTCTGGCACGATCCCCCATGTGTCTCTGGGCTGGAGATGGAGAGTGCCCCTGCCAGGAACCCACTGACTGAGAAAGAGCCTTCCCTAAAGTGGGGGCTTCTGCTTCTGGGGGAGAGTGAGCAACCTCCCCCAGCAGAAGCTTCCTCAATGTTTTCAGGCCTCGAGTTGGGTCTGAGGCATAGCTGGACCTGACCCAACCCCTGCATCGGCACCCTCCACCCCCAATGCTAGGGAGGAAAAGGGCCTCCAGTCTCTGGAGGGAGTTCTAGGGCCTGTGATAAGCAGGAGCTGATCTTAACAATCCCTTCTGGCCTTTCGATCTGTGAAACCAGAGTACATCCAGACTGTGTCTTGGGCCCGGCTCTGGTTTGGGGCTCAGTTTGAGTCAGGTGCGAATGTTCGGGTCAGTTCTAACTTTATCCAAACCCATTTGCTCTTCCCCAGATAGGCCTTAGATAACATGACCCTAGGGGCTGGTTCTCCTCTCCCTTCACCAGGGAGATTCTGGAGTAACCGCACACATGTTAGTGGAGTTAAAGCCAGCGTAAGTGCACAGACACTCTCAGTAATCAGCTAAATTCAGCAGTGCCAAAAATCACAGCACAGCTTGTCTCCATGGCGTTGTGCAGTTCGTGGGGAATCCTGATTTAGGAGCATTTCACGCCCTCTGCCCAGGTGTAAGTGACTGACGCAGCAGGGAGGGGGGAGCGTTGACCTGGGAATGTGGCAGGGGAGTTTCAATGGGAGACCGGAGAGTCTGTCACCTGAGCCAGGAGGGGGAGGGGGAGGTAACACCTCTGCCCGGGAAACTGGACAGAGGTTGCAGGAGGGAGCCTGCTGTGGGGGGGTTGGTTTCAGTTTGGGGCTGGGTGGAGGAACGCAGGGAACCCCAGGGCTGGGGTCTAAGCTCCCTGCTCCCCCAGAAGGACTTGACTGAGCGTCCTGGTTGTACCCACAAGCTCTGTTTTGGACTCTGTTCCTGTTGCCCAATAAACCTTCTGTTTTACTGGCTGGCTGAGAGTCTCAGTGAATCCCAGGACGAGGGGTGCAGGGCCTGGACTCCCCCACACTCCGTGACAGTGACAACAGAAGGAGCAGGGCCAGGACAAATCAGACCATTAGGTGTATACGGGTCAGTGGCAAAGCAGGCGAACTTGCACTGGTGTGGCATTTCTCTTCAGAGCAGTAGAGCACTGGGGTGGGACTCGGGAGACCTGCGTCTTTTCCTGGTTCTGCCACTGGGGGGATGGGTGACCTTGGACAGCTCTGTGCCTCAGTTTCCCCAGCTGTAAAATGGGGATAATGATACAGCTCTCCTTTGTAAAGGGCATTGGGGTCTGAGGAGAAGCATTAGAGATCATTGTTGTTTAGTTACTGTGTAAATTCAGGCCCGTTATAAGTGGCTGTAACTGCCAGTGAAGTTTGCATGTAAATCCCACTGGTTTTGCACAAGCCAGAATCCCACAACAGAGAGAGAGGTGCTACTGTGACACTGACACCTGTTTTATGATCATCTTAGAACTGGCGTGTGATTTATGCTGCTGTTTGCAGCCTCATGAATGTGCCCCGGAGGCAGCCCCCATTTCCCCTGGGTTCCAGCTGGCTGGCTGGGACCATGTCGTTATAAAAGGCCAAAGCTTATATGGAACCCTCAGGTTTTTAAACAAGTGAGTTAATTTCTGGTGGAGGGAGGCTAAATGGAAAACACAGGACGAGGAGTCAGGCCAGCTGAGTTCTTTTCTCAGCTCTAACCTTGATACTTCTCGCCAGCAGCTCTCAGGGCTGTAATGGGCCCTTGCCCTTCCTCCTCCAGACCCCGTGCCATGACATTAACCCCACCCCATGTCCTTTTCAACATACATGACCCTTGGTGAGCTCATCGGATGCCATGGGCTGTACGGCCATCAGCAGGCTGAGCACTGCTGAGCTCCACAGTCAGTGACCATCTTCACACAGGGTTCACTTCCAGTGCCCCGCATTGGCCCACAGCTGCCCAGAGGCCAGCCCAGGGCCGAGGGAGGGATGCTGGCAAGAAAAGAAACGATTCAAGAGCTTGCTAGGAGCGCAACAGCAAAGGCCGTGCCCTCACAGGGCTAGATACACCAAGGGTCTCCGGCGCTGCACTGCTCAGTACCGCAACACCTAACTCTGGTGTCTAGATCACTGGGATTCCTGTGTGGCCGGAGAGATTGGCGGCTGAGAACGGGATCCACAAAAGCCAGCACGCTAAGCTAGCCAATGGGAGATGTTGACGAGAGGGAGGTGTCCTAAGCCCCGCCCCTAAGGGAGTTCAGCACCTCAATCCAAGCTGCAGAGCAGCGCCTGTCTCTGCTTGCCATGAGCCCCTAGCCTCTCGCCCAGTGGCTGGAGCACTCTCCTGGCCTGAGCAGAAGAGCTGTGAACAGGGATCTTGTTATACCAATAAACTAAAAACCAGCAGGATCTTATTAAAGGGGAAAAGGCAAAATGCCACATTTATTGTGAATAAAGAAAGAATCCTAGTAAGCAGTTAGTTATAGCTATAACATTCCATTCAATCTCATATTTATTCACACATTCATTCCTACAAACACACACACACACAGGTTCTGCAAGGTTGTTATCATAGTTACCAGCCTTAGAGTTGCTCATGCCAAGCCACTGGCCAGGTGGCCTGGACATGAGGAGGGAGCAGGGCCTTGTCAGATGCTCATCTGATGCTCCTGGAAGTTGCTTTGCAGAATCAGACCCCAAAGTTCTCACTTTCCAGAGTCCATTTTTATAGGAATTTCTTCCTATGCCAGTCTATGGGAATTGCTTCATCATGCTGTTGCTGAATCAATCAGCAGATGTCACATTCCTGACGGCTCCGTGCTGCCAGACGTATCATGTTCTTTGGTTCTCCCATTCTTCCAGTCTGCCTTCCGGGGGTCCTCTGGTTATTTCCACTTGACACCTTCTTCAGCCGATGGACACTGGATTCTTAGGCTGGCACCTCCCTGATCATTCAGTTATTATCCACACCAAGCATCCATCCACATACATCCTCTATCTGTATTTTAATCACAATTGTTAATACAACAAAAGGGCAGGGAGTCTCTGGGTGCTGTTTCTGTTGTTACAGAGTATTGCTTTGAGTCTCTCTCTGTGTGAATTGCTTTGAGAACAGACTCTGTCTTCGAATGTACTGACGCAATTAGCAGCTTGCAAGTTTCACACATAGAGGGAGAGAAACAGTACCAAAAACCAAGAGACCTCTTAATTAGTAATACCCTGGAATTTAAACTATGGGGAATCAAACTCATTTGTGATTTTAATACAGAACTTCTTTAATATGATCCAACAATCTGCCCCCTCCCAGGCGAGTGCCCTCGCCAGGGGCTGTTCTTCCCTGGGCTCCTCAGTCTCTCCTGGTGAAGCAGGTCCATGGTGGGTACAGAATTAGAGCAATTGGAGCAGGGGGACCAGAACCACACGTCTCTTCTCCCGGGTGAGTGCCCTGCCTGCTGGACGGGCGGGTAGCAGGGAACCTCTGCTTCTTCTGGCTGCTTTGGGTGGAGCGGGGCGGGCTGGGAGCGCGCTTGTGGGATCAGGGCCCGCAACAGAGTGCAGTGGAGGAATGCCCCATTTGTGGCTCGCACCAGGGCTCGGGTGCTGCAGGCCTGCCGGGGGCCTGCAGTGCGATGCCCCGAGGCAGAAGCGTCCGTGTGTGTGGAACTTCCACTCGGAAACCGTCGAGTTTAGGCACCTGCAGGGTTTGGTGGCAGCCAAGCGAGGGCTTGCAGATGCCAGTGACACCTAACGAGGTGGTGAGGTGCCTGGGCCCCTTTGTGACAGTAGCCCAGGGACTGTCTGAGGGGAGTGCGCACGCATAGCTGAGCTCACTATACACACCAAGGGCTCCCGGCATCCCTGCATTCCCCTCTCCCCTGAGCTCACTTCATGCAATCCTCCCATCCCCCTCCCTTGCAGAGGCTCTCCCATTCTCCACCCATGCCAGTGCCTCTCCTCCCCCCACCCCCAAGTACCTTTCTTCCCCCCAGACTGGAAGGGAGGGTGGACTCTTGCCCACCTGGGGCAGGCTTGAAGGAATGAAGGCCTCTCTCCCCTCTCCTCTGGCTGCCCCTGTTGGCTGAGCCTCTGTCCCGGGCTCCCAGCTGGGAGAACCATTAGTTCTCCCCTCTCCTTCAGGATGTCCACACATTCAGCTCTCTTAGGCCGGCAAGCAGAGTGCAGTCAACAGCTGCCTATGGCTCCATATGTCCCCACTTTCCCTGTTCTGAGTTGTCCCCAAATCAATAGCGTTCTGGCCACCCCTGCTGAGAACGTTCCCGGTGAGTTTGGAATTCATAGAATCATAGAAGATTTGGGTTGTAAGAGACCTCAGGAGGTCATCTAGTCCAACCCCCTGCTCAAAGCAGGACCAACACCAACTAAATCATCCCAGCCAGGGCTTTGTCAAGCCGGGCCTTAAAAACCCCAAAGGATAGAGATTCCACCACCTCCCTAGGTAACCCATTCCAGTGCTTCACCACCCTCCAAGTGAAATAGTGTTTCCTAATATCCAACCTAGACCTCCCCCACTGCAACTTGAGACCATTACTACTTGTTCTGTCATCTGCCATCACTGAGAACAGCCTGGCTCCATCCCTCTTTGGAACCCGCTTTCAGGTAGTTGAAGTATTCTTGTCAGCAAGTTAAGGAAGTATGGGCTGGGTGAATGCACTATAAGGTGGGTAGAAAGCTGGCTAGATTGTCGGGCTCAACGGGTAGTGATCAATGGCTCCATGTCTAGTTGGCGGCCGGTGTCAAGTGGAGTGCCCCAGGGGTCGGTCCTGGGGGCGGTTTTGTTCAATATCTTCATAAATGATCTGGAGGATGGTGTGGATTGCACTCTCAGCAAATTTGCGGATGATACTAAACTGGGAGGAGTGGTAGATACGCTGGAGGGGAGGGACAGGATACAGAAGGACCTAGACAAATTGGAGGATTGGGCCAAAAGAAATCTGATGAGGTTCAATAAGGATAAGTGCAGGGTCCTTCACTTAGGATGGAAGAATCCAATGCACCGCTACAGACTAGGGACCGAATGGCTAGGCAGCAGTTCTGCGGAAAAGGACCTAGGGGTGACAGTGGACGAGAAGCTGGATATGAGTCAGCAGTGTGCCCTTGTTGCCAAGAAGGCCAATGGCATTTTGGGATGTATAAGTAGGGGCATAGCGAGCAGATCGAGGGACGTGATCGTTCCCCTCTATTCGACACTGGTGAGGCCTCATCTGGAGTACTGTGTCCAGTTTTGGGCCCCACACTACAAGAAGGATGTGGATAAATTGGAGAGAGTCCAGCGAAGGGCAACAAAAATGATTAGGGGTCTAGAGCACATGACTTATGAGGAGAGGCTGAGGGAGCTGGGATTGTTTAGTCTGCGGAAGAGAAGAATGAGGGGGGATTTGATAGCTGCTTTCAACTACCTGAAAGGGGGTTCCAAAGA
This sequence comes from Chelonia mydas, assembly GCF_015237465.2. Lineage (NCBI taxonomy): Eukaryota > Metazoa > Chordata > Testudines > Cheloniidae > Chelonia > Chelonia mydas. The sequence continues at coordinate 24,419,348 of NC_051257.2, forward strand.
GGATGGCTCTAGACTGTTCTCAATGGTAGCAGATGACAGAACGAGGAGTAATGGTCTCAAGCTGCAATGGGGGAGGTTTAGATTGGATATTAGGAAAAACTTTTTCACTAAGAGGGTGGTGAAACACTGGAATGCGTTACCTAGGGAGGTGGTAGAATCTCCTTCCTTAGAGGTTTTTAAGGTCAGGCTTGACAAAGCCCTGGCTGAGATGATTTAACTGGGAATTGGTCCTGCTTCGAGCAGGGGGTTGGACTAGATGACCTTCTGGGGTCCCTTCCAACCCTGATATTCTATGATTCTATGATTCTAAGGCTGCTATCAAATCCCCCCTCACTCTTCTCTGATAGAGAGATATGCACAGCTGTTTGTTCCCCCAGATACTAATCACTTACTCTGGTTAATTAATAAACAAAAGTGATTTTATTAAGTATAAAAAGTAGGATTTAAGTGGTTTCAAGTAATAACAGACAGAACAAAATAAGTCAGCAAGCAAAATAAAGCAAAAACACGCAAGTCTAAGCCTAGTACATTAAGAAATTGATTACAGGTAATATCTCACCCTCAGAGATGTTCCAATAAGCTTCTTTCACAGACTGGATGCCTTCCTAGTCTGGGCCCAATCCTTTCCCCTGGTACAGTCCTTGTTAGTTCCAGCAGGTGGAAACTAGGGGTTTTCTCGTGACTGGGACCGCTTTGTCCTGCTCCACCCCCTTTTATAGCTTTGGCACAAGGCGGGAATCTTTTGTCTCTCTGGGTTCCCACCCATCCTTCTAAATGGAAAAGTACCAGATTTAAGATGGATTCCAGTGTCATGTGACATGGTCACATGTCCTGTGAGACCTCATTTTTCATTATGCAAGGGCTGGCCCACACATACACAGGAAGGCTTGCAGGTAAATAAACCATCTACAACCAATTGTCCTAGTCAATGGGAGCCATCAAGATTCTAAACCACCATTAATGGTCCATACCTTGCATAATTACAATAGGACCTCAGCGTTATACTTCATATTTCTAGCTTCCGATACAAGAATGGTACATGCGTACAAATAGGATGACCACACTCAATAGATTATAAGCTTTGTAATGATACCTTACAAGAGACCTTTTGCATAAAGCATATTCCAGTTACATCATATTCACATTAATAAGCATACCTTCATAAAGCTTATGGAGTGCAACGTCACACTCCCCTCCCACAGGAAATCAGCCCCCCAAAAGGACAGGAGAGATGCCCCTAGCGGCCAGGGCAGAGTCCTGTGTGTGTATTACACCTGGCTGTGGTCAGTGCCCAGGTACTGGGGGCGTGGAGGCAGCATTGTACCCCTCAGCCATGCACAGAGGGGACTCTGTATAGCTCTCCCCATCCCACAAGAATTGGGGGTCTGCTGCCTCCGTGGCAGTGCACTGTCCCCGTTCCTCCCTGCCCACGCACAGCTTGGCTCTGGGGTCCATTGCTCCCCTCTGGCCTGTTGGAGCTTGTCCGGTATGGAGAAGGCTGAACCCCTGCCTGGGGACACCCCGCTTAAGGCTGTCTGAATCAGCCCTGAAAGTGTGCAGCCCAACCAATGACAAAGGCAGAGTGAAGGCCTCTGCCAAAGGACTCCCGCCTGCCGTGTGCCAAGGTGCCGTTGGGCCCAGTGCTGCACGTTGGCTTGGAGCCGGCGCCTCAGGAATAGCCTCTGAAAAGGGTGGGTTAAATGGCAGACAGTCACAGATGCTGAAATGACTCCAGGCCCATTTACACAATCCAAAGGGCTCCGCTGCATTAGCTGAGCAGGGGGAGGGGGGGCTCGCACATTTCCTGGCCTGTCCCCCCCCAGAATCAGCTCCTCCAGGGCTGGGATGGGTCCTGACCGAGCTTCTCTTCTCAGGGTCTGGGGAGCTGCACGGGAGCCAAGCGCCTGTCACAGCCAGGGCCCTGAGCAATGTGTTTGGGGCTCTCCGGGGACGACCCAGATTTGTTTATGTACGTCAGTCTACAGCAGGCCAGCTCCTTTGCTGCGGTGCAGGACCGTGACAGGCAGTGCCCACATCTTCACTGTCCCCACACTGCAGCCGCGGGAGCTGCCATCTCTAAGCAGTGCCAGTGTGGCCTTTGCTCGGGCCCAGGGCTGCAACCCTCCCTGCACCGAGTTCCCCCTCCAGGGCACTGGAGCAGTGTGGCATTGATAATGTAGCCACAAACTGCAGCAAGGGGCCTTGGGCATGGCCAGGTAGCGGCTTCTGCTCAGCCTGCTTGCCCTGCCCTGGCGAGTGTAAAGAGCCCGGACTCCTCTGGAAATCACCATGGGACTGATTCTCCCATCACTCCCTTCATGCTGCCCTGCCTAGACGCTCCCCAACTGGGGCTGCTTCCCCTTTTCCGCTCTTTCAGGGGAGCCCTGCAGCTGCCTCTTCTCCACTCGTCTCTTTCTACCTCCCAACATGCTCCCAGCTCCCCGCCCGCCGTGCGTTACCACCAGAGGAGTGGAGCAGTGCTGGAGCTCTCTCACTCCAGCCCCTGCACCCCTGAACAAGGGCCAGTCCCAGTCGAGGGGCCTGCAGTCAGGAGAGCACAAGGGCTGTCCCCTCTGAGCATCCGTGAGGCACAGATCTCCCCAGAGAGCAAGGGGAGGAGCTGAGAAGAGCCCAGGCCATGGTCCTGCCTCTGTGTGCTGAAGATCTGAGAAAATCCCTGCTAGTGCTCGCTGGCACAGCACAGCTCTGCATCACCCCCAGGTACCTGGCACAGGCTGGCCCTGCAGCTGCGCACAGGTAACTGATCTGGGCCTCCACCGTCCTGGTGCAGCCAAGTTCGGCTCCCCCTGGCCCCTGCTGGATCAACCCACTGACTGCTTCTGTTGCTGTTCCAGAGCGCATCACTCAGACAGTGGAGATCACCAAACACGTGGTGGACATTGAGGAGAAGGGGGTCAAACTGCGCCTGACCATTGTGGACACCCCAGGATTCGGCGACGCCGTGAACAACACGGAATGGTACGTCCCACGGGAGAGGAAGGGGCCATGGCTCCGCAGTTCGCCTGGCAGGATGAGCAGGAGCCCGGGCAGCCACACACACTGGGCAGTCTGGTCCCTGGAGAGAACACAAATGATACCAAGTCCTAGATGAGCGCAGGCCACTGCACACAAACCAGCTGGCTTGAGCAGGTGAGCCCTGCCTCACTGAACTGCTCACATCCGGCGGGGGCGGGGGGCGCAGCAGAGACTGGAGGAGGCTCGGGGTACAAATCAGGCTTTCTGCTAATGGCCTGGAAGCCTGGTGCAGAGCGGCTGCATGGGGCAGACACCGGTCTGGAGAGAGGAACATAAAAGCAGTAGTAACTGAGCCATCGTGTACAAAGGGGTCAATCCCGGAGTGCAGTCCTGGGGTCAGTGCTTGTCTGTACAGTTATTGGTGACCCGAGAGAGGGAGCTGAACAAGGTGGCAATGTTCATGGCTGGAACAGAATTCCTGGCTTCCCAGGCTGCCTTGCGAGGTAAATGTCCGGTCTGGTCTGGCTGTTTGTTGCTCCTGTGATTTATCTGCACAATGTGAGGGACTCAGCCAGGAAAATTACTTTGAAAAGCCAGCCTGGCGCACTCCAGCTCTTACATCCGCCAAAGCTCCATGGCTAGGGATGTGTGCGTGCAGGTCCTGACCCCACCTGTGGTGTGAGCTTTGCCCTTTAACAAACCCCATTGTTCTGGATTCATTTCTGCCAGTAAGTCTAGTTCGTGGTGCAGAGAAACACTGTAGTTTGAACCAAAGGAAGTAAAGGAAGTAATGCCACCTAGCTCTTAAACAGCTCTCCAGAGGGTAGGGTCCTTATCCTCATTTTACCGATGGGGAAACTGAGGCATGGGACAGTGACTTGCCCAAGGTCACCCAGCCAGTGGCAGAGCTGGGACTAGAACCCAGGTCTCCTGAGTCCCAGTCCAGTTCAGTGCTCTACCCACTGGGAAACACTGCCTTTCCCCAGACACAGCTACAGATCAGACAAACCATATGGCCAACCTTAAAAGTCCAACAATCCTGACCCAGACCCCAACAGATGTTGAGACCGGCCCAGAGACAGAGAGATTTACCAGAAAAGATGAGTGGCTTTTTCTCTGTTTGTTTGATCTGCTTCCCACCTACCCTGTGCCAGTCACAGCGGAACCGACTCTGCCACATGCCCAGGGAGGCAGCTGTGGTTCCTGCTGCCCAGAGGGGCATGCCCCAACGGTGCTCTGCTCTGTCTGAACGCACGTCAGAGGCAGCCCTGCCCTGAAGAGCTTACAGTGTAATGCAGAGCACAGGGGTGCGTGGGGCGGTGGGAGCTGGAAATGGGGCAGAGCCCCCAGACATGTGTGGGAGCTACACTGGGCAGGATTCAAACTGGTGACAGATACACAGTGCCCTCTTCCCCCCTGTAACAGGTGTGGAAGAGAGCAAGGCTGCTCTCTTAAATCAAGTTCAGGACCAGACTTTCCTGCCCTGGACACAGGCAAAATCCCACCCCAACAACTGCTCTCAGTCTCAGGCTGCCGCAAACAGCCAGTTCCCAGTAACCCAGTAAACAATAAACTGCCCCAGCATAGCGAATGTTAGTACAGTGTCCCCATTCACTTCTCATAGCACAGCTTAGAGTCTAGACCCCTGCTAACAGTCACACCAGGCTCCTCTCCCTAGCAGCTATACGGGTCTATATTTACTGCTCCCCTGGCTTAGCAGCTGGGTGTGAACCCACCAGCTTTAGGTCCATAGCTCAGACCTCTTCTACGTTAACTGCTGCTCCCTGTGGGCTGACCTGTACAGGAGGCCCAACTCTCCCCTGTCCAGTGGGCCACGCAAGGCTTTGTGAGACAGCACAGGGGGCAGCGGGATCTGTGGTTTGTCTTCCTGCCTGTGGGAGCAGATTGCAAGCTAGTGCTCATAGACAGGGCAGTGCCTGTGTGTGGGTCATCGGGGTCACTGAACCTGGCACCACGGGGGGAAAGCAGGAGCTTCTACCGCCTGAGCTAAAGAGGCAGCTATCGCCACATGGGTCTAATAGCAGAGTCCCAGATCTCCTGATTTGGCACATCACTTCTGTCAGGCGAGGGGTGGCTCTGTTACATTTCAGCACTTTATGATGTGCTTTTAGGCATGCTGTGTTATCTTAGCGGAGGCCTGGATGAAGGACAGTTCCCCAGGCCTGTGAGGTTAATTTGGGATGCAAGGCTGACAGAGGAGGATAAGAATTTCCCCCGATTGCCCTCCGCCATTTGCACTGTCATAGATCAGATGCCGGCCTGGGTTCTGGTGCAGTCATCCCTGTATTTCAGCACTAGTGAAGCTCGTAGCTTCTCGCAGCTGTGTCCCGGCTGGAGAGGGGCAGCATCTCCTTGCAGCTTCCACAGGACAGTGGAAGCAGGGTAATTCCAAGCTGACGGTCTTACATTTCCTAGTACAGAGAGTTCTTTTAACATGCCGGCCGGTGCAACGGGCACTGGCCTCACTTGGCTTTCTCCAGCCTGTCCCCTCTCTCCACAGCTGGAAACCTGTGGCTGATTACATAGATCAGCAATTCGAGCAATATTTCCGGGACGAGAGCGGCCTGAACCGGAAGAACATCCAGGACAACCGCGTGCACTGCTGCCTCTACGTCATCTCACCCTTCGGACACGGGTCTGGGAACTCCTGCCGCAGCCGCTCCTCCCGCCTTCCCTGAGATCCCTCCCGCCTTCCCTGAGAAGGCTAAAACCACCTTGCCCACAAGGCCGAGACATGGCCCTAGCGAGCAAGGCTTGCAGCTCAGTGACTGAGTGCGGGCCCTGGGTGGGCCCATAGTGTGACGCTCCCAGCTCTGGACTCCCAGCCAAGCGCTGACTGGGCTGCTGCAGGACTCTTGGCTGAGGGCTGCTCTGGGAACACTTGCATTGCAGGGGGCTCAGCGGGCAGTGGGGGGGGCAGTGCTTGGAGGATGCTCGCACTGCCGCAGTCCTGGCTGGGCACTGCCAGGGCACTGCTCTGGGGAAGCTCACACTGGAGTTCCCAGCTCGCACTGCCAGAGTCCTGTAGCTAGGAGAACATCCAGCCCCAGTTTACACAGGGCTAACTCTGCTCTCTGTCGGCAGCCTTCGTCCCCTGGATGTGGAATTCATGAGAGCTCTCCATCAGCGGGTGAACATTGTGCCCATCCTGGCGAAAGCTGACACTCTGACGCCCTCAGAGGTGGAGCGCAAGAAAAGCAAGGTGAGAGGAGGCCTGGCTACCTCTGAATTCCTCCCTCCCCCAGCCCAAGTAATGGAATGCTCCTCCCACCCCCGTCCCTGGCTAACACAGAGTCTTTCACTCTGGCACTGCATCTGTTCTGGCAAATGGGAGCCACAATTTCCCACCTGCGCCGTTAACCACTGACAGCTAGGGGAGCAGCTATATGCCTCCCGGGACTCAGCCAGGGTGTCCTGCGCGTGTCTGGGCACCGCCGTGGTACAACGAGCTCCGTCTACGCCCCAGCCTCGGCCATCGCTCCCCGGGTGCTGCTGCGCCTGGGGTATTCCATCCCATTGGGTCAGTGTAGCCAAGGCCTGTTCTAAACAGGCATTTCTGTAGGGCTGCTCCCAGAGTCCCGAGTGCCCCCCTCAGGATCCCAGGAATGGGAGAGGACAGGACAGGAGAGGGATCTGCAGAGTCCTACAGGATACTAAGGGAAGGGACAGCAGGGTGCAACCCCTCTGAAATGGAGGACGTAAGAGACAAGAGCTGGTCCCTGTGGCCTCATGGAGTCTGAGGATTGGTGAGAAGAGGGACAGAGGTACAGGCCAGGCTGCAGAGCGTGCAGCTACCACACCGTGTGTGCCAGAGGGTTCCTGGGGCACGAGACAATGGTCAGAACTGGCAGAAAGCGGCCCGTGTACCATGTCAGGGATCTGGCCTGTTTGGAAACCATAGGAAATGAACCACCGGTGTCTGGATTCTGCTGTTCAGTGTGAGATGGAAGAACAGACAGTAGTTGGCATGTAGGTGAGCATAACGTATTCCTCTCTCTCCTGGGATGCCCTTAAAATGAGGGTGCTGTAAAACAGGGCTGAGCGCCAGAGCCATCAGTCTTGGGGGTTGTTTCTTTGTTCAGATTAGAGAGGAAATCGAACATTATGGGATCCGGATCTACCAGTTCCCTGAGTGCGACTCTGATGAAGATGAGGATTTCAAGCTGCAGGACCAGGCACTGAAGGTGAGCGGATGAGAGCGGCTGTCCCACTGAATGCAGCTCAGGGAACAGGGTCAGAGTCGCCTGCTAAGCCCCAGGTATATCTTGTGCGACAAATGCAGCCAGACATGCCTCAGCCCAGTGGCTTCTACACTCTGAGAAGGGCAGCTTTGTAGTCCAGCCAGAAGGGAAACCTTCCTGGATCATCTGCTTACTGGGAGGGAGGCTCTGACCGAGAACAGGAGGTAATGGAATTAGACCCCACAAGGTACGTGCAGAACACAGCAGCATCTGGGCATTAGCCAGTTTTGGAGAATCACCTGATCTAGTGAGTAAGGAGCAATGGGAGGGAGGGTTGAATTCCCCAGGCATGGGAGAAGAGTGGGGGATCCCCAAAGGCTAGATCCTCTGAAAAGGAAAGAGGCAAGGAGCACGAATCAGCCAGTGTGGCTGCAGGAGGGGCTGCTCAGAGATCTGACACCCTGAAAATGCAGCGTGTTGGGGAAGCAACCAGACCAGTCCGTGTTCAGAACCAGCCCAGGGTTTGGAGGAAGAGCGACCAGCGGCAGATAAAGGAATGAGTGGACATGTACCAAAGGACTAAGGCAGCGAGGTCTTCCAAAGTACGGGCATTAGAAGAACCCTGGGGGGAAAGCACTAGAGAGAGACAGTGCCCAGGTGTGAATGCAAGGCTAGGGAGATTTCAGAGCCAGCAGAGTGACAGCTGCCTTTGACAATAAATCTTTTAAAAGAAACCTGAAGGAAAGAATATAGACCACGGTCACGGGGACTCGGTGTTATTAGTTGCCGACAGCTGCCGGCAGTGAGGAGAGCTGGACACAAACTGTCGAGTGCGTCAGCTGAGTTCCCGGCTCCTTTGCCAGAGTGGCCTGTAAAGCGCCCTGGGCCTGCTCTCGCTCCCGCTGGCGTCCATCGCCAACCTGCCACTGAGTCTGGCCTGGGCAGGATCACGCCTGCAATGGCGTCTCCCAGCCTCCTCCCTGGGCTCCCCGTGCCTGGCACAGCCACAGCGCTGGCGGGGAGGCCACAAGCCACGAAGGGCAGCACCGCGCTGGGGGGCTTGTCATGGGGGCGCTGCAGCTGCCACGTCCCACGCAGACAGCAGAGTGGGAGGAGGACAGCGTGGCTGACCTGTGTTACAGCACCACCTAGTGCCAGGGATGGTATTGCACCTGCTGCCTGCAGGATGGTGGTTAAATACCGGCCCGCAGGGTCATACCCGGAGTGCACAGAGGAGCTACAGGTTAATGTGGCCACGGGCAGCTTCTCCAGATGGGACGAAAAGCTTCATGGAAGGAGGCTGCCTGGGGAGGAAGGCCTCTCCAGTGGGACGGACAGGCTGCTGGTCTTGCCACAGCGAGCAGACTGCCTTAGCCAAGCCAACAGGACCAGCCAGCAGTGTCACCGTCATGGTGCTGTCATTCTGAGCTCTGGAGGGGCACAGAACCAGGGGGGTGGCCCAGCGCAATGTACCAAGCTAGTGTAGCAGGGCACATCAGGCCCAGATGGTGGACCCCAGCATCACACTCTGCTGTATGGAGCGGAGGGAGGGGCAGCCATCCAGTTGGTTGTCTGGGTTGGTAGGGGATCCGCCAGTGATCGCTGCTGGCTATTGAGAGGGTGGGAGCTGAGTTTCTGAGTGACAGGCATGCAGAAAGGACCAGGAGGGCCAGTAAGAGGCTGTTTCCTGGCCCAGCTGGCAGGAATTGCAGCAGGGTTCACACAGCGGTGATTTGTCGCGAGTCCAGCCCCAGCTCTCCACTGCTGCGGGGCTCCTAGATCAGCGGCTGGGCCCAGACTCAAGCCCTGCTCCAGCTCCCGTTGAACCGTCAGTTTACTTGGCTCTTCCGCTCCTGGCCAGCAGCAGCTCTCCAGGTCCTTTCCAGCCATTGCTCTGGGGTGCTCTGGCTCCTGTTCAGTGGGGCATACCTGGTACCACCAACCTTGTGTGACCCTTTGCAGCCGGCTTCTCTCTTCCAGCCCATCTCTCTCTGCTCCACTTCCTCTCTCGCTGGCCCCGCTCCTTCCCTGAGTGCTGATCTCAAGGGGAAGGAGTGCCAGTAGTGGAAAGCTACTTGCACTCCCATGCCAGGCTTGTTAGCTGGACTGCAGAGCAAATAGAGGGTGCATCTACACTGGAGCTGGCCGTGTAACTTACACTTAGGTGGACTCACCCGCGCTAGCATGTGTAGGGGCTCCAATGGGGTTGTTCTCAGGGCAGCCAGCCTGCCCCATCACCTGTGCAGCCAGAGCTACACCCGTGCAGTGAGCAAGCTACTGCGGGTGTGTCTGCCCACATGGGGAATGACACTACCCACTCCAGTGCAGATGGACCATGGGGTCCCAGGGCACCGGGGATAAGGGAGGTCATGGCTAGAAGTAACCCCATGGCTCTGTTCCAGGAGAGCATTCCTTTCGCTGTGATCGGCAGCAACACAGTTGTGGAGGCCAAAGGCAGGCGAGTCCGTGGGCGACTGTATCCCTGGGGTATCGTGGAAGGTAAGGCGGGTTTGGCTTGTGGCTCAGGGACCACATCCTCCTCCATGTTCCTGCGCCCACCTCCATAGAATCATAGAATATCAGGGTTGGAAGGGACCTCAGGAGGTCATCTAGTCCAACCCCCTGCTCAAAGCAGGACCGATCCCTGACTAAATCATCCCAGCCAGGGCTTTGTCAAGCCTGACCTTAAAAACTTCTAGGGAAGGAGATTCCACCACCTCCCCAGGTAACGCATTCCAGTGTTTCACCACCCTCCTAGTGAAAAAGTTTTTCCTAATATCCAACCTAAACCTCCCCCACTGCAACTTGAGACCATTACTCCTCGTTCTGTCATCTGGTACCGCTGAGAACAGTCTAGAACCATCCTCTTTGGAACCCCCTTTCAGGTAGTTGAAAGCAGCTATCAAATCCCCCCCCATTCTTCTCTTCTGAAGACTAAACATCCCCAGTTCCCTCAGCCTCTCCTCATAAGTCATGTGTTCCAGTCCCCTAATCATTTTTGTTGCCCTCCGCTGGACTCTTTCCAATTTTTCCACATCCTTCTTGTAGTGTGGGGCCCAAAACTGGACACCGTACTCCAGATGAGGCCTCACCAATGTCGAATAGAGGGGAATGATCACGTCCCTCTATCTGCTGGCAATGCCCCTACTTATACATCCCAAAATGCCATTGGCTTTCTTGGCAACAAGGGCACACTGTTGTCTCATATCCAGCTTCTTGTCCACTGTAATCCCCAGGTCCTTTTGTGCAGAACTGCTCCCTAGCCATTCGGTCCCTAGTCTGTAGCGGTGCATTGGATTCTTCCATCCTAAGTGCAGGACTCTGCACTTGTCCTTGTTGAACCTCATCAGATTTCTTTTGGCCCAATCCTCCAATTTGTCTAGGTCCCTCTGTATCCTATCCCTGCCCTCCAGCGTATCTTCCACTCCTCCCAGTTTAGTGTCATCTGCAAACTTGCTGAGAGTGCAATCCACACCATCCTCCAGATCATTTATGAAGATATTGAACAAAACCGACCCCAGGACCGACCCCTGGGGCACTCCACTTGACACCGGCTGCCAACTAGACATGGAGCCATTGATCACTCCACCCCCAGGGCAGTGGTGCTCATGGACAGGGACTGCTGCCAGTCTCAGCAGGCAGGGCCGTGGCACTCGCACCAGACAGGTCCTGGCTGGCGATCTCAGTGCGGGTACTCGGGGGGCACTAAGGTGCTGCCCCACCTCCATATGATTTGGGGGAGGCCAGGGCGAGGTCCCCGGCCTGCTGCAGGGCCCTCCTTAGCCCTCATTGTCCCCTCATGCAGCTATGGAGCCAGGCCTACTCAAAGCAGTGCTCTGCCTTTCTGCGGAACAGGGTCATTTGTTCTCTCAGCCCTCAGCTCCCCAACCCATGTCGGGGAGGCCCTGCTTTTCTGGGTGTCCCCAAATCTGCCCATCTAAGCCAGGCCCCTCCCCTGCAGTGGAGAACCCTGCGCACTGTGACTTTGTGAAACTGCGTACCATGCTGGTGAAGACCCACATGCAGGACCTCAAGGATGTGACACGAGAGACCCACTATGAGAACTACCGGGCGCAGTGCATCCAGAGCATGACCCGCATGGTGGTGAAGGAGAGGAACCGCAAGTACGGGGGGAGCGGGCACAGGGCCTGTGGGGTTACGGGGGGAGCGGGCACAGGGCCTGTGGGGTTACGGGGGGAGCGGGCACAGGGCCTGTGGGGTTACGGGGGGAGCGGGCACAGGGCCTGTGGGGTTACGGGGGAAGTGGGCACAGGGCCTGTGGGGGTATGGAGGGAGCGGGCACAGGGCCTGTGGGGGTATGGAGGGAGCAGACATAGGGCCTGTGGGGCTATGGGGGAAGCGGGCACAGGGCCTGTGGTGGTACGGGAGGAGCGGGCACAGGGCCTGTGGGGGTACGGGGGAAGCGGGCACAGGAGCAGCAGGACGGAGCCAGACACAAGTGCCCACCCTGCCAAGAACCTTGGGAGTCACGAGCAGGGTCTTCAGCCTTTGTCAGCCTCTGCACTGAGCTCTGCATGGGGAAGTCTGGGGGAGCAGAGCCATGGTGCCCGCATCCAGGAATGGATCTGGGAGAGGCAGGTCAAGGACAGGAGCTAGAGGAGACCATCTGTCCCTGACAGCCTCTCCCCTTTGGGGGTTAGCCCAAGGCTGGGCAAGGAATGTAGCATGATACCGGTGTGTGGGCAGCAGGAGTGCGGGGTGAGGCCGCCCCACCCTGCACACCGAGCCACAATGATAGACACTGTGCAGAAAAACCATGGGTCACTTTCATCTCCGTGTTGTGCAGAGCCCCGGGGGGTGGTCCTGAAGCACTCAGTCCTGTGGCTGCTGGGCGCTGGTTCGAGCATCCCTGCCAGATGGGCCTTGCAGCAGCCAGGCACCAGCCAGATCATTGGAAAGTCCCAGCCATGCCACTTCCCACCCCGACAAGCCCCTTCGCCCCAGGCTACCCCTGGAGCCAGGACAGTTAGCTCCGGAAGGGGCCTCTGCCAGCAGTATTGCCTAGGCGGGACGTGCAACCCCAGGTGTAGCTGGCACAACGTGGCCGCAGTGCCAGGGTGAACTCTTCCCCCACGTGCACAGCCTGGACGCCGAGGGGCAGCTCTGTGGCCAGCCCAGGGCTGGGAGCACAGGTTTCTCCGGTAGCCGGCAGGGAGGGTGAGCTCTCTGTGGAGTCACTCACTGAGGTGCACGGTGCTCTGGCTTCTCCTCTGGTCACGTTTTGCCCAGGAGGAGGTGGTGGCCTAGGGCGCAGGGCAGAGGAGAGCCAGGCCCTCTGCCCATGTATCTGCTGCTCATTGTCTGCAGTGCGCTCACATATGCCCTGAGCTCTAGGGCTAGAACCTCCGCTGGGGAAAAGCTCCGTCAGAGAATAACTGCAGTTTACACCAGCTGTGGCTCCGGCCCCTGCTGCTGCTGCTCCTCTCACCCTGGTGTAACTCCAGTGGCTTCAGCAGAGCGACTCCTGAGTTCGGCCAGCACAGCAGAGGGCAGGTCGTCCATGTAAGGAGCCGTCTGCCCATAGCTTGAGTGGATGGTGACACCCAGGTATCAGGCTAAACTGGCAGCTCTAATGGCTCATTCATGGCGATGAATCTAAGCTCATCTCTTCGTGTACGGTGTTTTGCGGCATCCCCTTGGGGAAGAAGGAGAGAGTCCTCCACCTTGGGACTGTGCTGCAGCGACTGCTCTATGGAGTGACCCCGCTGATCCCTCGGCATCGGATGACACCAGGAAGTGCTGTCTCCCAAGGACTCCAGCAGGCCAGGAGCTGCTGTGGCTTTCTGGAGCACTGGATTCTCCCCAGATCCCTTCCCTCATGCTGGTTCACGGCTGTCCTTTGGTGGAGTGCTGCTCTGATCTGCTGTCACAGGCTGCAGCTGGCCCTGTGTGTCTGTTCTACCTGCATTAGTTCATAAAAAGTATTTTGTTGTATCAAATCCTGTATTGGTCTCATCCATATCTACTCCAGAAAGTGACCATGTGAAATAGCATACTCGGCCAATGGTTTGTTATGCCCCAGTCATTTCCAATCCAGCAGGGCTCAGTTACTATGACGGTCTCTTTTCAGACTCTGCCTGGAGTCTGAGAGTCAAGCTGGTCTCTTCCTTTCTTGTGCATCATCTTCAGCCATGGTGGCTCTGCAGCCCAGAATCGCCAGTGGGCGCGCAGTACTCCAGCAGGCAGGCACTGTGAATGGTACTCAGTGACCAGTGCTGTCGGGAAGGCATTCCTTCTTGTGCAGCCCTAGTACTGCTCAAGCATGCACAGTCTGTGAGCACCCCCGTGGTGGCTCTGGAGACAGCTCGGCCAGAGCTCTATTCTGGGCCAAGTGGACACAGGAGGCATTTAAGAGAACCATGGCCCTAAACAGTGGCCAGGAGATGGACCATTCCACCAAAGGCAGCCACAGGCACTTACCCTGCTGAGCCCAGCACAGCACGGCCTCTCCTGAGCTAAGCCTCCTGCATTACTGAGCTGTGGGAACAATTTCTAGTCTTCAGACAACTGGCAGAGCAGGAAATTCTGGCCATACCCAGGTTCTGTGCTTAAAGGTGGAGTACAGCAAAGGCCTGATGGTCAGACACCAGAATAGGGATTAAAATTCAGTCCCAGTGGCTCAGATCCTCAGTGATATTTAGGTACCTAACTGACTTCAATGGGGTTAATCAACTAACTCCCCTTGAAATCAATGGGCATTCGGTGCCTAAATACACTTGAGAATCTCAGCCAACATTCAGTGGCCTTTCATTCCAGGATTATAATAGGGAGCTGCTGTCTTGAGGGAATCCAACAGCAGCATACGACCAAGGAGTTTAGTTTGGACATACGGGTAGAACCCTACCGTATCTGAAAGTGAAGTAGTATGGTCGTAGGACACACCGAAACAGTGAGCCAAGAGCAGCTGTTTCAAGTGCGTCGGCTCTGGGGCTCGGGTGGTAAAGAACTGCAGCTTTCTAACAGATTAGCTGTTCAGGCTCTCAGGGAGGAGAGAGATAAGGAGAGTTCAGGGAGCTCCGAGTGTGGCTGCCATAAACTGCCACAGTGAAAGTATCAGTTAACACCAGACTGAAAAAGGACAAGTTCCTTTCCCATTCAGTTGTAGCAAACTCAGTCTGCCGCAGCTGGTGGGGTACGCTAGGGCTCATGTACAGTGAGCCTGATGGATCCGAGGTGCTCTCTCTCACACACATTCTTGAATGATCGAGGAACCTATTAGTCAATCCTCACCCCCCAGCAAGGACAATGCATTTGTCCAGCCTCCATGGTGGGTCGTGGCATGTGCCTATCTCTGTGCCACATTTCCACTAGCAGCTGGCTAACACTTCATCACCGTATCTGGCCTTCAGATCATAACCAGAGAAGGGAGGGGGCAAAAGACTCCATGTAGCACTCAGATGCAGTGGTGATAGCTGATGTAGAAAGCCCCAAGATAGAGGAGCATCCTAGAACCTACAGGGTTCCTCTTGGACATGAGTATTGCTACTATCTCTTCCCATGGGTAAGAGCATAAGAACGGTCATACTGGATCAGACCAAAGGTCCATCTAGCCCAGGATCATGACAGTGGCCAATGCCAGGTGCTTCAGAGGGAATGAACAGAACAGGTAATCATCAAGTGATCCATCCCCTGTCTCGCATTTCCAGCTTCTGGCAGTCAGAGGCTAGGGACACCCAGAGCATGGGGTTTTATCCCTGACCATCTTAGAATCATAGAATCATAGAATATCAGGGTTGGAAGGGACCTCAGGAGGTCATCTAGTCCAACCCCCTGCTCGAAGCAGGACCAATTCCCAGTTAAATCATCCCAGCCAGGGCTTTGTCAAGCCTGACCTTAAAAACCTCTAAGGAAGGAGATTCTACCACTTCCCTAGGTAACGCATTCCAGTGTTTCACCACCCTCTTAGTGAAAAAGTTTTTCCTAATATCCAATCTAAACCTCCCCCATTGCAACTTGAGACCATTACTCCTCGTTCTGTCATCTGCTACCATTGAGAACAGTCTAGAGCCATCCTCCTTGGAACCCCCTTTCAGGTAGTTGAAAGCAGCTATCAAATCCCCCCTCATTCTTCTCTTCTGCAGACTAAACAATCCCAGCTCCCTCAGCCTCTCCTCATAAGTCATGTGCTCTAGACCCCTAATCATTTTTGTTGCCCTTCGCTGGACTCTCTCCAATTTATCCACATCCTTCTTGTAGTGTGGGGCCCAAAACTGGACACAGCTGGCTAATAGCCATTGATGGATCTATCCTCCATGAATTTAACTAGTTCTTTTTTGAACCCAGTATTACTTTTGGCCTTCATAACATCACCTAACAATGAATTCCACAGGCTGACTGTGTGTTGTGTGAAGAAATACTTCCTTGTGTTTGTTTTAAACCTGCTGCCCATTAATTTCATTGGGTGACCCCTGGTTCTTCTGTTATGAGAAGGAGCAAATAACACTTCCCTATTCACTTTTGCCACACCAGTCATGATTTTATAGACCTCTGTCATATCTCCCCTTAGTTGTCTCTTTTCCAAGCTGACAAGTCCCAGTCATTTTAATCTCTCCTCATATGGAAGCTGTTCCAGACCCTTAATCAATTTTGTTGCCCTTCTCTGTATCTTTTCCAATTTTAATATAACTTTTTTTGACATGGGGCGAACAGAACTGCATGCAGTATTTATATGGTGGCATTATGATATTTTCTGTCGTATTATTTATCCCTTTCCTAATGGTTCCTAACATTCTACTAGCTTTTTTGACTGCCTCTGCACATTGAGTGGATGTTTTCAGAGCACAATGACTCTAAGATCTCTTGAGAGGTAACAGCTAATTTAGATCCCATCATTTTGGATATGTAGTGGGGATTATGTTTTCCAATGTGCACTACTTTGCATTTTTAAACACTGAATTTCAACTGCCATTTTGTTGCCCAGTTATCCAGTTTTGTGAGATCCTTTTGTAGCTCTTCACAGTCTGCTTTGGACTTAACTATCTTGAGTAATTTTGTATCATCTGCAAATTTTGCCACCTCCCTGTCTACCCCTTTTCCCAGACCATTTACTAATACGTTGAACAGCACTGGTCCCAGGACAGACCCCTGGGGGACACCACTATTTACCTCTCTCCATTCTGAAAACTGTCCATTTATTCCTATTCTTCATTTTCTATCTTTTAACCAGTTACTGATCCATGAGAGGACCTTCCCTCTTATCCCATGACTGCTTACTTCGCTTAAAAGCCTTTGGTGAGAGAACTTGTCAAAGGCTTTCTGAAAGTCCAGGTACACTGTATTCACTGGTTCACCCTTCTCCATGAGTGTTGAGCCCCTCAAAGAATTCTAGCAGATTGGTGAGGCATGATTTCCCCTTTACAAAAGCCGTGTTGACTCTTTCCCCAACAAATCATGTTCATCTATGTGTTTGATCATTCTGTTCTTTACTACAGTTTAAACCAATTTGCCTGGTACTTAAGTTAGGCTTACCGGCCTGTGATTGCCAGGATCACCTCTGGAGCCTTTTTAAAAAATTGATGTCACATTAGCTATCCTCCAGTTATCTGGGACAGAGCCTGATTTAAGCAATAGGTTACATACCAGTTAGTAAAAAGAAAAGGAGGACTTGTGGCACCTTAGAGACTAACCAATTTATTTGAGCATAAGCTTTCGTGAGCTACAGCTCACTTCATCAGATGCATGCAGTGGAAAATACAGTGGGGAGATTTATATATACAGAGAACAGGAAACAATGGGTGTGACCATACAGACTGTAACGAGAGTGATCAGGTAAGGTGAGCTATTACCAGCAGGAGAGCGGGGCGGGACATTTTATAGTGATAAGGTGGGCCATTTCCAGCAGTTGACAAGAACGTCTGAGGAACAATGGGGGGGACTAAACATGGGGAAATAGTTTTACTTTGTGTAATGACCTATCCACTCCCAGTCTTTATTCAAGTCTAAGTTAATTGTATCCAGTTTGCAAATTAATTCCAATTCAGCAGTCTCTTGTTGGAGTCTGTTTTTGAAGTTTTTTTGTTGAAGAATTGCAACTTTTAGGTCTGTAATCGAGTGACCAAAGAGATTGAAGTGTTCTCCGACTGGTGTATGAATGTTATAATTCTTGACGTCTGATTTGTGTCCATTTATTCTTTTACGTAGAGACTGTCCAGTTTGACCAATGTACATGGCAGAGGGGCATTGCTGGCACATGATGGCATATATCACATTGGTGGATGTGCAGGTGAACGAGCTTCTGATAGTGTGGCTGATGTGATTAGGCCCTATGATGGTGTCCCCTGAATAGATATGTGGACACAGTTGGCAACGGGCTTTGTTGCAAGGATAGGTTCCTGGGTTAGTGTTTTTGTTGTGTGGTGTGTGGTTGCTGGTGAGTATTTGCTTCAGGTTGGGGGGCTGTCTGTAAGCAAGGACTGGCCTGTCTCCCAAGATCTGTGAGAGTGATGGGTCGTCCTTCAGGATAGGTTGTAGATCCTTGATGATGCGTTGGAGAGGTTTTAGTTGGGGGCTGAAGGTGATGGCTAGTGGCGTTCTGTTATTTTCTTTGTTGGGCCTTTCCTGCAGTAGGTGACTTCTGGGTACTCTTCTGGCTCTGTCAATTTGTTTCTTCACCTCAGCAGGTGGGTATTGTAGTTGTAAGAACGCTTGATAGAGATCTAGTAGGTGGTTAGTGGTTCTACAGTTTTGCATTTGAGTTCCTTCAGAACTTTTGGGTGATACCATCTGGTCCTGGTGACTTATTACTATTTAATTTATCAATTTGTTCCAAAATCTCCTCTCTTGACACCTCAATCTGGGACAGTTGCTCAGATTTGTCACCTAAAAAGAATGGCTCAGGTGTGGGAATCTCCTTTACAGCCCCTGCAATATATGAAGCAAAGAATTCGTATAGCTTCTCCAACAACCTTATCTTCCTTAAGTGCTCCTTTAGCACCTTGATCATCCAGTGGCCCCACTGATTGTTTGGCAGATTTCCTGCTTCTGGTGCACTGAAAAATTTATTTGCAGTTAGCTTTTGTGTCTTTTGCTAGTTGCTCTTCAGATTCTTTTTTGGCCTGCCTAGTTATACTTTAACACTTGACTTGCCAGAGTTTATGCTCCTTTCTGTTTTCCTCACTAGGATTTTCACTTCCAGTTTGTAAGGACGCCTTTTGGCCTCTCTCTGCCTTTTTTACTTTCGTGTTCAGCCACGGTGGCACTTTTTTGCTCCTCTTACTATGTTTTTTAATTTGGGATACATGTTTAATTTGAGCCTCTATTATGGTGTGGAAGAGGAGTCCAGCCCCCTAAAACAATTGAATGCTGCTAATGTGTTTTTGGCTAGCAACCTCTTCCCAAATCCCTGGGAGTTGGAACAGGCTATACTACCAACACCGTTGATATCCCAGATGTGGTGATAAACTTCTGGTCCTAGCATCCCTCTCAGTGTCCAGGCCACAAGAGGTAGGGGCTTCCTGTTTTCAGCCCTCAGCCTGGACTGATACATCTGTACGGAGCATTGAGGAGCTCTGCCTGGGAGGAAGACACAGGCTTGTCAGTCACTTGGGAAGGCCGTTGAGTAGTAAAACAACGGTGACGCTGTTGAGCCATTCCCGTTACTGCGGGTGGCCCCGTTTCTTGTGTGTAAAAAGGAGGATCACCGGTTCTTGGGCCAGCTTCCATGGCATAAATCACAGTCCATGCCCAGCGCACTAGATGTTGTGATCAGGAAGAAGCCTGCCTCTGTCATTCCACGTGAACTGTACTGATTCAGGGGGTTGCTTTGGGGTCCTAAAGGTGTCAGTGATCATGTGTGCATGTAGTGATTTATATGTATTTTGGGCAACATTCTCAGGGGGTGTAAACTGATGTAACCCTGTTGTAGGCAGTGGAGCTGTGCTGATCCACTCCAGCAGAGGCCCTGGCACTATAATAGTTGCCCTTGCTCAATACAGCATCCTCCATGCTTGGGTCTCGCAGACTGTACAAACACGGCACTTGGGATTGTCATCCCCATCTGGCAGCTGAGACAAAGGGAGCTAAAGTGACTTGTCCCAAGTCACACCATAACTCAGTTCCCAACTAGGAATAAAAGCCAGGTCTCCTGATCTACAATGCTGTGCGTGAACCCAAGGCCCTGAGCATCTTAAAGAGAGGGAATTGTTTAATCTCTGTTGGAGTCTTCCTCGATTCTCAGAATAGCAGCTCTTGGAATACCTGAGGTGATCTCAATCTCTTCTGCCAGAAGGAAGTCCAGCTACAATTGGGTGCGGGGTCAGGAGCAGGTGCCAGAGACGACCAAAACTACACAGTCATTCCAACCTCACTTCCCTCCCTGAAATCTGAAGGAGACCTAATGCTGCTTGGAGATGGAAGGTTGATACCACAGATACATACAGACCTTTGCTGCTTTATTGGCTCCTCTGAACAACTGAAGATAATTGTGGAGTGGGCATGAACTGAAGAAGCCAAAATTCCTTTCAAGTCTAAAACCAAAGACTGCTGCAGCCCCCTCTTCTCGTCCACGTGGAGCTGTTCATGCTGCAAAATGTATTCCCAGATTCAGTGAGGCACCCCTATTCAGGTCTCCATGTGCCCAAAGCCCAGATCCAGACTGATTCAATAGCATATGGTGGTGCTAGTTGGATTACTAGAAGGAGCTGTCAGGATCCAGGGTGGAAACAGGCAGGAGTCGTGGCAGGAGTTTGGGAGCCAGGAACTGAAGCCCAGGGTCAGAGCCAGTATCCCTGTCACGAGTCAAGCCAAGGGTCAAGGATGGAGTCAGGAATCGGGCTGAAGGTCAATGCCAGGTATCGGGGTCCATGTTGGAGTTCCAGGGGTTGATCGGGACTCAGAATCCAAGTCGGAGCTGAGGTCAGTACTAGGAGTTCAGGAACAGATAAGCAGGGCAGTTGTGGCAGCAAGCCAGGATCCACATTGTTAACTGGACGCTTCTTGGCACGCTCCATCGGCTTATTTTGGTTCAAGGAGCCAATCAGGGATCACCAAGACAACTGTCAGTCAGATCACTTAGGGTGGAACTTCCTGTGGCATGCCATCTCTGCAGATCGCAGGTTGCAGGGAGTGGCCAGGTTACAGCTGCCACCAGCTGGCTGTGTGAGGCTGTTGGTTGCCTGGTAGCCCTTCAGTGCCACCAATCCTTACATTATCTCCCACCCTCCATGGGTGCTTCCTGCTGGTCCAGGTTTGTCTGAGTGGTCTGCATGGAAGGCCACCATGAGGTTGGGAGCTGGAACACTGGCTCCCAGGATCACTCCTCAGGGCCATAGCCTTCCCAGTCAATTAGATACCTGAAAGAGACACGTTTCATTTTAGAATCCAGTATTTTGTGAATCACATGTTCATTATGACCCTGGACCTGCACTGGTGGGGAGGTGGTTGTGTTTGATGCACAAAGGGGTTGGGATGTATGGCATTAGTAGAGATATATGAAACACTGGATGTCGGCTGCCTGGTCTGGGTGATAGGTGATGGTAAAATTAAAGCCTGTGAAGAACAGGGCCTATCAAAGCTGTCTTTGGCTGAGTGCCTTTGCTCTGTGGGGATACTCTGAGTTTTTATGATCTGTGTAAACCTGTATCAGGCACCTTCAAGGCAGTGGCACCATTCATCAAAGGCAGCCTTGATTGCTGGAAGTTCCTTATTTAAAATCTAATGATTTTATTCTGCCAGAATGAGTTTCTGGGAGTAATAGGCACAAGGGAACAATTGCTGTTGGGGGCCCATATCTTTGGGAAAATGTTAACCCAATTGCTTCATTAGATATATCAGTCTCAAGGACAAAGGCGCATGTGTGGTTGGAATGGATCAGGTTTAGAGCACTGGTGAAGGCCATCTTGAGTTGATTGAACACCTGTTGAGTCTCTGGAGACCAGGTGAAGGAGCTGGGTTTGCAGAGAAGCTCTGTCAATGGGGCTATTCAGTCTGAGAATCCAGGAATGAAGAAGTGCCTATAAAAATTAGCAAACCCAGGAAGTGTTGCAGCTCCTTGATGTTCTGGGGGACTGCCCAGGACTGAACAGCATTCACCTTTCCAGAATCCATTCAGAGGCCCTCAGGAGACAAGATGTAACCTAAGAACTCCATGGCGTGCTGATCAAAGGCGCACTTGGAGCTGTGCATTTAGATCATGTCAGCAGAATTGACCAGGACTGACTGGACATGCTGCTCGTGGCTCTCCGACAAGACAAATATTTCATCAAGGTAGACTAAGACAGTGATCTAGGATGTCACAAAATACCTTGTTCACAAAGTGCTGGAATGTTGCTGGAGCGTTTGTAAAGCCAAATGGCATTTGTAGCTGCCAGACCAGGTTCAAAAGTCTGTTTTCCACTCATCCCCTGCACGGATCTGCACCAGGTTGTAGGCTTCTCGCAGACTGAGCTTGGTAAACATCTGGGCTGATCATACGCAGTCCTACAATTCCGAAATGAGTGGGAGAGGATACTGGTTTCTGATGGTTTACCTGGTTGAGGGCCCAGTAATCTGTGCACAAGAAGAACTGGGGCCCCAGCAAGGGAGGTGGAGGGATGAATAATCCCCTGGGCTAGGTTCTCCTGGACATAGGATCACAGGGTGGCCATCTCCAGCTCTGACATGTCAAAGATGCGACCAAAAGGTGTCTTGGCCCCAGGTTGCAGCTCAATTGTCACAGTGCAGTGGTAGGACATCCGCGTTCTTCTCAAAAACATCCGCATAGTCACGGCACTTAGCAGGAAGAGCAGGAATCAGCTTGGATGGTAGAACACAGCTGGGCCACACCCTGGGCCTGAGGGCACCTCTAGGGTGACCTGGATTTGGCCTGGACGAGTGTATCTTGAAGCCAAGACTCGTCTGTTGGTCCACTCAGGCAAACTGAATTCAGAGCAGAAACTGACATTCTGCTCATGCCAAAGGACATGCAGGTCATGAGTGGCCAGCCATAAGGTGCTGAGAATTATGGGGAAGTGGAGCGAGCCAATCATTCTGAACCACAGGATTTCTTCATGGTCCTGGATAACAATTTCCAGGGGCACAGTTTCCAGAGTTACTGGGCCAGGACAGGTGTGAGCCATCTATAGTCTCTGTGAGGTTGGGGGCTGTTTTTTGCTGCCCCAGGATGCCCAAGGCTTATGCCATATCGGCGTCTATAAAAGTGACCATAGCCCTGGAGTCCACGAGCGCCACTGTGGGGAATTTGTTTGGGGCTTCCCTGGGATGTGCACGAAAACCTGGATTTGCAAGTACGGCAAGGGCTTACTGTGCCTTGGTTGTGGTTTGGTAATATGTGGGCAACCAGTGAGATGTATAACCCAGGGCCCACCCATGCTGGCACACATCTCCAGGCCTGTGTTTGGTCATTCCTGTCTTTTTCTGTGTGAGAGCCTGCAAGGTGAGAGTATGGCCGGACTCTCCACAGTAGAAATACTGGGTGGTGCTCCCTTTCCTTCGGGGTCACGTGATGATGGGCTGCACCAATTTGCTTGGTTTCTGGGACCAGCTTGGAGATGGGTACTTGGGACCACCAGCTAGGAGGCCACGCAGTCCCCTTCCTTTCTTCATTTTGCTCATGCAACTTGTTGTCAGTGCATATGGTGAGGCCAGCTAAGTCATCTAGACGGGTCAGCATTTCCACGTGAGCTAGCTCATCTTTGGTCTTTTTGCATGATCCTCACCAGAATTGGTGGAGCTGGGCCACTTTGTTCCACTCTGTATCGGAGAGAAGCCACCTACAGTGGGTGGCCGAGGAGGCGAGTGGTGCCTGCCCTTGCTGTAGTTTTTGCAGGCCACCTCAGCCAACCAAGCATGATGGGGGTCATCAAAAATAGAAGAGAAGGCCTGGGGGAAGGTTTCCCAGTATGACAGTGTCAGGCTCTGTCGTTCTAGTAGAGGCAAAGCCCAATCCAGCGCCTCCCTCGACAGGAGAGTAGTTATGAGTCCTACTTTGGCCTGGTCTGTGGGGTAGAAGTGGGGAGTGGAGCAGATAACATTGGTTAATGAACCTGCTGAAGTTTTGGCAGACTCTGTTGAAGTGCTCTGGGAGGGGGAGTGTCAGTCTGGGATCCAGGTGAGCGGCTGCACCACATGCTCGGAGCGCAGTGTTCTCGTCCCAAGCCTGGGCAGCCTGCTCTCGTAGTAGCTGGGTGATCTGCACCTGCAGAGCCTGGTTCTCAGATGAGAGCTGCACCACTTGTGTTCACAATGGGGGAAGTTCCTCCTGGGGGTTGTCAACCCATTCAGGAAAGTCTAGTGCCTGGTGGGACATGCCGGGTAAGGGGTGTCCCGCTGCCTCCATGTCCCCACCAGGCCGGCCTTCTCCATGGGTTATGTGGGGGTCCAGGCAAACTCTGAGGATCCAGGGTGGAGGTAGGCAGGACTAGTGGCAACAGCTTGGGCCAGGAACTGAAGCAAGGGGTCAGAGCAAGTATCCGTGTCAAGAGCAAGCTGAGGTCCAAGTCAGCAGTCAAGCCAAGGGTCAGGGACAGAGTCAGGAATCGGGCTGAGGGTCAGTACCAGGTATTGGGGTCCATGTTGGGGTTATGAGTAGTTACATAAGTCATCCAATCCAGTAACACAAAAAATATCACATGGCCTATGTAGCTAACGAGAGCTTTCCCTCATGCCCTGTGCTGCCCAGTTGTAGGCTGTGGGGTAGCAAGAGGAGGCTTTATTTGGCCACAGTACAGCGTGTGAACTGTGATGGGTTCCGTGGGGTGCGGCCTGGGACCATGGGACCACTGTGCCCCCTTAACTCTCCCCAGGCTGGGCTGTCTCTCACTATGCTTTGCTAGTGAAAAGCAGCAAACCCCTCCAGGTGCTGTGATCACTCAGCACAACAGCATGTGGAGCCCCACACCCAGCTAGATCGCCTGAATGCTCCCAGAGCCACTCATGAATCACACAGAGAAGGCACCAGCTCCTAGCCTTGTACCTCAGGAATATACCGTCTTGCACTGCTCAAGATGAGCACTGCAAATTTATTAATTGGTTCACCACTTCGTCAATGGAAGGTGGACATACACCAGCGTTTGCAGAACCTGAGCAGATTTGCCACACGCTTCATACAGACTCACTGGTAAAGATAAACAGTAAATCAAATTTATTGACTACAAAAGATAGATTTTAAGTGATATTAAGTGATAGACAAAAAGTCAGAGTTACCAAAAGAAATAAAATATAAGCACGCAGTCTCTCAACCCTGTTAGACTGGGCAACAACTAGACTAAGCAGTTTTTCTCACCACACTGGATATTGCAGTTCATAGTACACAGATTTCACCCTTGAAATCTGGGCCAGTCCCCTCAGTTGGAGGCTTCAGAGTGTCCTTATTGCTTGCAGTGTAGGTGGGTGAAGTAGAAAGGCCAAGCATGGCCCCCCTGTGTTCAATTTTATACCCCCAGTCCATGTGCTTGTAGAACACAAATCCAGGCATGTCTGGGGGCATTGCTGAGTCTCCAGGCAAGGTTGAGCAATTTCCCTGGTATCGCCTCATGCAGGTGAGTTACTGCATTGTAGCTCCCTTGCTGGACAATGGTTGTGGATGGGCTGTTTCACACCCTGCCCGGGCACTGTGTTAGGGAAAAAAAAACAATTAGCCCTTTCCATACCACTCTCGGTGCTTGATTCGACTCTAGGATCCCACAGAATTCTAGATTCAGAGTCCAATCTACACGGGCATCTTTTATTGGTGTACAGAAATACAGCTTGAGCTGGGTGTCTCCAGAGAGGGACCCCGGCCCTCAGAAATTGCAAGCAATTATACCCTCTACAGTTGGTAACACCGCCCTCGCCCATGTCCAAAGTCCAATCCCCTAATTAGAGTAGGGGGTCTCTGCTCTTTTCCATTGGACAGTTCTGTTGCTGAGTGGACAGTCCATTGTCGGGTGCTGGATTTGCTCCGGGAGACAGTCAGTCCTACTCCTTGCATTCTTCCTTATCTTCAATGATAACGGGCAGTTTCAACTGGTTTTGCAGCTGCTTTTTCAGCCTTCCTCTCAGGTCAGCTTGACCTTGGCCTAAGGCTTCAACTACTTTAATCACTTATGCTAAGCCAGTAACTTATGCTAAGTTATAAGAACAAACTTATTAAACATTCATATAAAATATCATATAAGCCCTTTCTTATAATACGCTGGTCACTTTCCTTGCAGTTGCCTCTGGGGAGCTAATATCTGGCTGATTCCCCCAACTTACAGCATGTTTTAGTGACAACCATACAACACAATTCTCATAACATCATGTGCATTAATGATACACATCTGTGGATAGAGAAATGACTTTCAGCAGATCATGACCTTTCCCCTGGTGCCTTACAAGGCCTGCTTTATATGTAATATCACAATTATGTAAAAATAAGGAACATGGAGGATTACAGGGTGCTCCCCCAAGGTACAGAATGTCACACCTCCCCTCCTTAGTTTACTGCAAGAGGATTTAATCACTGACTAACTTGAAGGCAGTTTGTGTTATAGTTCTCTTGGCATCCAGCCATCAAGACCATGAGGCAGCGTGCCTCAGTTTCCCCCTGACACACAGCAAACCAGGTTTGTTATGGTTTCTCTATTGTGATAAGCTTTAAATCTGTTTACATGTATTAACTGAGAACTAGCGTTACCACAAGTTTTAACATCAGTACCAAAATTCTTACCCCAAGATTTAAAATTAATACCAACATTGTTATAACAGATGGGCGTTTACAAGTATCATTATGATACCATGCCCTCTGTTCAGACAGTCTGGTTTGACATTGGTTTGTTCATTACCCATAGTGTCCTTTGTCTCTCTCCCATGTAATCAGGCACTGGTTTTTCTTTCCCTCCAGTGTTCCCCTATGCCTGGGTTCTTATTTTAATCATGTTTCTGGGATTTTAGTACCTCAGGATCTGGCAAGATAGATGTTTAGGGGGATCCTGCATATTGGCTGGCCCTTTGGGGAGCTGTCTCCCAACCGCAGGACTGTACATATGCAAAAAATCCAGCTCCCTTATTGGGGTTACCCTGTGTTTCCCCCTCCCAGCACCGAGTCGTTCTCTGCCCCTAGAGGGCTTTGATCCGTGCTCTCTGGGCTAGGTGTGTTTACCCTTTGATCAGGTTCACCTTTTCCCAACAGCTTTCCCACAGCTGCTTTCTGTGTCTCACCAGTCTGGGGAAGGACACCCCCCTCTCTGTCAGTTGGGCCATTTGCATTCTCACAAACGGCCACCTGGCAATTTCCTGGTCTCAACTCCTCTGCTGTCACAGGCGTTGGAGCTGCATCTTGATGTAAAGAGACACAGTTACTTTCCAAAAACTTATCAGAAATAGCATCCTGAAAAACTGGGACCTGGATTGGGGTACCCTCCGTCACCCTTTTCTCTGTCCCTGAGAAGTCAGCTGTGTCACTGCCCCCCTCTGGAAAGTCAGTTACGCAGTTCCTTCTCAAAACCTGGGTCACAGACTGATCAGATGCTAACTCACCCATTCAGTCATGAGCATCCTCTCTCAAGTGACCAATGAGGAGACATTCCTGTACTCCCACTGTTCCTTCCCAGTTTCCTCCTCTAGATTCCCCTCCAAGACACATTTCTCTGTGCTCCCCAAGAAGGAATCCATCCCTTGTTCATCTGCAAAACCCTGACAGCTAACAGCTGGGGTAGTTTCCTTAATCACTGGCAACACTTCTCCTGCCCCTGCGCCTGAGGGCATGTTGCCTTCTGCTGAAAAGGAGCTAGTCTCAGCCCCCACCATACCTGGAAGCACCCTGCTTCCCTGTGTTACGGAGTCACAGGAATCCTCACCCACCTCAGTGGTTTCTGAGATTACCTCCCCCTTCTCTGGGCTCTCCTCTGGGACATATTTCTCTATGCTCCCTAGAATGGGGTTTGTCTCTGGTTCAGCTGCAACTTGCTGGACAATTCACTCCCTGGCAGGCATTACATCACCATCTCTTCCTGGTGTGGTGTTGCCTCCAGCTGCAATGCAGGAGCTGGTCTTGTTGTATGCAGGCCATGGATGGTCCCAACTGTGAATTTTTGGAGTGACAGGAATGGTTGGGGTCGGTGGTTTCTGGTTCTCCTTCTCTAGCAGGTCCAGTTCATGTTTTCTCTCTCTCTTTCCTCTCACTCTCTTTCCTTCTCCTCCGTGGCCAGTTTCTTTAGTGCTGAGACTGAGTCTCTGGTGTTCTCTCTCTTTTTCTGCAACCTGCAGTCTAAAAAACTCCACCTTTGCAAAGATTTCACTTCTTTCAGTCATTTTCCGCTTTTCTGTCCCTACTTCCCTTTCCCAAAATAACTAACTGGTAGCCTCCTCCTGACTCTCCTTAGCCACCACACCTAAAATCTTCACACCAGTGTATGAAGTGCAAATCTTGCTCAGTACAACAAGCTGTGTATTTCATCCTGCTCACAGTGCCATTGTAACGGGATCCCCGGGGTGCAGCCTGGGACCGTGAGAGCACTGTGCCCCCTGAACTCTCCCCAGCCTGGGCTGTCTCTCACAGTGCTTTGCTACTGACAAGCAGCAAGCCCCTCCAGGCGCTGTTATATGATTGTAGCTCATTGGGGCAGGGACGGTCTCTGTCTTCTGGGTTTGTACGGTGTCCAGCACAATGGGGTCTGGCCAGAGCGGGAGCTTTGGGCACGACCACATGTCAGATAATAAATAACTAAATCCCCCGGAGTGGGAGTTGGGTCAGTGCTCAGTGCTGGCCTTTCCCTGTGCCCGTGAAGTCCGTGGGAAAACTCCTCCCGACATCACTGGGAGCAGAGCCAGGCCAGCACTGAATGCGTCTGAAGATCCACCCCAAGGGGGCCACGATCTGTGACCAGTCAGAGCAACACTCCACCAAAGGATGGACGTGAACCAGCAGCAGGGTTCTCCCACTGAGGAGAGTCCAGTGCTCTTAGAGCCACTGCCCCTCCCCTTCTGCTGGCATCCCTGGGAGACAGGCCTGCCAGGTGCCAGTCGATGCCAAGCACTCCGCAGGCTCAGTCCATAGAGCGCAGTGTCTCTCCTCGTTCTCCAGGGGGAAGTGGAAAATACCGCGCAGGAAGAGACCTGCTTTGATTCATCCCCCAGAATGGCTTGCTCCAGCTGCCAGTTTAGTCTCTTACCTGGGGTGACCCCCCCCCCCAGCGCTCTCCTGCTCCTCTGCACACATGCTGCCTTTTTGTCTGCAGTTTGCTGTCTGTTGGGTGGCATTCGCTGCTGGGCAGAGGGCAAGCCCAGGGCATGGGCACTGCTGAAGTGGCATGAGTTTAGGTGGGAGGGAAGCAGTGCGCAGGCCGTGCGCTAACCCTCTGCACAGGGGTGACTCTCACTCGTCACTGAGCTCAGCCAGAGCAGTTGTCCCCTGGAGCTGTGCCTCATGTAACGAGAGCGTCACCATTGTTCTGTTCCAGACTCTTCTCCCACCGAGGAATCTCACTTTCTGTGAAATGGCCCCTTGCCCATGGGAAGCGCGGGACCATCCCAATCTGGCTGGGTTTATACAAATTGAGTTTCCTCCTAAAGAAATAAATTTTGAAGTTTTGCACCCGAGTTCGGAATCCAGCAGATCCTGGAGCAAGCGCTTGCTAGGCAAGCACGGCCTGTCATACAGGGAGTTTGCTGCTATATTGGTGAGCCACACGAGCGGCAAGGGGGGCTCTAGTCCTAGCACTTGCCCCCGCACTGGTCTTGGATTCTACTTGTCCTGGGCCTCCCCGTTAACCTGGGCTTCTTTCAACAGCAGTTCTTATATGTCTACAAACTGATCATTCGATGACAAGTATCACGGTCCCCAAGCTGTGTGACAGTGTCTGGCTGATGGGTCCGGATGTCGGCCAGTGGTGAGAGAGGACACTGCTCACTGACGGAGGGGAAGGGCCTTGCTAGGGTACCTGACCCACCGAAAGCACCGCAGGTGCCTGTACAGGAGAAAGGAGCCCTGGCTGCTGATGGGCCCAGGCTGTCTGCAGAATGACAAGGGGAGGCCAGTGTGTGTTCCCCATGGGAGTATGCTCAGGGACCGTCAGCTATTCCTAATGCCCAGAGACATGCAAGGCCCAGTGAGTGGTAGGGACATCTTGGATGCCCCACAAGGTGGCACTCATGCTCTTGTGGAATTTCCCTGATTGCTAGAGGAACAGGTCCCTGGCATCCCAGGGTGATGCTCTGTGGTCCAGCCACATGGCAAAGCCTTGGGTGGATTATGTCGTACTGGGCCAGCGCATTTCATGTTGAGTCCTATTGTGTGGATTAGAAGGCTGATCCCTACATGAGACATAGTATGCGTGTTAAGAAGAGCTGCCCCCACTGAGCAGAGCCTGGGTGTGTCCTTGGTGAAGGCCAGAGTCGGGGGGTGACCTGGGTCTCCGGCTAGCTGCTGACTGACCCTGGGATAAATGGGTGCAAAGCTAGAGACTAGGAGAGTATCTGCCATGAAGCAGCCAGGCTGCACTTGCCAGCTGGACCATTCCCGAGCATGGTGGTCCGAGGACACATTAGCATCCTCTCTGGGTAGCTGGGTTTGACCACGGAGCCTGTGTGCCTGGGCCCTCTAGGGTGGGAAATGTAACATCCCCATACATCCAAATGGGGTCAAGCAGTGGCCCCAGAGCCTGTCTGGCGGGCCCCTCAGCAGCAGGAGTGGAACAGGACTCTGTCACCTGCAGCACCGGCAGCTAGTTGCATGGGAGCAGCTCACTTGGGGCCAGAGCTTTCTCAGGGGCTGGGTAGGGACTGTGGAACTCCCTTCCACTGGGACGAAGACTTCCACAACCTCGCCCCGTCGTGCTCCAAGTTGAGGTGCACTGCTTCAGCCTGCCTTCCCCAGTTGAAACCCAGCACTGCACAGCAGCAGGAGGGGGCCCGGGGCCAGTCACGTCATGAATGCCTCTCTGGAAGCTACCAAAGTGATGGGCACAGTGTCAGTCCCTCTTGTGTGTGCAGTTTGATGGGGCTTGACTTCTCAGAAAGAAGCCCCAGGGCTCACAGACCCAGTGTGCATATCCTCAGGTCACCCCAGGTGGGAGGAGAGGGAAGAGGCACTGGGGCCCAACCAATGGGCTCCCCCGTCTCCAAGGCCTGGCTCTTTGGCCAGGCTTTGAGTGGCAAAGGGGAGCTGCTCAGGTGTTAAGTGCAGGCCCCATCTGGGGGAAATTAGGAACTTTGGCCTCTTCCATCACTCCCCTCCCCCGACTCTGGGTTCTGGTAAATCCACCCCCTGTGTGTTTTGATTTTCTCTGATCTGCCAGTTCTCCAGCAAGATCCTACTGTGGGCCTGTCCCTTGTGATGGGAAGTCACCTGTTCACTCTCTGACTGTTGTGACGGGCAGGGGTTCTGTAGGGAGCAGGCCCTGCTCACTTCCCCCTCAAGCCGGCTGGCCCTGCGCGCTCCGCAGAAGGAGACAGGCCCGGCAGTGTGTGACCATGGGCAACGCAGACACTCTGAGGAGCCTTTGCAGCCCCGGCCTGAGTCTGCCTTGGGGCGCTGTCTGTGGGGTCGCGTTCCCGAGTGCAGGTTGGGTGTGACACGCCGACCTGTCAGCGTGGTGCAGCTCTGCCCCCATTTGTGCTGGTGGAAACACGGACACAGGGCACAGGAGCCTCAGGCCCAATCCTGCTTCTCTGGGGCTGGTCCCACTGGTGCACGGTCTCGGAGAGACGGGAAGGAGCGAGTCTCCCGTGGTTCCACCGCCTTTGTGCCATCACTCTGAATGCCTCCTGCCGGCTGGCCTGGCCTCTCCAGCGCACCGAGGGCCGTGCTAACTAGCCATGTGTTTCTTCCTCTTTTGCCTCCTAGCAAACTGACGCGGGAAAGCGGGACAGATTTCCCCATCCCAGCTGTCCCAGCAGTGTCGGACTCTGAGACAGAGAAACTCATTCGGGAGAAGGACGAAGAGGTGTGTGCCGGGGCCGGGGCCTCTCTCTCCTGCCAGGGGCTGCCCTGGAGCCACCCCCGCCCGTGGGAGGCCTGGTTAGAACTGAGAGCTGCCCTCTCGCCTGCTCCCTGCATGCAACGGTGCTGGGCTGTGGCCCCCTCGCTCTCCATGGCAGCAGAGGCAGCCTGCAGCAAGGCCTGACACACTCCTCGCTTTGCGTATTTCCACTCCCTTCCCACTGGAGGAGCTAACAGCCTCCAGCTCCATCCACAGTGCAAAGCTGTCCACTGACCTTTGGCCTCCTGCAGCCATTACCGCCTCCCTGGGTCTCGCTCCCGCAGAACTGGGCTTTGGGTTCTTCCCCCCCCCCGAGGAATTAGCTACATCCTTTGAAGGTCGAGTTTGCTCTGTCCATGGTGCTAACTGGCTTGTTTCCCTGCTCTCGCTGGCCCTGGCACACCCTGAGGTTGGCCTCCTCTGCACATTCCAGGGACCTGCTCCCCTGTGCCAGCTCAGGACTGAAGATATGAGCTAAAGCCAGACTCGGCCTGGACCCCTTCCGCCTCACCAGCCCCTCCTTCCTCGCTGCATTGCTCTAATTAACTCCTGCCACTGGAGTTCCCAGGAGAAACCCCTTTCTCTGTATTCCCAAGGCTTTGCCTAGCTATGCTGGGCCTGCTCCTCGCCCCAGCACTCTTCACCATCATCCCCCTTCGTGCAGGTGGAACGTTCAGAGTGGGCAGCATTGAACAGCCCCTGCACTCCCTGTGCACAGGTATCAAAGAGCTGCCCAAGTGTCAGGTGGGGGAGAATCAGGCCCTATGGTGACAGAGGACGAGTCTTCTGTGCTGTCACTCCCACTGGCTGGCACAAGGGAGCACAGCGGTTGTGTCCCGGTCTCCGAAGCAGTGGGCGGCGGGGAGCTGG
The DNA here is from genome assembly GCF_015237465.2 of Chelonia mydas. Classification (NCBI taxonomy): domain Eukaryota; kingdom Metazoa; phylum Chordata; order Testudines; family Cheloniidae; genus Chelonia; species Chelonia mydas. The sequence goes on from NC_051257.2 coordinate 24,451,293, forward strand.
CCCTCACATGCTTTCTTATTCCATTTCAGCTGCGGCGGATGCAGGAGATGCTGCAGAAGATCCAGAGACAGATGAAGGACTCCCGCTAGCCACCTCATTCCCCTCCAGCTCCCGCCCCACTTAGACCAGAAATGTTTACATCAAACCCCAGCCATCAAAGCCAGCTATGCTACTCAATACCAACAACGCACCTAGCACCTTCAGCTGACGCAATACGCCTTATTATGGACCTCGCTGCGCTTTCCTCAGCGACCTACAGGAAATAAAGGCTGACCCGCACCAACGCTTCTGCAGCCGCCCTCCCCATGCCTACCCTGGCTTGGACTCACCCGGCTTCCTTGGCAAGGCTCCTGCAAACCCAGCCTTGCCCACCTGCGGCTGCAGGCAGTCTTCCCCGTGGTCTGACTGAGTCAGGCCCAGCCACTGGGCTGCTTCCCTCGTGTTGAATGTGTGCAGAGCCGCATGTCTGTCTGCAGAGTCCCCCCCCCACACACACACAGTGCTGAGTTTCACATATTTTCCCCTCAAGGCTCCTTCACAGTTGGGCCCCAGAGCAGGCCTCGTGCGGCAGGTGCAGGCCTGGGACGTGGCTGATTGGTGCAGCGCAGTGGCCAGGGCCGTGTGCCCAGGCTGCTCCCCAGCAGTATGAGGAGCCAGTGAAGTCAGCATTTTGCAGTAGTTCCAGAGCAAAACTCTCAGTCCCCAAGGCAGCCTGTGGCCTGGCAGCGCATGCTGCAGGGAGCTCTGCTCTGCTCCCAGCAAAGCATAAGCTGCTCCCCCAGGACCCTGCCCAGGCGGAGCGGATGTATGGGATGTCGACACAGCAAGTGAAGGGGGGTTGTAACAGACGTTGCATGCCCGTTAGCGTCCGTCTAGCTAGCGTGGGTAACGACAGCAGCACAGGCTTCGACATGGGCTAGCCACCCACGTAAAGCTCTCCCAGGATGCTGGGTCCATACTCCAGTTAGCTTCACTACTTGCAGCCTGCCCTCGCTATATTAAAAACTAGTGCGGGTCTGTGTCCCCAAGCCACAGTCACACACCACTTGCTGGGCGCCTGTAGCCTCTGTGAGCCCCCTCCCTCCTGGCCACCAGCTGACAGCCACCCTCAGGGACTACTCAGGTCTTGGGACTGGTGGACCACATTCTGTTCTCTCCTACATGTGCTACACTAGTGAGGCCAGTGGGCTCCATGCGTGGCACTCGGAGAAGAGTGTGGCCTAGTGGCACCGGTGGGAGAGGAGCAGAGAAGATAGAAACAGTCCTAGTGCCACAGAACCCATGTCCCATGGGGGTAAATATGCTCAGGAATATGTTTCCTCGAGGGACTGGATATCAGGATCCTCCAGTGCCCCCCGTCTGCTCTGCTAATCCTGGTGTGGCCAGGCAGCATCTCCCACACCAGCCACTCCTCCAGCAGGGCAGTGAGAGTCGGACAGGCACACCTGGCCTAGCAATGGGAGCAGCGCTGTGTGTGCGAGCACCGGGCTGGTGCTGCACTGCTCACACACGCGCACACACACACTGCAGGGCCCTAGCCTGGCACAGGTGCCTACGCACCCATGCAGCAGGCACCAGGTCCCCTCCTGGCATGTGCACACAGACACTGCAGGGCCCCTCCTCTCTCCTGTGAGCTGGGTGATGGGGGCAGGAAGGCAGCATTTCATTGTGAGTTGTACATGGCAGTGCACAAGGAGATCCCTGACGCTAGGCCCTCCCAGAAATCCCCTGGCCAGGCCATTCTGTGCCCTGTTTCAGCCAGTGTCCTTGCCTTGTTGGGAGAGTCTCGATGAACCTCCATTGGCCATGCTGGAGACTAAGGCCCCGTTTCCAGTCTCCCATCCCGCAGTGTGCTGCACACCAGTCCGGGGACACAGCGGCTGACAGCTCCCTGTAACCCCCCTTGCTGATCACGGACTCCACCTTGCAAGGAGCGTGACTATAGCAAACTGGTGGGTGAGGCCACAGACTCACAATGTCCAGAGTGGATTTCCCAACATCACTGCAAAGAACAGGAACCAAGACCTGGGTGAGCTCACCCTCCCAGCCAGCTCTGGCAACAAGGTGGGGCCTGGAGACTGGCCAAACCATTTCAAGGACAGAAGCAGCTTTCTTCTATCCGCACCCAGACCTCCACTCCCAGTGTCTTCTGCATTGTGTCGCAAAGTCTCCTACTAAATATCACTCACAAACACAATGGAAAACCCCTGTATTTGCCTTAATCCAGATTAAAGACCTGCTCAATGGTCCTCATGGAGCTTCTTCCCCCTACAACTGACTTCTCTGGTTGTGCCCGGAGAGCATTCCTCATTCAGACAGTTGGTATTTCTATCCTTCTGGGACACCACAGATGGAGAAACCAGTTTGAATAAAATAGACTGACTTGAACCGTTGCCCAAAACTTGAACAAAACCTTTCCAGGACTTCCCACGTTTGCTAGGCTTCCTGCATTCTGCCCCAAAACAGAGGTGTTGAAGAATGGAGAGGAGCTGAATGGAGAGGAGCATTGTCCTGACAGCATCTCCAGCCCAGCAAAGCAAAGAAGACCAGAAATCTCCTGAGGAAGCTGGTTCTTGTGAGTCGTCCAGCCCAACTTTGCAGACTCACTAGGTTCAAGATAGTTTGGATAAATTCTGAGAAGCTTCCACCATTTCGGTTGTGTCACTTCGGGGCACAGTCCAGTTCCTTGAGGTGTTCCCATCACTTTCTCTGAATCCTGCCTCTGTCAGATGGTGACCAATGCCATCTGGAGAAAGATGGGTGATTCTTGTGGGTGTCCCTGTGTCACGTCAATCTCCATGCACAGGCCCTGCACCAGCTGCTGTCTCTGGTTCAGCATCTCTTTAGCAAAGCGTTTGGCGTCCTCCCTTGGGAGGAGCTTACTTAGAATCATAGAATCATAGAAGATTAGGGTTGGAAGAGGCCTCAGGAGGTCATCTAGTCCAATCCCCTGCTCAGAGCAGGACCAAGCCCACTAAATCATCCCAGCCAGGGCTTTGTCAAGCCAGGCCTTAGAAACCTCTAAGGATGGAGGTTCCACCACCTCCCTAGGTAACCCGTTCCAGTGCTTCACCACCCTCCCAGTGAAATTGTTTTTCCTAATATCCAGCCTAGACCTCCCCCTCTGCAACCTGAGACCATTGCTCCTCGTTCTGTCATCTGCCACCACTGAGAACAGCCGAGCTCCGTCCTCTTTGGAGCCCCCCTTCAGGTAGTTGAAGGCTGCTATCAAATCCCCCCACACTCTTCTCTTCTGCAGACTAAACAAGCCCAGTTCCCTCAGCCTCCCCTCATAAGTCATGTGCCCCAGCCCCCTAATCATTTTCATTGCCCTCCGCTGGACTCTGTCCAATTTGTCCACATCCCTTCTGTAGTGGGGGGCCCAGAACTGGACGCAGTCCTCCAGATATGGCCTCACCAGTGTCAAATAGAGGGGAATTCTTCAGCTTCTTGTGTCTGGTGCTCAGGTACTAGGACAATCAGCTCTTTTGAAATGCCAGTGTATTAATTAGCTCTCACCCCATAGGGATGTCTTTCGCTGTCTGAAATTTAAAGCTCCATCAAAAATGTCTGTTGAAACAAATGTTCAGCGACCAATGGGGAAGGCTTTCCTGAACTTGTTCTCAAGCGTTGTGTGATTTCTGAGCAGCTTGGCTCAGACCGGTGATCCCTTCCCACTAGCCATTTTCAGCAACAAAGTTCCACCCGTGTGAGCGTCAGTCCTAAGCAGCATCCTGCAATAGCAATTCCCATGCTGCCCACAGTGTCGTTACCCCAGTGAGAGTGCCCAGCTGGAGGCAGTCCTGGGTTTGAACAATCAGACTCCAGGTGGCAAGAGTCCCTTTCTGGTTTTGTAGCTCACAGTTTGAGCCCACTGAGGTCATCGCATCTGCCACAGCACAGCTGACCTCACTTAGCTCCTCCCTCTCAGCAGAGGAGCCGTTGAGGAACATAGAAAATGCGGATGCACCAACCAGAGGCTGTGCAGTGCGAGCCCATTCCTTCCCCATACAGCCCAGCTGAGAGCTCCGAATAACACTCTGCAGAGTCCGGCTGCTCTAGAAGTCACCTCCATGCTATGTCTCCTACAAGGGACATTTGCATGAAAGCAGGCTCATTGGTGTTTATTCCCCAGAAGTTGTCAGAACCCTCTGTGACATCATGATAATCTCCATAGCAACCACTGTGATGTCACACACACAAGAATCTGGGGAACAAGAAGCAGCCCACGGATGCCTAAGCACCAGTGGTCCTGTTTGTATGTAAAGGTCCTAATAAGCGAGGGCAAGAACCTTCTCCCCAAAGTGACGGCTACACGTCTGCTTCTTAGTAGGTTGCCAGACCAAGCTGAGGTTCTTTGAAGGCATCATTCATGGGAAGTCAGGGCAGTTTCCTAGGTCTAACTGGGCTTTATTTCCCTTAGTGGCACCATTAGGAAAGTAGCTGAGTTCTGCTGGGAAGTTCGAGTAGGTGGCCTGCTTTCCACAAACAGCCATGTCCCTGCTCCCGGTCTTGGTGCCACTGAAGCTTGCAGCTCCTGTGCAGGGCAGGGTGCAACAGAGAAGCTTCCTGCCACTGGTGTGTGTATTTGTGCAGATAAGCTCACCGCCCACCCAGATCCCATCCCTCCCATGACGGGTGGTCAGAATCCAAGCTCAGGTCTGAGTGCTGGGCTGCCCCCATCTCTTCTGCCTTTTGAACAGTTTGCTTTTCACTCAGTGATGTGTATTTGTCTCCAAATTCTGGCTGCTTTTGCACGTTCTGGTTCAACACCATTTTCCGCTCCCCCATCGCAGGCTACATGCAGAGCTGTGGGCAGTTGCCAGTCAGCCTCCTGGCCACAGCACTTCTCAGATGCAGCTGACGCAGTGTCTCTCCAGGTGTGCTGGACAGAGTTGCAATAGGAGGAAAGGAAGCTGTCTCCCTGCCGCCCTTCGGTGTAGTCAGTATGGGTCAAAGCAGCTTTTTCTAGGACATGTCCTGTGCTGGGCGGTGGGGAGAGGTCTGTAGGTCATTCCACGCTCTGAGGGGACAGGTCTGGCTCGTCTGATAGAAGCAGGGCATTGTGGGAAAACTGTGATTTGTATTCCTGAATAGGCCAAAAAGCCAGAGGGTGTCTTCTCCCTGGCTGCGTGAGGGACCAGGCAGCTGTCCAGGGCAGGAGAGCCTCACCGGGTGGATTAGTGCTTTCCATTTCCTTTTTTATCGAGCTGTTTTCTTACAGAAATACCTATCTTTGCATGATTGTCAGAGAGGCATTTATTAAAGTATATAAAGAATATAGGTTTATAAAATCTTACAGCTCTAGTGGAAATATTTTTATCGCTCCACAAAGTTCTCAATAAATATGGCTGATGGGAATTACCTGGTGGGGGGAACCTCTTGAAACAGGAACCTGGCATGTGTGTGTGTATGTTTGTACTTGTAGGGTGTGTGTGTGCACGAGGTGTGTTTGTGCTAAGGTGTGTGCCAATGAGAAGGATTCCATGTTAAAAGTTACTGTCTCTAGGTTTTGGCATGACAGAATGCAGGCCTTGGGCTGGGCGACCGGTTTGTAACAAACAGCTCAGTGGATGGATTTGGCCCATATTTTGGTTCCAGGAGACTAGGTTCTGATTCCCTGGCTCATGGTGACTAGTGCCTGACTCCTTGAATAGCTCCAGTGACACCAGCGGGGCCAGGCCCAGAGTAAGAAGCTAAGGGGATCAGGCTGGCCCAAACTGTTCACAAACACTGATTTTTCCTAATTTGTTTATTTTTAATTGTTTGATGAACACTTTATGCAAATGAATTCCAGCCTCTGGGGTGTTTGGGAACCATGGCTGAGACTTTCAGTGTAGCCGCAGGGATTTAGACACCCAAATCCCATTAAAACGAATGGGAGTCAGGCAGTTTTGGGTCCATCATGGGTATTCTCTTGTTGTTAGCCCCATTGTGTGACCAGTCCCCTCCGATCAGGCCTTTGGGAGGAGAAAGGGCCAATTAGGGAGATTGGCCCCACATGGGGGGCTCAGGCTGGAGAAGCAACCCCTGACTGGGTGATGGAGCTGGTGCAGGCTAGGCTAGAATAGCCAGGAAGCTGGCTCCAGAACTGGCTGCAGGGAGGAAGGCTGCAGTCACCCCTCTTGTGCATTAGGGAGGGAACGGGGGGAAGCCAGGGAAAGAGCAAGACCCCTGGGGGCTTGGCCCTATGGGAAGGGTGGACTCGGGAAGCCTGTGGGAGGCGGGTAGGAAGCAGCCCCGGGAGAAAGCAGCAGGGTTGGGGACTGAGCAGACCTTGGCTGCATCTTGTAGGGTCCCTGGGCTGGATATGGCGTAGTGGGCGAGCCCGGGGCCCCTATCAGCCACTGGCGGAGTGGGTCTGCCTGGACAGCGGGTCCCGTGAGACTCTGTACCCCAGAGGGGACACCCCATGGTGAGCTGAGTCACCAAGAGGAAGCTGCAGCTCCTGGCGCGGGAGAGGGGCTGCAGTGAGGGGAGACAACGGGAGACCACAAGGGGATGTGTCGGATCTGGAAGCGAGCTATTCCCCAGAGCAGCCAGGAGGAGGCACCACCTGCGGTGAGTGAGAAGCTGTATGTGGAGCTAGCAGAAGCCAGACTGGCCAGTGGGGGGAACCCACAGTACATAGTGTCCCCCCTGAGCCACCAGAAATGGGCCTTGCTGGAGACACGGCGCTGGGAACCCTGCCTGCACCGCTGCAGCCCGAGGGCAGTGCCAGCTGCCTCGTTGCTCTCAGAACAACAGCTTGGGCTGTTTCCCAAGTGTCTCCATTTCTGCCTCTGGACTTGTGCTCTGCTTCCTCCATCTAGGGGTCTGGATGCCTGTCACCCAGCTAAGCCCCAGAGTGAGTCACACCTTGGGGGAGGAGAGGTGCTTGCCTGCTGGGCCCGATCCGGTGGTCATGCTCAGAGCCATTGGAGCAGGGTCCTCGCTCTCTCACCAGGCTGCAGCGTCATTGTCGTGCTCATGTGCTCCTTCACCACCCTACCACCCCCAACGCTTTCATTATTTAGCCAACATGGAGCAGTTTCTCCAGGAGGGAGCCCCACAACCCCATGGTGAGGGACTCCCCTTCTCATCAGGCAGGAGGGACTGGACCCAGAACACACTCGCAGGCTGGGTGAGTTCACTAATCACTGGGCCAAGTCTTACAAGGGAGGGTGTCTTCCTCTGCCCTCCCGCCAGCTTCTTGCGAGAGGCACCCACCTTCTGGAGCTGTTTCTCAGCTGAGACTCACTAGCAGAGCTGGGTGCCTCCCTGCAGCCTGGCCTTCCGTACCTATCTCTGAGAGAGAGATGGGGCCCAGCACCCCGTCGGGGCAGCTTCTCCCATTGGCTAGTTTAGGCAGCTTCCCACCTAGCATGCTCCCTTTCTCAGGAGCCCATCTCACCCTGGGCAGCGTACAGGGAACCTGGGCACCTACCGCAGGCTCACAGATCGCAGTGTGTGCCAGTGATTTGCTAGGCACCTAACAGGTAAGCAGTGTGATGCTGTTGCAACGCCCACGTCCTTTTGTGGGTCCAGGCTTGAACCCTTCCCACATACAGCACAGCAACGTTTTGTATTTCAATTACGGCTGTCAATTAATCGCAGTTAACTCAAGAGATTCACTCAAAACAAATTAACTTGATTAAAAAATTAATCGTGATTAATCGCCGTTTTAATCCCGCTGTTAAACAACAGAATACCAACCTGCATCTATTATAAGTATTGTGGATGTTTTTTCTACATTTTCAAATATGTTGATGTCAGTTACAACACAGAATACAAAGTGTACACTGCCCCCTTTCCATTATTATTTTTATTACAAATATTTTCACTATAAAAAAGAAACGAAAGCAATAGTATTTTTCAGTTTATCTCATACAAGTACTGTCATGCAATCTCTTTATCATGAAAGTGCAACTTACAAATGTAGATTTTTTTTTTGTACATACCTGCGCTCAAAAAACAAAACAATGTAAAACTCTAGAGCCCACAAGACCACTCAGTCCTATTTCTTGTTCAGCCAATTGCTAAGACAACAAGTTTGTTTACATTTATGGGAGATAAGAGTGCCCTCTTCTTGTTTACAATGTCACCTGAAAGTGAGAACAGGAGTTCACATGCGCTGTTCTAGCTGGTGTTGCAAGATATTTAGGTGCCAGATATGCTAAACATTCTTTTATCTCTTTTTACAGTGCAAATATTTGTAATCAAAAATAATAAAAGAAAGTGAGCACTGTACACTTTGTATTCTGCCTTGTAATTAGAATTAATATATTTGAAAATGTAGAAAAACATCCCAAAATGGATATAATAAAGTTCACTTGGTGTATTCTGTTCTTGTTTCACAGTGCGAATAAACACGATTACTATTTTTAATTGTTTGACAGCCCTAATTTCAACCACACTGTGCTTCTCCCCAGCCCTCTGTCCCCTCTCCTCATTCACCACTGGCATGGTCACAAACTGGGCAGACGTTATGTGTGGGGTGGGGCAGGTGTATGTATAGGGTTGTACAGCAGTCAGGAAAGGCATGGTGGGTTCCCCATAATAGTCTTGACTTCAAGGCGCCAGCTGGGGGCCTATCCAGTGCTGTGTTATTAAGCAGTGTCCCATGTTAAGCACTATTCACTGCCCCACTCCAGGTGGATGGTGTGTGATTCCATTTCTCTCAGCCCTGGACTAACAGGATGGTGAATCACACCCAGAATATGCCACGTGTATTGCTCTCTAGTGTTCCATCCTCCATCCACACTCACCCTGGTCATTGGCACATGGTGGCTGCGTTTTACCAGGTGCTGTTAGGACTCACCAGCTGACAGATGTTTCATAGCATGCCAGGCTAAGAAGAGGAGACTGCTCTGCAGTGAAGAACTGCCAATACTTTAACCCAGGGCTCCCCCAGAAAGCTCCCTTACCTTAGCTTGTGATGAGGCTGGTGTCTGGATGGGAGGTGCATTGCAGAGAAGCTGGGCAAGCAGACGGTGCAGCATGCTGATTCAGCACACCTCGATGTTCTTCGTAAAGACAGGCTACGGGCTCAGTTCGGTAGCAAAGGCGCTCGGCAGGTTTATGGCTGTGAAGGCCCGGCACTAGCACCCCATAGGAGTTACCGATACACTAACTAAGTAATGCAGCGTTGCCTGCGCTAGACTGCTCCCTAGGAGAGACCCGTTTTGTGTGAGTTACTGGTTCGTTTTCACTCTCACACACTTGTAGCTGGTCACCTACTCTGAGCCATTCGTTAGGCCAGGAAAGGTTGATGCACATTAACGGTTAGTGGTACTGGCCTTACAGGGCAACTCAGTGCACAAGGCGAGGGGCTGTTCCCCGTCATGACTTCGCTGGACGAACGGGCCACCTCTGGGGGGAGCAGAGTGCACCTGCACAGCAAGGGGTGTGAGCACGCAGCCTGCCCAGCGAGCACCAGTTAAATACAGAGCTCCTCACTTAACGTCCTCCCGGTTAACGTTGTTTTGTTGCTGATCAATTAGGGAACATGCTCGTTTAAAGTTGTGCAATGCTCCCTTATAAAATTGTTTGGCAGCCGCCTGCTTTGTCCACTGCTTGCAGGAAGAGCAGCCCAGTGGGGGCTTGGAACCAGGGTGGACCGGCAGCCCCCCCGTCAGCTCCCCTAAGTTCCCTGTGCAGCAGCTGCCCAGCAGGCTACCAATTGCCGGCAGTTCAGCTGTCCCGCCCCCACTGCCCTGTGCTGCCTCTGCCCTCTGCCTGGGAGCTGCTCCCGGGAGCCTCCTGCTTGCTGTGCGGGGGCCAGGACAGGACAGGGCTCAGGATGGAGGGAGCTTGCTGGCAGCAGCTGCTGTCTCAACTTGCTGATCTACTTAAAAAGGCAGTGTACTTAGGGCAGGTCTTCACTTCGACAGGGGAGCGGCTCACCGCCGTCCTCACGGCCAGGTAAGTCGACCTAAGATACTCCGACTTCAGCTATGCTATTCGCGTAGCTGAAGTTGCGTATCTTAGGTCAACACCCCCCCGCCCAGTGTAGACCAGGGCTTAGAGTGGGGTCAGCGAACTTAAAAGGGCAATGTGCATCTCACACACGGGTGTGTCTCTGTCTGTCTGTCTGTCTTTCTCACACACACACATGGTGTATGTGTCTCTCTCTGCCCTGTTGTATCTCCTCCCTACATTCCTGCTGCCTTGTAGAGTGTGAGGCTACATTAACAACGTGTTCACCCTGGAGGGGTCAGCCGAGTGCTAGTTCATCATTTAGCAGCAAGGCATTCCCTGGGAAACATCCCACCCTGCGACTCCACCACCTCCACCAAGCTTCACAATCATCATTGCTGTGTGCAGTATCAAATTGTTTGTTTAAAACTTTATACTATATATATATATATATATATATAAAAATATATATATATATATATATAGTCTTTTGTCTGGCGCAAAAAAATTCCCTGGAATTTAACCCCCCTCTATTTACATTAATTCTTATGGGGAAATTGGATTAGCATTGTTTTGCTTAAAGTAGCATTTTTCAGGAACATAACTACATTAAGCAAGGAGTTACTGTAGCTGCATTGCCCACTTGATGCCACTCTGCTATTTCCTAGAACGGCAGGAAACACAGTAAGTTACTGATTGATTTGGATTTTTTCAAATGGGCCCTGCGGCACTCCACACTCGTGTACAAAGATTATAAAGCAATATGCCCCCCCAACTCCCCAGGCTCCCCTCATGAGCACCAGCTGTCACGGGCACTCAAAGGCTGTGGCATGGGAAGTGTTGTTCCTGGGAGAGGTTGAGGGAGTGGGAGCAGAAATAGCAGGGGTCAGAGACACCCTAGGAAAGCAAGATGCCAGGAGAGGAAACCAAGCTTTCTCGGACATGCAGGTGCATACAGCAGTGCAGAGAGTGGAGTGACACATTTGCTGTCTTGCTCCCAGACTCACCCATGCCGAGACTCACCCATGCCATCTCTGCAGGGACACGTGTGGAGCTGGAAGCTGCTGCAGGTGCAGGCTGGCTGGAGGGATGCTTGGTCCAGTATTTATAGCTCCCTCCTGCCCCGTGCGATTCATATCCTTAAGTAGCTTTGGAAACCTCAGCTCAGTAAATAAATACTTGGAGTCTATTGTAACCTGCACTGTATGTGCCATGTTTGTCTTTCTCCCAGAGGACAGAAGCGACTTTGTCTGTACAAAGTGCAAGCTGGTCTCCATATTGGAACAGAAGGTTCAAGGTCTGGAGCAACAGGTATCGACGCTGCGTTGCATAAGAGAAACGGAAGATTTCCTGGACAGACGTCAGGATATGCTTCTACGGGCACAATGTTCTGAAGATTCAGAGCAGGCTGCGCTGCACAGACAGGAGGACGGTGAAGAAATTTGGCAGCTTGTGACCTCCAGAAGAAGAAAGGGGAGCGTCCATGTACCAGCAACGCAGATACAGGTAAGTAACCGTTTTCATGTTCTCTCTACAGGTGCTAATGCGGAGAGTGGACTAGATGATACATCTGAGGGAAGGGAGCAGAAGGAGACTCCGCCGACTGGAAGGCATGAGATGCACTGTCCTAGGGTTGGGGGTTCCACGACCACCGCTCCCAAGAGAAGGAGGCGGGTGGTGGTGGTTGGGGACTCTCTCCTCAGGGGGACTGGGTCATCTATCTGCCTCCCCGACCGGGAAAACCGAGAAGTCTGCTGCTTGCCAGGAGCTAGGATTCACGATGTGACGGAGAGACTACCGAGAGTCATCAAGCCCTTGGATCGCTACCCCCTCCTGCTTCTCCACGTGGGCACCAATGATACTGCCAAGAATGACCTTGAGTGGATCACTGCAGACTTCGTGGCTCTGGGAAGAAGGATAAAGGAGTTTGAGGCGCAAGTGGTGTTCTCGTCCATCCTCCCCGTGGAAGGAAAAGGCCTGGGTGGAGACCGTCGAATCGTGGAAGTCAACGAATGGCTACGCAGGTGGTGTTGGAGAGAAGGCTTTGGATTCTTTGACCATGGGATGGTGTTCCAAGAAGGAGGAGTGCTAGGCAGAGATGGGCTCCACCTAACGAAGAGAGGGAAGAGCATCTTCGCAAGCAGGCTGGCTAACCTAGTGAGGAGGGCTTTAAACTAGGTTCACCGGGGGAAGGAGACCAAAGCCCTGAGGTAAGTGGGGAAGTGGGATACCGGGCGGAAGCACGAAGAGGAGCGTGCAAGAGGGCAGGGGTCCTGCCTCATACTGAGAATGAGGGGCGATCAGCGAGTTCTCTCAAGTGCCTCTACACAAATGCAAGAAGCCTGGGAAACAAGCAGGGAGAACTGGAAGTCCTGCCACAGTCAAGGAATTATTATGTGATTGGAATAACAGAGACTTGGTGGGATAACTCACATGACTGGAGTACTGTCATGGATGGATATAAGCTGTTCAGGAAGGACAGGCAGGGCAGAAAAGGTGGGGGAGTTGCACTGTATGTAAGGGAGCAGTATGACTGCTCAGAGCTCAAGTATGAAACTGCAGAAAAACCTGAGAGTCTCTGGATTAAGTTTAGAAGTGTGAGCACCAAGGGTGATGTCGTGGTGGGAGTCTGCTATAGACCACCGGACCAGGGGGATGAGGTGGACAAGACTTTCTTCCGGCAACTCACGGAAGTTACTAGATCACAGGCCCCGGTTCTCATGCGGGACTTCAATCACCCTGATTTCTGCTGGGAGAGCAATACAGCGGTGCACAGACAATCCAGGAAGTTCTTGGAAAGTGTAGAGGACAATTTCCTGGTGCAAGTGCTGGAGGAACCAACTAGGGGCAGAGCTCTTCTTGACCTGCTGCTCACAAACCGGGAAGAATTAGTAGGGGCAGCAAAAGTGGATGGGAACCTGGGAGGCAGTGACCATGAGATGGTCGAGTTCAGGATCCTGACACAGGGAAGAAAAGAGAGCAGCACAATATGGACCCTGGACTTCAGAAAAACAGACTTTGACTCCCCCAGGGAACTGATGGGCAGGATCCACTGGGAGAATAACATGAGCGGGAAAGGAGTCCAGGAGAGCTGGCTGTATTTTAAAGAATCCTTATTGAGGTTACAGGGACAAACCATCCCAGTATGTAGAAAGAATAGTAAATATGGCAGGTGACCAGCTTGGCTTCACAGTGAAATCCTTGCTGATCTTGAACACAAAAAAGAAGCTTACAGGAAGTGGAAGATTGGACAAATGACCAGGGAAGAGTATAAAAATATTGCTCGGGCATGCAGGAGTGAAATCAGGAAGGCCAAATCACACCTGGAGTTGCAGCTAGCAAGAGATGTTAAGAGTAACAAGAAGGGTTTCTTCAGGTATGTTAGCAACAAGAAGAAAGTCAAGGAAAGTGTGGGCCCCTTACTGAATGAGGGAGGCAACCAAGTGACAGAGGATGTGGAAAAAGCTAATGTACTCAATGCTTTTTTTGCCTCTGTCTTCACGAACCAGGTCAGCTCCCAGACTCCTGCACTGGGCAGCACAGCATGGGGAGGAGGTGACGAGCCCTCTGTGGAGAAAGAAGTGGTTTGGGACTATTTAGAAAAGCTGGACGAGCACAAGTCCATGGGGCCGGATGCGCTGCATCCAAGAGTGCTAAAGGAGTTGGCGGATGTGATTGCAGAGCCATTGGCCATTATCTTTGAAAACTCTCGGCAATCGGGGGAGGTCCCTGAAGACTGGAAAAAGGCTAATGTAGTGCCCATCTTTAAAAAAGAGAAGAAGGAGGATCCTGGGAACTACAGGCCAGTCAGCCTCACCTCAGTCCCTGTAAAAAATCATGGAGCTGGTCCTCAAGGAATCAATTCTGAAGCACTTAGAGGAGAGGAATGTGATCAGGAACAGTCAGCATGGATTCACCAAGGGCAAGTCATGCCTGACTAATCTAATTGCCTTCTATGATGAGATAAATGGCTCTGTGGATGAGGGGAAAGCAGTGGATGTGTTGTTCCTTGACTTCAGCAAAGCTTTTGACATGGTCTCCCACAGTATTCTTGCCCGCAAGTTAAAGAAGTATGGGCTGGATGAATGGACTATAAGGTGGATAGAAAGTTGGCTAGATTGCCGGGCTCAACGGGTAGTGATCAATGGCTCCACGTCTAGTTGGCAGCCGCTATCAAGTGGAGTACCCCAAGGGTCGGTCCTCAGGCTGGTTTTGTTCAGTATCTTCATAAATGATCTGGAGGATGGTGTGGATTGCACTGTCAGCAAGTTTGCAGATGACACTAAACTGGGAGGAGTGGTAGATACGCTGGAGAGTAGGGATAGGATACAGAGGGACCTAGACAAATGAGAGGATTGGGCCAAAAGAAATCTGATGAGGTTCAACAAGGACAAGTGCAGAGTCCTGCACTTAGGACGGAAGAATCCCATGCACCGCTACAGACTAGGGACCGAATGGCTCGGCAGCAGTTCTGCAGAAAAGGACCTAGGGGTTACAGTGGACGAGAAGCTGGATATGAGTCAACAGTGTGCCCTTGTTGCCAAGAAGGCTAACGGCAGTATGGGATGTTTAAGTAGGGGCGTTGCCAGCAGATTGAGGGATGTGATCGTTCCCCTCTATTCGACATTGGTGAGGCCTCATCTGGAGTAGTGTGTCCAGTTTTGGGCCCCACACTACAAGAAGGATGTGGAAAAACTGGAAAACGTCCAGCGGAGGGCAACAAAAATGATTAGGGGACTGGAACACATGACTTATAGGGAGAGGCTGAGGGAACTGGGATTGTTTAGTCTGTGGAAGAGAAGAATAAGAGGGGATTTGATAGCTGCTTTCAACTACCTGAAAGGGGGTTCCAAAGAGGATGGATCTAGACTGTTCTCAGTGGTACCAGATGACAGAACAAGGAGTAATGGTCTCAAGTTGCAGTGGGGGAGGTTTAGTTTGGATATTAGGAAAAAGATTTTCACTAGGAGGGTGGTGAAACACTGGAATGCGTTACCTAGTGAGGTGGTGGAATCTCCTTCCTTAGATATTTTTAAGGTCAGGCTTGACAAAGCCCTGGCTGGGATGATTTAGTTGGGGATTGGTCCTGCTTTGAGCAGGGGGTTGGACTAGATGACCTCCTGAGGTCCCTTCCAACCCTAATATTCTATAATTCTATGCTTCACTACCTTCCAGAGAACCCCCTCCCCCCCCCACAGTGCACGTGAACCTCAGATCTCAAGATAGCGAAGGTACCTAGTGAAGTCAAGTAGCTCAGCACTGTGGATTGTGTCTGAATGACACTTAGTTAAGATAGGTTTCAGAGTAGCAGCCATGTTAGTCTGTATTCGCAAAAAGAACAGGAGTACTTGTGGCACCTTAGAGACTAACCAATTTATTTGAGCATAAGCTTTCATGAGCTACAGCTCACTTCGTCGGATGCATTCAGTGGAAAATACAATGGAGAGATTTATATACACAGAGAACATGAAACAATGGGTGTTACCATACACACTGTAACGAGAGTGATCAGGTAAGGTGAGCTATTACCAGCAGGAGAGCGGGGGGTGGGGGGGAACCTTTTGTAGTGATAATCAAGGTGGGCAATTTCCAGCAGTTGACAAGAACATCTGAGGAACAGTGGGGTGGCGGGGGCGGGGGGGGGAATAAACATGGGGAAATAGTTTTACTTTGTGTAATGACCCATCCACTCCCAGTCTCTATTCAAGCCTAAGTTAATTGTATCCAGTTTGCAAATTAATTCCAATTCAGCAGTCTCTCGTTGGAATCTGTTTTTGAAGTTTTTTTGTTGAAGAATTGCAACTTTTAGGTCTGTACTCGAGTGACCAGAGCGATTGAAGTGTTCTCCGACTGGTTTTTGAATGTTATAATTCTTGACGTCTAATTTGTGTCCATTTATTCTTTTACGTAGGGACTGTCCAGTTTGACCAATGTACATGGCAGAGGGGCATTGCTGGCACATGATGGCATAGATCACATTGGTGGATATGCAGGTGAACGAGCCTCTGATAGTGTGGCTGATGTGATTAGGCCCTGTGATGGTGTCCCCTGAATAGATATGTGGACAGAGTTGGCAACGGGCTTTGTTGCAAAGATAGGTTCCTGGGTTATTGTTTTTGTTGTGTGGTGTGTGGTTGCTGGTGAGTATTTGCTTCAGGTTGGGGGGCTGTCTGTAAGCAAGGACTGGCCTGTCTCCCAAGATCTGTGAGAGTGATGGGTCGTCCTTCAGGATAGGTTATAGATCCTTGATGATGCGTTGGAGAGGTTTTAGTTGGGGGCTGAAGGTGATGGCTAGTGGCGTTCTGTTATTTTCTTTGTTAGGCCTGTCCTGCAGTAGGTGACTTCTGGGGACTTTTCTGGCTCTGTCAATCTGTTTCTTCACTTCAGCAGGTGGGTATTGTAGTTGTAAGAATGCTTGATAAAGATCTTATAGGTGTTTGTTTCTGTCTGAGGGGTTGGAGCAAATGCGGTTGTATCATAGAGCTTGGCTGTAGACAATGGATCTTCACCAAGGGAAGGTCATGCCTGACTAATCTAATCGCCTTTTATGATGAGATTACTGGTTCTGTGGATGAAGGGAAAGCAGTGGATGTATTGTTTCTTGACTTTAGCAAAGCTTTTGACACGGTCTCCCACAGTATTCTTGTCAGCAAGTTAAGGAAGTATGGGCTGGATGAATGCACTATAAGGTGGGTAGAAAGCTGGCTAGATTGTCGGGCTCAACGGGTAGTGATCAATGGCTCCATGTCTAGTTGGCAGCCGGTGTCAAGTGGAGTGCCCCAGGGGTCGGTCCTGGGGCCGGTTTTGTTCGATATCTTCATAAATGATCTGGAGGATGGTGTGGATTGCACTCTCAGCAAATTTGCGGATGATACTAAACTGGGAGGAGTGGTAGATACGCTGGAGGGGAGAGATAGGATACAGAAGGACCTAGACAAATTGGAGGTTAGGGCCAAAAGAAATCTGATGAGGTTCAATAAGGATAAGTGCAGGGTCCTACACTTAGGATGGAAGAATCCAATGCACCGCTACAGACTAGGGACCGAATGGCTAGGCAGCAGTTCTGCGGAAAAGGACCTAGGGGTGACAGTGGACGAGAAGCTGGATATGAGTCAGCAGTGTGCCCTTGTTGCCAAGAAGGCCAATGGCATTTTGGGATGTATAAGTAGGGGCATAGCGAGCAGATCAAGGGACGTGATCGTTCCCCTCTATTCGACACTGGTGAGGCCTCATCTGGAGTACTGTGTCCAGTTTTGGGCCCCACGCTACAAGAAGGATGTGGATAAATTGGAGAGAGTCCAGCGAAGGGCAACAAAAATGATTAGGGGTCTAGAGCACATGACTTATGAGGAGAGGCTGAGGGAGCTGGGATTGTTTAGTCTGCAGAAGAGAAGAATGAGGGGGGATTTGATAGCTGCTTTCAACTACCTGAAAGGGGGTTCCAAAGAGGTTGGCTCTAGACTGTTCTCAATGGTAGCAGATGACAGAACGAGGAGTAATGGTCTCAAGTTGCAGTGGGGGAGGTTTAGATTGGATATTAGGAAAAACTTTTTCACTAAGAGGGTGGTGAAACACTGGAATGCGTTACCTAGGGAGGTGGTAGAATCTCCTTCCTTAGAGGTTTTTAAGGTCAGGCTTGACAAAGCCCTGGCTGGGATGATTTAACTGGGAATTGGTCCTGCTTCGAGCAGGGGGTTGGACTAGATGACCTTCTGGGGTCCCTTCCAACCCTGATATTCTATGGTTCTATGATTCTATGATTCTATGATCGGGTGGTGTGGTCTGGCTGAAAGCTGGAGGCATGTAGGTAGGAATAGCGGTCAGTAGGTTTCCGTTATAGGGTGGTGTTTATGTGACCATTGCTTATTAGCACCGTAGTGTCCAGGAAGTGAATCTCTTGTGTGGACTGGTCCAGGCTGAGGTTGATGGTGGGATGGAAATTGTTGAAATCATGGTAGAATTCCTCAAGGGCTTTTTTCCATGGGTCCAGATGATGAAGATGTCATCAATATAGCGCAAGTAGAGTAGGGGCGTTAGGGGACGAGAGCTGAGGAAGCGTTGATCTAAGTCAGCCATAAAAAAGTTGGCATACTGTGGGGCCATGCGGGTACCCATAGCAGTGCCGCTGATTTGAAGGTACACGTTGTCCCCAAATGTGAAATAGTTATGGGTGAGGACAAAGTCACAAAGTTCAGCTACCACGTTTGCCGTGACATTATCGGGGATACTGTTCCTGACGGCTTGTAGTCCATCTTTGTGTGGAATGTTGGTGTAGAGGGCTTCTACATCCATAGTGGCCAGGATGGTGTTTTCAGGAAGATCACCGATGGATTGTAGTTTCCTCAGGAAGTCAGTGGTGTCTCGAAGATAGCTGGGAGTGCTGGTAGCGTAGGGCCTGAGGAGGGAGTCCACATAGCCAGACAATCCTGCTGTCAGGGTGCCAATGCCTGAGATGATGGGGCGTCCAGGATTTCCAGGTTTATGGATCTTGGGTAGCAGATAGAATACCCCAGGTCAGGGTTCCAGGGGTGTGTTTGTGCGGATTTGTCCTTGTGCTTTTTCAGAGAGTTTCTTGAGCAGATGGTGTAGTTTCTTTTGGTAACTCTCAGTGGGACCAGAGGGTAATGGCTTGTAGAAAGTGGTGTTGGAGAGCTGCCTAACAGCTTCTTGTTCATATTCCGACCTATTTATGATCATGACAGCACCTCCTTTGTCAGCCTTTTTGATTATGATGTCAGAGTTGTTTCTGAGGCTGTGGATGGCATTGTATTCTGCACGGCTGAGGTTGTGGGGCAAGTGATGCTGCTTTTCCACAATTTCAGCCCGTGCATGTCGGCGGAAGCACTCTATGTAGAAGTCCAGTCTGTTATTTCGACCTTCAGGAGGAGTCCACCCAGAATCCTTCTTTCTGTAGTCTTGGTACAAGGTCTCTGTGGGTTAGTATGTTTTTCAGAGGTGTGTTAGAAATATTCCTTGAGTCGGAGATGTCGGAAATAGGATTCTAGGTCACCACAGAACTGTATCATGTTCATGGGGGTGGAGGGGCAGAACGAGAGGCCCCGAGATAGGCTATGGGTACCCGCATGGCCCCACAGTATGCCAACATTTTTATGGCTGACTTAGAACAACGATTCCTCAGCTCTTGTCCCCTAATGCCCCTACTCTACTTGCGCTACACTGATGACATCTTCATCATCTGGACCCATGGAAAAGAAGCCCTTGAGGAATTCCACCATGATTTCAACAATTTCCATCCCACCATCAACCTCAGCCTGGACCAATCCACACAAGAGATCCACTTCCTGGACACTACGGTGCTAATAAGCGATGGTCACATAAACACCACCCTATAACGGAAACCTACTGACCGCTATTCCTACCTACATGCCTCCAGCTTTCAGCCAGACCACACCACCCGATCCATTGTCTACAGCCAAGCTCTACGATACAGCCGCATTTGCTCCAACCCCTCAGACAGAGACAAACACCTATAAGATCTCTATCAAGCATTCTTACAACTACACTACCCACCTGCTGAAGTGAAGAAATAGATTGACAGAGCCAGAAGAGTACCCAGAAGTTACCTACTACAGGACAGGCCCAACAAAGAAAATAACAGAACGCCACTAGCCATCACCTTCAGCCCCCAACTAAAACCTCTCCAACGCATCATCAAGGATCTATAACCTATCCTGAAGGACGACCCATCACTCTCACAGATCTTGGGAGACAGGCCAGTCCTTGCTTACAGACAGCCCCCCAACCTGAAGCAAATACTCACCAGCAACCACACACCACACAACACAACCACTAACCCAGGAACCTATCCTTGCAACAAAGACCGTTGCCAACTCTGTCCACATATCTATTCAGGGGACACCATCACAGGGCCTAATCACATCAGCCACACTATCAGAGGCTCATTCACCTGCACATCCACCAATGTGATATATGCCATCATGTGCCAGCAATGCCCCTCTGCCATGTACATTGGTCAAACTGGACAGTCCCTACGTAAAAGAATAAATGGACACAAATTAGACGTCAAGAATTATAACATTCAAAAACCAGTCGGAGAACACTTCAATCGCGCTGGTCACTCGAGTACAGACCTAAAAGTTGCAATTCTTCAACAAAAAAACTTCAAAAACAGATTCCAACGAGAGACTGCTGAATTGGAATTAATTTGCAAACTGGATACAATTAACTTAGGCTTGAATAGAGACTGGGAGTGGATGGGTCATTACACAAAGTAAAACTATTTCCCCATGTTTATTCTCCTCCCCCCCGCCCCCCGCCCCACTGTTCCTCAGACGTTCTTGTCAACTGCTGGAAATGGCCCACCTTGATTATCACTACAAAAGGTTCCCCTCCCACCCACCCCCCACTGGTAGTAGCTCGCCTTACCTGATCACTCTGGTTACAGTCTGTATGGTAACACCCATTGTTTCATGTTCTGTATGTATATAAATCTCCCCACTGTATTTTCCACTGAATGCATCCGATGAAGTGAGCTGTAGCTCACGAAAGCTTATGCTCAAATAAATTTGTTAGTCTCTAAGGTGCCACAAGTCCTCCTTTTCTTTTTACTTAGTTAAGAGTTGGCTGAAGTGTTCATGGGAGAATGTGTTTTTTTAATTTGAGCACCAATTCTCCTAGTACCAGTTGTGCCTGTCAGCTCACCACTCATAGCTCCTATCACAGCACGGCATTCCTCAGCCTTCAAAAATCATGAGCCAGACCCCAAAAACATAGGAGTGGCTTCAAATCACAACATTTCAAAAGTGATAAGTGTTGGGCGACTTTGCTCTGCAGCCACAAGGGCTGAGCACGTACTTTTAAACAAAATTAAAGCGGAGATTCTCACAAATTCACATGGCTCCAGAAGCTGGGGCTTTAAGACAAAACAGCAATTGCCATGAGAGTTAGCAACACTGTTATCCTGGCAGTGCCCACTGTGCATCTGAGCACAGTACCAACAGCCCTATTGCTGCATGATCCTTGGAGCAGTCAGTGGGGCACTTAACAATGTGTCGTTGATTCTTCCACATTGAGATTTCCCTGGAAATCGGCTGATGGGCCTTGTGTGCACATTTCATTTGGAATAACTCACTGACTCTTTAGGTGACCACGAGGTGGTGCCAAAGTCCCCATTGCAAGCTGTGGACATGCAGAGCCCTTGCCAACTCTTTGCTGTCCCATGCACCCTCCCTGGTGCAATGATCCCCGGGAGGGGAGCAGGATGGCAGTAGGGTGACCAGATAGCAAAATGTGAAAAATCGGGATGGGGTGGGCGGTAATAGGAGGCCTATATAAGAAAAAGACCCAAAAATCAGGACTGTCCCATAAAATCGGAACATCTGGTCACCCTAGATGGCAGTGAGCTACCATTCTCTCCCTCTGTGCAGCATCAGGGAGCCTATGTAACTGTATCAGTTCTAACAGCATGTCTCCAAGCACGAAGAGCCTGTAGCATTCTTATCAGCCATGGGAGGTTTCCAGTAAATTTCTGCCTTTGGAAGGCAAAGAGGGGATGCAGGTCCCATGAGCGTGACCCGCCCAGCACTGGGGACACCATGGAAGAACGTGGGCGTGACCCGCCCAGCACTGGGGACACTGTGAAAGGATGTTGGTGTGACCCGCCCAGCACTGGGGACACCGTGGAAGGACGTGAGTGTGAACCATTCGGCACTGGAAACACTGTGAAAGGACGTGGGTATGACCCACCTGGCGCCCTGGGAATGCGGTTCGGGAACAGCCTCCCAATAGGAGCAGAGTAGCAGCCGTGTTACTCTGTATTCGCAAAAAGAAAAGGAGGACTTGTGGCACCTTAGAGACTAACCAATTTATTTGAGCATAAGCTTTCGTGAGCTGGTGAGTTGTAGCTCACGAAAGCTTATGCTCAAATAAATTGGTTAGTCTCTAAGGTGCCACAAGTACTTCTTTTCTTTTTGCCAATAGGAGCAGTGGTAGCAAACAACCTAATTAATTTTAAGCCAGAGCGTGATAAATTTATGAGCAGGGCTATATGAGGGGGCTGCCTGCAACAGTGGGGACTGGACTCCATGACCCAGAAGTCCCTTCAATCCTAAACTCATAGAACCAGAGGGTTAGAAGGGACCGCAAGGGTCATCTAGTCTAACCCCCTGCCGAGATGCAGGATTTGTTGTGTCTAAACCATCCCAGACAGGTGGCTCCAGCCTCCTTTTGAAAACCTCCAGTGAAGGAGCTTCCACAACCTCACTAGGCCTCTGCTCCATTGTCCCACTGCTCTCACAGCTAGGCAGTTTTTCCTGAGGTAAATCTGCTAAATTGCTGTGCAGCAGTTTGAACCCATAGCGCCACGTTCCTGTGTAGAAAAGGAAAAACAGCACAAAGACTCGCCAAGTCCCCATCTCCCCCACCCGCCAGCCACACTGCATCCATGCTGGAGGGAGGACCTCTAGGTTGGCCAGTGCCTGGCGCCCGTTCAGTCCTTGGCTCTGCACAGAGACTGCAGCCCACGGGCTCAGCTAGTGCCAGCTCAGGGGATGGGTTCTGGGCTGCTGGCACCTGGCCCCGGGCAACCGGACGGAACCCAACCGCTCATTCCCCCTTTCACCTGACCGGCCGACAGGTGGCAACAAGCAGCAACTCTCGACCTGCCCTTGCCCATCGGGGCATTGACATTGTTTTGCAGGTCCTGCAGAACCCAGGTCCTCCCATCCTGTTTGGCTTGACAGTTCTTCAGAAATGCTCAGAATTGGGCCAGTGTCAATAACAGGAATCCCTGGCTCACTGCTCTGTGATCGTGGGAGCGTCTGGCATTTCTCAGGAAGGAGGGAGGGCTGCCGGCTATTTTGTATTATTGTGGATAAAGAAACCACCCAAGACTCACAAGCAGTGACTATTTCCTTCTGCACATGCAAATCTTCCTTGCTGGGAGTTGAGGTTCTGAGGTAGACTGGGTGAGGACGGAGGTGCCGGGTCTGCTCTAAAGGGACAAATCGCAGCTCGGTGCTCAGGAGCAGGCAGATGGACCGTTCGGATTTCTTGCCCATCTGCTCAGCAGCACCGTCAGAATGGGTGAGTTATTTTCCTACCCAAACCTTTCATTCCGCGCCAGAGGCTGGATCTGCCTCATGCAGGTGCAGAGTGCTGTGAGCAGGACAAGGCGAAGAGTGACGATGAGGGCAGGGAATGCAAGGGGCCCCGATCCTGTGTCAGTGAGGGGCTGCTGGGCAGCCGTCCGGCCTAGCAGCAGAAGGGAGGCCAGAGAGGAGAACACGTATCTAAGCACTTCATTAGCATGAGGAGGATCAGGCCCAGGCCTTCCCACACGTGCCTGTTCTCCACCCAAGCCCTTCTGCCTCTATGACCCTGCACCATGGAGGACAGAGTCTCGTCCTGACACGCTACTTACCAACATCCAGCGTGGCCCCATCCCACTCGCCCTGGAGTGCGACAGCTCCGTCTCCCCACTCACACCCCAGAGGGACTGGCGGGCTGAGTCCAACGAAACTTCACCTTCCCCCTCTTCCCTTCACCCAACCCCAGAGCAAATTTCCACAATTTGACCCAGATTCAATGTTGCAAGGAGGTTTGAGGGGCAGAATGGAAGGTGTTTTGAGCTGAGGAAAAAAGCCTGTTTGTTGGGGAAATCTAACAACTGAGGTGAAGCCATTCATGTTTAAAAATTGCATCTAAGCTGGGCAGGGCTGGCCTTAGAGAAAATGGTACCCTGGGCAAACTTGCATTTTGGTGCCTCTGGCCCCCATGGGCATGGTGCCCCAGCCCATTGCCCCTGGCTCCCCATGGGCTTCCCAAGCTCCCCGCCCTCCCTTCCCCCCTAACCTCTGCACAGTGCCCCCTTCGCCCCAATGCCTGCTCCCCCTCCTGTGCTCCTAATCCCTACACCCCCTTCACTCCCAACCTCTGCCCCCCTTCCTGTGCCCTAACACCTACACTGTGCCACCTTCACCCCAATCCCTGCACCTCCCTCCTGCCCCCAACCCCTGCACTGTGCATGCCCCCTTTACCCCAACCCCTGCATTCCCCTCCTGAGCCCCCAACCCCTGCACTGTGCGTGCCCCTGCCACCCCAACCCCTGCATTCCCCTCCTGAGCCCCCAACCCCTGCACTGTGCGTGCCCCTGCCACCCCAACCCCTGCATTCCCCTCCTGAGCCCCTAACCCCTGCACTGTGCATGCCCCTGCCACCCCAACCCCTGCATTCCCCTCCTGAGCCCCTACCCCTGCGCTGTGCATGCCGCCTTTACCCCAACCCCTGCTCTCACACCCCAACACCTGCCCCCTTCTGTACCTCTAACCTCTGCACTGTTCCTGTGCCCCCTTCACCCCAACCCTGCCTGCCCTGTCCCGGCGTCCCCGGGCGATGCTCTGGAACTGCTCCCTACGAAGCCAGTCAGGACTCTGGGGGAGCCTCCTCTCTCTGAGCAGCCTGTCTGCAGGGCAAGAAGCTCACACGGCTTCCACCTTCCTGGGCCTGACCTCACAGCATTCAGCATCCCTGTGCGCACCGTGCGCTTCCCACAGCAAGTCTGCCCAGGCCGGGTCCTGAGGAAGACAAAGGGCCCTGCCCCCCAACTTCACAGTCAGACGTGACTCTCCGCCAGCCAGTAAAACAGAAGGTTTATTAGATGATAGGAACACGGTCTAAAACAGAGCTTGTAGGTACAGAGAAGAGGACCCCCTCAGTCAGGTCCATCCTGGGGGGAGTAGGGAGCCCAGAACCCCATCTGGGCCTCCCTCCATTTCCCCAGCCAGCTCCAAACTGAAACTCTCCAGCCCCTCCTCTGGCCTTTTTCTCTTTCCCAAGCCAGGAAGCCACCTGATCTCTTTGTTCTCCAACCCCTTCAGTTGGCACCTTGAAGCGGAGGGGCCCAGGCCATCCGTTGCCAGGAGACAGGGCATCGGCCATTCTCTGTGCAGACAGCAGCACACTGGCCCTCTAGGGCTCTGCAACAATCACACACCCTTATCCCACCACCTAGAGCCTTAAGAACTGCGTAGGGGAAACTGAGGCACCCACACAGTATTCAGAGAGAACATTAAGAACAGTCCCACTTTGTCACACCCCCTTCACTCCTACCCCCTGCACCTCCCTCCTGAGCCCCTAACCTCTGCACTGTGCCCCCTTTGCCCCTAAACCCTGTATCCCCTCCTGCACCCATGTGGCGGGGAAACTGACCTGGATGCACAAAGCAGCTGGCATTGCTGCTTGCTCCCACACTGGACTGCTGCTCCTCTGCCCAGTGCATCCCGGGGACTGTGAGCGGGAGAGCGAGGAGCCTTGTCAGGGCTCCCTGCATCCAGGTCACTTTCCCTGCCTGGCCTGTGTAAGGGGAGGGCAGAACAGCATCTGCTGATGCCTCTGCCCAGCCCAAGGTGGGGAAAGTGACCTGGATGCAGGGAGTCCTGGTGTGCGTGTGTTGGGGGAACTGTGTGAAGGTGTGTGTGTTGAGGGGAGTGTGTGTGTGCCTGAGTGAGTGTATGAGTGCGCTCTCTCCTTAAGAAAGCACTCAGGGTCAGGAGCCTGAAGACTTGTTCAGACACAAACAGCCCAGCAGCTCTGGACCCAGAGGGGCAGGAGCACACAGAGATTCCCTGTGTCCCATGTCACCCCAGCTTAGTGGAAATCGGGTATAGGTGGGGGGAAGGGGGACACCCCGACATCAGCTCCCTCCACCCCCAGCAGACAGGAGGAGGCTCCCAGGCAGGGAGGGGGCAGGGGGGCAGGACAGGAACAGCAGCGGCTGCACGCGTGGTGCAGGGGCAACCCTGCTCCGGAGGAGTCACCTGGCTCCGAGGTCCCCACTGCAGCTCGGGTCTCTCCCTCCCCACTGCTGCTCTCCTGCCTGCCTGCTGCCTCTGTCAGCACCCCAGGCCCTCCGGACCTTTTCATCGGGCCCCTGCCCCGTGGACCCAACCGACCCCCCGCCCCTTCACCGTGAGCCGGCTACACAAGCTGCAGCCGGTCCATTTCCAGACTGTGCCAAGGAACATCTCTACACGCTCGTGCCCCACACCCTTCACGTCCTCACCCTCGCGCCCCGCCCCAACACGAAGTGGCAGGACCTCCTGCCACCTTTAGAGGGTGAGGGGCCCCGGTGGGCCAGCCTGTATTCCACCCTGGTCCCGAGGCCCGCCGGGGATATCAGTTGGCGGCTCCTTCACGGGGCCGTGAGCACGGGCGTCTACTTGGCTCGGTTCACCCCAATCCCGGACACCTGCTCCTTTTGTGGCGTGAGGGGAACCCTGGCGCACGTCTACCTGGAGTGCGCCAGGCTGCAGCCCCTATTCCGGTTCCTCACGAATATTTTATTAAGATTTTGGTTGCACTTTTCCCCTCACCTCCTGATCTATGCACCCCCTGTCCGTGGCCCCACTAAGTCACGGGACCTCCTGGCTCTGGCTAAAGTGGCCATCTATAAAACCAGAGTGAGGAGGTTGGCCAGTGGAGTCTCCTGTGACTGTGAGGCCT
Source organism: Chelonia mydas (assembly GCF_015237465.2). Lineage (NCBI taxonomy): Eukaryota > Metazoa > Chordata > Testudines > Cheloniidae > Chelonia > Chelonia mydas. The sequence goes on from NC_051257.2 coordinate 24,477,672, forward strand.
ATTTCCGATCCTCTATCCGTTCACATATCCAGGCAGAGTTCCTCTGGGTGGCGTCCACTGACTCCCTTGACGCCTTTGAGGAGCAGTGGGCGCTGTCCGGGGTTCTCTGCTCGGTGTCCCTGTCCGGTTCCCTTCGTTTGACCCTTTGACCGCACTCCTGTCCCTGTTGTTCATTAGTTGTCCCCCATAATTAACTGGTTTTCCAGGTCCTGTGGACCCCCCTCTTAGGCTGGGGGGGATCCTTTAGCAGTGGGCTTTGCCCGCCCACTTCCTGGATCCCAATAGGCCTCTGTCAGCCCAGCTAGCGCTCGGCAGGTCAGGTGGGAATCCAAACCCTGTGCAAGATGCCCCCTTTGGCGGGTTGCCCTGGGCGGGACCGTACAGCCTACCCCAAAGGCCGGCCCTGAAGCTGCACCAGAAAGCACGCAGCTGCACTTACAGAGAGTGCAACACCTCACACACTTTGCACATTTGTATGTAACTGTAAATGCAACAGCTGGCCTTAAGCCAATAGTGCACCTAAAACGTGGACCTGGGGCTCGGGCTGTGGCTTTTAGCTAGGAGGAAATGAACACGGGCTCACCCTGCAGCGATTGTGAATGCGCTGAATGCTGCTAGGATTGGTAGAAGACAATGGAACCCGCCCTAGATAGACACTGATAGCACGATGTGAGATCCTGGTGCACTTACATCTGTGAGGTTCATGGAAATTAGAGAGGGACAACACCTAGAGAGTCCCATCCGGCCCATCTCCTGCCAGGGCCAATCAGGGAGGGCGGGTGGCAGGAGGGCCATTTGGCCTGGGCCTCAAGCTCAAAGGGGGCCTCAAATTTAGACACTAGTTACTTTTTTGGCATTTGATAAGTTTTGCAACTTGTTTTTATCCACATCCCTATCGGACCAAAATGGGACACGCTCTCTCAGCTTAGAGCTGCAAATTTTTGGTACAAGACATAATTTTTTTGTTAACTGATATAGATTTTGTCATATTAAAGAGTTAAAAATATTCATATTGATAAAAATATATCAGTTCTGATGGCACAAGATTAGACTACGTGTCATCATTTTTTATTTTTATTATGACGAGGGGCCTCAAAAGCTGGAAGTGGCCCGGGCCCCTCTGGACATCTGAGGGGGCCTGTCTTCTGCAGGGTAGCACAGGCTTGGTCCTTACAGTCTGTTGTTCTCCAGTCTAATTTTAAAGGACTCAGAATGAGACTTCTACCTGTTTCTTCAGGAGTCTATTCCAGCCTAACGGGCCCCACCTTTTAGGTGCACTTTTGGCTTAAGGCAAGCTCCTTGCATTTACAGTTACATACAAATGTGCAAATTGAGTGAGGTGTAGCACGCTCTGTAAGTGCAGCTGCATGCTTTCTGGCCCAGCTTAGATGCAATTTTTAAACATGAATGGCTTCACCTCAGTTGTTCGATTTCCCCAACAAATAGGCTTTTTCCCCAGCTCAGAACACACTTCCATTCTGCCCCTAAAACCTTTTTGCAACATTGAATCTGGGGCAAATTGTGGAAATTTGCTCTGGGGTGTGATGAAGGGTTTCCTTTGGGCAGGGCCAGCCCACAACATTTTGGCACCTGAGGCGGGGAGCTCAAATGATGCCCCCATCCCCCCTCGCTTGGGCCAAAACTTTGAAAGGTCTCAATTCTGCCTTCTTCCTGTTCTGCTCCTCTCATGATCCTGCTCTGCCACCTACCCCAATAAAGGAGAACTAACAACTTAAAATGCCTTGTTCAAACATTTTAAGTAACACTTAACTTTCAAACACTTAACTTTCAAACAGCAAATGTAACTTTTCTTGTCTGCGTAGTAAACACTGGCATTTTTATCTGTTTGAATAATCAGAGTGGTGCTTCTTTGGTTGCAGATTTGAACTGCTTCCTGCAGAAGGTCCACAGTCTGGGCCAGCTCATGCTCTGCTGAGATGGTTGCAAGGCCGATCAGCCTCTCCTGTGTCATTGTGGAGCGTAGATGTGTTTTTATTAACTTCAGCTTGGAGAAGCTGCGTTCTCCACTGGCAACTGTTACAGGAAGTGTTAGAAGTATGCGCAGAGCAACAAAAGCATTTGGAAAGAGGGTGGTCATCTTATTTGTGCACATATATTCCAGAACAGCCTTTGGAGTTGATCCTGATGAAATGTATCTTGCAAGGGCTTTCAGTTCATCACCTAAATCACTCGTATCAATATCACGCATGTCATCATGTGTCCACACTGTCTCTAGTGCCCTGCATTGCTGGCGTAGGTCGTCTTCAGGCATAGTGAGGAGTTTTGGAATATCATACAACATCCCAAATATACTGCTGTGTTCCTTGAGCTGCATGAAACGTTCTTCAACTGACTGTATTGCACAATCTAGCACCCGATTAAAGAATTCAACTTTGAATTGTTGTTTGGGGTCTCTTATAGGATTATCCCGTGCCTCGTAATCAAAATGTCTTCTTCTTCGGTGACTCTTGTATTCTTGAATGGGTGGGAAAATAGCTTCAGTGTGACGTTCCTCTGCCAACTTCTGTGCACTCTTCAGAACTGGTAGCAGGGCCTGAGCGAGGGAAGGTATCAGCGTCTTAAGGGCCTAACTGGCTCCTACTACTTCAGTTGATGGCCTGTTCTCCTCAAGTGGGTTCGGGGAAGCAGCAGGAAACAGGAAGCTCCCTGAGAAGCTGGGGTTAATCAATCCAGGTTCCTGGGGGGGGGCCAGAGAGGTACATAAGAGGCTCCTCCTCCCCTCTCTCCCTGCAGCTCCTGCTCCTTTCTGTGATTCCCTCTCACCTTTTCTCCTGCCTGCCTGTTCTGTCTCTTGTGCCCTCCTTCCTCCAGCCCAGCACTCCCCCATCCCTGTGCCTCTAGAGCAGAGAGAATACAGATGCACCGGCAGCAGACCCCGTTTTCTACACTCTGGGTCCTAGTGGCGCCCCCTCTCCCCCCCCTTCCCCCCCCCCCCCAGTCTGGCACCTGAGGCAGCCGTCTCAGTTTGCCTCATGGTAAGGCCAGCCCTGTCTGTGAGTGTCTGTGTGCACGCACGTGGTGCCGTGTGCACAGAAGGGTCTGTGTGTGTGTGTGTGTGTTTGGTGCAGTGCACCCAAAGATCTGTTTGTATGCGGCAGTGTGCTCAGAGGGCTGTGTGTATTGTGCAGTGTGCACAGAAGGCTCTCTCTGTGTGTGGTGCAGTTCGCACAGAGAGCTGTGTGTGTGTGTGTGTGTGTTGCAATGCACACAGAGGGTTCTGTGTGTGGTGTAGTGAGCACAGAGCTGTGTGTGTGGTACAGTGCACACAGAGGGCTGTGTGTGTGTGTCGTGTAACGCACATGGAGGGCTCTGTGTGTGCAAGGGGGGTGCAATGCACATAGAGCGCTATGAGTATCTCAAAGAGGCTGTGCACTGAAGGAGCTGGGTGCTGAGGCCCCTGGCCAAGCTGGGTATTTGCAGCATCTCAGACATTCTCTGACGCTTTTTATCAGTCCGTTAACAAAAGTTTCCTGAGCCTGAGCCACAAGCTCTGGGTTGGCAGCAGAAGGAACCAGAGCTGTTTATGCTGCTGACAGAGAAGGGGCTGGAAGAGTCAGGGCTGGATTCTCATGCATATAATACATTATTTCACCTGTTCCCCTCACAGCAAGCAAGGAAGCTGCCCTCTCTCATGGCTGGGCAGGTGGGGCACAGATGAGCAGCCTGAATGCACAGCACAGGGCTCGTTCCCTTTTCCGGTGTTGCGTCAGAAAGGTGGGTGTGGCCATCCCAGAAGAGGTGCTCAGGGTCCCGGCTCTGTGTTACTCCTCCAAGAATAGTGTGTAATGGGAGGTCACTGCCCAATGCAGCCTCAGCTGGCACCTTTGCCACTGCGCACCTGTGGGACCCTAGCATATACTGGCACCAGGGGACTGGGCATGTTCACTGTGGGATTCCAAGTGCCTGCAAGGTGTACCAGTGAGCCGGGGTAAGGAGGGTACACTGCCATCACCCTGACAATAGGCAGGGCATGGAACCTGCTTGCCCTGGCATGGGGCCTGCATGGGCAGAGGCACTGTGTTCACTACACAAGCAGCTGACCTCATTGACGAGGCCAGATGCCTTTGCTCTCTGTTCCTTGGTTACATTGCTGGGTACGGGGAACGAATGTAACCGCACACAGGCTAAGAGCTGCAGGGACAGCAGAGCCTAATGCCTCTGAAATGTGTTTTCATTAAAACTCAGGTTTCAGAGTAACAGCCATGTTAGTCTGTATTCGCAAAAAGAAAAGGAGTACTTGTGGCACCTTAGAGACTAACCAATTTATTTGAGCATGAGCTTTCGTGAGCTACAGCTCACTTCATCGGATGTATGTAGCTCTCGAAAGCTTATGCTCAAATAAATTGGTTAGTCTCTAAGGTGCCACAAGTACTCCTTTTCTTTTTTCATTAAAACTCAGACAGCAGTCAGGGTGAAACCAGTCTAGTAGGTGGAGAAAGGGGAGGGCCTGGGGGGCTCCAAGAGTCGCACTTTAACCGTAAAAGATCCGCGTGCAACTCGCGTGCCACAGTTTGGCCACGCCTGTAATAGACCATCTCCTGTTGGTTAGAGAGACACACTTTGGAACCACACCGAGCCCTTCTTCAGGCCTCTCTCACCACCAGAAGTTGGTCCAGTAACAGACATTCCCTCCCACACCTTGTCTCTCTAGCATCCCAGCACCGCCTTGACTACCGCAGCACTGCATCCTCTCACTGAAAGTCCGGATCAGGCCCTTCCCCTCGGGAGATGGGCAACAGGAATGTCAGACTGGTTTCAACAGAAGCCTCTCATAGCCTGGCAGTGACTCCACGCCATCTGCAGGGCTGGTCAGAGCACCCAGCATGCCCACAGGAACAGGGATCACTGGGCCTGGAGGGTACCACAGGGAAGAGCCAAACTGAGCTCAGTTGTTGACAGTTTGCCAGGAGCTGGGGAAAGCAAATGCAGGTCTTTCCCACTCCATCCCCCAGTGTTAGTGTGACAGGGAAGCCTGCAGTGAGGACAGCTCCCAGTAGGCTAAGTGCCATCTCCAGAATACCAGGAATAATTGTAGGGGAGCTGGTAGAGGCCCCTATATTTAGCATGACTGTCATTTTCCACTATAAAGAACTCTGGTGAGCCATTTTTGAGAAGCTCCAGCACTTCCATTGTTTGCAGCTGGCCTCTGAAATTCCTCAGGGAGAAAGCCATGGGGGCAGGAGAGTGCCTTTTCTTTGTCCCTGTCCAGGCAGCTTTGGCTGGGATACACCATTTCCCTGCTCTGGACTGTGTTTCTCTGGAAAATGTTGGTATCCTGCCAAACAAATGACTGAACAAGAACGTTCGCAACAGCTGGGTCCTGCCACCACAGCAGCAGAGGCTGCACTGGGAGGTGCTGGAGTAATAGCTGGGCCTGGATCTGCATCCATTGGGCCCTGCACATGATCCGAGTATCCCATCCTCCTCTCCTGGGGCTCCACATAGAGCATCATCTCCTGGGGAGGCGGGGGAGGACAGAAAGCTGGAGCTACCCCCTTTATACAGCAGTGCCCACCCACAGGGGCGCAGCCTGTCCCCACTCTTCTCCCCCAGGGATAACAGCCTTGTGCTGCTAGGGTATGTAATTAGTCCTGTAGCTCAGGCGGTGTAAGGCTTTGCGGAAGGCTCCGGGCTGGAGCCCTACTGTTGACACATGTATGCTGATGACACCTAATTGCACACAACAGAATTTATTTTTATCTTTTTCAGAATCCCTAGGAAATTGCACACAAACCCCTCACATGAAAAGAATGTCCCAGCTGTAGAGTCAAGCAGCCAAACCTTAGGAAAGGCCAGGTTTACGGCTGCTTGGGCACCCTTGACTTTGCCCCGTTGTGCATTATGACCCACTCCTTGATGACAGCACCCCATCTTAGTTTCCACAGGCCCCTGTCTCACTCAGTGCAGGGGATCTAAGCTGTAATTCTGGCATTTCCTGACATTTGAGTTCTCCACTCCGCAACCTTAAACATGTCCCTTTAATGTCACAGAGAGAGAAACCGGAGACAGGCAGAGCCCTTCCATGGGGACAGCCCCAGGCACTGCCCCCGGCACTACCCTCACCGCATGGCAGAGGGAAGGCAGGTGCACGCCGATCTGCCCAGGCCAGCCATAGAGCTCAGGAGTCCTGGGCCCTGCAGCGGATCCCCGGCGCACGGTCCCATGGCCTCCCAGCAGCGCGGCTGAGCTGCCCTCCCTGAAGCCCTGGCAGGCCCTGGGCCGCTCCATGTATGAAGGGGGCGATGGCACCTGCTGCCCAGGCAGCACTGGGGAGCAAGCCCCCCGGTCCCGGCGCACAGGGACTCCTTGCTGCGCTCGCCCCAGCAGTGCCCGCCCACAGGGGCGCGGCCCCTTTAAGAGCCCCCGCGCCGCCCCCTAGCGGGCCGGCCGCAGCCCGCTCCCCGCGGACGGCTCGGGGCGGCGGGCGATGCACCGGGGCAGGCGCGTGCGGGCGGCGGAGCCCGGCTCCCCGGGGCTCAGCACCGCGCAGCTCCGCAGCCTGCTGCAGGACGAGCCGCAGCTGGAGCGCATCGTGCGGCTGAGCGGGAGCAGGAAGGTAGCGGGGCCGGCGGGGCCGGGGCTGCAGCGCGGGGCCGGGCACCGGATCTCCCCCCCCCCAGGCTCCTTCTCCCCCCCCCCCCCAGGCTCCTTCTCCCCCCCCCCCCAGGCTCCTTCTCCCCCCCCCCCCAGGCTCCTTCTCTCCCTCCTCCGCTCCTCCATCTCCCCGGATCCGTTCCCCGGAGCTCCCCTCCAGCTGCACCCCCCGCCCTCATTCCGTCTCTCATCCCCCTCCATCCCCGCGTCTCCCCGGATCATCCCCCTCCTCGCGTCCCCCCCATCCCCCCCCCCCGTTCCTTCTCTCGTCCCCCTCCATCCTTCCATCTTCCTGGATCCTTTCCCTGGAGCTCCCCTCCAGCTGCACCCCCCCATCCTTCTCTTGTCCCCCTCCATCCCCCCAGTACTTCACCCCCGTCCCCTCGGGCTCCTTTCCCCCCCGTCCCCCTCCAGACTCCCCAGCTCCTCCACCCCCGCACCCCGTCCCCCTCCAGCCCTCTGGCTCCTTTCCTCCCATGCCCCATTGCCCTCCATCCTTCCTGGCTCCTTCTCCCCTGTCGACCAGCTTCTTCCCTCATCTCCCTCCAGCCCTCTGGGATCCTCCCCCGCACACCCTGTTCACCCCTCGATTTGTCCCCTGCTCCATCCCCTACATGCCCTGTCCCCTGGTAATTTCCTCCCAGCTGTCTGCCCATTCCCCCCCCTGCCTTCCTCCATTCCCCCTGCATCCTGCCTTTCCCCACCCTCAGCCCTCCCTCTCCAGGGCTCCCCCTGCTGCGTCCCCCCATTCTCCACACGCCATTTCTCCTCTCCCTGGCTCGGCTTGGCCACACGCTGGGGCTGCCCCTGGCCTGTAGCTGCCCATGGGAAGGGGCGGGGATGCGCTGGGAGAGGTGGTCCCTTGCGGGGCTCAGATGCTGTGGGGATGAAGGTGAGATCATACCTGGCCGGCAGGCAGGCAGGCAGGCACTGTGAGGGTCTGCAATGGGGGTCGGGGGCCAGGCTGAGCTCCCCAACATTCTGCCCACAAGGGTCAGCCGGGGGGACGTGGTGACAAGACTCATTTAATGTAAATGACACTCGTATTTCCCCGGCAGTCTCCTGGGCTGGCCGTGTGGCAAGGCCTGAGCCCCTCAAGGCACCGCTGGGGTGGGACACATCTGCGGGGACTCCCCCCCTCCAAGCTTAGTGGGAGCAAACACTTCTCCCACTCAGCCCCTCAACTCATGCCTAGCTTGCGCGGGGCAGACAGGGGGGGACTGGGGCAGACCCCATCCAGTAAACTCACCCCCAGCTGCTCCTGTCCTCCCCTGGTCTGGGCGCGGGGGAGTCCAGGCAGGGGGGCTTTTTGTCTGCTCCCATTTGGCAGCTTAGAGGTGGCTTCCCAAATCTCTCACTTCCTCTGCCCCTGGGCCAGATCCTGGGCCATGCTTTCCTCCTCAGCCTCCTCTGAGAGCCGATCCCTCTGCCACCACTTAGCACTGCTGCTGTTGGTCTTGTGCCATGGAGAGTGCCAGCCTAGGGCAGCTGCCAGGAGGGAGGGAGGCAGAGCACATGCAGCTGGCACTTCTATGGGGAGAATTGTCCTGCAAGACTCAGAATCTGGCATCCCTGGGACCTGGGTTCAGAAGGAGAGGTAGGTAGGAGACCAACAGAGGGGAACACCAGCTGTGGGGGTGTAAAGCCCTTTTCTTCCTTCATAGGTAGACTTATCCCCTCATAATGACCACACCTACTGCCTCATATCTCTGTATTGGGCCTTGACTCTCTTCCTGGCATGGCTAGCCCAGATAGTGTTCTCAGTGAATAATATACCACTGAAATGCAGAAACCTGTATTCATGTTGCAAATGGAAACATGCTGAGGCCAAGAAATGCAGAAGTCCGCACTCTCAAACATCGTCGCTTCACCCATATTACACATAGGGAGTATTTTTGGTTTCTAGGTAGGCTGTTAAACATTTACTTCAAGCTGCACAGGATATGCTGTGTGGGCTCCGAGACCCGTGACGCTTTCATTTCCTGTGTGCGCTGTGGTTTAATTTTCAGCATCGAAGGTATATCAGTGAGGGTCTTTGCCTTTTGTTATTTAATTCATAATCAAAGACCAAGTAAAGTTTGTACGAAGATCAATATCACAGGAATTCTTGAATACATTCTATCTTCAGAGATAAGTCCTCAGGCAAGGACTTACCGAAGGATAACAAAAGGAAAAATCATTCGAAATTCATTTTAAAAAAATCTTCCATAAGTCTCAAAAAAGCCGTTGAATTTGCTCAAATTGATACAAGACTAATTGTTAAATAGAGATAAGATTAGTCAGTTGTCTCAGAAGGATCAAATAATAAAAAATGAACGGAGCTAATGGAACCCAGCAAGTTCTTCCCGTTGTCATACTCAGAAGACATGTAATGCGTTTGATCTTTGATTAATCCAAGCTTGGCAGGGAAGAGAAAGGAGGGCAAGAAATCAAAAGCAGCCTTAAGCAAAAATAGTTGTTTACGTCTAGTGTGGGTGGCTTTAGATATATTTGGAAAGATGTTTGCTTGTTATCATACATAATGTTTCCATCTTTTTCTTGACTATGACCATACTCTTTATCATAAAAAATGTGTAAATGTTACAGTAATAAGACGGTGAGAGAATAGATTTGTGTAAAGGTTTCAGTGCAGAACCTTTATTGGATATCCTGAAAATCTTAGATAGCCAGAGGAGAGGATTACAGTGTAGCAAAGAATTTAATAACAGGGAGAGTGAAAGCTCCCCACCCAGATATCAAAGCCAAATCCAAAATTCTTGCTACAATTTTCTCGATTTGGTATATTCCAAGGTAGTGAGGAATTACCTTTAATTAAGACTCCAGTTAGTGTCTTGATACTCCCTGTGCTTCCATATCAACAAGGTCCTTCTCTGTCATTTGGAACTGAGTTTCAGTCTGGGAGATTTTACAGTGTAGACTTTGGCACCTAAAGATTTGCTAATTACCCGGTAGGAGTATGGGGAGCTGTTGGAATTGGTCTGAAGTCATTACTAGATACAGTAACTTGTTAGAAAGTCCATCTCTTTGGATTAGCCACCCCAACTGCTCATAGTGCTGAAAAGCTAATGGAGGCCATGGTGAGGATTGGAGCTACTGAGGGAGCTTGCCTTGGGCTGGGTAATTGGGAAGGAAGAGTCACCATGGTCCAAAGATCTTCCCATCATCTCTGGCTAGACCAGCAAAATATCCGAAACTGTAGGCCTGGGTCAGCATGGGAAAGAAGCCTAGGTGTGAAGGGAGAAAAGGGATCCCTCTCCCAAAGCCAGTGTTCCCCTCCAGAGGCCTGCTTGCCTTTTTTTTCTTTTTCTTTTTTTTAAAATATATAGATCAATGTGAGGGTACTCCAGGGGTTTGCAAGTCATGTCCGGGGCTGCTGACCCTGCTGATCAACTCCTCCCCCTCTCTCCCAGTGCCTTCTGCATGCCGTGGAACAGCTGTTCAGTGGTGTGCGGGAGGGACAGGGCACACTTGACGGGCCGGAAAGAGGAGGGGCAGGGGTAGAGCCTTGGGGGAGTGGATGAGGGGCTGGGGCTGAGTGGGGGCCTTAGGGGTCCACAAAAAATTTAAATCAAAATGGGGGTCCTTGGTCTGCTAAAGTTTGAGAACTGCTGAGGTAGATCATAGATTCCAAGGCCAGATGGGACCATTGTGACCAGCTCATTTGACCTCCTGTATTACACAGGCCAGAGATGTGCCCCAAATAATTCCGGGTGCAGATCTGTTGTTAAATAGAGATTGGAGGTTTTTCTAATTGCCAGTGTTGGAGAACTCACCACGACCCTCAGTACGCTGTTCCAGCGGTTAATTAGCCTCTTTCCCAAAGCCAGTTTCCCCCCCACCCCACCCTGTGGTACAGTGGGGGCATCGCTTAAAACAACCCCAGATGAAGTGCTGTGCAGATCTTTCTGTCCAGGGCCGGCTCTAGGTTTTTTTGCCACCCCAAGCTCTGAGAGCACAACTGCCCAAGCAAAAAAACACCAACCAACCAACCAAAGAAGGATGACCGGAACGCCGCCCCTGGAATTGTGCCACCCCAAGCACGTGCTTGCTTTGCTAGTGCCTAGAGCCGGTCCTGTTTCTGTCTGTGCTTTGTTGGCTTTCTGAGTCTAACCACCAGCATTGAATTGGCCAGAGTGTAGTGCCTTGAGGAATTACCGCCAAAGAAATTGTCCCCAGAAGGTGCTGACAGAATGCACCAGCAAATCCTCATGCCCATCCATGGCTTCTAGGACAGACAGGAAAAGTGATTCTTCACCCAATATTCACCCAATTCTCCCCCTGGCCCAGCTGAGTAATAATTCCCAGGCTGCCACCAGCAACTGCAGGGACGTGGCATGTCCTTTCCAGGGAGGGTTAGTATCCAGCAGCCAAGCACCTATGTTTAATGTCCTTGCAGGTGATACTAATACAATGTTAAGTCTGCAAGATCAGATATTGCAGCGCCAGAATATTCCCAAAGTTTGGGTTGTTTAAGAAATGTTAACTTGTCCCCTTTACATCAGGGCTTGACGAATCCCTAGGGCCCATGCTTGCAGCGAGTGGAATGTCTCCCTGGTGAGTTTGGAGGCCTGCACCATCTATTTCTGCAGAGTTTAAGTTTTCAGTAACTAACAAATGAAGATCCTGGTGGTTGTGAAGAAAACCTTCCAAAGACAACCAGTGCAGGGCTGTGTGACTGAGCCTGCAGTCAGGTCTAGTGGCTCTGCTGCTGCTCTGAGCTTTGCCAAGCAGTTGCAGATTAGTCCGTTGTGCAGTGGTTGTTCAGAACTGTTTGGGCATCAGTGACCATAACCAGAACCACATCAGTTTCACTCTGCTGCTGCTGCTTGGGAAAGCTACAGAGGCAGATGCTGGAGTTACTCAGGGTAGAGAAATGGGGGCTAGGAGTAGCAGCCGCCGCTCCACCCCTTGATACAGACAGTGCAGTGGAGACCAACCCGCCTCAACATCAGCCAGGAGGCTCTGAAGAGTCGAGGGGGACGAGACAAGAATCTTCTTTTACCTTCAAGCAGCTGAGGGGGAAGTGGGAATGCTTCAGATTAATCAGACACAATTTATCTGAGCCAGAGGATGACATGAAAAGTGAAGCCTCAGCATGGTCCGGGGCTGACATCCTGCTAGAAATCTCAGCACCAGCCACTGGGCTGCTGCCCGGGGCCTTTCCCCTTGACCCTGCAGGTAGATACTCTTCCCTCTTCTGACCACCAGACCCCTGGCTAGTAGATAGCCAGTTCATTTGCCGGGCTCTGCGCAGGAATGCTAGTGCCACTAGGATTAATTGTGAAGGTTTATTAGGCTCTGATGTGCTGGGATATGTTCCTGGGGAATTGGGTCAGATTATTTTTAGTCTTTCTCGGCCCACTTTCCAGCATCTCTTCCCCGGGCCTGTCAGAAAGCAAACCTGTCCCAGTGTTGGCTCGTGCCTGTCAGTGTGGGGAATACAGGTGTTAGCCTGTTAGCCCACAGAGAAGCTGTCTGGCCCATTTAAGATGCGTGGAGTTTTTATGTAATTTCCCCCAGGCCAGTTGATGTGTGGGCTCCTAGCTGTGTGGCTGGATTTTAATGCAGCTGCAGCCTCTTGCCGGGAACTCTTCCCCGACCTGTTGCTTCTGGGGAAGCTGGGGCGGAGGGAGCCGAATGGTACTGAGAGGCGGAGCTGGTAAAATGTCTTATTTTGATGCGGAGCTGACTGCTCTGGTTAACACCCTTTGTACTTGGCTGGCTGAGTGAATTGGGGGGCTTTCTGTGGAGGACTGAGCTGCGATGGGCCGGTCAGTGGGGCCAGCGTTAGAGGAGAGTTGTGGGGCTGGCAGTGTGCTGAGGAGTGTTTTCTGGAGAGTGGGGTTAGGCCCTGCAGGGGGAGGTGGCAATGGAGTTGGGGGGTGGCTAGCTCTGCCTGGGGTGCTAGTTCTGAGCCAATATGTCCCTGCAGTTTCAGAGCTTGCAGCTGGAGCGGGAAATGTGCCTGGCTTCGAACTATGCCCTGGCCAAGGAAAACCTGTCCCTGCAGCCACGGCTGGAGAACGGCAAAGCCTCACTGGCCATAAAGTACCAGGAGCTGCAGGAGACAAGGGCGGCGTGTCAGGAAAAGCAGCAGCGAGTGGGTGAGTGGAGCCGCCCTGTGCCAGTGGGAACCGCTGTCCTCAGACTCTGGTTCTGGGATGCAGCGGGGAAGCCGGCTCTGACCTGTCACTCCCTGGCTGGGCCCTGTCTTGATGGCCATGGAGGGAGGAGCTTTTGGCTCAGCAAATGATGGCCCCGCAAGGGCAGGAGCATGGCTGGGCGATGGGGTCGGAGGCCTCTCCTTGGACTGGCCAGAGCGGGGTCGCTGGAAGTTCCGTCGCAGGGCCAGGTTTGTTTGTATGCCCCTGGCTGAACCTGCTTTCCCCCCACCAGAGACCTGCCTGAGGAAGTGGAGCCCGCAGAGCATCCTGAGCCAACTCCAAGCCGCTCTGGATGCAGCCGAGGCAGAGTCGGAGGTGAGTCTGCAGGACCTGCTTTGCCATTGACCTCTCTGACTCTGGCACCTTGTAGCTACTCAGCTTCCCCACCCCCTCAGCCCCTGGGACCTCTGGGTCAATAGCGATGGGAGCTGCATGGAGCTGGCCACCGAGCCATGTGTCGCCTGCATCGTCTCGGAAGACTGCATGGGTGAAATCCTGACTCTGCTGAAGTCACTGTCAAAACCCCCACTGACTTCAGGATTTCACCCCCAGAGCATCCTCTCGTACGGCTGCCCCATCGGGTTTCTGGGGGTCCCCTGCTGCTCTGGATGGTTCCTGCCTGCTCTCTGGCTCAGTGTTGCTATCCATCTCCGGGGTCCTATGGGCCATCCCGGATTTGCATGTTCCTGCCCCCCACCCCAGGCTGATGTCCCATTCTCTGTGCCCCACAGGTGCAGGTGGAGAGGTTCCTGGGCCGGGAGCTGCCCCTGGATGCCTTCCTGGAATTCTTTCAGCAGAGCCGGATGCTGTCCCACCTCCGCAGGACACAAGTGGAGAAACTGGAGCAACTCCTGCGGAAGGAGAAGCAGTCCAGGTGGCTCCCCACGTGCTGCGAGGGGCAGCGAGCCACCCCGCTGAGCCCAGCCCAAGCCCAAGTTGCCCTGGTGCAAAACGCAGCCTCTCCCAAGATGTTCCAGCTCCACTGTGGCTACACGCCTGCCCTGCTGGTCCCCTCTGATGCCATCATACCGTTCCCTGTGCCCGTTGCCCCTCCCAGCCGAAATCTACCTCCCCTGGCCTCTCGCTCAGGCCAGTCTCCAACATCTCACTCCAGCATCCCATGCCTGGGCTCCCCTCTGCGTCTGATTGGACACATCCCCCTGCTTAGCCCGCGGCCTTTCCGCGTGCAGCATGCGCACCCGTCTTACCCACAGAAGCAGGAGCCGCCCCACCGGTAGCTATTGGGGCAATGAGATGTCCTCAGACCCGAGTCCTTGACACGCCAGCCGACCAGCACACATGAGCTTCCTGTGCTAGAGAATGAATGTGAACCGAACACAGCCCCCGCCAGCTGGGCGGCTCGAAGGCATTGTTCGCTCCCACCCCAGGTTCTCAGGAAGCCTCCAGGGTGCGCCGCTGTCTGTGGCGGTGACGTAATGACCTGCTCCCCGATGCAGCTAGCAGTGGGGTCTGTGTGGCTGCCACGTGGCCAGAGGCAGCCTGGCAGTAGTTAATTATAATAGGGGTTTCCCAAGAAGCCGGGTGCCGAGTTCTGGCAGGTGTTGCATGGGGGCGTCTGATTCTGCAGCAGCAGTGAGAGCAGCAGGCTAGGCGGAGTTGAGGCTGGGGCGAGGGGGGGTTGTCAGATGGCAGTGTCAGTGGGAGCTCAGCAGGCGGGGGGGGGGGTACACAGCATGAGGAGGTGGGGGGGGGGGTTGCTGGCAGATTACGGGCACAGGGGGCAGGATCCCAGCTGCCATGCATGGGTTGGAGGTGAATGCGGATGAGAGGAAGATATGGTGACAAGGAGGAGGGTCCGTGGGGCACAGAGGGGAATGCAGACCCGGGCCAGGGGCTATGAGGGTACGGTGAGCAGGATAAGAACAGGGCCATGTGGGCTGCAGAGGACTCACAGAAGGAGGGCTCCTGTTGTCTCCCTCCCCTCCTGGCTCTGCCAGCCTGTGGGACACAGTCTGTGTGTGTGCACGCACGTGCGTGAGGTGTGATAGCCAGGGGCAGGGCCAAAGAGGACAGGGCAGGGCCCCTGGTGCCACGCTGTACGGCACTAGGGCCTCCCAGGCAGCTATGTGGCAGTTTGTCAGGCTGCCCTGGGGAGCATGGGGCACAAAGATCATTTTCCAAATAAAGTCGCTTTCCAGTCTCTGCTCTTTGCTTGGGGCTTGTGCTATGAGAGGAGGGGAATTTGCTCTGCCAGGAGGGTCACCGAGTGCCCTTCGCAGCAGGAGGGATCCCAGCACTGGGCCTTGAGGAGTAGGGGGCAGTGCACTGTGCGGCAGGGAATAGGGGGCAGGTGGGGGGCTGCACGCTGTGGGGGAGACGGGCGAGCACTGTGCTGGGGAGGGAGCCATTTAATCCTGGCTGGCATGGTGCTGTGCTTGAGGAAATGGAAGGGATAGGGAGGGTGAGGCTGTGCTGTGGGAAGGGGGCGGCTGCAGGAGGTTGCTCCACAGGGCACCAGGGCACAGCACTGGGGGAATGGCAGATGCGCTGGGATGTGAGAGGGGCTAATAGATGGGGTGAATCTTGAAAATCTCCATTGTCCCTGCTCTTCCCCCACCCATCTCTTCTCTGGTGCTGCTCTGGGAGCTGCACGCCTGTCCCCTGGGTGTCCCAGACCTTGCTGTGATACCCAGACTGCACTGACTCCCTGCTCAGTACAGCCCAGCAGCCTGCCACCAGGGGAAGGCTAAACTGCCCATGGACAAGGGGGAGAGAGAGGTCGGTTTGTGGCCCTGTCTGTTGGAGGGATCTCAGGTTTCCCCTAATTGTGGTGCCTGCAGGCCCTTCTCCCGGTGGCTCTGCGTCTCCTACTCTTCACTCAGTGAGTAATTATGGTAACCAGAGACAGCCCTCTCATCCCTGTGAGCCTCAGTGCATGGGAGGAGGGGAGAGTACCTAGCCAGGAGCCTCCCACCCCTGCTGCCGCTTGGCTAAGCTCCCAAGCCCTTGTGGCCATTGAAGCCCTATGGTGGGTCTCACCAAGCGAGGGGCTTTTAACGGCAGTGTCCTCCTGCCAATGTTACATCCCACTTATGCTTCCCCTGCCATTGGGGAAGGCATTGTTATCGCTTACTGCCCTGGCTGAGCCCCCCATGTGGACATTCAGCAGTTGGCTGTATGGGATCCCACCTTTGGATCCTTCGTGCTTGCAAGCCAACTGGGGCGGAGCAGTGCCCAGGCACTGGCTCTAGTCCTGGCCTCTTAGGCACATTGCCAGGGTGCAAACTCTATCTCTGGCACTGTGGGACTCTCAGCTCTGAGAACCTGCCAAGCCTGTGTATGCTCTCTCCAGAGCCCATCCTCCATGGGTGCTCTGGGTTATAATTTAACTCTTTGGGGACCATGTGACAGGTAAAGCAAAGAACACAGGTTTTACAATGGAACTTCTTAGACGTGTGTACGCACTTTACTCATAGACTGCACCACAGTGATGGAAAAACAGCAAACACCTGAGTGCAATTCCCTCCCTCTGGTGTCCTCAGCACTCCTTGGAGTCTTCTGGGTTCTGGTCAGTGTCCTGCAGGGAAGTCCTGGCAAGATTATGGTGAGGAACTCCAGTGAGCAAGGAACAAGGGGAGAAATGAGCGTGGGTAACTGCTACAGGTCATTAGGACTGGAGAGCAGTGAGACTGAAAAAGCCCTTAGTTTTTAACGCACTTGGAATGAAAGATGATATACGCATGTGAGATTTTATCTAAGCAAGCAAATATAGCCCAACTTAGCCTAAAGATTCCAACCCAAGGAGAAGGTGCCCTAGCTCTGGTTTGTCTGACTCTGAGACTAAAAGGAAGGCTTGGAACCAGTGACCATGAGCTATTTGTGTACATTTTCGTGAAGGAGAATTACAGATTTCAGGAAGCCAATTTTGGGGAATTACTTTGTGTAGCCAGAACTCCCATTGAAAATTCTCTGAGTGTGCAATGAAGGATTGGGGCCCTAATGAATAAGGAACAAAGGTGAGAAGGCTGGGAATCTTAATTAAAGGGTGACAGACCATGACTCCTCTGAAATGGAAGAGTGCAAGAGGCGGGTGGTGACCAGTGTGGCTTCAGAGAGGCTGCTCAGAAAGCTACAGATAGGAAATGGATAAAGGGTATGGATAAAAGAAATGGATAGAGCAGACAGAAATGCTCAGGGGCAGGACAGCAGAAATGCAAAGTGAATCTGTGATTCCAAAATGTGTTGCAAGACGTAAGAGATTTGATAGCTATTGCAGGGGGAAAACCCAGCAGAGACAAGTAGGCCTATTAATAAATTAAGGGGCTGAAATGAATGAAGACAGGAATGACTGGAACAGACATCAGCTCCTTTGTTTGGAAGCTGCCTGGCATATTTTGGGTGCTACCATAAATATAAATAATTGTAATAGTAAAATGATGGAACAGATAGAAAAAATCCAAGGCTGTGGCTAACGGGAGTGCAGTAGCTGTAGTATATTGCGGTTTTGTAAAGGATCTGATGCTGTCTCACAAATTTCTACAGAATTAATACAACCTAGGCTTGGATAAGAACAGGGTCAAGTGGAGTGAAAACTGGTAGAATGATCTTAAGCAAAAGGCAAAGACCAATGCACTGTATTAGCTATGGGGAAGTGCCTAGCAGGGGGCAGGATAAACTCCAGTCTTACTTGACCCCTTCGTTAATGGTCTGGATGTGGGGACTAAACAGCACATTCATGCAATTGACGGATGGAACTAAAGTGAGAAGAGCTGGAGATGCCAGTGAGGAGAGAAATGGAGACCACATGGACGGGTAATGCTCAATGAGAGTCAGCGGGGAAAGTCTCCGCTAACAAGATCTGGGAGTAATAATGGGATCCCAGGATTCACCAGCAGCCTGCAGTATCTTATGGCTCCATCATGTCCCTGATCGGGTGGGCCGGGGGGAGGGAGAGCTCCGCCCTCCACAGCTCAGATTTGGTCACACTCTGTGGGTTTCTGGCCTGGCTCACACGAAGATATGGGAAGATCGGAGGCTGAGGGGCTGAAGGGAGCAGCTGCAAGGGAAGGTGCAAGAAGCTGTCTCCATGTGCAGCTGTGTGGAGCTGGAGCAGGTGCGGCCGTGGAGGTGCACCATAACACGCTCCAGCTCTGTGATGGGCCTAATCCCCGAGTTGCTGAGGGTGTGGGCAGTTGCTGAGGGCGTGGGTAGCACTAGAATTAAACCAACTTCCCACCAGTGGGATCTGTGAGGCTGTGGAATGGTCTCCCAGGGAGGGGGCACGACCCCATGCTTGGGACACGGAAGCTAGAGGGGAAGGTGCCCTTGTAGGTGGCCCGTAGAGGACAGCAGCCCAATCTCTGGCTGAACTAACAGGTATTCTCAATCATTACAGGCCCAGTCCGAAGAGTGCTGAGCCCCTGTGTCTCCCATTGTTTGAGGCTCTGGCCCCTCCGGACGGGGCAGCTACAGCAGAGCTGTAAACATTTGCTCCAAGCGGGGAAGGAGGCAGAGAGTGCTAAGCATAGCAGCACTTCAAACTGGACCCCTGGCGGGGACCTCAGTGCAATGGGAGTGAGCAGGAGAGGAGGGGCAGGCGGCTCCTCTCCAGTGTCAGTGAGGCTGTGGGGTTTTACTCAGATGCTGAGGTTAGCAGCACAAAGGGATCGTTCAGAGAGGGCTGGCTGCAGCAGGCATTCCCTCGCACCCCCTGGCAGTCGCTCAGGTTAGACAGGGGCCGACTGTGCCGCTCGCTAGGGGAGTTAGCAGAGCTCCCTGACTCTCCGTGCTGGAGCTGCTGTGTCTGGGGAGGAAGGCCTGACACACCTTTAGCTCAAACAACCCACCGCTGTGCTGGGAGCCCTACAGAGCCTGGTAAAGACACAAACAGCTGTCTGCTTTCCCAGATCAGATCAAATAGCCAGCAAGAGCGGAAATACAGCCCTAATCCATTGACCTCCCCCTTGACCCTAGAGTCCCCCACCACCTGTTCCAGCCTGTGCCCATTGCAGCGAAGGAAGGGGGAAGATGTGGGGCTGGCTCCATGCCCTGAAGGGTGACAGACAACGTGGTTTAGGCCTGGGGTGGCAGTGCATTGGGAGGAAGGCCCTGCCAGCCACCCATCTCTATTATACCAACAGGGCTTCAGCTCGGATACCTCTGCTGATGGAGCTATGTAGTGGGCCATAGGGAGAGAGGGGTCTCTTGGATAGGCAGGTCACAGACAGGCCCCTTAGGGCATTGTAGGTCAAAACCAACAGGCAGCCTGGAAACCAGTCTAATCTGAAGGTGACAAAGGCATCAAGGACAGTAGCAAAGTCTGCATTTGAAAGGAGCAGACAGCCCCAGTCATCCACAATTGGCTATGGCTGCTCCCTCATCTCCTAGCACTAATGCATCAGTTACATCTTCTGCGAAAGGGCAAACAACGGGGGCAGTGGATTGCACTGTAAGCGTCTCAGAGGAAGGCTGCAAGGGCTTGTTTCAAGATGGATGCTATTTCCCCCCCGGGGGTCAGTGTTAGGCCAGACACTGGGTCTCCTGCACCCTTGCAAAACCTGTGTCCTCAGAGGTTACCAGCAAAGGGTAACAGTGGGGATCAGGCCAGCCTGGGCGAGTGTTAACCGCTTGCACTCTTTACAGTAGAAATTCAGCCCTTTTCGGCCCTGCATCCCCAGTCTCTTCTGGGTCCAGCTCCATTTGGGGCTTGCCTAACTGATGAGCAGGGTTGCCTCTTTGAGGCTGCTCTAGGCTGGGTACAGAAGAGGGAGCTCGCTCTAACTCTGCTGGTTGCTCAGACCGTTTGCCCCTGTGATCACCAGGGCAGCACTCCTGGTTGTGCTTTGCTCTCTCTAGCAGACAGCTGCAGGAGGAGGAGGCCTGAGACCTCTCCCATCCTCCCTGCTCCTTCCTCTCTCAGTGTGGATGTGGAGAGAAAGCCAGTGTTACTGGAAAGCTCCTCCGGGATGTGTACTGATTTAGATTTACAGACACACCCATTGAAAAGGAGTGACTGGCCCTTGACCTGTCCTAGGCACTGCTGGATCATTCTTTAAAATGCAGCCATGTAACAGACCCCTCCTGTATCATCACAGGGCTGTGACAGAAACGTCACATTGCCTAGTGTCCTGTGGCCTGGAGAATTTTATCCAGCACTTTTACACAGAGGTTGCATTCAAGCTCCAAACAACATGGAGCACAAGAATTGCAGCCAGCCTGGGAATGGTGAGGTGAATAGTTATACTTGTGCAGCCGAAATGCATGAGCAGTCGCAGCAGCTGGGACATGCAAATGACATATCTGCCCATAGGCACAATGGTTGTGAATATGTGTGGGCAAATCACTCATGCTAAATTCTAAAACTCTGGTCCTACATTCTCCCAATGGCTATTTTGAACTATCCAGCTTTTAGTGGGTAGAATGAGTGCTCTGGGCTAATACTTTTACCCCTGGCAAACCCACGGCAGGGAAGGAAGCCTGAAGGAGAAATGGCTTGCCCTTTCCAGAGAGCTCACTGGTGAAACTTCACCCTTCGGTACGTTGGTTCATTGACTGGGAGCGAAATCCCCTTGTGATGTTCTCACATTGGTGGTCCTTGCCCAGTTGCATGGATCAGTTAATCTTAGCAGGAGTGCAGGAAGAGAGGCAGCCATGCTACCTAACTCCGTGCAGAGGCTGGGCTGAGGGATTTGCTGCTGTGAGAGCTGCAGATCACCTCTCCTCTCCAGTAGTTATCTGGGCAGCTCCTGCCAGTGAGTGGGATGGGCAGGTAACTCTGCATTGCAAGTGCCCGGGCTGCGTGTGCTGAGGAGGCCCTCCGTGGAATAAGTTGCTCATGTGCCATTCATGCTTATTAATGTTTCGGAGTCCAGGCCTCATTGCTGGGCACGTAAGCTCTCTGAGGATGCCGTAATGGCAGTGAATGCCAGTGGGGTCCTGTCCTCATTTGTGGTCATTTTCCCTGAAGAACAATGGGTGAAGGCAGCTCTGACATGCTGCGCCAAACCCCTTGGTGGGGAGTGGCGTTCTTGGGGCTGGGAGCAGGATTTTGGCTCTGCGGCTGCATTAGCTGGGTTCTAGGGCTGGGTGAGATGTTACCCGTGGCTTTGGGGCCAGCCAGGCTAGTGATGGATCGGCAGCAGCGAATTCTTGCTGCCTGGCTGGTGGCCATCCAGCAACAGTAACAGGTGCCGCAGGCACGAGGGAGTCTCTGCTCAGCAGCAACTGCTGCTGTCAGTTACACGTGCCAGCCCAGAACCCAGCCACCACACCCCAGCTTGAGACATTCCCTTGGCCCAGTGCAGCTGCCCCAGCACAAGGCGAACAGGAAACCTTGGGAGCATCGCTGGGCCTCCTCAGCCAGTGGTCACGGAGCAATAGCCAGCTCCTGGCTGCCGGCCTCATGCTCACATCAGAGGAAGGGTCAGGGCTCTCAAGTACATGGATGGCCTGGTGGTTGCCCAGGTGATGAGAACAGCATCCAGCTCACCATGGGCTGGGTAGGGGATCTGATTATTCCCAAGCTCGTGGCTCCTGGCCAGTATGCTGACACGGAGTGTCCGGCACGTCGCCCACAGCACTGGCTGCCTGGCAGGGTGATGCTAGATTCAGCGACCACAATCTGCTAGGACATCAGTGCGCTGGAGCAAGCTGGCCACTGCCTGGGCTTGGTGCCCCAGGCTGTGGGCTTGGAACAGGCCTTTCACACACTTCGCCGGCGTAGCGAGCACAAAGGTGCAGCTGCCAGAGAAAAGTGGCTGCCCACAGCAATGTGGTGCTGGCAACAGCACGGGCAGTCTGGACAGATGTGTGTAAAGTGAGTCACCTGCACCTCTGCAGGGCCAGCACCTTACGCCTCCCCCCCCAGGCCTGAACAGACCCTGCGTCCCTTTCGCTCACCAGTGTGACCCCGGATCTTTTCATTTCTGTGGATGTTTTGCAAATGCAACAGAAGCTGGGTCCTGTCCGGAGATGTCCCTCCTGTGAGGGGCAGAGCACAAATCAGAGGTGCACCAGCAGCGCCAGGCAATTTGAAACACCTCTGGGTTGTAATTGGCTGTCAGTCTCCTGGCTGCTTAAAACCGACCAAGGTTGGCATAGGAGTAACACGCTGACTCTCAAAAAATACGATTTGCTGTGTTATTGTCCAGCTGGATTGAGGATTTCCAAGCTCCGACTCTTGAATCCTAATCAAAATTGCCTTGTCTTTTTGATCCAGTTGATGTTGCTTTTCAACTTGGTTTAAAAACTGCATTTAAATGCACATTAATTAATGTCATAAGTGGCTAATGGTGCAAAGAAGGCAGCATGATCCTGTAGCCAGGGCACTGAATGAGTCTCTGGAGACCTGGGTTCTGGTCTTGGCTCTGCCACTGACCTCTGGGTGACCTTGGGCAAGTCCCTTCTCCTCTCCTGGGAATCATTCTGTAAGAGCTGCTCTAGTTCAACCACGCTGTCCCGCTTTGTGAGGGACTCGGGGCAGATTCGCTGGCCTCTGTGGGCAGGCAGACTTGATGACCAGGTGCTCCAGGAATCCCTGGTCTCCTACTGGCTCTGGCTGGATGATGTCGGCTGGGTCAATCCACTAGACCCTGGTGCAAGAAATGTGGCCTAGCCCAAGCCTAGAGTTGTTGTTTTAACCTTTTATTACCCAGTTCAGCCCCTTTTGCACAGGCCAGATAAACTCTACCACTGAGCTGAGACCAGAGGTTCCTTAGACAAGGATGACATCCCTGGCCACACGCCTTGTGAGCATGATCACTAGAGTTGGGGGGTTATGAGGTAACCAGCCCCCTGGGGGGGATTTTCCTTCCAACCTCAGTACTTGGCTCATGCCCTGAGCCAGAGAGTTTCGGTCCCTTCCTAGCTCTTGTTTGGGTTTGAGTATTTACTGTTTTAAATGTATAGGCTTGTTCTCCATAGAACTCTCCAATCCCTTCTTGAACCTGCTGTGCTCTTGGCCTCAGTAAGATCTTGTGGCAGTGAGTTCCTCGGGTTAACTGTATCTGAAAATGGTATTTCCCTGTATACATTCTGAATTTGCCACCTTTCAGTGTCAGTGATGGTCCCCTGCCAGTTCTAGGGGGAGCTGTCCTAGCAGCTCTCTGAGGGATGCACGCAGCCAGAGCTCTGAGCATGACGCTCGTATCCTTGCAATGCTGAAGGAAGAGGCAAAGTTTAGTACAGAGGGTAGGCCCCTAGCAGGATGCAAGTGAGGGAGGCAGGCAGATCTGTTAAGGAGAGGGTGTAGATTGGAACAGAGACCAAGAGCTGGAGCAATTCCTGGGAACCCAGCCCTGTCCCAGCAAGTCACATGCCAGAGGGATGTGCTTGGGGTCTCTCCAGCTGCCAGATCTATGGGTTGGAGATACGCACTAAGGGAACTGATGGGCAGGATTCCCTGGGAGAATAACATTTTAAAGAATCCTTATTGAGGTTACAGGAATGAACCATCCCGACGTGTAGAAAGAATAGTATAGTAAATATGGCAGGTGACTAGCTTGGCTTCACAGTGAAATCCTTGCTGATCTTAAACACACAAAAGAAGCTTACAAGAAGTGGAAGATTGGACAAATGACCAGCGAGGAGTATAAAAATATTGCTCGGGCATGCAGGAGTGAAATCAGGAAGGCCAAATCACACCTGGAGTTGCAGCTAGCAAGAGATGTTAAGAGTAACAAGAAGGGTTTCTACAGGTATGTTAGCAACAAGAAAAAGGTCAGGGAAAGTGTGGGCCCCTTACTGAATGAGGGAGGCAACCGAGTGACAGAGGATGTGGAAAAAGCTAATGTACACAATGCTTTTTTTTGCCTCTGTCTTCACGAACAAGGTCAGCTCCCAGACTACTGCACTGGGCAGCACAGCATGGGGAGGAGGTGACCAGCCCTCTGTGGAGAAAGAAGTGGTTTGGGACTATATAGAAAAGCTGGACGAGCACAAGTCCATGGGGCCGGATACGCTGCATCCGGAAGTGCTAAAGGAGTTGGCGGATGTGATTGCAGAGCCATTGGCCATTATCTTTGAAAACTCATGGCGATCGGGGGAAGTCCCGGATGACTGCAAAAAGGCTAATGTAGTGCCCATCTTTAAAAAAGGGAAGGAGGAGGATCCGGGGAACTACAGGCCAGTCAGCCTCACCTCAGTCTCTGGAAAAATCATGGAGCAGGTCCTCAAGGAATCAATTCTGAAGCACTTAGAGGAGAGGAAAGTGATCAGGAACAGTCAGCATGGATTCACCAAGGGCAAGTCATGCCTGACTAACCTAATTGCCTTCTATGACGAGATAAATGGCTCTGTGGATGAGGGGAAAGCAGTGGACGTGTTATTCCTTGACTTTAGCAAAGCTTTTGTTACGGTCTCTCACAGTATTCTTGCCAGCAAGTTAAAGAAGTATGGGCTAGATGAATGGACTATAAGGTGGATAGAAAGCTGGCAAGATTGTCGGGCTCAACGGGTAGTGATCAATGGCTCCATGTCTAGTTGGCAACCGGTATCAAGCGGAGTGCCCCAAGGGTCAATCCTGGGGTTGGTTTTGTTCAGTATCTTCATTAATGATCTGGAGGATGATGTGGATTGCACCCTCAGCAAGTTTGCAGATGACACTAAACTGGGAGGAGTGGTAGATACGCTGGAGGGTAGGGATAGGATACAGAGGGACCTAGACAAATGAGAGGATTGGGCCAAAAAAAATCTGATGAGGTTCAACAAGGACAAGTGCAGAGTTCTGCATTTAGGAAGGAAGAATCCCTACAGACTAGGGACCGAATGGCTCGGCAGCAGTTCTGCAGAAAAGGACCTAGGGGTTACAGTGGACGAGAAGCAGGATATGAGTCAGCAGTGTGCCCTTGTTGCCAAGAAGGATAACGGCATTTTGGGATGTTTAAGTAGGGGCATTGCCAGCAGATCGAGGGATGTGATTGTTTCCCTCTATTCGACATTGGTGAGGCCTCATCTGGAGTACTGTGTCCAGTTTTGGGCCCCACACTACAAGAAGGATGTGGAAAAATTGGAAAACGTCCAGCGGAGGGCAACAAAAATGATTAGGGGACTGGAACACGACTTATGAGGAGAGGCTGAGGGAACTGGGTTTGTTTAGTCTACAGAAGAGAAGAATGAGGGGGGATTTGATAGCTGCTTTCAACTACCTGAAAGGGGGTTCCAAAGAGGATGGATCTAGACTGTTCTCAGTGGTAGCTGATGACAGAACAAGGAAGAATCATCTCAAGTTGCAGTGGGGGAGGTTTAGGTTGTATATTAGGAAAAACTTGTTCACTAGGAAGATGGTGAAGCACTGGAATGCGTTACCTAGGGAGGTGGTGGAATCTCCTTCCTTAGACGTTTTTTAAGGTCAGGCTTGACAAAGCCCTGGCTGGGATGATTTATTTGGGGATTGGTCCTGCTTTGAGCAGGGGGTTGGACTAGATGACCTCCTGAGGTCCCTTCCAACCCTGATATTCTATGTTTCTATGTACAGGGGATGCGAGTACTGCAGGGACTGCGGAGGTTGGTCTCTGTGGCGCTCTGCACAGTGGGCATTTGCTTCTCTTTGGGGGACTAGAGTAAGCTGAGCCCTGTGGGGAAGGTTTGGGTTGCTCTGAAAGTGGAGCCTGGTTGGGCGTGATGCTGCATTCATTTAATTGGCGCTCCCTCCACCCATCCTCCATCTGTCATGCTGCGCCCCGGGGGCCAGGCTGAGCAGCTGCCGCCAGCTGGTGTGCAGCCAAGACCACCGGGGAGGGGCAGCCCAGGGAGCACAGCAATCCCGCGCTGGGCTCGTAGTCATCTTTGCCCTCCCCACTGTCTGTGACTCTTTCTGGGGCCACTTCTTGGTGTGCAGCCGGGGTCCTGGCAGTGAGGGCTGGGCAGGCCCCGGCTCCTAATCCAGCCCTGGTCTAACTTCACCAGCAATTCTCCAAGAAACATCCTGCACTAAGCTGCAGGTGTCCCCTTCCCCCAAGCCCCAGTACTCCCACTGCGTGCAGGCAAACCTCGGGTGGCCAGGACGGGTGCCAAAGGCCTGGCAGGCTGCGTGCCTGGGTGTGGGAGAGCCCACAATGCCAGGGAAGGTGAGTTGTGCTGCACCCCTGGAGGGGCACTGGGGGTGGCAGGCCCCACATGTCCAAGAGGCTGAGCTGCCAGGCGGGCAGATCCCCTGCAGGCAGGGGGTGCACTAGGGTGATGGGGGTGGAGAGCTGGGGCTGGGGCCCCCCACAGGCAGCAGGTTAATAGGGAACGGCATTAACAGAGGTGTCGCTGCAGGGGGTTCCTGCCTACGTGAGACGATCCAGCCCTGCAGCCTGTGTGCCTTTCCAGCCACGCATGGCCAGCTCCAGGGAGCTCATAGGCTGTGGCCAGGCACCTCCAGGAGTCAGGGAAGCAGACTGCCATGGGGGTGGGCTGCTAGGAACAGGTGCAGATAGGAATGCCCCTTGGCAATCGGAGATTGAACAAGGCAGAGAGTTGAGAGAAGTGCTGGGGTGAGCTTAGCACAGCAGGATGGGGATATAGGACTGCTGTCTAGACCCTCCTCAGCTCGGGGTATTAGCTGCCCCACTGAGTGACCCCCTTCCATGTGCTCCCTGGCTCTTGTACAGAGCTTTCTGAGGCACTGCCCCCATGCTTCCCCATCTCCAGGGCTTAGGTGCCCATCCATCCTAGTTCGGCTGGGACACTCCCTTTTTAAGCCCCATCCCAGATGGCCCGACTGTTTTGGCAAAACTGACAAAAGCAGAGGAATGTTTTAGGGGGATGGGGGAGCAGCGCTGGGCGCTGGGCGGTGGGGCTGGCTCGGGGGTCAACCCCAGCCCTGGGCAGCAGGGCTTGGCAGATGTGGTGTCCCCCTATCGTCACCCTGCCAGGACTGCTGTTGCCTTGGGCTATGCCTGGGGCCGAGCTGGGGCTGTTCGGAACCCAGCAGCCAGCCGCTGCAAAATGGGGTGGGGGAGGGGAGCGTGGTCACAGCCCATAGCCCTGCCCAGCAGCAGGCTGGCTTCCCTCAGCCCTGCCCCTTCCAGCCTCCTCCCACCTAGCTGGCCCCAGACTCAGGCCCTGCCCCAAGGGCAGAAACCTGCACCCCCGCACCAGCAAAAAGGTTTAACCCTTTCCCTGCCAAGCAATAGTGGAGCTCCATCCAATTTGCCCCTACAGATAAGCAGGTGCCTTGAATTCAGTGCCCTACTCCCTGGGCAGGACAAGCAGCCTGAGGTGGCTGAGTGCTGCCCCTGCACAGATCCCTGCGTTGGCCTTTGCACAGAGCCATTCCCTGCGTCTCCTGCATTATTGATAAGCCAGCATGCTACAGCACCTGGCCTCTGCAGAGCCAGTAGGGGAGGGGGAGGGCATGGAAACCCCCTTCCCCCCGGGTCACAGCAAGGTCACCACGAGAGGAACGGCAGCTGTCAGCATAAAGCAAACCCACCCTCTGCTCCTACCCTGACTGCCCACTCCACGAAGGGCTGAGCGGGGGGAAATGCGTTGGAACCTGAACAGCCCTTTGCTCTCCATTCAAGCCATCCCACAATAATCCTCTGCCCCTCTACCACACGCTCTGGGAGCTCAGAGCCCCTTCCCAGCAACAACCCCTGGGAGGCAGGCAGCTAGTGCTAGCTGCATGTTACAGATGGGGAAACTGAGGCACAGCATAAGGGACCCATCTGTCACACTGGCAGACCCTGAGTTAGGGAGCCCAGCTGTAAACATTTAGGGCTGAATTTTTCAGAGGTGCTGAACCACCAGCTTGCGCTGATAGCAACGGGGAGGTGTCTCTGCTTAGCTAATTCTGGGCTCCCAGTGTGTTTGAGTTTGTGAGCAAGCTGGGGATAGAACCAGAATCCCTGACTCACAGCCCCCTATTGTAGTCCCTAGCCCCTACTGAGTCTCTTCAGCTACTGCATCTCACGTCCACACTGCTTCCAGGAGGTGCTGCTGAGTTGGGAAGTGGACAAGAGAGACACAGCTAGTGGAGCACAGGCTGGGGCTGCAGTAAGAAACTTGCAGAGTGGCTGGCCCCAGTTTCTCCAGGAGCTCAGCCTCAGGTGGCTTTCAGCAGGATTCCTGCTGGTGGCAGTATGACAATCACCACAACCAAGCCCAAAACTCAAGGACAAGCCCAGGCTGCCAGCTGGAGAGGCAGAGGGTAGGACAGCCCCTTGCTGCATTAGCTCTAGGGCTTTGTGGCCATTTCCTCTCCCTCTTCCAATCTCTTCCCAGTGCCTTGTAGCAACAGGTGTGGGAGAAGCCCAACTGCCCATGCCAGGGCCGAGTGCTGGGCAGGTGCCCCAGCCATGCCTCTCCATGGTGCGGTATAGCACGCACTCCCCTAAAGCAAGGGGCACGGGGAACACAGCTCCACCGCAGAGCACTCAAGAGAAAGGAGCAGAGCAAGGAAGCCTGCTGCATGGCTCTGAGTAGGGCTGAATCCTGGTCTAATGGCATCATGCTGGGTCTTCTCCCTATGCCAGGGTTGCTTGCATAAGCAGGAAGGAAGCCCCCTGCACCAGCGGCTAACAGTTCAGCTGCTGGAAGGAACTGAAGCAAGGATCTCCACTTGTGTTTTACACACAGCAGGCCCCAGCAGGAGGGATAAGGGCTCCATCTTCAGGACAACTGAGGAACAGCAGCTCAACACCTGAAACCATTTGTTGTTCTACTCAGGCGTTGGATCAGCCCTTGGTGCATGTAGGTTGGTATCCCACCTTCTGCCAGACTGGACCAGACTTGCACTATGGAACAGGCCTGCCTCGTGCAGTCCCCTGCCTCCTGGCAGAACAACGATGCACGTAATCCTGCATCTCACTCTTGCCACTCTGGATTAGATCATTGGGGCATGTGTGGAGGAAAGAGGTGTCCCAGTTGCAGATATAGCTGCACCCCTGCTCTCATCTGTGAGAGCATCCCTTTAGGTGACAGGCCCTTCCCCCCCACCTCTTTCAGGTGAGAATCTCACGATTCTTCCACTCAGACAGGGGCCTCAGGGCACAACTCCTTGTGTGCCAGCCTTGATCGCTGGGTTTGCATCCTGCCTGTCTTCCCTTCAAGGAGCTGCAACTAGTGGTGAATGCAGAGCCCCGCACTGGCCCTTCCAGAACAACATAGTGTTTAATCTCAACACCAAAACAAAGCAGAACAAGAACTGAAAGTTTCAACACACTCACAGTTCTACACCCACATCTGTGCTACCTACAGGCTTAGACAGGGCTAGCTTATCCCAGACATCCCTGCCTCTGAAGACTGGGGTTCCATCTGCTCCCCAGCAACCCCTGCCTCCCTTTCTCTGTTTTTCAGGGCTGTCCTTTTATTCACCCCAGTGTTCTTGGTTCCAGTTTTTCCCACCCAGATACCCCCGCCCTGCAATCATGGGCCAGACGAACTCAGCACAGCTGGAGGTGAAACTTCAAAGAAGACACCTGCACTGTCCTTCAAATACTGGTGAATGGGGCTGTCTGAGGCTATTGTCCACTTTCCTGTGTACGTGCAGTCCGCTCCTGCAGGAATCAACCCCTTGTAATCACAATGCAAACAATACAGTAACACTCAAATAGAGAGAATTCTCTTCTATTGAGGGTCTTATCCTGCGCTCAGCACCGTCACACCTGAGCGCCTTCCAGTCATGCATTAAATAATGTGACTAACATCTGTCACATGCTGGTCTCTCATCACCTCCCCAGGCGGCGACATGAAGTGTCGTGTTTAGTGGGGGAGTTTAACATACATGTTGCTATGTGTTCATGTTAAAGAAAACAGGACAAAGAAATGCACGTTGCACTTAAGAGTGGAAGGTCCTTAGTTCCTGAGGAAGTTCATGACATAGAACATGTAGTATTCATAAATTATTACAGGCACCTCCCATGTCCTTCAGAAGAAGGCCTTCCGGTTAAGGCAGAAATACGGGACTCAGGAAATCTACATTCTATTCCTGGCTCCATATGATCTGTGTGTTAGCCCCATTACCTTGCTATGCCTCAGTTTCCCCATATGTATAATGAAGATATTTACCCCCCAGGGGTAAGATGTCACAGTAGCATTTTATTTGTCTGGAGATGAGGAGCTGGGCAAGCTGCGGCCACCAGGGAGAAGATGACCCAGAGCAATTCCACACACCTAGAAGTTTCCAATCGATACCAGGTTCTCAGCATGGAAACTGTGAAAGATACCTCTGAAGATCTTGCTGGTCCAAGGGAGTGGAGAGATGCATAGGGTACACCTGAGGATGGCAGCTTGGCCACCCTGTAGGAAAAAGCAAGCTTGCCCCCACAGAGATCTCAAACCATCCAAGGAAGAGAACACAGAGGATTCTTGTCAGGGATTCAATATTCAGAAGAATCAAAAGAAGATTCTGCAAGGGACAGGCAGACAACAGGTGGCGTGCTACCTTTCTGAAGCCAAGATCTGAGACATCACTCTAAAACTGGCTAGGCTGCTGAAGTCAATGGGAAAGGAGCCATTGGTGATGGTTCATATAGTCACTAATCACAGTATGTTGTGGGATTGTGATGCTGGCAGACCAGGTGCCAGCTCTTGCCAAAGGCCCAGGGCCTTGTTGAATGCTGACAAATGCAGAGCTGGAAACCAGTCCAGCTCACCTGTGGGTTAGTGTAGTTAACACAGCTATAAGAATGTGTTCAGACTTTACAGAATGATTGTAGGATGCTGCATGTACTGATCATACTTATAACCTCTGTAGCCCATGGTATAAAGTTACATTGAGAGTTTGCATTGTAAACCTGTACCTCTGTAACTGTGTAACTCACCAAACAGAAGCAGCATTAACGTAGCATGCTCATCCTGCACACCAGATGGCCCACTGAAAGTAAATGAGGCATTGTGTAGCATCAAAGACACAGACCTTGTTGACTGCATTCCTCTCTCCCTCCAGGAAGGGGAGGCCTGCATGTGAACTCATCCCACCAGCTTGGATTCTGTGGTGAAGGGGATAAAAATCCCTGACAAGGAGAAACTGGATCTTTTATGCTCTCTGGGCTCTGAGGGACAAAGATTCCTACACATAAGCAAGAGATCCCCATGCTGCTTGGCCTGGTCAGCCCTAAAGAACACAGAGATGATTACTTCAGAAGCTTATATTACCTTTTAAAATCTACAACTGTAACTAGTATGTGTGTGTTTCCTGTTTTAACCTGGTAAATACCTCCGTTTCTTTTCTTAGTTAATAAATCTTTAGTTAATTACAGGATTGGCCACAGGCATTGTCTTTGGTTTGAGATCTGAGTACAGCTGACCTGGGGTAAGTGACTGGTCCTTTGGGACTGGGAGTAACATGAATATTGTTGTGATTATTAGTGTAAAATGACCATCTATCACCTAGTGCAGCCTGCCTGGGTGACAACACAGACTGGAATGCCCGTGGGGACAGTCTGTGGGTCTGTGGTAAGGCTGTAATAGTGCTTTAGGAGTTCAGACTTGTTACTGGGTTGGAGAAATCTAATTACAGAATGTATCACCAGTTTGGGTGTCTGCCCTGCTTTCTCACAGTCTGCCCTGAGTGAGTTTGGCACTCACAGCTATGAGCCACTCCACACAGCATGACAGGGATATCCGACAGATAACAGGGAACTTGGAACCATACTGAAGAAGAATGTTTAAAGTGACCTTCCCTAAGATCATTCCTTCCCACAAGTGGAGGAGGACAGAAGGCAGAAAGCTTTGGAAGTGAACTGCTGGCTAGGTTAGTGGTGTAGGGTGGAAGACTTTGGTTTTGTGGAACATTGGTTCAGCTTCTACTGAGGTGAAGGCCTCCTCTCCTCTTAGAAGATGGACCAATCTCCTTAGGGACAAGCTGGTTAGCCAGGAGGGCATTAAACTAGGAGCAAAAGGGGAAGGCAAAAAGAGGTAAGAAATGAGCACTCATTTAGCACAAAGTTGAGATGTGGAGAAAAAAATTAATCAAGGAACCAAAGAAGATGCAGAGAAAAAATGAATTGCCTATACAACAATGCTAACAAACAAAGGGAATTTAAAGTGCTCTTTGTGAGCATAAATTTGATCTAGTTGGTATTACTAAAATCCGGTGGGATGATTTGCCTGATTGGAATGTTAAAATCAATGGTTATAACTTTTGTAGGAAGGACTGAGTGGGCAAAAAGAGGCACTCTATGTCAAAAACGGCATGATCTGTTAACTCAGAAGGAAGTGATCATGAATGCTTACAAATTCTGAATCCTAACAAATAAAGTACAGTACATGAAGAGGTACTAGCTGGTGTCTGCTACAGGCACTAAATCACACATGGGAAGAGGATGACCAGCTCTTTACGCATCTATCTATAATGGGTAGGGGGGAAAAAGCCACTTGATCCTGGGGGACTTCAACTGAGTGCCATAAAGCTCATGCTACTAATATGTGGAATATATCCTTGGCATTTCTAAACATTAGAGATGACAATTTCCTAACTCAAACTGTTGCATCCAACCCAAGGGAATATATTAGAGCTTGTCCTAACAGATGGAGAAGAACTGATCACAGAACTAAAAAATAATGGTAGCTTAAACACAAGTGATCATGACTTGATCACATTTGTAATGTGCAAACAGAAAAGAGTCCAGACCTGTATAATATATATACTTAGTGCTTTAAAAGGGCCAATTTCACAAAGCTGAAAACAATTATAAGCCCAATCGGCTGGGAGGAGGAAGGTGTCTGAGAAACACACAGATGTAGTTTCATTATACGACGAGGAAACTCTTTCCATTCCATAGGATCGCAGGAGGATGTTCAAGAGCAACGACTACAGCTAGACACGTTTACACCAGCAAGTCCACTCAAGAGTTTTACAAGAGCTGACTGAGCAGCTTGCTGGACTGCTGATGTTGGTTTTCAATAAGTCTTAGAACACTGGGGAAAGTACAGAAGACTGGAAAAAGGCTGATGTTGTGCCAATATTTCAAAAGGGTAAATTGAAAGACCCAGGTAATTATAGGCCTGTCAGTCTCTAATTGATCCCAGGCAAGATGATGGAGTGGCTGATATGGGACTCAATAAAAATTAAAGGAGGGTAATATAATTAATGTCAATCAAGATGGGTTTATGGAAAATAGATCCTATCACACAAACTTGATTTATTTTTTTGATGAGGTGGCAAGGATGGCTGATAAATGTAATAGTGTTGACATCATAAGCTTAGACTTCTGTAAGGTATTTGACTTGGTACTGCACATTTTGACTGAAAACCTAGAACAGCAAATTAACACCACACACATTAAATGGATTAAACACTGGCTAACTGATAGGTTTCAAGATGGTAAAATGGGCAATCACCACCAAACAGGTGTTTTTCTAACGGGGGTCCCACAATGGTCAGTTCTTGGGCTGTGCTATTTAACATTTTTATCAATGACCTGGAAGAAAACAAGCTTACCACTGATAAAGTCATCAGATGACACAAATTGGGGTCATGGTAAATAATGAAGAGTACAGGTTCAGAGCAATCTGGATCATTTGGTAAGCCAGATGCAAGCAAACTATGCATTTTAATACAGCTAAATGTAAACATACATATCTAGGAACAAAGAATATAGGCCAGATTTACATGATGGAGGGGCCCTATCCTGGGAAGGAGTGACTCTGACCCAAAGGGGCTAAGGGGATCCCAAGATTAGTAAACAAGGAATCTTGAGTAGGAGAAGGGAGGTTATTTTACCTCTGTATTTGGCACAGATGCGACCCCTGCTGGAAAACTGTGTCCAGTTCTGGTAGCCAGAAATCAAGGATGTTGGTAAACTAGAGAGGGTTCAGAGTAGAGCCACAAGAATGATTAAAGCATTAGAAAACCTGCCTTATAGTGATATCCAATGGCTAGAAGTGGAAGCTTGGCAAATTCAGACGGGATCCAAGGTGTACATTACAACAGTGAGGGTAATTAACTATTGGAACTAGTGAAGTATCAGCAACAGCTGCATTTTCCTTTCACAAGTCCTCGTTCTAAGGCACATTCTTAGAGCACATGGGTTAATACAGTGATTTGTCTCAATATATTCCACCCCTGAATCAGACCCAGCTAGCCACCAAGCGTATACGAATTCATAGATGTGTCTACTTCCGTGGAATAACCTGGCCCCTCTTCCACCCTGAGTGTGCCAGGAGCAGTGGACGTCTGGCATAGTTGCGCAGGTTTATTCCTACTCCATTTGAAGATGGTAACAATAAAGGAATTAGGAACAAAAATGTTCTTTGCAGGATCCTCCCAAACATCAGCGTGAATGGTCCGCACTGCACCATACCAGAACCATGGCACAGCCCAGCAGCAGAGCTCATAACAGTGCATGGAGTCTGCGTGCAGGGGCAGACCCAAGACCCCCAGATACTGGGCATTCCGCAGACATAAAAGAAGTGCCCACTCAAAGGGCCCTGAGCAGGACTGCATGAGGAGCCCATAAGCCTTTGCACTGAGGATCAGAGGGAGGAGCAGTTTCTCCAACCTACTTCTCCATCACATTTCCATCTTATTCTTCCTCCTCTGACTTGGCCTCTTCCAGATGCTATGACTGGGAGAGTTGTCAAATTAGAAGGCCAAATCCTAATCAGATCTGGCTTGAAATACAGCATCAAGTCCACACTGCAGTCCAAATGCAGCTACAGAAGCCTCAGTTGAGAAGGAGCATTAACAGAAGTAGGTCCGGAAGTCCCAGCGCTCCAAATCTCTCACTCCATAGAATCTAATCCGGGCCTCCATCCCAGACTCCTAGCACCTTCTTATAAAGTGAATGTTGGGACCTAGAACCCCTCCCCCCCAGCCTGGAAGGGGGATTAGATTTAGGTCTGGTCTACACTGGGGGGGGGGGGGGGGGGGGAAGAGGGGGAGGAGAAATCGATCTAAGATACGCAACTTCAGCTATGAGAATAGCGTAGCTGAAGTCAACGTATCTTAGAATCACTTACTTTGCGTCCTCGCGGCGCGGAATCGACAGCCGCCCATCCCCCGTCGACTCCGTTTTCCGTCTAGCGTCTACACTAGACACGATAAATTGATCCCCGATAGATCGATCACTACCCGCTGATCTGGCTGTAGACGTGGCCTCAGTGGCTAATACCAAATAAGAAAGGGCCAAGGAAAGTAGTCCTTTTACCTCAACACTCCTTGGGGCAGAAAACTCACCCATGGGGCAAGTGTTCCTCTGATCATACAGAAGGCATCTCTGGATTCTGTGGTTGTTTCGGGGATCTGTTCTATGCATTTCTCTATTTACAGGAAAATTAAAATTTCCCGCAGCGAGAGGTAGGGGGCTAGGATTCAGTGCTCAAGGCTATGAGCCAAGCACAGTGGATCCAATGCAAGTGAGAAAGTATGAAAGTGAAATCCTTGGCATGCCAACAGCTACCTTGTGATATCCATTTTCAGCTTTGGGTTTCATTCACTCCATACTGCGTGGCAAAGTCCAAGTGAAACACAAGTAAAACCCTCACCTGCAGAAGGAAGGTTGCTTCCACCGCAACATTCTCTGTCTTAAACCACCTCAACATTTCATTACATATAAATATATCCCTATTTGTCTGAACACCTCTTACACACAGATCAGGATACAATGAAGTTCAGTACTCAGAATACTATGCCTTCAAGTTATGAAGCCCTCTGGTAAGATAGGTTGGAGCCAAGTACCCCATCAGCCCTAGACAGGGCAGGCTCCCCGCAGCTTAAACATAGAATGGTGTTTATGGAAGACCCTAAGAAGTGGGGAGACGAGAACCTTCTCTACGTGTAGACCCAAGCATGTGGCCTCACACCGCAAGACAGAATATTTGCTACCACCATCCTGGGCTTTGTTCTATTGAACCCAAAAACCTTTGGAACCAACTGTTCCAGAAGTCAGGCAGGTCTCCAAGAGAGGCAGGGGAGTCAATAACAAAGGCAGCATGCCCAGCTCTGAGAGTCACACACTGGCAGCCCTGAAATACAGTACATCAGAGAGGTGGTAAGAGCAACCAGCTGCCTATACATTGTGGAGATAGCACCTGTCAGTTCTTAATAACTCAAGACCCACACCAAACTACTCTACAGCACCAGTGAGAATACAATCCACTCATTCATAAAGTGCAAAAAATAGGGAGGACCCAGTCTTTGCCGAGTTAGGCTCACCCTCTCCACTAGGAATTTACATCAGATGCGGGACATGCCACTGCTTCCAGGAACTACATCTCTCAGGGGCGTGAAAACCCCACACCCCAAGACATAGTTATATCAATTTAACCCTGGTGTAGGCAGCGCTAGGTCGACAATAATTCTTTCATCAGCCTAGCTAATGCCTCTCGGGGAGGCAGATTACCTACGCCGATGGGAGAATCCCTCCTGTCAGTGTACATAGTGTTTACACCGGGGTGGGCAAAATTTTTGGCGCGAGGGCCACATCTGGGTATGGAAATTGTATGGTGGGCCATGAATGCTCACTAAATTGGGGGGTGGGGTGCAGGAGGTGGTGAGGATTCAGGCTGGGGGTGTGGTTTCTAGGGTGGGGCCACAAATGAGAAGTTCATGGTGCGGGAGGGGGTCAGGGGGGAGGGTGAGGGCTGCTGCTGGGGGTACCGGCTCTGGGGTGGGGCTGGGGATGAAAGAGGGTGTTCTGGGCTGGGACTGAGGGGTTCAGCTGTTAGGAGGGGGATCAGGGCTGGGACTGAGGATTGGGGCGCAGGCTCCGGGCAGTGCTTACCTCAAGCAGTTCCTGGAAGCAGTGGCATGTCCCCCATCTGGCTCCAACGCAGAGGCACGGCCAGGCAGCTCTGCATGCTGCCCCCACAGCTCCCATTAGCTGCAGTTTTCGGCCAATGGGAGCTGTGGAGGTGGTGTTTGGGGTGGGGGCGGCATGCGGAGCCCCCTGGCTGCCCCTGCGCATAGGAGCTGGAGGAGTAACATGCCACTGCTTCTGGGAGCCGTGCAAGCCCTGGACCTCACTCTCCAGCAGGAGCTTGAGGGCCGGATTAAAACATCTGGAGGCCTGGATGCAGCCCCTGGGCCACAGTTTGCCCACCCCCGGACTACACTGAAGGGCTAAAATGGCACAGCTGTGTCACTTTAGCATTTTAAGTGTAGACATACCTGAATTGGGCAGGTCCAGAGGACTCTGTTTGGATGAGACTGCAAGATTTGAGCCTCCAAGATGAGCTGAAATGCACTGTATACCCATTAAAGGACTAGAGTTCAGGGAAGATAAATCTATTAACACCTAAAACCCCAGCAGAAAGCTGCATTCTCTCTCCTGCGGTGAATGGTAGAAACATCTCCAGCGCTGGCAGGTGACGGGCAGATCCCTGAACGCTGCTCTGGGCAGGCAAATGTCAGCGGCGACTCCTGAGCTGGAAGGGGGGTTACCCGCACCGAAGGAATAGGGATCTCAAACCGATTTGTGAAGCTACTTTAATGGCAGTTCGGCTCCCCTGGGGCGTCCTGACACAGCACAAGGCCCGCTCGGGACCCGGCCCCGGAGCTCTCCGCAGCCGCCCGCGCCCCGCGGCCTGTCCAGCGCCACGAGCGAACCCCGGGCCCGGTCCGGGCGCCCCGCGCTTCACTTCGTGCGGCCCAGCAGCGACAGGGCGCAGAGCAGGAGCAGGGCGAGCGAGAGCTCCGGCAGCCAGTCCCCGCGCCACCCCCGGGCCGCCGCCGCCGCCTCCTGCCGCCGCCGCCGCCGCCGCAGGGCCCGCTGCCGCTCCAGCTGCTCGCCGTAGTGGGCGCGGTAGAAGGCGTCGAAGTCGAAGGCGGGCGCTGCGGGCGCGCGCCGCGGGGCCGCGCTGCGCGTGCCGGGCGCCGGGCGCACGCCGGGCGCGGGCCGCGCGGCCGAGCTCAGCTCCTCGCGGCTCAGCAGGCCCCGGTCGTACCGGCGGCGCAGGGCCGCGCTGCCCAGCACGGCGTAGGCCTGGTGCAGGGCGGTGAAGCGCGCGGCCGCCTCCTCGCTGCCCGCGTTGCGGTCCGGGTGGCAGCGGAAGCTCTGCTCGTAGTAGGCCGCCTTGATCTGCGCCTGCGTGGCGCTGGCCGGCACGCCCAGCAGCTCGTACAGCCCCGCGGGCCGCGCCGGGCCCCCCCCCGCCGGCGGCGGCGCCGCGGCGGCCGAGGGGCCGGGCGGGCAGCAGGCGGCCCAGGAGCGCGCGGGGCCAGCCGCGAGCGGCGGGAGACGGCGCCATGCCGGGGGGGGGAGGGGTGGTGCGCGCAGCCGCCGGGACCGCTCTCCTCAGCCCGACTTCCGGGCCGCCGGCGCGGCGCGCCAATGGGAGCACTCCCTGTGAGGGGTGGGTGCCAGAGGCTCCGGCCAATGGAGTGAAGACAGACGCGCGGACGGACGGCTGCCTCGACCAATGGGAACTGCCGGCGCTGCGGCCTCACAGATTGCGCCGCGGCGCGGGGAGATGATGTCACAGGGCGAGCATGGCGGGGAGCGGCCGGAGGCCTGAGCATCGCGGGCCCCCGGAGCTGGTGAGTCGGGACCCGTGAGGCTTGGGTGGGGGTGAGGCTCTGGTGGTGGCTGCCCGGGGAGCGGGAGCGGGGAGTGGGGAGCGGGAGCGGGGCGGGGAGGTTCTGGGCCGGGGCGGGGACGGGGCGGGGCGGGGCTCTGTAGGGCCCGGCTGGGCTGGGAGGTTCTGGGCCTGTGCGGGGGCTGGACTCGGGGGCCCCGGGGGGCGGGGCTCTGTGGGGCTCGGGGGCGCGGCTTGACCTGCGGGGCGGGCGGAGGTCTCGGCCCGTGGCGGTTGGCCCTGAAAGGCATAGGGAGGGTACTGTGGGGCCCAGCCCTATCGTTCTCCAAGTTTCACGCTGTTTGTTTTTCTTGCAGTTTTACGATGAGGCCGAGGCCCGGAAATACTCCCAGAAGTAAGGGTGCTTCCCCTGCATGCTTGCCCCCTTGCTGTGGTGTACATGGCCAGTCCCCAGTGAAGGTGGTGAGGATGGGTCTTGTCCCATCTCTGTGCTGATGGCTGGAGCATCTGGAGTGGTGGTTGCTATGTGCTCCCAAAAAGTGTCAATGTGCACCAGGAAATGCAATCTGAACTAAATTAAATGGTGAAAGAGCTCGAGCAGGTCTGTGGTGCAGCTGCTCCGCTGACCTTAATGGGTGTGGAGTTGTGTCCTGTGCAGTAGTATCTGCTCCTAGCAAGAGTTCTCCAGTTGTACTGGGGTGTGCACAGCTCTCCCCATAGTGAGCATAAGATCTGCCGTTGTACTCTTAGCTATTAATTCCTGGGGAATGGTAGAGCAGGCAGAGCTGGGTGCCTGACTTCAGTCTTAGTAATTGTGTGGAGAGCCTTTGGGCCCCCAAAGGAATGCAGAAATTCCCACCACAAGGCAGGTTCCCATCTTAGGCCTTTCCTTGTGCTTCCAAATACTCCATTGTCTTCATGAATAACTAAGGTCTGAGCCGGTAGTTACCTTGGCTGTGACTTTATTCTGGGTAGTAAAAGCCACTTAGATCTCTCATTATTGCTTTCATGGGAATAAAGGAGGATTCTTTCTCCTCAGCTCTCGAATGATTGAGATCCAGTCGCAGATGTCAGAGCGGGCCGTGGAGCTTTTGGGCTTGCCCGAGGATCGGCCATGTTTCCTTCTGGATGTCGGGTAAGACCCTGCATATGAGCCATATAGAACTGTAAGGATGCTGCTTTCCCTCCTCACCTCACTGGCCTTCATGTTATAGTTAAAGAAGGACAGAGCTCTGAATTGTCAGTGTAAGAGTTTTAGGTTTGTACTACAAATTACAGTGGAGCTCCTCCTGCGGCTTTGTGGAGTTCCAGGAATACCATGATGATGACAATCATGGCTCAAATATCTAGAAAGAACGAGGGTGTCTCAGTACTTAATTTCCACAGTTGCTGCTCAGAGAGAGGAAAGAGAAGATCATTGTCCTGAAAGGGTTTCCAGATATGTCAGTGAAAGGGCTGGATATTGGGATGAATCTGCATTTCTAAGACCTGTTCTTTCGCTTTTAGCTGTGGCTCTGGTTTGAGTGGAGATTACATCTCTGAAGAGGGACATCACTGGGTTGGGATGGACATCAGTTCTGCCATGCTGGGTAAGTAGATTCTCTTCCACTGCATGCCCTAGTGGGCAGACAATACATATGTGCAGTGGGAGGGTTAGAAATGTATAAAATGCAGCCCTGGGTACTGATCTGAAGACTTGTGGCCATCGGCCTGGCTTGTCTTTTGTGCTGTGCAGATGTTGCTGTGGAGAGAGAGGTGGAAGGAGACCTCATCCTTGCAGACGTGGGGCAGGGGATTCCCTTTAGGCCAGGCATGTTTGATGGCTGTGTCAGGTAAGACATTCCTCTTTGCTTTCTTATCTTAGTTCCCAGAGGCTCTGCCTAGCAGGAGGACACAACACAAGCCTGGCCCTGTTAGCTGGCCTTACCAGCTTGCACTCCATAGCAGGTTGTTGAAATTTGGACAGGCTTTGAATTAGGGATGCTTCTTCCCGTAATTAGGAGCAGCTGCTGGAAAATTACCTTTGACTCTCATAATACTGGATTGTGAAAACAGGGGAACTGCTTAGCCAAAAACCGAGGAATGGCTGAGAGTCAGCGATAACTAAGGCTAGCAGAAGGTGCTGAATACCAGTGCTGAGCATGGCATAAAAAACTAGATCATGGGCATGCTGCTCATTTGGGGGGCGGGAATGGGAAGGGTCAGAACCCCTGAGCCGCAGATGGGCTCCCACTGACACTAATGGGTGGTTTGGCCAAGTATATAACCTGTTCGCTAGTTAATGCTGCTGTTACATTCAGCGTGTCACAGATCCATAGGACCTGTGCTATACCCCAGCTTTTAAATAGTCTGTTGGAGGAACCCCTTTGGTGTGCCAGATCCCCAAAGGGCCTCACCCTTCCTTCAGCTTAGGCTCACTGCCTCTGACATGCTCCTGGGTCCAGCACTTGTGATTCACACCATGCACTCTGCCCAATGCATTGGACTTTGCTGGACTCCTGGTCACGCTTTTACACTGTTCAGGGGCTACCGCACCTCAGCAGGTATTTGCAGTGACACCAGGCAGCATTTTCAAAGCGAGTGGGGTTTACTAGTCACCTGGAACGCAGCGTCGGGAGTCCTTAGGCTAGCACAGAGAAATCAAGGTTATGACATAGTCCATCTGTCCAGGCCAGAGCAACCTGCCAGCCAAGCTGCTCCAGATTCCATTTCAGGCTCTCAGTCCCTTTGTCCCTCCACGGGCATAGCAGTACAGCCTGTCCCAAAAGCTACTCTTTATTTCCTGCCTGGTACCTCTCAGTCCCTTGTTTCTGGACCTGGCCTCTGCTCAGCTTCCCTGCTGCTGAGGGGTGGGGGAAAAACTTCCTTCCTCTTGATGGTTGTTTGCTAGGTGTGAATTGTCTGGTCACTGGGGCTTCTAATTGCCTCTTTGGGATTCTCGATTGTTACGGGTTGATTTCAGCAGGTTCCAGCCAGTTCCTTAAAATTCATTGTGCCTAGGCAGCGAGATGAGACACCTCCCCCCTGCATGTCTCCTGCTGCCCCAAGAACAGACTTAGCCTTTGAGCCCCCGCTGGATAGCAGTGGAAGGTACGGGAGGAAACTGAGGCACATACAGGATCCATAATACTACAGGAAATTGCCACTTCCTCACACAGCATCACCCACAATTATGGACTCTGGTTATTGTCGAATCCCCTTAAGATGTCATTGCTGGGCTCCAGAGTGACCCCCACTATTTCTATAACTCTCTCTCAGCACTCCTGTCTTCAGTGGTCTACGGTTGCACTACATCCACTCAAATCTGGAAGATTTTGTAACCAGTTATGATCCATAAGGACTAGAAACTCTGTTGTAATGAAAGCTTGCATTCTGCAGAATCTAGATCTGACCGATAAGTACACCAAGTGGGTCAGACTTGCAAGTCAAATATGTGACCTCCTGAGCTAGACAGCATCTCTTTAGAATGGGCTTATACAAAATCTTTGTTCCTAAAAAGTAGGAAGCAGTGCACTGATGAAGCAAACGCAGTAGTTGTCTTGGGCCCAGCAGTACGTCACATGCTATCTTGGACTATAGAATAGGTACGAGGGGCACTGGTAGAAGGAGGACGTTAGGGGACTTGCGTCTTTGTTAAAGAATGTGGTTCGGTTGCCCACATGGGAGGCTTGGTGGCTCAGTGTCCCTTAGGTCACGCATTCTCTTTCAGTATTTCTGCAGTGCAGTGGCTCTGTAACGCTGATAAGAAGATACACAGTCCCCCAAAACGCCTGTATCGATTCTTCTCAACCCTCTATTCTGCCTTGGTAAGTAGTGAGTGACAGATATGGCCATTTCCTGCAATGTCCTTGAAAAACCTTATTGTATTAAGTGTATTGTTAGTGGGATTGTATGTAACCTCTCTCGGGGGAGATGTGATGTGGGGCCTGGGAGCTCAAGGATTGTATTGAAAATGTGCCAGACAAGAGTGGATGCTTGGGACAATAAGGGGATTTCCTGGGGAATCCCCAAGAAGAGGTTCATGCAAATTTCCCACTGTCAGTTATGCAAAACCCCAGCCTTCTGAAGCTGTGCTTGGAGGAGTGGATCATTGTCTGCTAATTACCCAGGAAGGCCCAGGTTGAATAAAGAAGCAGCTGAATGGCCCAGTCTCGGTTCTGGTTCTGAATGTGAGACCGTTCTGAACTTGTAACCACAGTGAAACCCCCACTGTGAAGGTCTAACTCTAACCAGAGCCCAAGGTTGGAGTTGGGGTGACGTCTGGTAAACTTTTTAGCATGTGTGTAAGTTCTTTTATTGTTTTAATATATTTTCTCTGTAATGTCAGAATAAATGGTGCTTGCTTAGAAAGAGCTGCGTGGTAACTTGTAACTCCTGGTAAATACGCTGTTCCGAGCCTTTGGAGTGAAAGTAAAGCGCAGACGCTGGCCTGTTTAGGCATCTGGCTTGCTAGGAATATCCCAGTGTAGGCAGTGAACTGTGCAGCCTGGAAAAACCCTGCTGAGGGAGAGAGATGGGGGTCTCTGCCTGAGAGAGCCGGAAACTTTTGCATGCCCTTGATGGATCTTGGAGGGGGAAACAGGTGCAGTTACCCTGGAACTGTGAGTTTTCTTGACCCTTTATTCTGTTTTGATAAGTGGTGCCTTCTCAGCCAGCCAGCCACCCCTTCGTTCTCCCAGAATGTCGAGGGAGAGGATGTCCTCATTCAGGTGACATTCCCTAGCAGGCTATTCTGGCTCTAGTGGGTAGTAATGTTCATGCACCATTAACAGGAACTCCCAGTTCAGATCATGCCATGTTAGGCTGGGAGACTGTGTGCTAGGGGACACAGCAAAGTACCAGCAACGCAGATACAGGTAAGCAACCGTTTTCACGTTCCCTCCACAGGTACTAATGCGGAGAGTGGACTAGGTGATACATCTGAGGGAAGGGAGCAGAAGGAGACTTGGACGATTGGAAGGCATGAGATGCACTGTCCTAGGGTTGGGGGTTCCACGACCACCGCTCCCAAGAGAAGGAGGCGGGTGGTGGTGGGCAGGGACTCTCTCCTCAGGGGGACTGAGTCATCTATCTGCCTCCCCGACCGGGAAAACCGAGAAGTCTGCTGCTTGCCAGAAGCTAGGATTCATGATGTGACGGCGAGACTGCCGAGACTCATCAAGCCCTCGGATCGCTACCCCCTCCTGCTTCTCCACGTGGGCACCAATGATACTGCC
The DNA here is from genome assembly GCF_015237465.2 of Chelonia mydas. Classification (NCBI taxonomy): domain Eukaryota; kingdom Metazoa; phylum Chordata; order Testudines; family Cheloniidae; genus Chelonia; species Chelonia mydas. The sequence continues at coordinate 24,521,032 of NC_051257.2, forward strand.
AAGAATGACCTTGAGCGGATCACTGCAGACTACTTGGCTCTGGGAAGAAGGATAAAGGAGTTTGAGGCGCAAGTGGTCTTCTCATCCATCCTCCCCGTGGAAGGAAAAGGCCTGGGTAGAGGCTGTCGAATCGTGGAAGTCAACGAATGGCTACGCAGGTGGTGTCGGAGAGAAGGCTTTGGATTCTTTGACCATGGGATGGTGTTCCAAGAAGGAGGAGTGTTAGGCAGAGACGGGCTCCACCTAACGAAGAGAGGGAAGAGCATCTTCACAAGCAGGCTGCCTAACCTAGTGAGGAGGGCTTTAAACTAGGTTCACCGGGGGAAGGAGACCAAAGCCCTGAGGTAAGTGGGGAAGTGGGATACTGGGAGGAAGCACGAAGAGGAGCGTGCAAGAGGGCAGGGGTCCTGCCTCATACTGAGAATGAGGGGCGATCAGCGAGTTCTCTCAAGTGCCTCTACACAAATGCAAGAAGCCTGGGAAACAAGCAGGGAGAACTGGAAGTCCTGGCACAGTCAAGGAATAATGATATGATTGGAATAACAGAGACTTGGTGGGATAACTCACATGACTGGAGTACTGTCATGGATGGATATAAACTGTTCAGGAAGGACAGGCAGGGCAGAAAAGGTGGGGGAGTTGCACTGTATGTAAGGGAGCAGTATGACTGCTCAGAGCTCAAGTATGAAACTGCAGAAAAACCTGAATGTCTCTGGATTAAGTTTAGAAGTGTGAGCAACAAGGGTGATGTCGTGGTGGGAATCTGCTATAGACCACTGGACCAGGGGGATGAGGTGGACGAGGCTTTCTTCCGGCAACTCATGGTAATTACTAGATCGCAGGCCCTGCTTCTCATGGGAGACTTCAGTCACCCTGGTATCTGCTGGGAGAGCAATACAGCGGTGCACAGACAATCCAGGAAGTTTTTGGAAAGTGTAGAGGACAATTTCCTGGTGCAAGTGCTGGAGGAACCAACTAGGGGCAGAGCACTTCTTGATCTGCTGCTCACAAACCGGGAAGAATTAGTAGGGGAAGCAAAAGTGGATGGGAACCTGGGAGGCAGTGACCATGAGATGGTCAAGTTCAGGATCCTGACACAAGGAAGAAAGGAGAGCAGCAGAATACGGACCCTGGACTTCAGAAAAGCAGACTTTGACTCCCTCAGGGAACTGATCCCTTTGGAGAATAACATGATGGGGAAAGGAGTCCAGGAGTGCTGGCTGTATTTTAAAGAATCCTTATTGAGGTTACAGGGACAAACCATCGCGATGTGTAGAAAGAATAGTAAATATGACAGGCGACCAGCTTGGCTTCACAGTGAAATCCTTGCTGATCTTAAACACAAAAAAGAAGCTTACAAGAAGTGGAAGACTGGACAAATGACCAGGGATGAGTATAAAAATATTGCTCGGGCATGCAGGAGTGAAATCAGGAAGGCCAAATCACACCTGGAGTTGCAGCTTGCAAGAGATGTTAAGAGTAACAAGAAGGGTTTCTTCAGGTATGTTAGCAACAAGAAGAAAGTCAAGGAAAGTGTGGGCCCCTTACTGAATGAGGGAGGCAACCTAGTGACAGAGGATGTGGAAAAAGCTAATGTACTCAATGCTTTTTTTGCCTCTGTCTTCATGAACAAGGTCAGCTCCCAGACTACTGCACTGAGCAGCACAGCATGGGGAGGAGGTGACCAGCCCTCTGTGGAGAAAGAAGTGGTTCGGGATTATTTAGTAAAGCTGGATGAGCACAAGTCCATGAGGCCAGATGCGCTGCATCCGAGAGTGCTAAAGGAGTTGGCGGATGTGATTGCAGAGCCATTGGCCATTATCTTTGAAAATTCATGGCGATTGGGGGAAGTCCCGGACGACTGCAAAAAGGCTAATGTAGTGCCCATCTTTAAAAAAGGGAAGGAGGAGGATCCGGGGAACTACAGGCTAGTCAGCCTCACCTCAGTCCTTGGAAAAATCATGGAGCAGGTCCTCAAGGAATCAATTCTGAAGCACTTAGAGGAGAGGAAAGTGATCAGGAACAGTCAGCATGGATTCACCAAGGACAAGTCATGCCTGACTAACCTAATTGCCTTCTATGACGAGATAACTGGCTCTGTGGATGAGGGGAAAGCAGTGGACGTGTTGTTCCTTGACTTTAGCAAAGCTTTTGACACAGTCTCCCACAGTATTCTTGCCAGCAAGTCAAAGAAGTGATCAGTGGCTCCATGTCTAGTTGGCAGCCGGTATCAAGTGGAGTGCCGGTCCTCGGTCCGGTTTTGTTCAATATCTTCATAAATGATCTGGAGGATGGTGTGGATTGCACTCTCAGCAAATTTGCGGATGATACTAAACTAGGAGGAGTGGTAGATACGGTGGCAGGTAGGGATAGGATACAGAGGGACCTAGACAAATTGGAGGATTGGGCCAAAAGAAATCTGATAAGGTTCAACAAGGATAAGTGCAGGGTCCTGCACTTAGGACGGAAGAATCCAATGCACGGCTACAGACTAGGGACTGAATGGCTAGGCAGCAGTTCTGCGGAAAAGGACCTAGGGGTGACAGTGGACGAGAAGCTGGATATGAGTCAGCAGTGTGCCCTTGTTGCCAAGAAGGCCAATGGCATTTTGGGATAAGTAGGGGCATAGCCAGCAGGTCGAGGGACGTGATCATTTCCCTCTATTCGACATTGCTGAGGCCTCATCTGGAGTACTGTGTCCAGTTTTGGGCCCCACTCCACAAGAAGGATGTGGAAAAATTGGAGAGAGTCAAGCGAAGGGCAACAAAAATGATTAGGGGTCTGGAACACATGACTTATGAGGAGAGGCTGAGGGAACTGGGATTGTTTAGTCTGCAGAAGAGAAGAAGGAGGGGGGATTTGATAGCTGCTTTCAACTACCTGAGAGGTGGTTCCAAAGAGGATGGTTTTAGACTATTCTCAGTGGTAGAAGATGACAGGACAAGGAGTAATGGTCTCAAGTTGCAGTGGGGGAGGTTTAGGTTGGATATTAGGAAAAACTTTTTCACTAGGAGGGTGGTGAAACACTGGAATGTGTTACCTAGGGAGGTGGTAGAATCTCCTTCCTTAGAAGTTTTTAAGGTCAGGCTTGACAAAGCCCTGGCTGGGATGATTTGATTGGGGATTGGTCCTGCTTTGAGCAGAGGGTTGGACTAGATGACCTCCTGAGGTCCCTTCCAACCCTGACATTCTATGATTCTATGACTCTATGAAAGCCTGGTCTGGAACAGGGGTTTATAACCACCTTTGTTTCCTGTAGGCCCGAGGATCCCGAGCCGTCCTGCAGTTGTACCCTGAAAACTCAGAACAGGTGACTTTGCCTGATGGGGAAAGGGGATGCAGGGAGGGATGTAGCAGAGAAGCCCTGCTCAAAGCTTGGCTGTGTTTCCAGCGGGGGTTGGGAGCTACTGTGGGTGTGTGAGGATGGGCTGCTTTAAGGGCCCAGCAGAACCGGGTTGAGCGTTTCACAGTGGTCTGTTCAGTGGTACTGGTGAAAAGCCAGAGCCTCGAGGAGCCATGGGTGGGCAGCTGGGCTGAGTGCTATTTGGTGTTATGTAGCACCAGAGCTTTGTAGTGCTTAAAAGTCAACCCGACCCGCGAGCTTACCCTGAAGACTTACTGTCAGTTCGACTGAGCTAGAGCATGAACACAACCGATAAGAGCGGGGGTGGGGAAAGGAGAGAGGAGTTAAAATAAATACAACCAAAGATTGGTTTCTGGGGGGATCGCTGCCTGAGGGTTAGGGGTTGCTATGAAAGTGGGGTGATCCCACCGTTGGAGAGCCCTAGCCCGACTAGACCCTGCAGTAAGGTGCACTGCTGGCTAAGCCTCGGGTGCTGTGCTTGTATATTACTGGCCTGGTGATGGCTGGACAGTTCCTGACAGCGTGTTCTCTCTCTGCCAGCTGGAGCTCATCACTGCGCAGGCCATGAAGGCAGGGTTCACGGGAGGAATGGTGGTGGATTATCCCAACAGTGCCAAAGCTAAGAAGTGAGTTCTGTCTCCTGCTGGGCTGGGGCCACTGAGTATGATCTGAGCTGGGGTGAGGCCATCCTTGTAGCGTGTTACTTTACTGGATTCTATGACCTAGCTATGTGTCCCCCCCCGTATGGAAATACTGCCCCATGACAGAGGCTGGAGTTCCTGTCACAGACCCTGGTACAGATCTGTGAGGTAGATGGCCTGTGGACACCTGTCCTCAAGTGGGCTTCTGGAAGCTGTGTGGGAAGCTCTTGACTAGGCCTCTGGGTGTTCAGAGTTCCAGACTCCAAATCTCAGGCCCAGGAATCTCATCTCACTCTCTCTCTTTCAGGTTCTTCCTCTGTCTCTTTGTTGGGATGGCTGGTGTGTTACCAAAGGTAATGAGCTGCGGCTCAGAGGCAATGGCGCAGCTGGCAAAGTGGGAGGGAGCAGGAGGCGAAGTGCTCAGGGTCTCCTGCTGAGGGATGCTCTTTTGGTGGGTGTGGTTGCTAGGAAGCCTGAACAGGAGGAGTCTGGCCAGGTGCTCCAGGGGGCTGTGTGATATCGTCCTGCCAGGGGCCAACCTGGGCTTCAGAATCAAACCTTTGGAAAAGGGATCTGCACAGAGGGGCTGGCTGCCATCCCTGGATCGTGCAGCTCCAGTGGCCTTTGTGTCTGAAGTCTGATGCAGCCACCCGTTGTCCACTGGTCCCTTCCCAGAAGCACTATGGGAGAGGGGGCCTAACCCTGTGCCATTAGTACCAAGATTGCCTTGCTCACTTGCCCAGCCTTGGCTCATCCTGTCCCAGACCTTCCATTGAGCCAGCTCGGGCTGGCCTGGTTTTGCCTCAAGCACTGGAAGATCAGTTTGCTCCTTCCCTAGGACACAGCCTGTCCCTGAGACTTGCTGACTCAAGCCCCATTCAGTCCTCGCTCTTGCAGAGCCCCCTTCCCCTTCTGTCCGGGGGTGGTGGCTGGTGTGGCAGGGTGCTGCTCTTTGTGGCACTGAGGCCCATCGCTTTGTGCTTCCAGGCTCTTGGTGCTGAGTGCGCTGATGGAGAGGAGTCCCAGCAGGCCAAGTTCACCAATGAAAGGTACCATGTTCACTAAGCTCCTCCCTGAGAGAGGGAGAGCCTCTGGGGGCCTGGCTAGTGGGGAGGTGGTATCACTGAGCTGGAGGGCCAGGACCCTGCAGTGGGATGGCTTTAGCTTTGGGTGCTCAGTTTCAGGATTGCCTTGGCCTTGGCCCTTCCTGACCCAGACATTTCCTGTCAGCCAGCTCAGGGCTGGCATGGTTTAGGCCACTGTGGAGTAGCAGAAGATTTAGCTACTTTTTGGCACGGAAGATGGCCCGAAGGGATCTGTTCTGCTTGTTTATACCTTAGATCATCAAGCCTGATCCTGGCTGGGAGAATTCTGGGGTGGGGCTGAGTTGTGAGCGTTTGGGCATGAAGTGGAGTGGGGCTGTTGGATTTTTAAGATGTCCTTTCTCCAGTGTTCTTGGAGTTCAGTGGGTGGTAACCATTCAGGCAGGCTGGCCCAGAGCTTGTCTGCATGGGGACATTCACTGGCATAAGAATGTCCACATGGGCAGTCATACTGGCATAATTGTGCCAGTAAGTTACCTTGTGTAGCCCTAAACTCTTGTGATGCCGGGCTTTCTGGGTACCCGGTGCATTTCTGTGCTGTTCGCATGTCTCCTCCCTATGTGGCAGTGCAGGGCAAAGCTCCCCTTGCAGCCGGTAGGAGAGACTGACAGCACCAGCCAGAGGATAGTCGTCGTGGTTGCCAGGAACTGTTGGCTGCCATGTTTTCCTGCCTCTGACACTGTTCCACTCCTTAACAATACCCAGCTTACGGCTCCGAATTACTGAGGCAGGGTCCTGGCAACTTGCTTAAAAAAGACCCTATTGCAGCAGCCTCCCCTGTAATCTGGGGTTATGTCCCATGGAGACCCCTGGTTCCAGCATGCAATTGGCTGTCAGACTAGAGTCCGCTCCAGTAAAGATGGTGCCAGGTGCATCCCTATCTGAGCTGAGGTGATGGCTGACTGCTTTCTTGTAGGGTATTCTACCCCCCTGTGATGCTGATAGCCAGCCAGCCAGCCAGCCTGCCTGCCTGTGTTCCTGCAGAGCACATGGGGAAAGCACTCAGCCAGGCCCCGCCTCCCCCCCTCCCCTCCCTGATTGAGGACTTTTCAGCATTTTTCTTGCCTGCATCTGCGTCCTGCTTTGGCCAGTGCTGCTTGCCCATGCCGCTGCTCGCTGCCTTAGCTCCCAGCCTCCCCCACACCTGGGCGTCATTGTCCTGGCTGGCCTAAGAGGGGCTGGGGATAATTGGCCAGTGCTCGCTGCCCTGCACTAGGAACTGAATCCCAGACCCCTCCCGACGCAGCGGATTGACTGACCCTCCTTGCGTGGACCCCCATCAGTGCCATCATTTCTGTTTCTCTGTAGAACACGGTTCAGAAATGCCAAGGGCAAGTCTGTAAAGAAAAGCCGGGACTGGGTCTTGGAGAAGAAGGAACGTAGACGGCGGCAGGGCAAGTACGTACCATGGTGCCTCCCTCTGCCCGGGTTCCCGGGAGTGGGAGGGAGTGAGTAGCGGGCATGGTATGAGCTGTAACCCGGCCACCTGGGTCTCCCATGCAGACAGTGGCTGCCACCATTGTTTCAGGGCATGGTAACAAGGACATCACTTCACTTTCAATGTAGCCATTACCTGCCTTTGGGCAGCATGGCCACAGCCCTCTGTCCTGCTGCAAGCCTGTTCTATGCTTCTGCCGACCCCCCTTCTGGCTATCATGGGGGCTCCAGAGCTTCCGGCTTTGGGGCCTGATTCGCTTATAGCCCCCATCCCTCCCTATAGCGTAATCTGTTCTGTGCCCTGTTCTGCAGGGAAGTGAGGGCGGATACAAGATACACTGGCCGAAAGCGGCGGCCTCGCTTCTGACCGCCCCGTGTATTCCGGTTCTGTGGTCGCCATGCAACAGCCCCTGTGGAACTTCCCTGTAGCTCTCGGGCCCTCCTGGATGCACCCCCCGGTCTGAAAGCTGCTTGTACGAAGTGGGTTTGTTTGTGGCCCTTGCAGTGGAAGGCTGGGCCGTCTCTGCTGCTGTCGAGGATCCCATTCGATGCTTCCGGTCCTATTGAATGGGAAGATACTGGTTGGGAGCAGACTCACTGCATCTATTTTTGTGTGCCGGGTGCTGACACTGAGCCAGCCACTTGCAGACCCCTTTTTTTCACCATCTGTTATCCGAGCCAAATGAAGGGGGGTCAGAAACACTGGTGGGCAGCCTGCCCCCGGTACTGGGGCAAAGTGCCCTGGGTGAGGGGACCTTTCCTGCTGAGCTTCCAGCCTACTCAGTAAATAGTCCCTTGGTTACGAGTACTGCAGAGCTGTCACTTTCAAGGGGTGGTTCTGTGCACAGCAAAGGCTGATGGACCTAGCACTGGTCTCTGCTGCTCCTCCCTGGCATTTGTGCAGCGCTGTGCCCTCTGCTTTGCTGCTTCAGGGTTACATACTCTGCTCCTGTGGCGTATGCTCAGTGAGCACTGAGAAAACCCACCAGTGGACCAGAGGAAGCACTTCTGCAGCGCTCATGGGTCGGCAGCTGGAGGTGGGGGCGGCTGTATGAGGGCTTCAGCGGGCCCTTGGAGGAACACTTCTGTTCCGGCTGCAGCATAGCCAGGGCCAGCCAGCCAATGGAGGCGCCTTCTCTTCATCCCTCCCCTCTGGCGCAACAGAGTGAGGAGCCCACTGCTGGGTTTACGGTTACAAATGTTTATTCTACATAAAAATTCCACTAACTGGGAGGCTGTTTTGCACCCAAAGCTGGGGGTGGTGAGCGAGCTGGGGGCGGGACGGGAGCTGGATGTAGACAGGAAGCAACATACGATGTTCTAGCCATTGGAACAGAGCCAGTTGGGTTCAAGATCCACATAGAAAACAAGGACACTTGGCTCACGGTACAGTGACGTTACAACGCCCAGGGGTTGCTCTGAACTCGTTCAAGTACATTAATTAAAAAACAAATCCCCAGTATGAGTGAAAGCTGCATGTGCCCTGAGCCCCTGCTCCTGAAATACTGTCAAGCCTCTGGCGCTGGGAGGGCTATGGGCATGTAGGACAGATGCTTCTTGAGAAAAGACATGTTTCCAAAGGAAATGTAAAACATCTTCCCCACGCACAAACATAGCATGGCTAATCACGTCAACTTGTGCAATGGGTGGGAGAGGGACAGGCCAGGGCTCGCACTGTTGCACCAACTCACCTTCCCTCCACTGCCCCCAGTGAAAGAATAGCCCCTAACCCCTAGAGAATGCCCTTTGCCTTGCCTACTGCAGGCTTCTCAGCCCCACAGGTTGGTTATGTCAGCTCCCCACGGAGCAGCTGCTAGGAGGGGAGCCCTAGCTGGCAGAATCCCACTTGCTGTATTGCTGTCCCCCCAATTTCACCTGCCCCCTTTGTATTGCTGGTTTCTTGCAAATGTGTTGGCAGGTGCCTTATCCCCCACGGTACCTGTCCCCTGCATGCTCAGCTGTTCTGGCAGCGGGGTGGTGTGCTGAGTGCCTGCACCTGAGGATGTGGGGCAGGGCTGTCTGGCTCACCCCAGCCGGGGTTCTAGCCCTGCTCCTAAAGGCTGCAGAGGTGCTGTGGAGCCTTCAGGAAGAAATAGCTGATCAGCCTCCCCAGCAGCTGCATTTTGGAAAGGGTGACCACCAGTCCTTGCTCACCAAGAGCTGTCATGGTGGCAGCCTGTTATTGCTTGCTGACCTGCCACACACAGGGCCCTCCTCACTCGCTGCGGGGATCCAGGCAGAGCAGACAGGGCCTTGGCGCAGACCCACCCCAGGCAGGCGAGCACAGGTGGGCTCTCGCTCCCAGGTGTCTCTGGGCTCACAGAGCTGCAGGGCTGGGAAGGGTCAGGGGGCCAGGCTGTCACTGTGGGCTCCCTCCAGCAGGTGTGCAGGCTGCCACCACACACACGTTCACTGCAGCCCCTAGGGACGTGGGTTGTGGTGCCCTGAAGCCAGGGGTGTCTTGGCAAACTGGTCCCTTGAGCGCTCAGTGCTGATGAGCTGGGGGTGAGGTCAGGCACCCCCCACAGGAAGGCCAGAGGGCTGGCATGGCTCTTGCATTACAGCTGTGGTGAGGGGGGTGCCCCTGGATGGGGGAGGGACAGCCAGCCCCGCAACACTCTCCCTTTGGGAGCTGGAAGAGACGGAGCTTACAACACTGAACGTCAGCTGCCCATTGGCAGCGCAGGAGCCTGGTGCCAGGGCTGCTCTGTGGGGACCTCAGCCTGGGGAACGGCTGCAGGACTCCCATGTGCAGCCCAGGCCCGTCCCCAACTGGCCAGACACAGCAGGGTTGGGGGAGCCAAGCGCAGTTGGGGCACAGAGCCTGGGTCTGTCGCAGGGGAGGGGTGACGGGGGAGCCAGGCCTGGGAAATCCCACCTAGCTCAGCCACAGGTGCTCAGAGTGCCATGCCCAGCAGGGAGGGGGGCAGGAAATAGCAGCCAGGCCGCAGCGGGATCCCTCCCTGGGGCAGCACCAAGCAGTTGGGCATCTCTCCACCCCCCTGTGCTAGCCAGAGGGCAGTGCAGGGCCCTGGTGCCCCTTACCACAGTGAGTGTGGGGGCAGGTGATGGGGGCTGGGGCAGGGCTGAGAGCTGCCTGCAGGAGTCCCAGCCCTGGAACAGCTGCCCAGCAACCCACACCCAGGACAACATGAGCCTCTGCTCTGGCCTCATCCCCTTCCCTGGGTGAGTGGCACAGGCAATTCAGACACCTCCTGCCCAGCCCTAGAGGTGGCTCCAGGCCCATGCAGTGGCCAGCAAGCTCCTTGCCAGCTGCCTGCTTGGCACTGCCCATCTCCCCCATGCCAAACGGGCATGGAGCATGCCAGGGAACGCTGATGCCGTGGGCCTATTCCAAAGGGGTGCAGTTCCCCCCCAGGGAACCTGCACCAGCACTTGGGAAGCATCAGCACAAGAGGGTCATAGGCTCGCCCGGGGGGCAGTGCAGCAGAGCACATGCCACCCTACCCCAACATTCCCCCACCCCCCATGGAACTGGGCCCAGCCAACCACATGGGACAGCTGCCCCATCAGCCCAGCCTTGCAGAAAACACCCTCCAGCCACAGCAGTGCAGCGGCAAAGAGAAACGAACCCTGTGCAGCCAGCCAGAGGGGAGGGAAAGGGGCAGCAGCAGGGACTGGGCCTTGCACCAAACAGCCAGCGAGGGGAGGTCAGGGCCAGCTGGTGGAGGTGGGCACTGCGGTGAGCAGGCAGGGGTAGGTGCAGTGCCAGGTATGGCTGGTGGAGGGGGCACTTCAGGGAGCAGCAGCTGGGCAGGTGCAGTGCCAGGTGTGCCCTGGGGAGGGAGGCACTACAGGGAGCAGGCTGAGGGGTATGGCGCTTTGTCAGCAGTGCCCTGGCAGAGCAGAGGGAGAAGGAGCTATGACTGCCAGTGAACACCCCCTGGCAGTGCCAGGCTACAAAGGTGGGTGGGAACTGGCTGGCTAGTGCTCTCCTCTGCTCTGCAGGGGACACAGCACTGCCCCTCGCTCTCCCTCGCCCAGTGCCATTGGCACAACTTGCTGTCCTGCACCTGGCACCATGCTAGGAGACTCACTACACGAGGGCAACCTGGCTCCCTCTGCACCAGCTAGCTGCCTTGCCCTAGGCTCAGTGCCACATGCATGCTCTGCCCTCCTTCAGGTCCAGCTCCCCGCCATGTCCCAGCCCCGGATACTGTCCGCCTGCCCCCTCGCCACACAGACGCACCACACCGTACACACAGTGTTACAAAACGATCATGCATTAGAAACTGAAATTCTGCTGGGAGGGCCCCTCCCTGGCGGCTGCAGGGCTTGGCTCCCCTTGGGCGCAGCTGGGCCGTGGCAGCTCGGCAGCTCCATCGCATTGTCTACAGAGAAAGTTTCGCCTTGGCAAGATCTATCCGAAAATGCCGCCCAAGGTGGAGGCAACGACGATGCCCAGGACCACGCAGCAGATAATGATCATGATCTTCTTCTGCTCAGGCCGCCCCACAGCACCGACAGGGGAGAGAGGGGGAGAGGTTACAGTCCAAACCCCAGCACCCAGGACGGCCCCCTTCGCCTCCCAGCGCCCTACGCAGGGCTGTGCCTGCCTGGGACCCAGGCTCCGCCAGATACAGTGCCCGCAGAGCAGAGTCCCCCAGCACCTCTGTCTCGCCAGCTGGACAGAGCCTGTTCTGCAGCCTGGGGCCAGGGCTCAGACCCCCTCCGACAACGCAGCCGCCGGGGCAGAACTGCTGCAAGTTCTCTCCTGCTTGGAGAGCACGTCAGTGCCAGGCCAGCCAGGGTCCCTGGGCCCTCCTGACCCAGCGGGGGCTCCCTCAGTGTGAAGCCAGGCACACGGGGGGACAGAGACGGGCTCCGTTTGCACATACATTGCCCTGGGCAAATGCCTGCAGGGCAGCGCTGGACTGCGCCCAGGCTGCAGAGCACCGGGGGTGGGCTCAGCCCGTTTGCTTGGTAGCTCTCAGGAGGGCCTTGCTCGCCCCACTGCCGTGAAGGGGAAGGGGAAGGGGAAGGGGAATGCACCCTGTGGCCCTGAGGCTTGGAGAGGCCTAGCCCCAGCCAGCCCATTCTGCCCCCCCAGCGTGGGAGTCGTTCCCTGCTCATTAGGTTGCTGCAAACCTGGCCTCTGTCTGTGGCTGCTCAGGCCTGAGGGCTCAGGGCCAAGCGAGGTCACTGAGGGGCCCAGTGGCATGAGGACTGGAGCCAAGCTGCCCCGAGAGGGATGGACACATTGTCCCAGGGACTAGAAATGCCACCCAGCACCTCACCAGGGCTTCTCTGGGGTGTTCCTTTTGCTCATGCTTCCAGGTAGACGGGGTCCTTGTGAGTCACCAAAGACCACCCCCCCCCATGGCACGGGAGGCTCTGGAGCAGCAGCCTGTGGCCACCACCTGAGCAGGGAGCCTGGACTAGCCCCCGGATGCTCTGATGCCGTGACAAATCCCAGCTGGTCTGGGGCAAAGCCCACAGCCCTGGTGGCAGCGGTACCGTAGGGCTGGGGTGTAACCGGGCTATTTGTTCTGGCACTTGCAGACAGCGCAGGCCTGCCTGGGCTGCGAGTCCCAACTCCCCACCGGCACAGACGGCTCGTGCCTCCCCATACTGGGGGTGGGGGACACAATCTAAAGGGTGGGGGCACGTGACCACCCCACGTCTCCTTTGCCCAGTGACCCCTCCCCATCCCATGGTACCTGCATGGAGGAGGGCCTGTCCTCCCCCTGCGCCTCCCCCCATCCCCCACTCATTCAGCTGCTCTCCCTGGCAGCCGGGTGGGGAGCAGGACGGAGCCAATTCTGCCTAAGAAAGCCTCCCCGCCCAGCTGCCACGTCCGCCCCTTCCCGCCCAACCGGCTGCTCCCTGTGAGCTGCCGCATCCCCCCCTCCACCTCCACGCCCAGCCGGCTGTGTCCTGGGAGCTGCCCATCCTCCTCCCCGCCATGCCCAGCCAGCTCGCCCTGGGAGCTGCCAGGCGCCCCCCTCCCACTGTGCGCTCTGGCCAGGCTCTGCTTTGAGTCCCCGACCTGTCGGACAGGCTGGACCCAGCTCTGCTCCAGCCCATTCTGAAGGAAAGGAAATTGTCCCTACCCAGGAGCTGTCACGGCATGGCCAGGCCTTCTTCAGAGCTGAGCCCTGGAGCCTGGCTCCTTTCCTGAGCCCAGCCTAGTGTGTGGGCATGTCCCTAACGCCTTCTCGCTCTGCGCAATGATGCATGGACTGCCACCAGTTGGAGCCCTTCTCCGCTCTCAGCGCTGCCCATGACTTGAGATAACGATAACTGCTGACGAGACGCTCTGCTGGGGTCTGCTCCCCAGCCCACGCCATCTGCCTTCCCGGGGCGCTGCACTCCCCAGCCCACATTCAGGCAGGCCTGGCCGCATGGCAGCTGGAGCACCCCGTGCCAGATTATGGGGAGCAGGTCCCTGGGGAGCCCTGGGACAAGGGGCTGATGGGTCGCTCCCCATGGCAGGAGCCCTGGCCTGCGCTGTCCAGCAGTGGGCGGCACATCCCTAGCCCCTGGGCAGAGCGGAGAGGGGCTGCAGGCCAAGAATGGCCTCCGCCGCACACACTACTCACCCGCCTGGCTTTGCTCTGGTACTTAACAGCCTTTTTGGTGTCAGACACAGCCCGCTCCACGTAGTCCACAGAGTGCTCAACGTTGTACTCAATGCGGTCAATCATCTCGCCCTGCGCAGCACGGGAGACAGCCAGCCAAGCCAGAGACCACGCAGAGACAGACAGACAGCGAGGACACACAGACAGACAGACAGACATGAATTCCAGGCACCCAGCCCCCAGCTGCTCCCCTTACCTGCTGGCTCTCATGCTGCACCATCTGCAGTGCATTTTACACCCTACAGTGTGAACGCAGGGGCTTCCCGCTCCACCAGGGTCACGGCTCCCCCTGCACAGGAAAGAGCGCAAGAGTGTGAGAGTCTCTCGACCTGCCTCCTGCTGAGCCCTGCCCTTCACTCGGGGGCCTGGAGCTGGGCTGGGGGGAGAAGGACTTCAGTGCCCAAGCCATTTTGGAGTCCCCAGACCCAGCTGCTGCATGGAGATGTCTGCACTGCAGCTGCTGGCTTCCTTGGACTCCCAGCTTCTTGCCCCACTGGACACTCCAGCTCCCCCCAGTGGCCAGGCAGCTGTAGAAACCTACGGTGGCCAGTCCACGGGATGGGATGTCCAGATGGTTTGTTACCCAAGTGATGTGCTCTGAGGCAGTCTCTTGGCAGACAAGTGGCCGTGTTGTGCCAAGTGCCAGCGTGAGGACTGATCAATTCCTGGCTGTGTGGCTCAGCGGGGTAGGCAGATACACCTGCTTTGGTCTAAGCGACCAGATGGGTGGGCTGGAGGGGTTGCTTTCCCCGTCCGGGACTGGCCCGTTGGTGTAGGGCTTTGGGACATCAGGGTAAACTACCAGGGAAACTTTTGGCATTTGTCACCAAGGACTCACAACTCTACCAAGAAAGAAGGGCCCAGCAGTCATGGCCACCCGCCTGCATAGAGCAGACACCGCACAGAGAGACAGACACAAAGGCTACAGCCATGCACAGATAACGCCCCCTCCCCCCCCATGCACACACACCCCACGCACACCCACAAGGAGCCAACCCCCCTGCTGGGGGTGCTCTGCACCATCAGCTGGGACCATGCAAACCCACAGCCCAGTCTCTGGGACTGGAGCTCTGGGCACATTTAGCCATGAGGCTGGCAAGGTGCCGAGAGCAGAGTGTGGCCTGCCCTGACGGGGAGAGGTTCTGCTGGCTGCGAAGGCTGGGCCTGGAGGGGGCAGTTGTGGGGCAGGGTAGAAAAGAGACATGGCAGAGGTCCATTCCTGTCTGTAACAGGGAACCAGCCTGGGTCAGGCTGATCCCAGCCGGGAATCCTGTGCCCTCCGTCAGCAGTTACAGCAGGAGGTGCAGGATGGGGGACTGCAATGGGGGTGCAATGTGGGTCTGGGGGAAGGACGGGGTGTGTGTAGTGGGGGGTATGGAGTATGGGTGTGTGCACGGTGGGGCGGTACTACAGTGTCCTGTGTTAGCCCAGCCTGTCTGGTCTCCTGTTCCTTGTCTCTGAACAAGCTGGTCCAGGATTCATTTGGGCCTATGCTGTTTTATATGGGAGAGGGAGCCCCTCCTACATCCTCAGAGCCGCCCCCTCCCTCCCAACATCTGCAGAGCCCCATCACCCTGCCCATGGGCCTTGGCATATGGTGTGCAGTGCCAACCTCAGAGAATTGGATGGGGAGGATGGCTCCTACCCTGCTTTTGGTGCAGGTCCTATTAGAAGTGACCCGTGCATGAGGGAGGAAGGAGCCAGAGACTCGCTCAGGGCAGGGCACCTCTGCTGTCCCTGCTGTGCGTGGGGCAGGAGCAGGGCGTCCCAGCCAGCAGGCAGCCCCAGTGCTCCCTGCCCCCACCCCGCCCCCATGGAGTCAAGACACCAAGCGCCTGCCGAAGCTTATCCCTCAGGGCACAGAGGGGCTTTGCTATTGCTCAGCCTGCCCTGGAGCCAGGGCCCTGCCCGCGGAACCAGAGGACGGCCTGGCCCCCACGCAGCCCCAAGTCAGGGCTAGCAGAAAGGTCCCTGCTCCATGCCCACGCGAAGTCTCTCAGAAGCCATTTAACGGCTCAGGCTGAAAGGACCAGGGAGAATGACAGCAAGAGGGTCAGCACCTGTCTGCAGGGCGTAGGTTCAATACACTTCTGAGCCACTTCCCCTAAACCTTTCACACTCTGGATACTGCACTCCCTGCCCCGCCCACCATGCCACCCCCATCCCTGCCCCTCAACATCCCCAGCACTAGACACCCCCCACCCCACCACGCCAGCCCCTCAGCAATAGATACCCCCTCCTGCCTGCCCACCATGCCAGCCCCTCAGCACTGGATACCACCCTCCCTGCCCCTGCCCCCAACCACGCCAGCCCCATCCCAGCCCCTCAATCCCCCACCAGCACTGGACACTCCCCTGCCTGCCACCCCACCACGCCAGCCCCTCAGACCCCCGGCACTGGATAACCCCCTCCCTGTCTTCCCACCACATGAGCCCCATCCCAGCTCCTCAGTCCCGCCCAGCACAGGTTACCCCCCTTACCTGCCCCGCCCACCGTGCCAGTCCAAGCGAGCCCCGCCCCCCCCCGCACTGGATACCCCCCTCCATTCTACCTCCATGCCCACCCCATCCCCTGCCTTCCCACCTACCAACCTATCAGCCCCCCCAGCACTGGATATCCCCCTCCCTACCACGCCAGCTCCTCTGACCCCCAGCACTGGATACCCCCCAGCCTCCCAACCACACCAGCCCCTCAGCACTGGATACCCCTTTCCCCAACCCCCTCCCCCGATGCCTGCCGCATTCCAGCTCCTCAGCCCCCACCCCACTACTGGATACCCCCCTCTCTTCCTTCCCAACTACCAACATGTCAGCCCCCCAGCACTGAATACCCCCCTCCCTGCCTCCCCACCAAGCCATCCCCTCTGCCCCCCAGCACTGGATACCCTCCTCCCTGTCTTCTCACCATGCCAGCCCCGTCCCAGCCCTCCAGCCCCCCATCATACACTGGAACACCCCATCCCAATGGGCCAACAGCTACCCCTCTGCCTGAGGTCAGGTACCGAGGGGGCAAGGGCATCCCACAATGGGATGTGGGGCAGGACTGGTCCCATTCAAGAGCCAGACGTGTCCCGTATCCCAAGAGCTGGGAATGCTCCCCGCGCCCCAGTTGCCCTCAGGGTGACCTGCGGGGCAATCAGAGAGCGAAGGGGGGCAGCATGACTAGAGGTCCAGCAAGACCAGGGAGCCAAAAGCCCTGCATTCCACTTGGGCGAGCCACTCATCTCCTCCTTGCCTTGGTTTCCCCAGCTGGGGACAGGAGTCGTAACTGAGAAGGCATCACCCCAGGCAGTGACAGCGTATGGAGCATGCTGCAGGCAGCCTCAGCAACGGGGGTGTGTGCCAGGCCTCGTGTGGCAATAGAGCGCCCTCAATGCTGTGCCGCCGAGCGGTGTCAGGAGCCCAGCGGGCCAGACCTCCAGCGTGTGGGAGATCCAGGAGAGTCCCGCAACTGGGGTGGTGGGGGGCTGGGACCTCCCCCGAGACACCCACGGCCACGCTTTGGTATAAGGGCATCACTTCATTTTAAGTGCCTGGCTTGCACAGCCATGGCTGTGGGTGGCAGTGCCGCCGGGGTGAGCTGCAGCCCGTTGGAGGCCTGGCTGCTCTCCGGGGCAGGTGTAACACGCCCAAGGCAGTGCCAGCTGGGCGGGGTCCCGCTGGGTGGGGGACATGGCTGGGAACTGGCCCCAGGTGCTTGGGGCAGCTCTGCCCTCAGACCTGATGCCCAACCAAAGCAGGGAGAGCTCAGCACCATGTGATGCTCGCCCGGAACAAGGGAGTGGGTCAGCCTGGATCCTGCAAGGCCTGCCAGTGCCAGCAGGGGGCAGAAGGCTGCTGCTCTCCAGGCCCAGCCCTCTGCATGGAGCCGTGTCCCCCCACATGCCGTCTCAGACTGGGCACAGCCCACACTCCGCGAGGGGCTCCCTAGGGGCCAGCAGGGCAGAGACGGAACTAGCCGCCCGCGCCGTCAGAGCCCTGAGCCAGCCGGCGAGGAGTGCAGAAGGGGCTCGCTGGAACATCTCCAGAGGCAGAGGCAGGCCCCTGGTGTGCTGGGGGGCCGGCTCGCAGCCCACGGGTTGCTAGTTCTGAGACGTTCCACACAGCTAGGGAGGGCTGAGCAGGCTGCCAAGGGGCCAGTGCCCTGCAGCTCCATGGCTCTGGGGCCAGGCTCCTTCTCTGGGGGTTTTCTCTCCAGGAGCTGCCTGGCTGCAATGGCACCTGCCACCCACACTGAAGTGCACAGACAGACCAGCCTCACTCTCCACCGCCTCCATGGACCCATGCGCTGCAGTCCCAGGGGAGCTGGAGCGACTGGTGCCCAGCGTTCCCGGGACCCTGCCCCTCCTCACTACTGATCCCTGGGCTGGGGAGCATCACACGCACATGCGGGAAGCACAGGCCATGCAGACGAGAGCATGCAGATGTCTGGCCCACACCAGGGCATGCACTTTACCTGCTGGCTGAGACACGCTCATCCAAGGGATGGTGGCAGCATGTCAGGCAAAAAGAGGGGTCAGGAAGGGGCCCACGAGAGCACGCCGGGTTCACAGGGCTCTGCCAGGAAGCCCAGGCCTAGCGCTACATGCTCACTGCCCGAGGAAGCTGGCTGGGCTTGTTTGCCTGCCGCCCCAGAGAGCGCAGTGTGAGCCCCTGTAGGAGGGCATGCTCTGGGGCCTATCCCCGTGGTCACCTCCCTCTGGGTTCCCAGGGCCCAGCCTGGGGCCCAGAGCCATGGGGTCAGAAACCCATTTACAGAAGGTTCCTGGATCCTTCTGTGAGGTTACCACCTCCCTGCCCACATACAGCATCTGGTGCCCCAAGGAGGGACGGATAGCTCAGTGGTTTGGGCATTGGCCTGCTAAACCCAGGGTTGTGAGTTCAATCCTTGAGGAGCCCATTTAGGGATCTGGGGCAAAAACTGGGGATTGGTCCTGCTTTGAGCAGGGGGTTGGACTAGATGACCTCCTGAGGTCCCTTCCAACCCTGATATTCTATGATTCTAAGGTCCTCCCATTCCCCTCTTCTACACCCTCTCCCCTGCCTCGCAGCCCCCAGGGCCCTGCTGGGACCTGCTAGCACACGGATCATTCGGACAGTGGTGGAGGGGGTGCCAGCATCAACTCTCCTGTGCCCCCAGAAAATGACCACATGGCCACCCGGAAGAGAAGGGACCAATTCCAGCCCTTGGGCAGAAGCTGAGCCTCTGCAGAAGTCAGTGGCAGGTGCCCGATTGCAGCAGGGCTAGACGTGGGGCACGTACTCCCTGCCAGGGTGCATGGGTCCAGATCAAAGCAGGGAGGAGAGTTGTGCACATGGCCCCAGTGCCCTCCCTTGGAGCAGACAGGATCTGTCTCTGCTGCTGCACCTGGCAGGTGTCCTAGGGCCCAGCAGAAGCTGCAGCACCAAGCAGCATGGAGCGGGCATGTCCCCTGTCCCCACCGACCTGGCTCTCCACCAGCATGGCCATGTCCATGAACATGTCATGCAGCTCCCGGATGCTGTTCTCTAGCTTGATGATCTCGCTGTGGCGTGTCTCGATCTCATTCAGCGCCTGCTTGGTGATGTTGGAATCCATGATGATCTGCCAGGAGAACAAGAGACGGGGACCATTCCTGGTGGGTAGCTCAGCGAGCAGGGAGTGCCCTCCTGGGTGCAGGCACCATGCACCATTCCCAGGGCACTAGCCTAAGGAGGTTCCTTAGCCATGTTTTCTAAAGGTCTGTCAAGCTGCAAAGGCAGGTGCAGAGACACTAGGGTTGGGTACTAGGGCCAAGACTCCCCCTATCCCCAGGGGTCAGGGTTTTTGTTTTTTTTTTTTTTGGGGGGGGGGGGGGTAGCAGGGTGGTCACCCGCTCCTGCCCAGAGGGACTTAAAACAGCCCAGGAGAGGGCTGTGGCTGGGGAGCAAGTAGCTTCCAGGCTGACTGGGGAAGTAGGCACAGCTGGGGCCATGCCCCAAACAGACCACAGCTGGCCCTTATAAAAGGGCTGGGAGCCAGACACTCAGCAAGAGTCTCCTCTAGCTGTGGAGAGAGATGGGCCTGGCTGCTGGGGAGTGTACCAGGGCACATGAGGTGAAGCTGGGCTGGGGAAGGCCAGAAGAGCTGGGAGGCTCCAGGCTCGAAAAGCCCCAGGCTGCAGGCCTGGCAGACGGCCTAAAACAGGGTACTGGGGTTGCAGGGGGCAGCCCAAGGGTAGGCGGAGGCAGCAGGTCCAAACCCCCCTTGCCTGTGATGAGCGGCTTGTACACTGCAGCCTGCCCCAGTGAATGCGGGCTAGGTGGTGACTGGCCGTAGCCATATACTGAGGTGAGGTGGGGCTAGGGGGTTGGGGGTTCCCTGGGGAGGGTAGACCCAGATATGTGGGGGTATTGCCAGAGGGCAGGACCCTGGTGTAAAAGCGGCATTGGGGTCTGGGAGGGACTTGGGGGGCCCAGCAGCAAGTGGGACACCAGCCTGCAGAGGGTGCTCCAGAGGCTGGAAATGCTAATTCCCTGGATGACCAGCAGGAGGTGCCGTGGGGTGAGTCTCACAGGTACTATCTGCATTCAGGTGTTACAGCAGTGACTGTGCCCAGAGATCACATGTAGCCTAGGGCATGTGGATGGCCAGGGCTGGAGTTGGCTCCCACAACCAGACACAAGTAGGTGTCCTTGTGGGGCCAGGGCCGTGTGCTATGCTGGGATTTTGTGACGCTGTCCTGCAGCATGCAGCTGGATGCACTCCCTCCCCCCCGAGGCTCTCAAGCTGCTCCCATGAGAGAGACTGACCCCCTCTGCCCCTGCTCAGAGTGCAGCTCCCAATCCTTTCCCTGCGGGGAGCTGAAGACTTGGGGCTTCCTCCCAGTGGCTGCTCGTGGATGGTATGTGGGGTGTAGAACCATGCCAGCCTGTCTGTGTGAATGCACCTGTCTGAGAATAGCTAGGAGAGCGTTGGGGCCAGCAGGCCTCCTCCAGGCTGGGCACATCCCCTGGTATCCCTGCCTGCCTCACGGGCTGGGTGAGAGGTCTGGGAGTTTCTGCTGACACGGCATCCCATGCCACACAGAGCAGGGAGCACCCAGGGAAGTGCCCTGCTGAAGTGCATGGACCTGCCCACTCTAGGGGTGCAGCTCAGCTGGGAAATGGGGTATTCTGCCATGCAGCCGCCTTGGCTCTGGTTAGCCAGAGGCCTGCTTGGCTCTGGGATCCAGCGCTGGAGCCTTTCCCCTCCAGGCCAAGGGCAGCCCAGACTAGCAGTGGCTGGAAGCTGTCCTCTTCTAATGCTGCTCAGTGTCTGTGTCAAATGATGGGGGGTCTCAGGGCAAGAGCTTGGGCCCCTCTAGAGCCCTGGCTCCAGGCCGGCTTGGCAAGGAGGCCCAGGAGTGTGCTGGTCTCTCCGCCCTCCCTCAGTCCTGCACCAGAGCCTTGCCACTGCTGGTGCTTCAATCCTGCCCGGGGCTAACGGAGGCCACAGGGCACTGCCAGTCCAAGCCCTTTATAGCGCAGGCCCACTCAGCGCAGCCCCACGGTCCATGCCTACACCCGGGCAGGGTGCGGGCCCTGACCTCCGCTGGCTGGAGCAGGGCGACCCCCGCCTTGGGGGGCAATGCACGTGCAAGAGGCTCTGCTCCCCAGGGTGCTTTTCCTGCCTCTCTTCACGGCCATCGCTCACTGGACGAGGTCTGGGCGGCTGCTGCGTTTTCTCACCCTGTGCAGCACGGGCAGTTAAGAGGGATTTTGCAGGCTCAGCCTGGGATTAGCCTTTGAAAGCACGGCTGGACCATAGAAACCGAGAGAGTTTAAGGTCTCTAGCAAGGGCGGGCAAACTTTTTGGCCAGAGGGCTAAATTGGGTTTTGGAAGTTGTATGGAGGGCCAGCTAGGGGAGCCTGTGCCCCCCCAAACAGCCAGGCGTGGAACAGCCCTGCCCCCTATCCGCTCCCCGGCCTGCTTCACGGCCCCCTGCCCCCCCCAGGATCCCTGCCCCATCCAACCACCCCTTCTCCCTGTCCCCTGACTGCCCCCTGCTACCCCATCCAACCCCCACTGCTTCCTGACTATTCCCTGACCACCCCGACCCCTATCCACCCCTCTGCCCTCAATCCAACCTCCCCTGCCCTCTTACCGTGCTGCCTGGAGCACTGGTGGCTGGCGGTGCTACAGCCGTGCTGCCCCACTGGAGCCAGCCACACACTGCGCAGCGCAGAGCGCCGTGTCAGAGCACGGCGCAGTGAGCTGAGGCCGTGCGGGAGGGGGAATAGCAGGGGAGGGGCTGGAGACTAGCCTCCCAGGCCAGGAGCTCAGGGGCCGGGCAGGAGGGTCCCCTGGGCCGGATGTGGCCCATCGTTTGCCCACCTCTGGTCTATGGTCTCATGAAGCCCCTGCCTGATGCAGCTGGGGAGTGTCCACTGGTGAATTGCCTCTGTCTCTAGTCTGAGCAGGGGGTGAGATGGCGAACTCTGAAATCACGTCCTTCTGGCCCAACACTTGCCTTTTCCCTCACTTTGCTTGTGGCTTGGCTGTTTCAATTTCCTGCCCCCTGAATCCTAGCTTCCAGACAATGCAGAGCAAGGAGCTGCAGCTCTAGCAGCTCGGGATGCTGGCTGCTAGCGGGACTGAAGTGGGGCAGTAGTAACAATGACGGGACTGTAAGTTGCTATCTAGTGACCCAGCAGGGCTGGAGCCAGAGAGACTGTGGAGGGAGTGCTTTCCCGGTGCTGATCCTATGCCAGGGACCAGAACAGTCAGTGCTGGCATCAATTGCTTGCACATGGGGAGTGTAAATCCAGGGCTCTCCTCAGCGATATTTGCATCCCTGGGCTCCATGTGGGAGCTGCAGAGAAAATCCACGCCAGTATCTTAAACCCTGACTTCTCAGTAGGCGTCAAGTGACTCCCAGGGCCTGGAGCAGCAGCACAGATCAAGGGGCTGGCTCATGCGATTTACGGGAGCGTTGGTCAGTCATTGCTTCCAGGATGCCCAGCTACTTGCAGGTCTGGAGAGCTTTCCGGGGGCCTAGGAGCAGTTGGGGGGACGAGCGGGAGGGTAGGCTTTGCTAGCTGCCTCTGCCCAGGTGCCAGAGAAATACCGCAGCAGCAGGGAGGGACAAAGGGGGAAAAATCAATCAATCAATCAATCAGACTTCCTCCACTGCGCCCGGGGGGCTGGTTTGTGGTGGGCGCACAAGGAAGGCAGTGCTGGAGCGTATTATTAAGGAAAGCATGGCCAGCTGGGGCAACACTGGCCAGCCGTAACAAGCAGAGCAGCACGTAGTGCCTGCATAGACATGGCCATGAGTTCAAGGCTGGGA
Source organism: Chelonia mydas (assembly GCF_015237465.2). Classification (NCBI taxonomy): domain Eukaryota; kingdom Metazoa; phylum Chordata; order Testudines; family Cheloniidae; genus Chelonia; species Chelonia mydas. The sequence goes on from NC_051257.2 coordinate 24,543,468, forward strand.
AGATGCTGCTGCAACGAGGCTTGGAGTGGTGCGTGGGCATGGAGGGGCAGATGGGAGGCAGGATGTGCTCTGCACACCTGCTGCAGGCAGGTTAATACTTGGCGGCCATTTCATCACTGCTAGAAGCCTGGGCTAACACAGGGCTGTCTCCCTGGTTGTAATGCTGGTGCTACAGGGCAGACAGGACCTGCCAACCATGCCTTAGCTAGCCAGTGCCCCTTCCTCCCAGTCTGGGTGCAGTAGGTCACCCTGGTGTGCATTGCCCCACATGCTGCTGGGGGGGCGCGTTCCCTGGCACCTTGTCCCTGCTGCAGTACTATGGCAGAGATGCCCGGATTTTCCCTGCATGCTCTGATAACACGCGGAGTTAGGCAGTGCAGTGGGTGCAGACTCAGCAGCTCCCTTGCAACGTGCTCATGCTGTGAAGAAAGCTGCTGCAGATACAATCCAACCACGCTGACAGCAACCCCGGCCAGTGAATGGGGTCCAGCCGGCTGCACAGGGTGGGCAGGGCCTGGTGCACACACTCAGCAGGCTGGGTGCTGTTGTCAGAACCATCCTCCTAGCTAAACTGAAGGCTGAGGTTTAAGCTTGGGTTTGAGAGGGAGAAGTCACCGAGCACTTACCCCAGAGGAGAAGATGGCTGGATTCCCGCTCTCCAGCATGTCTTCCAGCTCTTCGCTGGTTGTGGTCCTGCCAGCTGCAATGAACACAGAATGGCAATAATCAGGTGGAGGATAGCTTGGGATCTCCCAGAAGCCCCTGCCCAGCTCCACACAGCTGTGGAGCATACATACAAACACTACAGGCCAGATCTGCTTTGCGTCGGCAGAGCAGACAGGACGCGCTCCAGCCCGTGAAGCACAGGGTCTGCTGGAAGGCAAAGCCAGCCAAGACCTCCAAGGAGCTCTTGAGAACAGCTCCCCTATCACTGGCTGGCCTGGTGGCCAAGACCCCTTATGTATAATGGTGCAGGGAGCTCCACCCATTGCATGTGAGTCACCGTCTTGGCCAGTGGACAACACTCTCCCAGTTGCCGTGGGAGCTGGGATCTGCCACACCCTGCTAGCCCGCTGGTGTTAACACTTGTGTGGATCGGTCAGAGCACAGCAGCTCCCACTCCCCCTGTGCAACGTCAGCCAGAGGAAGGGGAAGTCCTGACGCAGCCAAGCTCGCTGGCAGTGTCCATAGACTGGGCCTAGCCAGGGTTTGCTGGATGCTGTGTGTATCTGTGGTGCCCATCACCATGGCACAGACTGGGCCCAGTCACACGTCCAGATAAAAGGAGCAAATCCACCACATCCCCTCAGCGTCACTGTCATCTCTGAGGTGGAGTGACACCAAGCTTCTGGTCCTCACTGAGCTCTCCTGCCCCCATGGTCACCCCACTGTAACTGCCCCCTCCTCTGGCTCCTGGGAGGGCTCTGGTGACACTGCACAAAGGGGAATTACGCTCATGGACTGCCAGGGCCAAGCTCCTTGGCACAGCAAGTGTCCTGAGCAGTGGGTTCATAAGCCCAGGGCGGCTGCTTTGAGCTACATCATGGGGGGGGACCATCCCAGTGTCAGAGGAAAGCAGGATCCTCCTGTAGCTACAATGTCAGCCCCCGTCCTGGCTGCTGTGGGGAGCTCGGGGTGGGGCTGTCACGGTCCTCTGCCCTGGCAATCCACTGGGGCTGCTGGCAGCTGACACAGGCTTCTCTGGTTTACAGAGTGCTGGGGGCCAGGACACAGGGCAAGTAGCACCCTTTCCCTCCAGCTTGCTCAATGCACCCCACACCTAGGGGAAATACCTGCACGGCCCCCACCTTTTCAAGGAATACAAGGGCCAGGCACACACACTCAGTCCCTTTCTGCCCAGCAGACTGGACCACGCATGGGGTGGTTTCCCTGCATTGCCTTCATCCCTTTTCCACCTCCCCTCTCCCCACCCTTCTTTCTCACCCTGTGCCTTCTCCCTCCCTCACTGACTTTCCTTTTCCAACATCTCCTCGTTGTGCCCCCCACCGTGTCCCCTGCTCATTCCCACCTTGCACAAGACACACACAGACCTAGCAGCTAGAGCGCTCACCTTGCTAGCCAAAGCCCGGTAGCAAAGGCCGGGATGGGGCGTCCAAACGCGCAGGGGTAGGCAGTGCTGGGATGTCACAGCCCCTCACCCTGCTCAGGTGTCTGATACACATGGATCCCCCTGACAGTCTCTGGCTGCCAGAAGGGAGTTGGAGCAGACTCTCCCTCCCTCCCAAACCCTGGCACCCATCCTTGTCTGGCCAGACTGGGCCCTTCCCACACCTAGGGCTGCTGGCTGCAGTTACAGGTCTTTCTATCAGCCTCCAGGCCGGCCCACTGTACCTTGCTACACAAAGCCTGCCACTGGTACCCAGCTCATATGCAACGTGGGCTAGGTGGGCACATCAGACTGAGGGTGCCACAAACTCCACTGGCTTCTGTGGCAAATTGCCAGCACTACCATGATGGGTCCCACACTTTCTCTTCTGGGGGGGGGGGGGGTTCAGGGCACTGTTTCTCACCCCGATCTAGGGTGATAACTGTCCCACTAGTATCCAAGAGAAGGGGAGTGGAGAGGGAGGGACCTGGGCTTGCCCTCTACTCCGGGTCCAAGCCCAGGGGCCCTAGAGATAACGGCAAACCACTTGAACTAGTAATTCCTTCCCCTGGGCTACTTCCCTCTCCGGCCCTTTAGCTTGTGGGGCTTCTTGCCCTCCCTTTGCTTGGGCCAGGTTTCTCCCAACCCCTTGTGTCTGTGGAGTCCCTCCACTCTGCACAAGCCGGGTTTCCCTTTACCTAGGGTCTTTGTCTTCTGGCCCACCACAGCACTTCTCCAAACGCTCCTCTGGTTCCCTCCAAACTGCTCTTTGCTCCAACACCAAACCCCTCTGCTTCAACTCCTCCAGCTGTCTGATTGAAGCAGGGGGGTTTTATCAGGTGACTGGCTTCAGGTGCTCTAATTAATCTATAGCAACCTCTCTTCCCTCTACAGGGAATAAGGCTCTCCTCATCCTGGGGCTTACATATCTCCCCTCGATCACCCTCCTGCTGCCCTCTGGCCATGCTGTATCAAACTTCCCATTCATGTCATGACTAAATCTGAAATCCTGGCCCCCATCCCCTGACTTTTAGCTCACCACACGGCTCAGGCAGGCGCGGGAGGAGCAGGCTTTCCACGCTGTGCAGTAACCCTCCGTAACGCAGCCGCACATCACCCCGCAACAAACTGCTCCGTCAGCATTTTATCAGCCCCTCCCCCTCTCCCCCGCCTCTTCCCCGCCCCGCTGGGTGCCTGCCCCTCCCCCTCTCCCCCCTCCCCCGCCTCTTTCCCGCCCCGCTGGGTGCCTGCCCCTCCCCCTCTCCCCCCTCCCCCGCCTCTTCCCCCGCCCCGCTGGGTGCCTGCCCCTCCCCCTCTCCCCCCTCCCCCGCCTCTTCCCCCACCCTGCTGGGTGCCTGCCCCTCCCCCTCTCCCCCCTGCCCCGCCTCTTCCCCCGCCCCGCTGGGTGCCTGCCCCTCCTCCCCTCCCCCTCTCCCCCGCCTCTTCCCCCCCCCTGCTGGGTGCCTGCCCCTCCTCCCCTCCCCCTCTCCCCCGCCTCTTCCCCCACCCCGCTGGGTGCCTGCCCCTCCCCCTCTCCCCCGCCTCTTCCCCCGCCCCGCTGGGTGCCTGCCCCTCCCCCTCTCCCTCCCTGCCCCCGATCAGCTGATGGCCCTTGTGCGGGAGAGGGAGAAGCGGAGCACCGGGCACTCGCTGCTCCGGGGAGGAGGCGGAGACGAGGTGGGGACGGGGCCTTGGGGAAGGGGGGTGGAATCAGGGCATATCCCCTCCAGCCCCCTGCCGTGACCCCTGCCCACCCTCCCAGCCCTCTGCCCTGACCCTTACATCCCGCCCACACCCCAGCCCTCTGCCCTGATCCCTGCACCTTACATCCCCCCGCACACCCCAGCCCCCTGCCCTGACCCCTGCACCCCGCCACACACCCCAGCCCTCTGCCCTGATCCCTGCACCCCCCCACAACCCCAGCCCTGACTCCAGTACCCCCCACGCATACCCAGCCCCCCCCCACGCCCTGACTCCTGCACCCCCCACATTTCCACCCCCACCCTGAGCACCAAACAGGAGCTCCTGCACCTTCCAACATTCCCACCTGCACCCCTCGCACCAAATGGGAGCTGCCCAGGTAAGCACTCCACACCCAAACCTCTTGCCCCAACCCTGAGCCCCCTCCCTCATTCTAGCTCCTGGCCAGACCCTGCACCCCAACCCCCAGCCTGCTCCTTCACCCCCAGCCCTGTGCTCAGTGCACTCGCACCCTCAGCTCAGTGCAGAGAGAGAGGAAGAGAATGGGCTAGAACCAGGGAGAAGGTAGGTACCCACTCTGTGTGGGCAGGGCCGGGATCCCAGACCGGCAGCGGGCTGAGCGGGGCCAGCAGCCGGGACCCTGGCTGGCAGGAGCTGGCGGACTGAACCCCAGACCAGCAGCGGGCTGAGTGGCAGCGGGCTGAACCGCTTAGCCCACTGCTGTCTGGGGTCCCGGCCGCCGGTCCTGCTCAGCCCGCTGCCGGTCTGGGGTCCCGGCCGCCGGTCCTGCTCAGCCCGCTGCCGGTCTGGGGTCCCGGCCGCCGGTCCTGCTCAGCCCACTGCCGGTCTGGGGTCCCGGCCGCCGGTCCTGCTCAGCCCACTGCCGGTCTGGGGTTCTGGCTGCCTGCCCCTTGCCAGCCGGGGTCCCGGCCGCAGGCCCCGCTCAGCCTGCTGCAGGCCTAGGTGACCGGAACCCCAGGCTGGCAGCGAGCGGGCTGAGCGGGCCGGTGGCGTAAGATCAGCATTTTAATTTAATTTTAAATGAAGCTTCTTAAACATTTTGAAATCCTTGTTTACTTTACATATGACAATAGTTTAGTTATAGAATATATAGACTTATAGAGAGAGACCTTCTAAAAACGTTCAAATGTATGACTGGCACGTGAAACCTTCAATGAAAGTGAATAAATGAAGACGCGGCACACCACTTCTGAAAGGTTGCTGACCCCTGGCCTAGATGATCATAATGGTCCCTTTTGACCTTCAAGTCTATGAGTCTATGAGATGTCATTTCAGCAGGATGGTCTCCCAGAGCCCCAGGGGGCAATGCTGCCGGAAAAGGGCCTAGCACATGCTGGAAAGGTAACATTTATAGCTAGCTGGGTATTTAGCCCACAGCCACCGCCTTGGTATCCAAGTGCCTACGCCGGCTGGTGTCGGACAGACCCAATCCACACCTGCCCTAGGGGCTGGGCCTCCACACGTCTGCACCATCCGCACTTCAGAGGCCACCCTTGGTTACTCAGTTTCCTTCTGACCTTTCCGAGGACTCTCCCGGGTTCTGAGGAAGGAGGGAGGCAGCAGCTTGGCAGGTAACCTGGGAGAGAAGCCAAGGGAGTGCTGCAGTTTCCTGCTGCCATTGTCTTCCCTTCTGAGCCAAGTGTTTGCAGTGCTGATGTCCCTGTTTGGCCAGGCGCTGGGGAAGGGCTAACACACTGAGTCCCTCTGTGCTCCCGATGGAGATAGCCGTCCAGCATGGCTCCGTAGCGAGTGAGCTTTAACCGCAGAAGCGGCAGGAGGATGGGCCTGCAGTTAGCTCTGCTCTGCTCTACCCAGCTACTCCGCCCCACCCTGTGAAGGAGCTGGGCTGGACATTGAATCTCCTCAGCGACTGCCCTTGCTATCAGGAGGCCCTGTGCTGAGCACGTCTAGGCCAAAGTATTCTGCCCGCTCAGCTGCACATTGCTGTGAAATTAACAGATACGCTCCTGTGCCCCAGCACACATCCCTCTGGCTCGCTGTGTACCCCGGCCCCAGGGTTTCTTTCGGGGTAAGTGGTTTTTCTCACTGTCTCCTCCCTGTCCCGCAGGGCAGCCGCCATCAGATCCCTTTCATGCAGCTACATGAGGGAGATGCAGTAATGGCTCTGCAGGTTACTCATAGACACGCCATGTCTAATTACACGTCCAGTACACTGGATTCTCCCAGTCCAATGGCTGGGCAGGCCCCATGAAATCAGAGTGCCATGAAGAGGCTCCTGTACAGGCCAGGATTGCTAGGACTGGTTAGTGACTCCTGGGAGTCTCCTGATTAACGGACAGGTTCAGGGAAGGTCAGCAGAGAGGGTGCCAGGTACCGGGGCATGTTAACAATGGGGAAAAGAGCACCCAGAGGAGACTCAAGAAGTGACAGCTAAGGAAGTGAGAAAATGGAACTGAACGAATATAGAGCACTCAAATGAGGTTTGTTTATTGAACGAAAAGTGACAGCAAAGGCCAGTGGCTGCCTATGGTCATGTCTACCCTACAGGGGCTGTAGCCATAGCTGTGCCTACAGTGACCAGGGGGTTTCTGTCCCATAGGAACGCCGCTTCCCCGAGTGAGGGTAGCTAGGCTGACAGCAGCATTCTGCCGTTGACCTGGCTGTGTCTAGACGGGGGCCCTCTGCGAGTGACTGTAGTATCATCCTAATTTTCCTGATGGGTAAACCGAGGCACAGAAGGGTTCAACAACTTTCCCCAGCCTGTCAGTGCCAGACCTCAGGACTGATTCACAGTGCTGATCCCCAGTGCCCTGGTCTAGCCCCACAGCAGCTTTCACACTGCACTGCTGAGAGTCGAGGTGTGTTGTACCGTACACAATGCTCTTACAGCCCATACCTCTGTTTCCCTACCAGTGCTAGGGAGCTTCTAAAACAGACACGAGGCTTTGCTCCCAGGTGGGACCCTGCAGAGATTCCTACCACGGATCTGCTCCACTTTCGTGTGCTGGCGCTGGAGGTGGGGAGGAGCTTTCCTTGCTGGGCAGGCCACGCCAGGCCATTGACAATGTAACGGCTGCTCACGCACAAGGCAAAGCCCATGTTCCGTTGGGTTCTTTCACTGGTAATTTGAACCGGAACAATGGGGTTGCATAGCAGGCCAGAGCAACGATCCATGCAGAGAAGTATCCTGAGTCCAGCACTGGCCTGCACGTCATGCTTAGGTAGGCATCTACCCCCATCTGCTAGCAAGCATGAAGAAACCGACAAATCCAAATTGTTCCTGAAACGGCTTTTGTGAAATGGGGCCAGGAATCAACAAACTGAACCTGCAGCTGAGAAGTAACAGGGTCCGAAAATGGTCTGAAAGGGAGCGACACTGCATTACCCTTTGGGAGGGTGGCACTGAGCTTCCTGGCCTGTCCATGCACAATACCAGCTCTGCAGAGCACAGTGCAACAGTGGCATGCAGGGCTCAACAGACACTCCTGCAGTGCAACAGGCTGCTCGGGTGTGGAGCCGGGATCGCAAGCCTGTACGAGGATGGATGAGGCAGGGGAGGGCTAAGGGCAGAATGCCTTTTGTACATAAGCAGTCATAGTTTTGGATGGAAGCAGGAGTTTCTCTGCACCAGTCCTGAATGTTGCTGTTTTCCTCCCGGCCTTCTCATGCGGTATTTGGCCTTGATATCTGTACTGGGTTCTGTCTAGCTCCACCAGCTGGGGCTTCCTGCTAGAAGAATAAACCAGGGTCTGTCTGCAACTCCACAGCAAATCCTCTGGTGAGAGTCATGAATCCCTGACAGACAGATGAGGCTGCACGGAAGACTGTCTCCAAACAGCTCATTTTTCATTGCCTCCTTTATTTCTCTCTTGCCCTAGAGACACTGTAATGAAAAGAGCAGCCCCGGTGCTTTGGAGCGTCTCTCTTCCTGCTCCTTATTCCCCATTTCAAGTCATAATCCCGTGTTTGTGACATCTTAACCTGTTGCTCTGGAGATGATTATGATGTCACAGACACATGTTTATGAGTTCAACTGGGGACTCAAAAGCAGATTAACCCCAGGCTAACAAAGATTTTATTGTAATGCTGTGACAGTTTGGGAATCTGCCAGTGAGAATTTATGAATTCCAGTTAGATGTTGTGTACTCTCCCTTTGCTCATCCCCTTATGGAGGTCTCCTGTGTTAAGGGTAGGGCGACTGGCACCCTGGTGTCTGCCCCTGAATACCCCATCAACCACTGAACAAACTTGCTCTAGCAGGACAATGGAGACTCCCTGAAAGTCTGAGACAAAAGGGGCTGGGCATGCGAATGCTGCTTGGCTAGGGCATGATACTCTCACTTACGTGGGACTCAAAACTATGCTGTAAGCAGAAGGGACCTGTGAATGCTTGGGCAGAGACCATAACCAAAAGACAAGACTGGGCAGGAGGAGACGGGGTGCAGAAGAATCCAGAAGACACTTAGACTCAAAGGACTCTCAGGAGGGGTGAGGAAACTGAGGCAGGATCTTACATTCAGGAGCTTATTTTTCTGGAAATCTGTCTCTCTCTTGGGCTTTCTCTCTGAGTCAATGGTGCATGGGTTCAGGAATTCCTTTGCAAAGTGGGTGTTACACTGTCATGTATCCGCGAAGAAAGAAACAGAAAGCCAGAGGGTCCACACTCTGGGAGCATGCAGCAGCTACTGGGGAGGAGGGGAGCGGTCTCTGGAGAGCCTGCACTAATTTCAGGGCTTAGGCAATTGGACTGTGGGGTCGCAGACACAGAATCTGCTCCTGGAGTGTATGCCTAGGGACCCAGAACCAGAGAGCTAGTGCTCAAGCTCTGCCCTGCCCCAGCCAGCAAGGCACATGTGGGACCCGAGGTTTGGATCAGTACGGCAGCCTGGTGAGTGTCCAGGAGGAGGAGCTCATCAGGGTCAGAACAAATCCAAATGGCTAAAATTTTCACAGGTACCTAGATCCCATTTTCAAAAGTACCCCAGTCACTGAGGGCCAGATCTGTAAAGGCATGGAGGTGCCTAAAGATGCAGATAGGCACTTGGTAAGATTTACAAAACCATTTAAGGCACCCACAGGCTTTCGAAAATCCCACTACGCACCTGTCTGCACCTTTAAGAGATTATATGTCTTGAAAAATCTGGCTGCTAGTAAGCTAAATCCTATTGATTTCCCCTGGGATTTAGGGGCTAAGTGCCTGGAGTTTTGTAACTTTTATGCAATATCTGTAATCAAACAAGGGAGAAGAACTGCCCACCCATCACAGAACAGTTATTGCTAAATGGAATAGCTTTGAAATTGAAGGATTGGTGGGTGTTTAATTCTGAAAGAAAGATGTTATGGAAATCAAATCTGCCACACACTAGTTCTGCCCCTCTGATAATGGGGAAGGAACCATTTAATAGGGTTCAGAGTAGCAGCCGTGTTAGTCTGTATTCGCAAAAAGAAAAGGAGTACTTGTGGCACCTTAGAGACTAACAAATTTATTTGAGCAGAAGCTTTTGTGAGCTACAGCTCACTTCATCGGATAATAGGTGTTATGCAAACAGCAAAGTGAGAAAAGAAAAGCCTACGAAATGTTGATAAAGTAAAACAAAAGAATGAGTGAGCGAGAGAAAGAGAGAGAGAGAAAAAAACTAATGGAAAAGAGGGAGCCAGAAGGAAATGGACTTCTTAAGGAAATCATAGAAATATGGGGCTGGAAGGGACCTTGATAAATCATTGAATCTAGCCCCCTGCACTGTGGCAGGAGCCCTCTGCACTGCCAATCCTCAGAGCTGGTTGACTAATGAAATACATTATTTGCAAATTAATTATTTGTTGAGTGAGAAGAACTCACTAATAATAATTGTGACTAATGGTATCTGAGCATCTACAGAACTAGCTGAGTTTATTTGTGATTAATTTAACAACTGATGGAAAAAATCAGTGAATGGACCATCTGTGAATATTATTCAACTGGCTCTCTAAATAATATTACATATACAATATTGAGCAGTGAAAGGGGGACAGGAAACTATATAAATACAATTAAAAAGGCAATTGGGGAAGCAATGAATGAATGCTGGGCACTTGGATGCAGAGGGAATGGGACCTTTGGGATCTGGACACCAAATTCACATTAAAACTAACCCCAGCTATCTCACCCTGCTATGCAGAGCAGGATAAAAACTCTTTTCTCCAGGACACTGTCATGAGAATATCACCGATGCGCCTCGCCCAGCAGAGTGAAGGCACAATGCCATGCAATGGGAACTCTTCCTAGTTCTGAGACGAACAACCTGCTTCTGGAGGATTTGACGGCCTCTGGATGAAGTTCCAGCTTTGACTCTGGTAATGCAGGCCAGGCCCAGCTCCAGGCACTTTCTAGCTTTACACATCTGTTATTTCTGATCTGTGATTATTGAAAGGATTCCTTTGTTAGTATGAGAACTGCTTGGCATAACGACTGTGGTTGCTTCCTGGATCTTTGATTTAGTTGGGGATTAGGTCTTGCTCTGAGCAGGGGTTGGACTAGAGCAGGGGTTGCAGCGCTACAGACTAAGGACCGAATGGCTTGGCAGCAGTTCTGTGGAGAAGGACCTAGGGGTTACAGTGGACGAGAAGCTGGATATGAGTCAACAGTGTGCCCTTGTAGCCAAGAAGGCCAATGGCATTTTGGGATGTATAAGTAGGGGCATTGCCAGCAGATAGAGGGACGTGATCGTTCCCCTCTATTCGACACTGGTGAGGCCTCATCTGGAGTACTGTGTCCAGTTTTGGGCCCCACACTACAAGAAGGATGTGGAAAAATTGGAGAGAGTCCAGCGAAGGGCAACAAAAATGATTACGGGACTGGAACACATGACTTATGAGGAGAGGCTGAGGGAACTGGGATTGTTTAGTCTGCAGAAGAGAAGAATGAGGGGGGATTTGATAGCTGCTTTCAACTACCTGAGAGGTGGTTCCAAAGAGGATGGTTCTAGACTATTCTCAGTGGCAGAAGATGACAGGACAAGGAGTAATGATCTCAAGTTGCAGTGGGGGAGGTTTAGGTTGGATATTAGGAAAAACTTTTTCACTAGGAGGGTGGTGAAACACTGGAATGCGTTACGTAGGGAGGTGGTGGAATCTCCTTCATTAGAAGTTTTTAAGGTTAGCCTTGGCAAAGCCCTGGCTGGGATGATTTAGTTGGGGATTGGTCCTGCTTTGAGCAGGGGGTTGGACTAGATGACCTCCTGAGGTCCCTTCCAACCCTGATATTCTATGATTCCATGATCTTTCAGAGCAATGCAGTATAACACCGATTTAGCTGGTGTGTTCTGCCAATCATGACCTGTCTGGAAACCTTTGCATGCCTCACACTACTAATGGGGACCTCACATGGAAGTACCTCCTTCCCTCCCTTCTGCCGATTCATCAGTGCAGACAGAACGGGATGCTCCTGAGTTAGCCTTACAGTGCGTCTTGTAGCTGTGCTATTTCTCTCCTTAATATGCTACATTATTAGCCCAGGTGATGACTGCGCCTGAATTGCTTGATCTGCTGTGACAGCCCGCAATGAGTTTGTTCCAATACTCAGCCTGGGATTCACGTTTTGGGGAAAGCCCTAAGAATACCCTGTACTTCTGCATCTCAAACAGCTGTCTAGGTTGCTGGACACAAAGGCAGCTTGATTCCCTTGATGTCTTGGTTTTGCTGGAGTTGGAGGGGACTATGACTTTTGGACCTTCAATCTAACACACAAGACAATAATTTATAAATATAAGAAACCAGAGGAAAAAAAGGAGAGATCAAAATCCCCCGTCAACAAGAATCCCTGACCTGGACACATGCTGATTCAGCACTTACCCATGTGAGGCAGCCTGAAGCTAGTCCAAACCTTTTGGGGACAGTATCCTCATCTTAGAAAGACACAAATCTCTCCGATGCTCCTAGGCCTGTGCGTCACACATCGCCCAGTCTGCCCATTAGTGAGGTCACAACACCGGCCAGGATGCGTGGCTTCCCGTTGGGGGCACCAGGGAGATTTGGGCCCTGCATTTAGGTTGTGTATAATCCAGGTTTTACCAAGCCTGTGAGCAATACAAATCTTCCCCTGGTGTATTTGTAATTCAAATGCAAATAGCTTTTGGTTCAGATGTCAACATCCCCTCAGTGTTTGCAGCCGAAACACACAGCCAGTGTTAGTGCAGCAGAACTGGAAAGGGGAGGTCTTCCCCCCGGGGCAGCTCCACCGGTGGCAGAGCGAACCAGGGCTCAGGCGTCTGTACGCTGTTATCATCTGTGCAGGGCTAACACAGTGTTAAAAACGCCTGTCTACACTTGCGCTTCCACTGGTGCAGCCACGTGAGGGTTCCCCACACCTGCCGGCAGAGCTGGGAAGGTGAAGGCAAGCCGGCGCCTGGGAGAGTGACGTCTCAGGCATGACTGCCCTCTGCTCTGCAGTTCCACAGCTCCCCACGGTGCCCTTGGCGGGCTCCCAGTGGCTAATGGGCTGGTTTAAATCTAGCGTATTGTGGTGGGGGAAACAGAGTTTCACCCCAGCAGAGAACCCCCTCCCTGCTGCCAGAAGGAATGAAGTCCACACTGCTGTGACTGCCCAGTGGTTAAGGGAGCCCTCCCCGCTTTATTTGCACCATCTGTTCTCCACGGCAGACACAGGCTTGGGTCACCGAATACCTCTTCAGATCTCCCCGGTGGGGCAGGGCATTGACCACTCAAGGCTTCATTTTTAGCATACTGGCCCTTCACATGTCTAAGGTGTCTGTCTGCAGCTGCCATTCTGTGAGGCAGAATTAATGCAGGATGTTACTGGGGTGTCAGGGAGTGAGTGGCCCGGTCAGAGGCACTGGGTTCAGCCCCATCTGTGACTCAGTCAGCTCTCCTTCCAAGGAGCAGAAAATCAGCCACCACATGACAGGAGGGTCCCAGCTAAATCAGTGCAGGCCTGGAGATAAAAGAGAAGCCTCCTACGAAGCAAAGGGGAGAGGGCAGAGAGCCTGTAAAGGAGAATGCCATCCAGCACCTCCAGGGGAAACACTGCGGGGCTCTTCAGCGAAGAGATTTGTGACGGAGGGGCCAAGGAGTCTGCATTCTGCAAAGATTTAATAAGACCCCTCCAGGGGGAGGTTTCTTTAAGTATTCTGCTCTGGGAGCAAGTTATTGCCAGAACTACCAGGGAGCTGGGTGTGTGTGTGTGTGTGTGTGTGTGTGTGTGTTCTGGGACGGCCCCCTGCTACCTAGGGACACATGCACCGGGCACGCTCTCTTTTGCAGCCAGAGCGTTGTTCTCTCTTACTCTTTTCCTTTAATCCAAACGCTGGTCATTCAGGCCCGAGAGGGCAGGGCTGCAAACCCCTCCTCGGTGCAAGCCATTGTGAAGTGCTGATGAAACACAGAAGTCCAGGTCTTTATCCAGCCCTCTTTTCCCGTTCTCAGAGAGCAGAAATCAAATTAGGATTTCAAATGTAATTGCTCCTACCTGGCAAAGCTGAAGAGGAAATAAGAGCATGTCATTCCCTGTCACTAGTATCATGTAACGCTCAGACTTCACAATGCATTAACTTAAGGAAAGCTCCTAACCGAGGCCAACTTAGATTCTCCCAGTGCAACTTCAACAGAACGCAGCTGAGGCAGGAGAATAGCTCCGGAGGAATTTGTCTGGTTGTCATGAATTCCAGGATGTCCATGTATTTAAAAAAATCTCTGTGACATCTGCTGTCTTGGAGATTTCGGGGGGAGAGTGAGTGAGTGAGTGGGTTGATTGGCGTGTGGAGGAAGAGCAGGTAAAGTTGTTTAAACTGTGTCTAATGCGAATGGCCGAGAAAACTGCTCTGGAAGTGATTAGAGAGTGGGGGATCAGTCCCCACACTGCAGGGGCTCAAGGATCAGATTGAAGGAGTCTGAAGTGACCAAGCACTAGACTAGACCATCACAATAGACAGGATACAGGAGGGCAACAAGAAAAAGCTGTCCACTAAAGTCATTAAGTCAGTATTTGTGGGACATAAAACTACCGGGAGGACTATATAAGGAGGCGGGAGTCCAGTAGTTCTGATATGCTCCTCTTTAGAAGCGTGGTTCTGCAAAGATTCATAGATTCATAGATACTAAGGTCAGAAGGGACCATTATGATCATCTAGTCTGACCTCCTGCACAACGCAGGCCACAGAATTTCACCCATCCACTCCTGCGAAAAACCTCTCACCTATGTCTGAGCTATTGAAGACCTCAAATCGTGGTTTAAAGACTTCAAGGAGCAGAGAATCCTCCAGCAAGTGACCCGTGCCCCATGCTACAGAGGAAGGCGAAAAACTTCCAGGGCCTCTTCCAATCTGCCCTGGAGGAAAATTCCTTCCTGACCCCAAATATGGCGATCAGCTAAACCCTGAGCATATGGGCAAGATTCACCTGCGAGATACTACAGAAAATTCTTTCCTGGGTAACTCAGATCCCACCCCATCTAACATCCCATCACAGGCCATTAGGCCTATTTACCAAGAATATTTAATTACCAAAATCATGTTATCCCATCATACCATCTCCTCCATAAACTTATCGAGTTTAATCTTAAAGCCAGATAGATCTTTTGCCCCCACTGCTTCCCTTGGAAGGCTGTTCCAGAATGTCACTCCTCTGATGGTTAGAAACCTTCGTCTAATTTCAAGTCTAAACTTCCTGGTGGCCAGTTTATATCCATTTGTTCTTGTGTCCACATTGGTACTGAGCTTAAATAATTCCTCTCCCTCTCCAGTATTTATCCCTCTGACATATTTATAGAGAGCAATCATATCTCCCCTCAGCCTTCTTTTAGTTAGCCTAAACAAGCCAAGCTCCTTGAATTTCCTTTCATAAGACAGGTTTTCCATTCCTCGGATCATCCTAATAGCCCTTCTCTGCACCTGTTCCAGTTTGAATTCATCCTTCTTAAACATGGGAGACCAGAACTGCACACAGTATTCCAGGTGAGGTCTCATCAGTGCCTTGTATAATGGTACTAAAACCTCCTTATCCCTACTGGAAATACCTCGCCTGATGCATCCCAAGACCGTATTAGCTTTTTTCACAGCCATATCACATTGGTGGCTCATAGTCATCCTATGATCAACCAATACTCCAAGGTCCTTCTCCTCCTCCGTTACTTCTAATTGATACGTCCCCAGCTTATAACTAAAATTCTTGTTATTAATCCCTAAATGCATGACCTTATACTTCTCACTATTAAATTTCATCCTATTACTATTACTCCAGTTGACAAGGTCATCCAGGTCCTCCTGTATGATATCCCAGTCCTTCTCTAAATTAGCAATATCTCCCAGCTTTGTATCATCCGCAAACTTTATTAGCACACTCCCACTTTTTGTGCCGAGGTCAGTAATAAAAAGATTAAATAAGATTGGTCCCAAAACTGATCCTTGAGGAACTCCACTGGTAACCTCCCTCCAGCCTGACAGTTCACCTTTCAGTAGGACCAGTTGTAGTCTCCCCTTTAACCAATTCCTTATCCACCTTTCAATTTTCATATTGATCCCCATCTTTTCCAATTTAACTAATAATTCCCCATGTGGCACGGTATCAAACGCCTTACTGAAAGGTAGGTAAATTAGATCCACTGTGTTTCCTTCGTCTAAAAAATCTGTTACTTTCTCAAAGAAGGAGATCAGGCTGGGTTGGCAGGATCTACCTTTTGTAAAACCATGTTGTATTTTGTCCCATTTACCGTTGACCTCAATGTCCTTAACTACTTTCTCCTTCAAAATTTTTTCCAAGACCTTGCATACGACAGATGTCAAACTAACAGGCCTGTAGTTACCTTGATAACTTTTTTTCCCTTTCTTAAAAATAGGAACTATGTTAGCAATTCTCCAGTCATACGGTACAGCTCCTGAGTTTACAGATTCATTAAAAATTCTTGCTAATGGGCTTGCAATTTCGGGTGCCAGTTCCTTTAATATTCTTGGATGAAGATTATCTGGGCCCCCTCATTTAGTCCCATTAAGCTGCTTGATTTTCGCTTCTACCTCAGATATGGTAATATCTACCTCCATACCCCCATTCCCATTTATCATGCTACCATTATCCCTAAGATCCTCTTTAGCCTTATTAAAGACTGAGGCAAAGTATTTGTTTAGATATTGGGCCATGCCTAGATTATCCTTGACCTTCACTCCATCCTCAGTGTTTAGCGGTCCCACTTCTTCTTTCTTTGTTTTCTTCTTATTGATATGGCTATAGAACCTTTTACTATTGGTTTTAATTCCCTTTGCAAGGTCCAACTCTACTTGACTTTTAGCCTGTCTCACTTTATCCCTACATGTTCTGACCTCAATAAGGTAGCTTTCCTTGCTGATCCCTCCCATCTTCCACTCCCTGTATGCTTTCTGCTTTTTCTTAATCACCTCTCTGAGATGCTTGCTCATCCAGCTTGGTCTACAACTCCTGCCTATGAATTTTTTCCCCTTTCTTGGGATGCAGGCTTCCGATAGCTTCTGCAACTTTGATGTAAAGTAATCCCAGGCCTCCTCTACCTTTAGATCCATAAGTTCTTCAGTCCAATCTACTTCCCTAACTAATTTCTTTAATTTTTGAAAGTCAGCCCTTTTGAAATCAAAAACCCTAGTTGCAGATTTATTTTTGTTAATCCTTCCATTCAGTTGGAACTGAATTAGCTCATGATCGCTTGAACCAAGATTATCCCCTACAACCATTTCTTCTATGAGGTCTCACTACTCACCAAAACCAAATCTAAAATGGCATCCCCTCTAGTCGATTCAGCAACTACTTGATGAAGGAATCCATCAGCTATCGCATCTAGGAAAATCTGAGCCCTATTATTATTACTTGTGGCACCTTAGAGACTAACCGATTTATTTAAGCATAAGCTTTCGTGAGCTTCAGCTCACTTCATCGGATGCATGCGGTGGAAAATACAGTGAATGCATCCGATGAAGTGAGCTGTAGCTCACGAAAGCTTATGCTCAAATAAATTGGTTAGTCTCTAAGGTGCCACAAGTCCTCCTTTTCTTTTTGTGAATACAGACTAACACGGCTGCTACTCTGAAACCTGTCATTATTATTACTAGCATTCGTCCTCCAGTCTATATCTGGGAAGTTAAAGTCTCCCATGATCACACAGTTTCCATTAGTATTTACTTTATTAAAAACATTAAAGAGGTCTCTATCCATATCCAAATTAGATCCCGGCGGTCTATAGCACACCCCAAGCACTATCCCAGGGGAGGCTCGAGTAGTTTTCTTCCCCAATGTGATTTTTGCCCAGACTCTGTCTTATCCATTCCATCGCTTCTTATTTCTTTACATTCTACCTCATCATTGATATACAATGCTACTCCACCACCTTTACCTTTATTTCGGTCTTTCCTAAACAGCACATACCCTTCAATACCTGTACTCCAGTCATGACTCCTATTCCACCATGTTTCTGTTATCCCTAGAATATCTGGTTTCACTTCCTGCACCAGTAGCTCTAGTTCCTCCATTTTGTTACCTAGGCTCCTTGCATTGGTGTACAAACATCTTAATTTTTGCTGTTCGGCCTCACGCACATTCTGTACCCTATTAGGCACGGTCATTCTAGAGCCAGTTCGGTTCTTATAAAACCCTCCTTACTGAGAACAGTACCACACTATAAGCCATAATCTCCCAATTTACAATGGGAATGCTGCAGGGCTTGGGACAGTTACTCTTTCATAATGAGGGTAGTCTGTGATTTTCAGGTAATTGCTAGGATTTTCCTGGCTTGTGATGTCACCACCAGAGCCTGGCCCTGCACTTCCCTGTTATTTACCAAGACAGATCTACATTGCCAGGACTGGAAAAATCTGCCCATGGGACTGAAGTCCTCCATCCTCATTGTGGCTGAGAGCTATTTCTATATCTGTCCACCAACCATCTTCCCTGAGAAGAGTGAGGGGCGGTGTGAGAAACAGGCCGGTGCTGACAGAAAAGGCATTTGTCACAGAAATCAAAAGCAGAGAGGCGAAGCTTTAACTAACTGCCCCAGTTTCCAGCGCAGGAAGAAGCTGCGGTCACTATGAAACTCACTCACTTTGCTCGGATGAAGCTCAAAAAACGGTTACTTACCTCTCGTAACCGTTGTTCTTCGAGATGTGCTGCTCGTGTCCATTCCAATAGGTGTGTGCGCACGCCGCATGCACCATCGCCGGAAGCTTTTCCCTAGCGGTACCCGTCGGGTCAGCTGGGGAGACCCCTAGAGTGGCACCTTCATGGCGGTGTATATATGTCCCTGCCGACCCACCACCTGCTCAGTTCCTTCTTGCTGGAATACTCCGACAGTGGGGAGGCGGGCGGGATTTGGAATGGACATGAGCAACACATCTTGAAGAACAACAGTTATGAGAGGTAAGTAACCGTTTTTTCTTCGAGTGATTGTTCATGTGCACTCCAATAGGTGACTTCCAAGCAGTTACCCGGGGAAGGGGTCGGAGTTCACCTAACTGCCGACTGCAGGACTGCCCTACCAAACCCAGCGTCATCCCTCGCCTACTGGGTAATGGCGTAGTGGGAAGTGAAGGTGTGGACTGAAGACCAGGTTGCCGCCTTGCAGATGTCCTGGACAGGGACCTGCACCAGGAAAGCTGTGGACACCGCCTGCGCTCTGGTAGAGTGCACCATAATCGGCGGGGCTGGAAGCCCAACAAGTCCTGATGCAGGACATGATCCATGACGAGATGTGCTGTGATGAGATCGGGAGCCCCCTTATTCTGTCTGCAATAGCAGTAAAGAACTGTGGTGACTTACGAAACGACTTTGTGAGTTCAATGTAAAATGCTAAGGCCCGTCTAACGTCCAAGGAATGGAACATGCGCTCCCTGTTAGTGGCATGGGGTTTAGGGAAGAACACAGGTAAAAATATGTCCTGGTTCACATGAAACTGGGAGACAACCTTAGCCAGGAACGCAGGGTGGGGGCATAGCTGCACCTTGTCTTTATAAAATACCGTGTAAGGTGGTTCGGAGGTCAGTGCTCTGAGTTCAGATACCCTTCTAGCAGAGGTTACAGCCACTAGGAAAGTCACCTTCCAGAAAGGTAGGAGAGAGGGCAGGTAGCCATGGGCTCAAAGGGGGGCCCCATAGGTGAGGACAGGGCCAGGTTGAGGTCCCAGTGGGGGACAGGCGGACGTACAGGAGGATAAAGTCTGTCGAGGCCCTTAAGAAAGGGCCACCATGGGATTACCAAACATTGATCCCCCGCCGTTACCGGGTGGAAGGCTGAAATAGCCGCAAGGTGTACCCTTAGGGATGATATTGCTAACCCTTGGTGCTTGAGATCTAAAAGATAGTCCAAAATAAGGGAAATTAGGGCTGATTGTGGCTCAGTTCCCCTTTGTCGAGACCAAATGGAGAAACGCTTCCGCTTAGCCAGGTATGTGGCTCAAGTGGAGGGTTTCCTACTCTCCAACAGGACCTCTCTAACCCAGTGCGAGCACTGACACTCAAGAGGGTTCAGCCATGGAGCTTCCACGCCACGAGGTGGAGCGACTCCAGGTTCGGGTGCTGTATATGGCCATGGTCCTGTGAGATTAGGGTTGGACAGACAGGGAGTGCTACAGGTCTGTCCACAGAGGTTCAGTAACATGGTGAACCAGTGCTGGTGGGACCATGCTGGCGCTATGAGGATCAGGGACACCCTGTCCTGACAAGTCTTGAGGAGCACTCTGTGTATGAGGGGGAATGGCAGGAACGCGTACAGCAGGTGACCCATCCATGACAAGTGAAAGGCGTCTGCGGTGGAGCCTGGGCTGTAGTTCAGGAAGGAGCAGAATCTCTGGCACTTCCTGTTGCTCTGCGTCGCGAACAGGTCCATGTGGGGAGAGCCCCACC
This sequence comes from Chelonia mydas, assembly GCF_015237465.2. Classification (NCBI taxonomy): domain Eukaryota; kingdom Metazoa; phylum Chordata; order Testudines; family Cheloniidae; genus Chelonia; species Chelonia mydas. The sequence continues at coordinate 24,563,103 of NC_051257.2, forward strand.
TCTGGAAAATCGAGTGAGCAATGTCCGGTCTGAGGGACCACTCGTGTCCATGGAACGAGCAACTGAGGCGGTCTGCCAGCTCATTCTGCACCCCCGGAAGGTGCAACGCCTGCAAGTGTATGGAATGGGCGATAGAAAAGTCCCACAGTGCGAGGGCTTCCCGACAGAGGGGAGAGGAGCGAGCGCCACCCTATTTGTTTATATAGAACATCGCTGCAGTTTTGTCCGTGAGCACTGATACGCACATGCCCCGAAGACGGGCCTGAAACACTTGGAATGCCAGGCAAACCGCCCTCAGCTCCCTCACACTGATGTGCAGCGATAGCTCTTCACGGGACCAGAGGCCCTGGGTTCTGACATTGCCCAGATGCGCTCCCCAACTGAGTGCTGAGGCATCCATGACCAGGGAAAGCGTGGGTTGGGGTTTTGCGAAGGGTACTCCTGCACAAACCATCTGTGGTTGCAGCCACCAGTGGAGAGAGTGGAGAATCTGAGGCGGGAGGGTCACTATTGAGTCGAATGGGTCCCTGCCCGGCTTGTGTACTTGCGCTAACGACACCGGGAGGGGCCAAAGGCGCAGCCTGGCATGCTGTACCATGTATGTACAGGCCACCATGTGCCCCAGTAGTCTCATACAATTTCTGGCCGTGGTTGTGGGGAAGCGGAGAAGGGTCTGGATAATGTCCGTGAGCGCTTTGAAACACGGTTCTGGAACGAAACAAGAAATAGTCCCGAACCACTTCTTTCTCCACAGAGGGCAGGTCACCTCCTCCCCATGCTGAGCTGCCCAGTGCAGTAGTCTGGGAGCTGACCTGGTTCGTGAAGACAGAGGCAAAAAAAGCATTGAGTACATTAGCTTTTTCCACATCCTCTGTCACTAGGTTGCCTCCCTCATTCAGTAAGGGGCCAACACTTTCCTTGACTTTCTTCTTGTTGCCAACATACCTGAAGAAACCCTTCTTGTTACTCTTAACATCTCTTGCTAGCTGCAACTCCAAGTGTGATTTGGCCTTCCTGATTTCACTCCTGCATGCCCGAGCAATATTTTTATACTCATCCCTGGTCATTTGTCCAATCTTCCACTTCTTGTAAGCTTCTTTTTTGTGTTTAAGATCAGCAAGGATTTCACTGTGAAGCCAAGCTGGTCGCCTGCCATATTTACTATTCTTTCTACACATCGGGATGGTTTGTCCCTGTAACCTCAATAAGGATTCTTTAAAATACAGCCAGCTCTCCTGGACTCCTTTCCCCGTCATGTTATTCTCCCAGGGGATCTTGCCCATCAGTTCCCTGAGGGAGTCAAAGTCTGCTTTTCTGAAGTCCAGGGTCCGTATTCTGCTGCTCTCCTTCCTTCCTTGTGTCAGGATTCTGAACTCGACCATCTCATGGTCACTGCCTCCCAGGTTCCCATCCACTTTTGCTTCCCCTACTAATTCTTCCCGGTTTGTGAGCAGCAGGTCAAGAAGAGCTCTGCCCCTAGTTGGTTCCTCCAGCACTTGCACCAGGAAATTGTGCCCTACATTTTCCAAAAACTTCCTGGATTGTCTGTGCACCACTTTATTGCTCTCCCAGCAGATATCAGGGTGATTGAAGTCTCCCATGAGAACCAGGGCCTGTGATCTAGTAGCTTCTGCGAGTTGCTAGAAGAAAGCCTCGTCCACCTCATCCCCCTGGTCCGGTGGTCTATAGCAGACTCCCACCACGACATCACCCTTGGTGCTCACACTTCTAAACTTAATCCAAAGACTCTCAGGTTTTTCTGCAGTTTCATACCGGAGCTCTGAACAGTCATACTGCTCCCTTACATACAGTGCAACTCCCCCGCCTTTTCTGCCCTGCCTGTCCTTCCTGAACAGCTTATATCCATCCATGACAGTACTCCAGTCATGTGAGTTATCCCACCAAGTCTCTGTTATTCCAATCACATCATAATTCCTTGACTGTGACAGGACTTCCAGTTCTCCCTGCTTGTTTCCCAGGCTTCTTACATTTGTGTATAGGCACTTGAGATAACTCGCTGATCATCCCTCTTTCTCAGTATGAGGCAGGAGCCCTGCTCTCTCCTTGTTGAACCTCATCAGATTTCTTTTGGCCCAATCCTCCAATTTGTCTAAGTCACTCTGGACCCTATCCTTACCCTCCAGCGTATCTACCTCTCCCCCCAGCTTAGTGTCATCTGCGAACTTGCTGAGGGTGCAATTAATTCCATCATCCAGATCATTAATAAAGAAATAAGGGGATTTACTTCTCGGCCTTTCCAGAAACACTGGTTCTTCTTCGAGTGATTGCTCATGTGCATTCCAATAGGTGTGTGCACGCACCACATGCATGATCGCTGGAAGCTTTTCCCTAGCGGTACCCATTGGGTCGGCTGTGGAGACCCCTAGAGTGGTGCCTTCCTGGCGGTGTATATGTGTCCCTGCCGACCCGCTGCCTGCTCAGTTCCTTCTTACTGTCCGTTTCAGTCGTTGGAACAGCTTAGTCTCTTGCTTTTGCAAGTGCCTTACCTAGTGGTTCTCTTGTTTCTGTGTAAATAATGTGACAGGGTCGGGCCAGATGGCTACAGGAGACTAATAGAAGGCAGATATATTAGCCCCAGGTTAAGTAGGTCCCTTTTCCCTGAGTAAGGTAACAGGGCAGGTTCCAGAACAATCAGGAACCTTCTGGAGACAATTAAGACAGACAGGCTGATTAGAACACCTGCAGCCAATCAAGAAGCTGCTAGAATCAATTAAGGCAGACTAATCAGGGCACCTGGGTCTAAAAAGGAGCTCACTTCAGTTTGTGGTGCGCGTGTAAGGAGCTGGGAGCAAGAGGCACTAGGAGCTGAGAGTGAGAACGCGGACTGTGGGAGGACTGAGGTGTACAAGCATTATCAGACACCAGGAGGAAGGTCCTATGGTGAGGATAAAAAAGGTGTTGGGAGGAGGCCAAGGGGAAGTAGCCCAGGGAGTTGTAGCTGTCGCACAGCTGTTCCAGGAGGCACTCTAGACAGCTGCATTCCACAGGGCCCTGGGCTGGAACCCGGAGTGGAGGGCGGGCCCGGGTTCCCCCCAAATCCTCCCAACTCCTGGTGAGACACAGGAGGAGTTGACTTGGACTGTGGGTTGACGAAAACACCCAAACTGAGAGCTGCCGTGAAGCTCCAAGGCGAGCAAATCTGCCAATAAGTGCAAGACCCACCAAGGTAGAGCAGGAACTTTGTCACAACAGTTTAGTTAGTTAGTTGTTAATAGTTGTAGATTAGTTTAGCTTACTTCGGGGGTTCCCCCCCGTTCTACTCTCCCCTGCGCCGGGGCATGCCTCAGTTGCAGGGGTTTAAAGCGTATGAGAGGTGTGCAAAACCTATGCCAACAAGTGATCCGCACGCCGCCTGTCTCAGGTGCCCTGGGGAGGGCCATCAGACAGATAAGTGCCCTATTTGCAGGAGCTTCAGACCCAGGACTAAGAGGGAATGGGACATCGCCTGAAGCTCCTCTTGATGGAGTCAGCCCTTCAGCATCAATCTCCGTCTCCCCGGCACCTTCGGGCTCCACTTCCCCGTGGTCGGGTACAGAATACTCGTCAGAGTAAGATGAAGAATCGGCTGTGTCCCGACGTAGCCACTACCGCTCCCGGTCCCAGCACCGAGCCCAGCACCATAGGCCAGCAGAACTACTGGCACCAGTCGCCACTTGGCCACCCCAGTGGCAGGGCCCAGTGCAATGGCCTTTTTGGACCCCCTGGGCCTACCACCAGGCTCAAGGTAAGGGATGTAGGCCGGTCTTGGTGGTATCAGCCCCCGGGACCCCTCCATCAGCGACGTCGATGGCACACTACACCCCTAGAGCCCCTGAGGATCCTTTACGGGACAGGGCTGTTGAGCGGCCACAGACAAGCACGGCCCCTCCTCCACCGATGTCGGTGGCCCCTGAACCTCCGGTCGCAGGGTGCTCGTAGGTACCTGACCCGGCCTTCAGAGAACCCGAGGGGCAGGAAGACGCTGTCCTGGGAACCTCTTCTTCCTCTTCACCAGAAAAGGCAGTTGCAGGCACCTCCACCACTCTACCACCAATGGATACCAAAGGCCACCAGACCTGCTTAGGAGGGTAGCATTTAACCTCAACCTCCAGGCAGAGGAGGTTATGGAGGACTCAGATCTGATGGTGGACATCCTCACCCTCGAGGGTCCTTCCAGAGTAGCTTTGCTCCTCATAAGGACAATTCAGAGCACTACAAAGGTGCTCTGGCAAACCCCGGCCTCTGTACCACCAACGGCTAAAGGGGTTGAGAGACGCTACTTTGTGCTGCAAAAGGGCTATGAGCACCTGTTTACCCACCCCCAACCGGGGACTCTGGTGGTGGATATGGCAAACCACAAGGAGCGGCAGGGTCAACCAGGCCCCGCAGCTAAGTCATGTGACGCCAAGAAGCTGGATCTCTTTGGCCGTAAAGTCTATTCGACTGGGGGGCTCCAGCTTCAGGTAGCAAATCAGCAGGCAGTGCTTAGCCGATATGCTTTTAATTCCTGGAGCTCGTTGGCTAAGTTCCAGCAGTTAATTCTGGCTGATTCTCGCAGGGAGTTCAGTGTGCTCCTTGAGGAGGATAGAGGTGTCTCTAGGACCACCCTCCAGGCAGCCCTGGATGCAGCAGACTGCAGCTAGAACAATAGCCACTGCCATTGCTATGAGGCGCGGTGCGTGGCTTCAGGTTTCAGGGATCCCACCTGAGGTCCAAAACACAATACAGGACCTCCCCTTTGACTGTGAGGGCCTGTTTGCTCAAAATATGGATATGCTCCTGCATAGCCTGAAGGACTTGCGGGTGACTCTGAAATCTCTGGGGCTACACACCCCAGTGCCTCAGAGAAAGCCCATTAGATCTCAGCCCCCATCCCGTTTCTACCTGGGGCCCCCTAGGCGGGATCCACTGAGGAGGGGCAGAAATAACAGGAGGCGCCCACTGCAATCCTCCTCGGGCCAAGGCCAGGGTTCAACCAAACAACCCCCCAGCCCCAAGCCCAACTTTTGAAGATGCACCTGAGGACAGCGCACCAGTCGCCTTCTTAGATCCTTCCCCCCCTTTGTGAATCGACTCTCCTGCTTCTACAATGCTTGGTCTCAGATCTCGTCAGACCGCTGGGTCCTCAGCACGGTGGGGGATATTCCATCCAATTCTGATTCCTCCCACCCTCCCACGCCCCTTCCCAATCCCTCTTCAGGGACCCCTCTCACAAGCAACTCCTTTTACAAGAGGTACAATCGCTCCTAGCTCGAGGGGCAGTAGAGGAGGTTCCTCAGGAATTCAGGGGCTCTACTCCCGCTATTTCCTCATCCCCAAGGCCAAGGGCGGGCTTCAGCCTATCCTAGACCTACGAGACCTCAACATATACATAAAAAAGGTGAAGTTTCGCATGATCTCTCTGGCTACCATCATTCCCTCCCTGGATCTGGGAGTCTGGTATGCTGCCCTCGACTTGAAGGATGTGTACTTTCACATTGCTATTATTCCAGCCCACAGACGCTTTCTCAGATTCGTGGTCAGTGGCCAGCACTACCACTTCAGGGTGCTCCCATTTGGCCTTTGAAAGGCCCCCCGGGTGTTCACCAGGTGTCTTGCAGTAGTGGCGGCCTTTCTCCACAGACGCCAGGTGCAGGTGTTCCTGTATTTGGACGACTGACTCATCAAGGCCGAGTCCCAAACACACGTGGTGGAGCACATATCCCTGGCCCAGGCTACGTTTCACAGGGTGGGACTTGTATTGAACGAGCCCATGTCCACATTGACCCCCACACAAAGAATAGAGTTCATCGGCGCTCTCTTGGACTCCACGTGTGCGAGGACATTCATAGAATCATAGAATCATAGAATCTCAGGGTTGGAAGGGATCTCAGGAGCTCATCTAGTCCAACCCCCTGCTCAAAGCAAGACTGATCCCCAATTAAATCATCCCAGCCAGGGCTTTGTCAAGCCTGACCTTAAAAACTTCTAAGGAAGGAGATTCCACCACCTCCCTAGGTAACGCATTCCAGCGTTTCACCACCCTCCCAATGAAAAAGCTTTTCCTAATATCCAACCTAAATCTCCCCCACTGCAACTTGAGACCATTACTCCTTGTCCTGTCATCCGCTACCACTGAGAATAGTCTAGATCCATCCTCTTTGGAACCACCTTTCAGGTAGTTGAAAGGAGCTATCAAATCTCCCCTCATTCTTCTCTTCTGTAGACTAAACAATCCCAGTTCCCAGTTATCTCCTCATAGAAGGCAATTAGATTAGTCAGGCGTGACTTGCCCTTGGTGAATCCATGCTGACTGTTCCTGATCACTTTCCTCTCCTCTAAGTGCTTCAGAATTGATTCCTTGAGAACCTGCTCCATGATTTTTCCAGGGACTGAGGTGAGGCTAACTGGCCTGTAGTTCCCAGGATCCTCCTTCTTCCCTTTTTTAAAGATGGGCACTACATTAGCCTTTTTCCAGTTGTCCGGGACTTCCCCCGATCACCATGAGCACAAGTCCATGGGGCCGGATGCGCTGCATCTGAAAGTGCTAAAGGAGTTGGCGAATGTGATTGCAGAGCCATTGTCCATTATCTTTGAAAACTCATGGCGATCGGGGGAAGTCCTGGACAACTGGAAAAAGGCTAATGTAGTGCCCATCTTTAAAGAAGGGAAGGAGGAGGATCCTGGGAACTACAGGCCAGTCAGCCTCACCTCAGTCCCTGGAAAAATCATGGAGCAGGTCCTCAAGGAATCAATTCTGAAGCACTTAGAGGAGAGGAAAGTGATCAGGAACAGTCAGCATGGATTCACCAAGGGCAAGTCATGCCTGACTAATCTAATTGTCTTCTATGATGAGATAACTAGCTCTGTGGATGAGAGGGAAGCAGTGGACGTGTTGTTCCTTGACTTTAGCAAAGCTTTTGACACAGTCTCCCACAGTATTCTTGCCAGCAAGTTAAAGAAGTATGGGCTGGATGAATGGACTATAAGGTTGGCTAGATTGTCGGGCTCAACGGGTAGTGATCAATGGCTCCATGTCTAGTTGGCAGCCGGTATCAAGTGCAGTGTCCCAAGGGTCAGTCCTCGGGCCGGTTTTGTTCAATATCTTCATAAATGATCTGGAGGATGGTGTGGATTGCACCCTCAGCAAGTTTGCAGATGACACTAAACTGGGAGGAGAGGTAGATATGCTGGAGGGTAGGAATAGGATACAGAGGGACCTAGACAAATGAGAGGATCGGGCCAAAAGAAATCTGATGAGGTTCAACAAGGACAAGTGCAGTGTCCTGCACTTAGGACAGAAGAATCCCATGCACTGCTACAGACTAGGGACTGAATGGCTCGGCAGCAGTTCTGCAGAAAAGGACCTAGGGGTGACGGTGGACGAGAAGCTGGATATGAGTCAACAGTGTGCCCTTGTTGCCTAGAAGGCCAATGGCATTTTGGGATATGTATGTAGAGGCATTGCCAGCAGATCGAGGGACATGATCATTCCCCTCTATTCGACATTGGTGAGGCCTCATCTGGAGTACTGTGTCCAGTTTTGGGCTCCACACTACAAGAAGGTTGTGGAAAAATTAGAAAGAGTCCAGCGGAGGGCAACAAAAATTATTAGGGGACTGAAATGCATGACTTATGAGGAGCGGCTGAGGGAACTGGGATTGTTTAGTCTGCGGAAGAGAAGAATGAGGGGGGATTTGATAGCTGCTTTCAACTACCTGAAAGGGGGTTCCAAAGAGGATGGATCTAGACTGTTCTCAGTGGTAGCTGATGACAGAACAAGGAGTAATGGTCTCAAGTTGCAGTGGGGAAGGTTTAGGTTGTATATTAGGAAAAACTTTTTCACTAGGAGGGTGGTGAAACACTGGAATGCGTTACCTAGGGAGGTGGTGGAATCTCCTTCCTTAGATATTTTTAAGGTCAGGCTTGACAAAGCCCTGGCAGGGATGATTGGGGATTGGTCCTGCTTTGAGCAGGGGGTTGGACTAGATGACCTCCTGAGGTCCCTTCCAACCCTGATATTCTATGATTCTATGATTCTAAGGACTAGTGCAGAGTCCTGCTCTTAGGACGGAAGAATCCCACGCACTGCCACAGGCTGGGGACTGACTGGCTAAACAGCAGTTCTGCACAAAAGGACCTGGCGATTACAGTGGACGAGAAACTGGATATGAGTCCACAGTGTGCCATTGTTGCCAAGAAGGCCAATGGCATATTGGGCTGTATTAGGAGCATTGCCAGCAGACCAAGGGAAGTGATTATTCCCCTCTATTCGGCACTGGTGAGGCCAAACCTGGAGTATTGCGTCCAGTTTTGGTTCCCCCCCCTACAGAAGGGATGTGGACAAATTGGAGAGAGTCCAGCGGAGGGCAATGAAAATGATTAGGGGGCTGGGGCACATGACTTACGAGGAGAGGCCGAGGGAACTGGGGTTATTTAGTCTGCAGAAGAGAAGAGTGAGCGGGGATTTGATAGCAGCCTTCAACTACCTGTAGGGGGGTTCCAAAGAGGATGGCGCTCGGCCGTTCTAGGTGGTGCCAGATGACAGAACAAGAAGGAATGGTCTCAAGCACTGGAATGGGTTCCCTAGAGAGGTGGTGGAATCTCCTTCTTTAGAGGTTTTTAAGGTCAGGCTTGACAAAGCCCTGGCTGGGGTGATTTAGTTGGTGCTGGTCCTGCTTTGAGCAGGAGATTGGACTAGATACCTCCTGAGGTCTCTTCCAACCCTAATATTCTATGATTCTATGTTCTAAAACATGAGCTATTTAAAAACTCTCCCTCAGCGCTTCTTATGCTTACTACCTGGGGATCTGGCAGCTGAAAAATGAGAGTTCAGGAACTGACTCAGCTTTCGGCTCCCCCCGAATCCCAGCAGAAAGGGTTAGGTTTACAGGAGCCTTTTCAAGACCTTCCATACGAGCGTCACATTCTGTAGCTCCTGACCATTTACAGCCCAGAGGAAATTGGGGCCTGCCCTTCAGCTCAGCTGTTCCAAGCAGTGCTTCTCACATTGAAACTGAATGGGACGGGTACTTTGTTAAGTTTTTGTTCCTGGAGGGCTTCCACCCCTGCCCCCGAGTGGAGGAGCAGGCCTGCTGACAGCAATTTCGGGCTCCAGGGCCAGGGCCATCCCTAAGGGGGTGCAGGGCCCGGGGCAAAAGTGAAGTATATGTCATTTCCGGGACTGAGCCATCACTTCCGGGACCGACTGCGCTGGCCAATTGCGCCAGCATGCAGGGCCCCCCAAAACGCAGGTCCCGGAGCAGTTGCCCTGATTCGCCATACCCTAGGGACAGCTCTGCCCAGGGCAGAACAGTCAATGGGTCCCTCAATCTAGAAATTCAATCATTCTCACTAGAAAGATCCACCTGCCATTTGGGCAGTGCTGGGCATGCGCTGGCTGGTGCCCAGTGAGCTGCTGCCGGCTCCGCTGCTGGGCATGCTCTTCTGGCACAGCCAGGGCTTCCACAGGCCCCCGTTGCCTTCGCCGCCGATGGCTCCACTCCATGTGCACCGTGGCAGCGGCCAGGGGCCCCCAGGCCCTTTTAAATCACCTGGGCCCCTGAGCAAATCCCCCCTTTGCCCTCCCCCACAATCGATGGGCCTGTGGAGGAGCAAGTCTGACAGCAGCCCTAGCGCCACACATAGAAATAAAACACAATTCTAGTGAGAATGATTGAACTTCTAGATTTAGGGGGAAGTGAAAATCTTCTCCTTGCCAAGATCTGAGACCAAGGTTCATGTTTCACCCACATCAACTCAACAGCACTGGGAATGGTGAATGTCTTGGGACCTCAGATCTCACTCGGTTTTTATACTGGAAATACTTTGCACTTCTCCTTAAGCACACAAACTGGCACAGGTAAGTATCAAATTCTGCTGCTGTCTGGATGTCCAGGCTTCATATAAAGATAGAAGGTTACTAGCACTATTCCTCAGGATTACAGGCAGAATGACGAGAGATGAGATTTTTCTCCATTAGGATCATAGACTATCAGGGTTGGAAGGGACCTCAGGAGGTCATCTAGTCCAACCCCCTGCTCAAAGCAGGACCAATCCCCAGTTTTTGCCCCAGATCCCTAAATGGCCCCCTCAAGGATTGAACTCACAACCCTGGGTTTAGCAGGCCAGTGCTCAAACCACTGAGCTATCCCTCCCCCTTAACATTTTAAGATCGCTTATCACTAGCAACAGGAATGTTCCTAGCTCCACAGATGCCTGCCTAGGGTCCCATGGCAGGGCAAATACCTCGGGAGTGGAGACCAGTGGGGAGAACCCCCTGTGACGCTTGGGTGATCCAGCCCCTGCCTTCAGAACTACCGTCTCCCTTCACTGCTAGTTCCTGGCTACAGAGGCTTGGCAGAATTCAAATTGTATTGTTCTCATTTCGATTCATAATACTGAGTTTATCTTTCAACTTTTCTTAGATTTTTCGCTATTTAAATGTTCACCATTGTGGGAAATTATGGGGAGGTCAGACACTAATTATTTAATGACAGTAACATTGAGGGGAAAGTTACAGCTTTGTGAGCGCTGCACAGTTACCTGCAGCTCCAGCTGCGCTAATGCCTGAGTCAGCTGTTTTAGCAGAACTGTCAAGCCGTGGGCCATGCAGCATTCATTGCGTCGCGCTTTATACACACCGAGGGGGGCGCTAGTAAATTTTCAAGCAGCATTTTTCTTGTGTTGTCTACCTGTACGTTTTTATTATTATTGCTGGAACTATTTCTTGGTGGCTTTGCATGTGAGTGGAGAAATCGTCATTTACTGACATTTCCCAATAAAAATCTAATCCCTCTCAGTGTGAAGAGAGAAGAGATGTGAGGAACAGTATGGGAAGTTTTGGTGAGGATGCCAGCCCGATAATGACGTTGACTAGACACAGCTGAGAAGCCTCAGCAAGACCCAACAACTTGGCTTTCTAAAAACAGGGTACTAATTAAACAGTAACCCAGTCCCTGTGCTGAAAAGGGCTCCCTCCTCACTAATTTAGCAGCTATTAATTGAAACCTTTGGACACCTCTCTCAAACACCCTTGACTGCCAACATGGAAGCAATTACAGGGTGTGCCAGGCGGCACACGCCCACACTTGAAAAGGAGAGTAACACTGGGGCAGCTTTTCTAGCTAGCATCAGAAAACAAAGGCACATGCCAGCGTTCGCTGAGGAGAAGGCAACCTGCATGCACGAAAAGTGCTGCCAAAGGGGTGGAGGAAAGTTGAGGTGCTGAGCCAGGAAACAGCTTTATTCCCCCTCCATGTGCGTCACCGTCTCCCCGGCCACACTGAAGTGACATTTCCTTATTTCCTGTCATTCCAGCTGCTAGGGGCTGCCACACAGGGACTCCCCAGACTGGCTCTGCTGACTGGACAGTAAACTCTTGTGTGACGGGGCAGGGAAGAGTGTAGTGCATGCACAACTGAACATGGGGTCCCCCCCAACGGGCCTAGGTTTCACACACTCTTTTATCCCTTAACAAGAACATAAGAACATAAGAACGGCCATACTTGGTCAGACCAAAGGTCCATCAAGCCCAGTATCCTGTCCTCCGACAGTGGCCAATGGCAGGTGCCCCAAAGGGAATGAACAGACAGGTTATCATCAAGTGATCCATGCCCTGTCGCCCAATCCCAGCTTCTGACAAACAGAGGCTAAGGACACCATTCCTGCCCATCCTGACTAATAGCCATTGATGGACCTATCTTCCAAGAATCTATCTAGCTCCGTTTTGAACCCCGTCATAGTATTGGCCTTCACAACACCCTCTGGCAAGGAGTTCCAGAGGTTGATAGTGCATTGTGCGAAAAAATACTTTCTTGTGTTTGTTTTAACCCTGCTACCTACTAATTTCATTTGGTGGCCCCTTGTTCTTGTATTATGAGAAGGAGTAAATAACGCTTCCTTATTTGCTTTCTCTATACTGCTCATGATTTTATAGACCTCTATCATATCCCCCCTTAATCGTCTCTTTTCCAAGCTGAAGAGTCCCAGTCTTATTAATCTCTCCTCATACGGAAGCTGTTTTATACCCCTAATCATTTTTGTTGCCCTTTCTGAACCTTTTCCAATTCCAATATATCTTTTTTGAGAAGGGGCGACCACATCTGCACGCAGTATTCAAGGACTCTATCCCTTGTTTATGAAGGGGGGTGCCTTGGGCTTCCTCCAGCCTGCTCCATCTGAGAGCAAGCGGCAGCTCTCCTTCATTGGCAAAACAGAGAAAACAACCCAAACGCTCTGTATCCAAACCCAGGGGAGAAGAGTGCCTGGTCCGGTGGGGTGTGGTGGGCTGGGGTTGGCAACTGGACACAGAGACTTTCTTCCCTAGGTCACCATGCCAAATCCAACACATGTCATCAGTCGGTGAGCATCTGAGAATACGGGGTGCAGCGTAGGGGACATGCTGGGAGAACATAGGGGACCTGCAGCTGAGAGCAAGGTAACATTGACAGGAAATGAAAATATGGGTGCACCAGAGTTGGAGGCCCCTGGGAAAGGAGTCTGGGGTGTCAGTTCAGTCCCCACTGGACATGTGACCTCTCACAAAACTACCATCACAACTGGCACCAGTTGGCCCCTTTGCCGTCAGACTCAGCAGAGAAGCCAAGGATTCCTCCACACCCTTGACAGTAGATGGCTCCTGGAGCCAGGGCTCAGGCCCATAGGCTCCCTGTACAGCAATGGCTCTCAAACCTTTTTACTGGTGACCCCTTTCACATAGTAAGCCTCTGAGTGCAACCCCCCCCCATAAATTAAAAACACTTTTTTATATATTTAACACCATTATAAATGCTGGAGGCAAAGCGGGATTTGGGGTGGAGGTTGACAGCTCGTGACCCCCCGTGTAATAACCTCGCCCCCCCCCCCCCGAGGGGTCCCCCAGTTTGAGAACCCCTGCTGTACAGGACCCATTCTGTGCAGACATTTCCAGTCTTCTGTGCTGGCAGCCCGACACCTTTCAGCAGTCTGGAGCACCCTTCAAAAACTGCTTTTCCCTCTAACAACACTGTCAGCATCCGAACAGCCAGGAATAACACTAGCCCTGAACTCCCCTGCAGCACAAGGAGGCGGGCTCAGTGAGCCTTGCCAGAGCCTGCCACACTGACAGCTCTGCACTGGAAAGAGGAGGTACTCCTGAAGTGATGCTGCATTACTGACACATGTACACAGGGGCCTCAGCCAGGATCCCCGCATGCCTCTACTTTGCAAATCTACCGGATCCTCTTACTCTGAGCTGTGAAGAAGAGAAAGAAGAGGGCAGAATGAGCCCATGTTTCCCAAAAGCAGCCATTTACTATATCAATCACAAACACATCTGTGGAACTTAGTCCTTCAGCTGAAGAAACACAGAGTTTTACCATATGTGTCAACTCCTTTAGCTGCCGGTATTTAGCTGTGACACTCTGAGTTAGTTTCCCAGACCTGAAGGAGAGCTCTGTGTAAGCTCCAAAGCTTGTCTCTCTGACCAACAGAAGCTGGTCCAATGAAAGCAATTACCTCACCCTCCTTGTCTCTCTAGCAGCAAATACGTCCCTTACCTTCTCTTTAGGCCCAGCCGCTGGCGGGCAACACCATTCTCACACGCCGGCGGCTGCAGTCGCAGCCCACGCCCACAGCACGTACAGCCAGCAGACACAAGATTTACAGTGAGGGAGCTTTGCATGAAGCACTGAAACCCTGAAGCAGCTTTGACTGTCTAAATCAGCACCAGGAGTCGACCCGCTCTCTGGACACACCAGGCACTGAGTTGCCCAGGGTTGCTGCTGTGGGTGGGTTTACTCACTGATTTCCAGCTGCCTTTGAATCCTCCCTTTGCAGCGCTCCCTGTAGTCAGACTGGGTGGCATTGTACTCAGACATCACCTCCACAAATTTGCGGGACAATGTGGAATGCTGGAGAGAGAAGAGTAACAAAGAAAGTCACATTTTACTTAGTCCCATGGGGGGGGGGGGGCATTCTCCATCAAGGCTTTTGCCAGGGTGAGAAATTCACAGCTCTGAACCGCACATCACTAAAACTCCCCCACCCCACCTGGCATTTTCATCCCAGATAGAGTAACCCAAATGACAACTGCACAGACATTCTACAGCTTCTGCAGAAATATCATCTGATGACATCAACCAGGTGGGGTTAAGGCAGGTTGTCATGAATATTTATCACCCTGAGTACAAACCTGATGATATGTTACCACCTGTCAAAGGAAAATATTTGCCCTGCGAGCAGAAAGTTTGGAAAGAGAAAACGTTGCTGGTCTAATTTAAATCTGAGAGCTACAATCAGCCATTACTCCTGCCGTACTCAGGAAGATGCCCAGAGAAGTCACTGAGATTTGCTGAGCAGAAAGCTAAGCAAATTTCTCATGATCAGTGGCACCAGAGTCAGAGGGCTCTGTTCCCTGGAAGGACTGTTACTGAGGGGACACCTGTGAATCAGGACTGGAAGCAAGGCAGCCACTTGGACAAAGAGTCCTGCAGAAAGGTTAATAAAGCTCCACTTGTTCAATGTAACCTGCATACAGCCTCGCTCCTTGCTAACTCACAGCATCTGCAGCGCAGCAGCTGGTTGCGTGAGCCCTGGGACTGGGTCTGCAGCCCTGGGTTTTGCAGGCACAAACCTCGTCCAGCAACAGACCCGGTGGAAGGAGGAGTTTGAGCTGTGCACAGACCAGCCGTGCAGGATGATGCCACCAGCAGAAAAATAAAACAGTTATTTTACCTTATTGGGGAGCAAGGGAGAGAGGGCTGCACCCCTGGGGAGCTCAGCACTGCCTCAAGCCTCACAGCAGGCCTATGGCTCCCCAAAGCCCAATTAAACTGCGGAGCGATGCAGGTTCTTCACTTGAGACCAGTGCAGAGGGGAGGGGATAGAGCCCAGTGTCACTACACACAGGCTGCTCCATGCAATTTTGGGGACTTGACAGAGTACCTAATTCAGGCTAGTCTGCAGCACTTGGGGTCACCACCTGCAGGAGCAGCTGCTCTAGGAAGGCCATCTCACATTAGACGATGCTTAGTCCTGGGGCAGGCAGCGTCAGCCTCAAGACAAAGAATGGAAGCCTGCCGAGGCATAACACACCGGTAGTACAGCATGTCAGAGACTGGACCCAAACAGGAAAAGATGGCCACCCAGTAATGATGCCATCAGCCCACAAACCCCTAGAGACAATCCTGGCAAAGCCCCTTCTTAGGGCTCCAAAGAGATGGCAACGCATGCTGATGAACCTCCAGTGCTACAGGTAGAGATCAGACATTGTCCAGGACAGTTACTGGGGTTAGCTGACACCCTGAGCAGGGGATACACACCAGCATCCACAAGATGGGGGAAGGGGATTAGGAGATGAATCTGGAATGCCCAGTTGAAAAGGGACCTGGGTGGGGCTGTTAAAAGTCTAGTTGGCAGTGCAGCAGGGCTAAGGCAGGCTCCCTGCCTGCCCTGGCTCCACGCAGCTCCCGGAAGCGGCTGGCATGTCTCTGCAGCCCGTAGGCCCAGGGGCGATCAGGGAAGCTCCGTGCGCTGCCCCCGCCCCGAGCTCCACAGCTCCCATTGGCCAGGAATTGCGGCCAGTGGGAGCCGTAGGGGCAGCACCTGTGGGCAGTGCACAGAGCCCTCTGGCCCCTGCACCTAGGAGCTGCACATGCCAGTTGCTTCTGGGAGCCACACGGAGCCAGGGCAGGCAGGGAGCCTGCCTTAGCCCCACTTCGCCACCAACTGGGAGCCGCCTGAGGTAAGCGCCACTCGGCTGGAGCCCGTACAGGGCGGAACCCCTTCCCGCACCGTAACTCCCTCCCGGAGCCCACACCCCGTCCTGTACCCCAACCCCCTGCCCCAGACCTGAGCCTCCTCCTGCACCCCAAATCCCTCAGCTCCAGCGTGGATTCTCTCCTACACCCCAAACCCCTCATTCCCGGCCCCACCCCAGAGCCTGCACCCTCATCCAGAGCCCTCACCCTCTCCTGCACCCCAACACCCTGCCCCAGCCAGGAGCCTCCTCCCACGCCCTGAACCTCTAATTTCTGGCCCCATCCCACAGCCCACACTCCCTTCTGCACCGCAACCCCCTGCCCCAGCCCAGTGAAAATGAGTAAGGGTCAGGGAGAGCAAGCAACAGAGGGAGGACGAATGGAGTGACTGGGAGCGGAGCCTTAGAGAAGGGGCGGGACAGGGGGCAGGGCAAGGGTGTTCAGTTTTGTGCAATTAGAAAATTGGCAACCCTACCCAGTTTCAACTGCAAAGCTGATGGAAATCAATGAGGCTACAGCAAAGGACGTCCAACTACAGACAGTCCAGAGAGTGATCCTAGCAGAGAGGCTAGATAACAAAAACCAGTTACCTGCCGGAATAGAATCATAGAGGTTTTTAAGGCCCGGCTTGACAAAGCCCTGGCTGGGATGATTTAGTTGGGGATTGGTCCTGCTTTGAGCAGGGGGTTGGACTAGAGGACCTCCTGAGGTGTCTTCGAACCCTGATATTCTATGATTCTATACTTTCAAATTAAAGATGAGCTGAGCATGCAGGATGGAATTACACAAAGGGATGTGTGATGGGGTGTACCTGGCTCTTTGGTGCCCTCTGCTGGAGATCCTGCAGTCCTACTATGCACCACTCCAGGCAGGAGCAGCGGAGGTGGGTCATAGAATCATCCACATCCCTTCTATAGTGGGGGGGACCAAAACTGGACGCATGCTACTCGCACCTGCAGGTCCCACTCCCACAGCTCCAATGGGGCTGCAGCAGCCAGCGCTTGTGGTGGGAGCAGCGCACCCAGCCCCCTGACCCCTCCGCCGCCTAGGATCTGCAGGGACATGGAGCTGTGTAGGGAGCCCCTGCCAGCCCTCTTCCCCCCGCCACCAGCAACAGCGGGGTCCCCCGAGCCACCTCCCCCACACCTGCAGCGCCCCAGACCCCCCCCCCCAGAGGACCCGCCTTCCCCCGCCCAAGTTTTAGTCATGGGTATTTTTAGTAAAAGTTATGGACAGGTGGTTTACTGCCTGTGACCTGTCCTTGACTTTTACTAAAAATACCCGTGACTAAAGCGCAGCCTTACTCATTGTGAATGAAACAAGGATCTCCAGAACGGGCCACAATGTGTATGTAACAATGAACTTTCGAAGCTCATTGCAGAGTGTCACGTAGTGTGGGGGAGTCCAGGCCCTGCACCCCTCTTCCTGGGATTCACTGAGACTCTCAGCCAGCCAGTAAAACAGAAGGTTTATTGGACAACAGGAACACAGTCCAAAACAGAGCTTGTGGGTACACCCAGGACCCCTCAGTGAAGTCCTTCTGGGGGAGCAGGGAGCTTAGACCCCAGCCCTGGGGTTCCCTGTGTTCCTCCACCCAGCCCCAACCTGAAACTAAACCCACGGAGCAGGTTCCCTGCTGCAGCCTCCGTCCACATTCCTGGGCAGAGGTGTTACCTCCCCCTCCCCCTCCTGGCTCAGGTGGCAGGCTCTCAGGTCTCCCGTCCCCAGGGCACATTCCCAGGTCAACACTCCCCCCTCCCTGCTGTGTCACATCGTCACATCTCTCCCCCCTTCGAGACTGAACTGAGCGGGGTCACTGTGACCAGTGACCTGGGGAAGTTCGGGGCCCCCTCTCCGGGACAGCGCATCTGCTATCAGGTTGGCACTTCCCTTCACGTGGACCACGTCCATGTCGTAATCCTGCAGGAGCAGGCTCCACCTCAGGAGCTTGGCGTTGGCTCCTTTCATCTGGTGCAGCCAGGTCAGGGGAGAGTGGTCGGTGTACACGGTGAAGTGTCGCCCGAAGAGATAGGGCTCTAGTTTCTTGAGGGCCCACACCATGGCCAGGCACTCCTTCTCGATGGCCGCGTAGTGTTGCTCCCGGGGTAGCAACTTCTTGCTCAGGTACACGATGGGGTGTCTCTCCCCCTTTTCATCCTCCTGCATCAACACCGCCCCCAGTCCTGTGTCGGAGGCGTCGGTGAACACCACAAAGGGCTTGTCAAAGTCTGGGTTTGCCAGAACTGGGCCACTGACCAGAGCCTCCTTCAGCGCCCGGAAAGCCTCCTGGCACTGCTCGGTCCAGACCACCTTGTCTGGCTTCCCCTTCTTGCATAGCTCAGTGATGGGGGTGGCTATGGCGCTAAAGTGGGGCACAAATCTTCGGTAGTATCCTGCCATCCCAATAAAGGCTTGGACCTGCTTTTTGGTGTGGGGAGCGGGCCAGTCTCTGATCACCTCCACCTTGGCCGGTTCCGGCTTTAGGCGGCCGCTCCCCACCCGATGGCCCAGGTAAGATACTTCAGCCATCCCCACCTTGCACTTCTCCGCTTTGACAGTCAGCCCAGCCCCCTGGAGTCGGTCCAGCACTTGTCTAACCTGGGACACGTGGTCCTCCCAGGTCTGGCTAAAGACACAGATGTCGTCAATATACGCCACGGCAAAACTCTCCATCCCCCTCAGGAGCTGGTCCACCAGGCGCTGGAAGGTGGCCGGCGCTCCCTTGAGGCCGAAAGGCAGGGTCAGAAACTCATAGAGCCCCAGAGGGGTGATAAAGGCCGATTTCAGCCGGGCATCTGCATCCAGCGGCACTTGCCAGTAGCCCTTTGTAAGGTCCATGGTGGTAAGGTACCGAGCTCCTCCCAGCTTGTCGAGGAGCTCGTCTGGCCTGGGCATGGGGTAGGCATCCGATACAGTGATGGCATTGAGCTTCCGATAGTCCACACAGAACCGGACCGACCCATCCTTTTTGGGGACCAGCACCACCGGCGAGGCCCAAGGGCTGGCCGATGGCTGGATCACCCCCAAAGCCAGCATGTCCCGGACCTCTCTTTCCAGGTCCTGAGCAGTTTTCCCTGTGACTCGGAAGGGGGAGCATCTTATCGGCGGGTGCGACCCCGTCTGCACCCGGTGGACAGTCAGATTAGTGCGTCCAGGCTGGTTGGAAAACAGCTGTCGGTGCGGATGCAGCACCCCCCTGACCTCAGCTTGCTGGGCAGGGGTGAGCTGATCGGAGAGGGGAATTGTTTCCAGGGGGGAACCAGCTCTGGTCCCAGGGAACAGATCTACTAAAGGGTCATCTCCCTGCTCCTCCCACTGACCACACACAGCTAACACCACATTCCCCCTGGCATAATATGGCTTCATCATATTCACATGGTACACCCGGCGGTGGTGGGCCCGGTTCGACAGCTCCACCACATAGTTTACCTCATTGAGCTGCTTGACGACCTTGAATGGGCCCTCCCAGGCGGCCTGTAGTTTGTTCTTTCTCACGGGGATGAGAACCATCACCTGATCCCCGGTGGCGTAGGCCCGGGCCCGCGCCGTGCGGTCATACCAGACCTTCTGCTTCCTCTGGGCTCTGGCCAGATTCTCCCTGGCCAGGCCCATGAGTTCAGCCAGTCTCTCTCGGAAGGTCAGGACATACTCCACCACTGACTCTCCATCGGGAGTGGCCTTCCCCTCCCACTCGTCTCTCATCAGGTCCAGGGGGCCCCTCACCCTCCTTCCATATAACAGTTCGAAAGGCGAAAATCCGGTAGACTCCTGGGGCACCTCCCTGTACGCGAACAGCAGGTGAGGTAAGTACTTGTCCCAATCCTGCGGGTGCTGGTTCATAAAGGTTTTTAGCATCATCTTTAGCGTCCCGTTAAACCTCTCCACCAGCCCATTGGACTGGGGGTGATA
Source organism: Chelonia mydas (assembly GCF_015237465.2). Taxonomy (NCBI): domain Eukaryota; kingdom Metazoa; phylum Chordata; order Testudines; family Cheloniidae; genus Chelonia; species Chelonia mydas. Next base: position 24,582,731 of record NC_051257.2, read on the forward strand.
CGCTGAGGCCCAGTCGTGCCGGACCCCACATTTCTCCCACAAGCACCGGAGCAGGGCCGACATGAAGTTGGAGCCTTGGTCTGTCAAGACTTCCCTGGGGAACCCCACTCGGCTGAAAATGGTCAGGAGCGCATCTGCCACGGTGTCTGCTTCAATGGAAGCTAAGGGCACTGCCTCGGGGTAGCGGGTGGCGAAATCTACCACCACCAGAATGTATTTCTTCCCCAACCGGGTCGTCTTGCTGAGAGGCCCCACGATGTCCATGGCCACCTTCTGGAAAGGCTCCTCTATGATGGGCAAAGGTCTCAAGGCCGCTTTCCCCTTGTCCCGGGCCTTCCCCACCCTCTGACAGGGGTCACAGGATCGGCAATACTGCCGGACGGTGGTAAAGACCCTGGGCCAGTAAAAGTTCTGTAGCAACCTCTGCCGGGTGCGCCGGATTCCCTGGTGCCCTGCGAGGGGGATGTCATGGGCCAGGGACAGGAGCTTGCGGCGGTACTTCTGGGGGACCACCAGCTGCCTCCTGATCCCACAGGACTCCCCTTCCCCTGGGGGAGCCCATTCTCGGTACAGGAACCCCTTCTCCCACAGGAACCTCTCCTGGCAGCCTCTCCTCATGGTCCGTCCCACACTGAGGTCGGCCAGGTCCCTGAGCTTCTGCAAGGAGGGGTCTTTCCTCAACTCGGCCTGGAACTCAGCGGCTGGGGAAGGGATGGGGCCCGGTTCCCCCTCCGTGGCCAGGTCTGAGGCCGCAGCCTCTCTGAGCCGTGCCCCTCGGCGCTCCCTCCCCACCCGAGTAGGGTCTCGCGCCTCCAGTGTGGTACCCTCCCCAGGGTCAGGTCGCAGTGCCCCTCGCCGGCTCTGGCTACGGGTCACAACCAGGGCGGTCTGGGGATCGCTTGGCCAGTCCTCTAGGTCTCCCCCCACCAAAACTTCAGTGGGCAAATGGTGGTGTACCCCCACATCCTTGGGGCCCTCCTTGGCCCCCCATTTCAGGTGTACCCTTGCCACGGGCACCTTAAATGGGGTCCCGCCCACCCCCGTCAGGGTCAGGTAGGTGTTGGGCACCACGCGATCTGGGGCCACCACCTCGGGCCGGGCCAGCGTCACCTCCGCGCCCGTATCCCAGTATCCATTGACCTTCCTCCCATCCACCTCCAGGGGAACAAGGCACTCTCTCCGGAGGGACAGCCCCGCGCCCACCCTGTAAACCGAGCACCCTGAGTCCAGAGCCTCCAGCCCTCTGGCGGGGCTGGCCGGGGGTACTCTTCCCTCCTGAGCAGGTGGCAAACTGGCAGCCCCCCTTGCCTGGGTCGCCTGCCCCTCGTCCAGCTGAGTCCCTACCCAGTTAACCCTGGGTAGGTTGGGTCTGCTCAGTTTGTCCCTGAGCCCGGGGCACTGGGCCCGTACGTGGCCTCTCTGGCCACAGTGATAGCAGCTCAGGTCACGTTGGTCCCCTCGAGCGGGTCGGAGGGGCCCGACGCCAGGCGTTCCCCTCGGGAGGGGGTTCTCCCCATTTCCCCGCTGGGAGGCCCCATGGTGACTCTCTCTCTGCATCGGGGGGGGCCTGTTCTTTTGGGACTCCTCCCGGCTACCCCCTGACCGACTGTTCACAAACTCGTCGGCCAGCTGCCCTGCATGCTGGGGGTTCGCGAGCTTTTTGTCCACCAGCCACAGCCTCAGGTCGGAAGGACACTGCTCATACAGGTGCTCCAGTACGAACAGGTCAAGCAGGTCCTCTTTAGTTTGGGCCCCCGCTGTCCACTTGCGGGCATATCCCTGCATCCTGTTGACCAGTTGTAGGTAGGTGACCTCAGGCGTTTTACGCTGACCCCGGAACCTTCTCCGGTACATCTCGGGGGTCAGCCCAAACTCGCGGAGCAGGGCCTGTTTGAACAGTTCATAGTCCCCTGCCTCCGCCCCGTCATCCGGCTGTACAACTCCACGGCTTTGGGGTCCAGTAAGGGGGTGAGGAACTGGAGCCTGTCTGCAGGGTCAACCCTGTGCAGCTCGCAGGCATTCTCAAAGGCCGTCAGGAAGCTATCTATGTCCTCCCCCTCCTTCCGCTGGGCCAGGAAGCACTTATCAAAGCTCCTTGCAGTCTTGGGTCCCCCCTCACTCACCGCAGCCGGGGCCCCACTGCTCCTCAGCCTGGCCAGCTCCAGTTCATGCTGTCTTTGTCTCTCCTTCTCCTGATGCTCCCTCTCCTTCTCCTGACGCTCCCTCTCCTTCTCCTCCTGCTCATGTTGACGTTGTTTCTCCTCATGTTGACGTTGTTTCTCATGATCCTCCAGCTCCCTCATTTTCATCTCCCTCTCCCATTCCAGCCGCATCCGCTCCAGGGATGGGGAGCTCCGCCGGGAGGATCCCCTGCTGACTGCTGGGGTCAGGGTGCCCTCGGTATTCGCTGGGCTTCCCCCAACCCCTCCCCCAGGCATAGGTAGGGAGGGTCTCGGGATGTCCTGGGCAGCAGTCTGACCCCTCCCAGCCTGGTCAGGCCCCAGGGCCCACGCTGCGTCCCCCGGGTGGTTTCCCTCAGGGACAGGGATCGGGTCATCCAAGCGATCCCTCTCCTCCAGCTGGGCAATCAGCTGTTCCTTGGTGGACCTCCCGATGCGCAGCCCCCTCTGCCTGCACAGCTCCACCAGGTCGCTCTTAAGGCGTTTAGCGTACATCTCCCTGCTGGCCACTCGCAGGCCGGGCAGCTGTCCACGGTTTCCAGGAAAAGCCCCTAGTGTGCCAGTCCTTCTTGAGGTCACCACCTCTTTGCCAGGGTCGAGCTGCAGACTCCTCCGCCCCTGGGACCGCTTGCTGCAATCCCCCGGGGGACCCTGTTACTGCAAAAGTCCTTCTCTCTGGTCACACACTCCCAGGGGTTAACCGCCCCCTGAAACCGTCTCTCTCTGAATCTTCAGCACACCTGGTCCCCGTCAATCCCCCTTCATTTTACTGTTCCCCAGTCACTTACTGCAGGAAGCGCCGTTCACGGGGTGCAGTAGATCCCACCGCTGACACCAGTTGTCACGTAGTGTGGGGGAGTCCAGGCCCTGCACCCCTCTTCCTGGGATTCACTGAGACTCTCAGCCAGCCAGTAAAACAGAAGGTTTATTGGACAACAGGAACACAGTCCAAAACAGAGCTTGTGGGTACACCCAGGACCCCTCAGTGAAGTCCTTCTGGGGGAGCAGGGAGCTTAGACCCCAGCCCTGGGGTTCCCTGTGTTCCTCCACCCAGCCCCAACCTGAAACTAAACCCACGGAGCAGGTTCCCTGCTGCAGCCTCCGTCCACATTCCTGGGCAGAGGTGTTACCTCCCCCTCCCCCTCCTGGCTCAGGTGGCAGGCTCTCAGATCTCCCGTCCCCAGGGCACATTCCCAGGTCAACACTCCCCCCTCCCTGCTGTGTCACATCGTCACACAGAGCTTGGCCAATAGGTGGCACTGCTGGCCCTAGAGCTAGACTGGACCCTCCAGAGCAGTGGTTTTCAAACTTTTTTTCTGGTGACCCAGTTGAAGAAAATTGTTGATGCCTGCGACCCACCGAGCTGGGGATGAGGAGTTTGGGGTGTGGGAGGGGCTCAGGGCTGGGGCAGAGGGTTGGGGTGCAGGGATGAGGGCTGTGGGGTGGGGCTCAGAATGAGGGGTTCAGGGTGTAGGAGGGGGCTCAGGGCAGGGGGGTTGGGGTGCGGGAGGGGGTCAGGGCTCTGGGCTGGGGGTGCAGGCTCTGGGGTGGGGCTGGGGATGAGGGGTTTGGGGTGCAGGAGGGGACTCTGGATTTGGAGGTGGCTCAGGGCTGGGGTAGGGGATTGGGGTGTGTGGGGGGAGGGCTCTGGGCTGAGGGTGAAGGCTCCATGGCCCCTCTGCCTAGGAGCCAGATCTGCTGCTGGCCGCTTCCGGGGTGCAGCGCGGTGTCAGAACAAGCAGGGACTAGCCTGCGTTAGCCGGGCAGCACCCCCGACGGGACTTTTAATGGCCCGGTTGGCTGTGCTGACCAGAGCCGCCGTGACCCAGTGCCTTATGTTCCATGACCCAGTTCTGGGTCGCGACTGGCAGTTTGAAAACCATTGCTCAAGAAGAATGCTTGTGGTCCTCCTGGGCCACTGGGTTAAGAGGAATGTGCGTATTTGAGCAGCCAGTGAAAATGTGTTTTCTGAAGAGCTCCCTGCTTTTTTTAGAGGGGCGTCCTTGAGTCAGCCCATTGCTGTGGGGAGGTGTAAGGGGGCGTTGTCTCCTCAAGCCTACAAGTTAATTGTTGGAGCTCCAAATTCCTAATTCACTTCCTAATGCTGTTTATAACGTTTACGAGCACCAGCAAGACAACTGGGTATAACCTGCCCCGTGCTCACTTAGCTTGAGATGCTTGTGATGAAGTCAGCTTATCACGGGACCTGGAGCTGTGCTGAGGGGAACCCCAGGAAGGCAAGGCAAGGTTTGAAGCAGGGGGACCTGCCCCATCTCATGCCCTGAGGGGCTGTTCAGTCAATGTCATGCTCCCTATTTAGGAGGAGCAGTCCCAACTTTTCTCTTATGAAATCTCTAATTTTTGCGCACTGTCCCTCTCAGCTGCGCTATCAGGCCATCTATCCTGGAGTTCAAGAGCTGCGAAGTCTCTGTGTAGCTCTCCGGTGCGGGTGGATATGGGAGAGTTACAATTTATGCAGAACGCTTGGTTTATGCTGCATCTTTGCAGCTCCCCTGTAACACCAGCTCTAGTTCACAGCACAGCCCGTGGAAAGAATGACTGACTCAGTGTTTCCTTTCCAACAGACCCTCCAGCTCTGTTTATCATTGAGGCCCAGGGGACGCTTTGCTGGAGCACACCATGATGACTATGGCCTTAAATGTTTTAACTGTTCTCCATTCAGCTGGTGAACAGGGACTGTTCTCCAAGAACTCAGCTGCCTCTCAGATTCACAGGCCCACAGCAGAACAGAACACTATGATCTTGATGTCTTCCTTTCCATTTAACAGGGAAGTGCTCCAGAAAATCTGTGAATAACAATTAACAAGACCCAAGTGGAATACAGACACTGACCACAGCTGGGTGCTCACTGCAGAGCTCACTGACTGTGATTTGTGGTGTGTGCTAAGGGGTCATGCAGGAATGCAGGCTCTGGGATCCGGCTCAGTACCTGATTTAGGCCTGCTCTACACTACGAGTTTATGTTGGATTTAGCAGTGTTAAATCGAATTAACCCTGCAGCCGTCCACACAACTAACCCATTTTTTTCGACATAAAGGGCTCTTAAAACCAATTTCTGTACTCCTCCCCAACGAGGGGATTAGTGCTGAAATCGACATCGCCGTTTCGAATTAGGGTTAGTGTGGACACAATTCGAAGGTATTGGCCTCCAGGAGCTATCCCACAGGGCTCCATTGTGACCGCTTTGGACAGCACTCTCAACTCGGATGCACTGGCCAGGTGTACAGGAAAAGCCCTGGGAACTTTTGAATCTCATTTGCTGTTTGGCCAGGCGAGCTCATCAGCACAGGTGACCATGCAGTCCCAGAATCGAAAAAGAGCTCCAGCGTGGACCGAACGGGAGGTACTTGATCTGATCGCTGTATGGGGAGAGGAATCCGTGCTATCAGAACTCCGTTCCAAAAGATGAAATGCCAAAACATTAAAAAAAATCTCCGAGGCCATGACGGACAGAATCTACAGCAGGGATGCAACACAGTGCCGGGTGACACTTAAGGAGCTCAGACACGTGTACCAGAAAACCAAAGAATCAAACGGACGCTCCGGGACAGAGCCCCAGACATGCTGCTTCTATGCTGAGCTGCATGCAATTCTAGGGGGGGCTGCCACCATTACCCCACCCCTGTCCATGGACTCCGATGATGGGGTACTCTCCGCCATGCCTGAGGATTTTGCGGACAGGGAAGATGATGATGAGGAGGACGAGCTTGAGGAGAGCACACAGCACACCGTTCTCCCCGACAGCCAGGATCCTTTTATCACCCTGACTGAAATACGCTCCCAACCCAACGAAGCCAGAGAAGGGACCTCTGGTGAGTGTACCTTTTTAAATATAATACATGTTATAAAAGCAAGCGTTTTTTAATGATTAAGTAGCCCTGAGGACTTGGGATGCATTCATGGCCAGTACAGCTACTGGAAAAGTCTGTTAACTTATCTGGGGATGGAGCGGAAATCCTCCAGGGACACCTCCATGAAGCTCTCCTGGAGGTACTCTAAAAGCCTTTGCAGAAGGTTTCTGGGGAGAGCAGCCTTATTCCGTCCTCCATGGTAGGACACTTTACCACGCCATGCTAGTAGCAAGTAATCTGGCATCATTGCATGACAAGCCTGGCAGCGTATGGTCCCGGTGTTTGCTGGCATTCAAGCCACATCTGTTCTTTATCTCTCTGTGTTATCCTCAGGAGAGTGATATCGTTCATGGTAACCTGGTTGAAATAGGGGAATTTAATTAAGGGGACATTCAGAGGTGGCCGTTCCTACTGGGCTCTTTGCCTGTGGTTGAAAAGAAATCCTCCCCGCAGTTAGCCACGTGGTGGGGGGGAGGGGGCATTGGCACTGAGCTGTTCGCGTTTGGCTTGCAGGGATCTTCCCTGATACCAGCCACGCGGTGGGGTGAGAGGTAAAGCAATCATCCCAGAGAATTGGATGGGGGGGTGGTTAGTTTGGTTTCTGCTGCTGCACGTTAACAAGAAAACCGTAGCACTAAATGGCCAACTCAACGTGCTTTGCTTGGTATGGGAGAGGAGGGCGCTGCTGTTATGAAGGTTGCAGAAGCCGAAAGACTATGGCTTACCATGGCCGCCTGCAAGCCGAATTCTGTTGCCCAGCACTGCGAGTGTGATCTCTAACACCAAAGCCGCAGGCACTCAATAAAAGATGCAAAATGCGACCTTGTACCAAAATCACAGGTGCTATGTAGTGTGAATAGTGTTGTTCACCGTGAAAGAGTATAGCCATTGTTCTGTAAAGTGTATCTTTTAAAATACTTCACTCCCTTTTTTTCCTCCAGCAGCTGCAAATGTTTCAAGCCTCCCTCCTCCGTCCCAAAGGCTATCTCAGATAAAGCAGCGAAAAAAATGCACGCGCGATGAAATGTTCTCTGAGCTCATGCAGTCGTCCAGCACTGACAGAGCTGTGTGGAGGGACACAATAGCAGAGTACAGGACAGTGGCTGATGAATGTGAGGAGAGGTGCCATCGGGAAGGTCAGAGGAGGCATGAGGCAACGCTACGGCTACTGCGGGATCAAACGGACATGCTGGGAATGAGGGGCGATCAACAGGTTATCTCAAGTGCTTATATACAAATGCACAAAGCCTTGGAAACAAGCAGGGAGAACTGGAGGTCCTGGTGATGTCAAGGAACTATGACGTGATTGGAATAACAGAGACTTGGTGGGATAACTCACATGACTGGAGTACTGTCATGGATGGTTATAAACTGTTCAGGAAGGACAGGCAGGGCAGAAAAGGTGGGGGAGTAGCACTGTATGTAAGGGAGCAGTATGACTGCTCAGAGCTCCGGTATGAAACTGTGGAAAAACCTGAGTGTCTCTGGATTAAGTTTAGAAGTGTGAGCAACAAGAGTGATGTCGTGGTGGGAGTCTGCTATAGACCACCGGACCAGGGGGATGAGGTGGATGAGGCTTTCTTCCGGCAACTCACGGAAGCTACTAGATCGCATGCCCTGATTCTCATGGGTGACTTTAATTTTCCTGATATCTGCTGGGAGAGCAATACAGCGGTGCATAGACAATCCAGGAAGTTTTTGGAAAGCGTAGGGGACAATTTCCTGGCGCAAGTGCTAGGGGAGCCAACTAGGGGGGGCGCTTTTCTTGACCTGCTGCTCACAAACCGGGTAGAATTAGTGGGGGAAGCAAAAGTGGATGGGAATCTGGGAGGCAGTGACCATGAGTTGGTTGAGTTCAAGATCCTGACGCAGGGAAGAAAGGTAAGCAGCAGGATACGGACCCTGGACTTCAGGAAAGCAGACTTCGACTCCCTCAGGGAACAGATGGCCAGGATCCCCTGGGGGACTAACATGAAGGGGAAGGGAGTCCAGGAGAGCTGGCTGTATTTCAAGGAATCCCTGTTGAGGTTACAGGGACAAACCATCCCGATGAGTCGAAAGAATAGTAAATATGGCAGGCGACCAGCTTGGCTTAATGGTGAAATCCTAGCGGATCTTAAACATAAAAAAGAAGCTTACAAGAAGTGGAAGGTTGGACATATAACCAGGGAAGAGTATAAAAATATTGCTCGGGCATGTAGGAAAGATATCAGGAGGGCCAAATCGCACCTGGAGCTGCAGCTAGCAAGAGATGTCAAGAGTAACAAGAAGGGTTTCTTCAGGTATGTTGGCAACAAGAAGAAAGCCAAGGAAAGTGTGGGCCCCTTACTGAATGAGGGAGGCAACCTAGTGACAGAGGATGTGGAAAAAGCTAATGTACTCAATGCTTTTTTTGCCTCTGTTTTCACTAACAAGGTCAGCTCCCAGACTGCTGCGCTGGGCATCACAAAATGGGGAAGAGATGGCCAGCCCTCTGTGGAGATAGAGGTGGTTAGGGACTATTTAGAAAAGCTGGACGTGCACAAGTCCATGGGGCCGGACGAGTTGCATCCGAGAGTGCTGAAGGAATTGGCGGCTGTGATTGCAGAGCCCTTGGCCATTATCTTTGAAAACTCGTGGCGAACGGGGGAAGTCCCGGATGACTGGAAAAAGGCTAATGTAGTGCCAATCTTTAAAAAAGGGAAGAAGGAGGATCCTGGGAACTACAGGCCAGTCAGCCTCACCTCAGTCCCTGGAAAAATCATGGAGCAGGTCCTCAAAGAATCAATCCTGAAGCACTTACATGAGAGGAAAGTGATCAGGAACAGTCAGCATGGATTCACCAAGGGAAGGTCATGCCTGACTAATCTAATCGCCTTTTATGATGAGATTACTGGTTCTGTGGATGAAGGGAAAGCAGTGGACGTATTGTTTCTTGACTTTAGCAAAGCTTTTGACACGGTCTCCCACAGTATTCTTGTCAGCAAGTTAAGGAAGTATGGGCTGGATGAATGCACTATAAGGTGGGTAGAAAGTTGGCTAGATTGTCGGGCTCAACGGGTAGTGATCAATGGCTCCATGTCTAGTTGGCAGCCGGTGTCAAGTGGAGTGCCCCAGGGGTCGGTCCTGGGGCCGGTTTTGTTCAATATCTTCATAAATGATCTGGAGGATGGTGTGGATTGCACTCTCAGCAAATTTGCGGATGATACTAAACTGGGAGGAGTGGTAGATACGCTGGAGGGGAGGGATAGGATACAGAAGGACCTAGACAAATTGGAGGATTGGGCCAAAAGAAATCTGATGAGGTTCAATAAGGATAAGTGCAGGGTCCTGCACTTAGGATGGAAGAATCCAATGCACCGCTACAGACTAGGGACCGAATGGCTAGGCAGCAGTTCTGCGGAAAAGGACCTAGGGGTGACAGTGGACGAGAAGCTGGATATGAGTCAGCAGTGTGCCCTTGTTGCCAAGAAGGCCAATGGCATTTTGGGATGTATAAGTAGGGGCATAGCAAGCAGATCGAGGGACGTGATCGTTCCCCTCTATTCGACACTGGTGAGGCCTCATCTGGAGTACTGTGTCCAGTTTTGGGCCCCACACTACAAGAAGGATGTGGATAAATTGGAGAGAGTCCAGCGAAGGGCAACAAAAATGATTAGGGGTCTAAAGCACATGACTTATGAGGAGAGGCTGACGGAGCTGGGATTGTTTAGTCTGCAGAAGAGAAGAATGAGGGGGGATTTGACAGCTGCTTTCAACTACCTGAAAGGGGGTTCCAAAGAGGATGGCTCTAGACTGTTCTCAATGGTAGCAGATGACAGAACGAGGAGTAATGGTCTCAAGTTGCAATGGGGGAGGTTTAGATTGGATATTAGGAAAAACTTTTTCACTAAGAGGGTGGTGAAACACTGGAATGCGTTACCTAGGGAGGTGGTAGAATCTCCTTCCTTAGAGGTTTTTAAGGTCAGGCTTGACAAAGCCCTGGCTGGGATGATTTAACTGGGAATTGGTCCTGCTTCGACCAGGGGGTTGGACTAGATGACCTTCTGGGGTCCCTTCCAACCCTGATATTCTATGATTCTATGATTCTATGCTCCGGCGTCTAGTGGAGGTTCATGAACGGCAGCAGGATCACAGACTGATGCTGCAGCCCCTGCTTAACCGCCCTCCCTCCTCCCCAAGTTCCATAGCCTCCTCACCCAGACGCCCAAGAATGCGGGGCGGGGAGGCTTCGGGCACCCAACCACTCCACCCCAGTGGACAGCCCAAGCAACAGAAGGCGGTCATTCAAGAAGTTTTAAAGTGGCCTTTTCCTTCCCTCCTACCTTCCTCCCACACCCCACCCGGGCTACCTTGTGAGTTATCTCCCTATTTTTATAAAAAAAAGGAGGACTTGTGGCACCTTAGAGACTAACCAATTTATTTGAGCATGAGCTTTCGTGAGCTACAGCTCACTTCATCGGATGCATACTGTGGAAATTGCAGAAGACATTATTATATACACAGACACCATGAAACAATACCTCCTCCCACCCCACTCTCCTGCTGGTAATAGCTGATCTAAAGTGATCATCAAGATGGGCCATTTCCAGCACAAATCCAGGTTTTCTCACCCTCCGCCCCCCCACAGACAAACTCATTCTCTTGCTGGTAATAGCCCATCCAAAGTGACCACTCTCTTCACAATGTGTATGATAATCAAGGTGGGCCATTTCCTGCAGGAATCCAGGTTCTCTCACCCCCTCACCCCCCTCCAAAAGCCACATACACCGTGGTGCTCTCATTTTGGTATTCTTGCGCTTCAGGGAAGGGGAAAGCAAGTCACAAAGTTCCATGAAAGTGCCCTTACGCATGCAAAAGTTTTGGAGCCACTGGGAATCATCCCAAACCTGCAACAAAATGCAGTCCCACCACTCTGTGCTTGTTTCCCGGGCCCAGAATCGGCATTCCACGGCATGAGCCTGCCCCAGTAACACCATGATCTCCAAATTGCTGGGGACCGCGGTTTTAGAGAAATCTGTGTTCATGTCCTCATCACTGCGCTGCCGTCACCTCCTTGCCTGGTTTTTCAGGTGCTGGTTCTGCATAAACTGCACAATAATGCGCGAGGTGTTTACAATTATCATAACTGCTGCGGTGAGCTGAACGGGCTCCATGCTTGCCGTGCTATGGCATCTGCTCGGGCAATCCAGGGAAAAGGGCACAAAATGATTGTCTGCTGTTGCTTTCACGGTGGGAGGGAGGGAGGGTTAACTGACGACATTTACCCATAACCACCCATGACAAATTTTTGGCCCCATCAGGCATTGGGAGCTCAGCCCAGATTTCCAATGGGCAGCGGGGACTGCGGCAACTGTGGGATAGCTACCCACAGTGCACCGCTCGGAATATCGACGCTAGCCTCGGTACTGTGAACACACACCGCCAAATTAATGTGCTTAGTGTGGATGCATGCACTCGCCTTTACACAATCTGTTCCCAAAAATCGACTTCTGTAACATTGGAGTACTTTTGTAGTGTAGACATGGCCTTAGATACCTAGCTAATAACCAGAGCTGGGCAAATAGCCCCAAATGTATTCTAGGAAGACCAAGTCAAATTGCTAAATGAATTCACATCCAGCATGTTTGTGCCCCTTTTGTGATTGCTTTCTGCCAACATGCCAGTGACTGAGCTTTCACAAGAAGCAAATTTCAAAGCTCTGTGCACAAGCATCTGTGGAAACCAAATTTTACATGAACATGTTGTGCAGGAACTGCTTGCACACACATTCAGTCAGGTAACACGAAATACCAGGTGACTTGTTTGACAATCACAATTAACACACCCAGCCTGAACGGTGACTGTTGAGTAATTGCAGAGAACTACTTGCACTCAATCAGAGATTTAAAGTCAATCATAAATAAATTGGAGGAAACTGTTTGGCTCATGGACATCCCACAAGCAGAAAGGGAGGTTCCAGTAGCTCAATACATCACCTCCTGCAAATGATTTACTCATCTGTACATGGAGAAAGACTGAAGGAGAAGAACCAGGGAGCAATGAAGAAAACATGGAGAGAGATAAACAGGAAAAGGAGAGGGGAGAGAAATGTGTGCAGAGAAGAGAGGAGGAGAAGGGAGAAAAGGAGAAAGCACTGAATGTAATTGATTAATGATACAAATATGACAAACTTGGGTCTCCCACCTGGAGTTCCCCCTGTAATTTACAGGAGTCACCAATGTTACTAGAGCATTAGAAATGGGTCAGAACCAGAACCCCAGATCTGAACACCCCTCAACTTTTGGGAAGGAGGTTTCAAACTCTGCACTCCCATTGAGGCTTTCATCTTGCAGGTTTCTCTGAATAGTTACTGCAACAGCTGAGGAAGCTCTTAGAACAGGGGTCTCAAACACGCGGCCCGCCATAGGAGCCGACTCCACCAGCAGCCAAGCTCCCCACATCCCCCGCCCCCTCTCCTCACCCTCCCGAGCACAGCGCATCTCCGCTCTTCTGCCTACCTCCCAGTGTTTTCCGCCGTCAAACAGCTGTTTGGCGGTGCTTAGGACTTTCCAGGGGGAGGGGGGAATGGGGACGTGGCACGCTCAGGGGAGGAGGTGGAGAAGAGGCAGAGCCGGGGCGGGGATTTGGGGAAGGGGTTGGAATAAGGGCAGGGAAGGGGTGGGGCCTCATGGACTAGACCAGCAGTCTGAGGTATGAAGTTCAGCATGTATGATTCTTGCTGTGAGTAGTTGGGAAGAATGTTTGTTAAAAGTGGCAAAGTATTTTGTATGAATAGTTACTTTAAAAAGTTCCTGCCATTACAGCTATGTTGATAGACTGTTGGTGTAGATCATCATCAGTGTTACTGACCACATAAGGAATAGTTACATGTGTTTATATTTTATTAAAACCCCTCTTTGCATTACAATTTTAAAAAAGTTAATACATTGACTTTTAATAGCATACTATATTACTCTTCATTTTTTTCATTTTTGACTATACTTTTGTACCATTGTATGAAAAGGTTTCAGTGATGTGGCCCTCGGGCTAATGTACCAGTCCTCATGGTGATTTGAGTTTGAGATCCCTGTCTTAGAAGGAAGGTAATATGGATGGTGAGTGATCAGCTGTTGTGACCTGCACTGGATGTGCCATGTTTGTCTTTCTTCCACAGGACAGAAATGACGTTGTCTGTACAAAGTGCAAGCTGGTCTCCATATTGGAAGAGAAGGTTCAAGATCTGTAGAAACAAGTATCGACCCTGGATTGCATAAGAGAAACTGAAGATTTCCTGGACAGACGTCAGGATATGCTTCTGTGGACACAACATTCTGAAGATTCAGAGCAGGTTGCACAGCGGGGACAGGAGGACGGTGAAGAAAATTGGCAGCATGTGACCCCCTAGAAGAAGAAAGAGGATAATCCATGTACCAGCAACGCAGATACAGGTAAGCAACCACTTTCATGTTCTCTCCACAGGTACTAATGCAGAGAGTGGACTAGTTGATACATCTGAGGGAAGGGAACAGAAGGAGACTCCTCCGATTGGAAGGCATGAGATGCACTGTCCTAGGGATGGGGGTTCCACGACCATCACTCCCAAGAGAAGGAGGCGGGTGGTGGTGGTCGGAGACTCCCTCCTAAGGGGGACTGAGTCATCTATCTGCCATCCCAACCAGGAAAACTGAGAAGTCTGCTGCTTGCCAGGAGCGAGGATTCATGATGTGACGGAGAGACTGCTGAGACTCATCAAGCCCTCAGATGCTTCTCCATGTGGGCACCAATGATACTGCCAAGAATGACCTTGAGCGGATTGCTGCAGACTACGTGGCTCTGGGAAGAAGGATAAAGGAGTTTGAGGTGCAAGTGGTGTTCTTGTCCTTCTTCCCTGTGGAAGAAAAAGGCCCAGGTAGAGACCGTCGAATTGTGGAAGTCAACGAATGGCTACGCAGGTGGTGTCGGAGAGAAGGCTTTGGATTCTTTGACCATGGGATGGTGTTCCAAGAAGAAGGAGTGCTAGGCAGAGACAGGCTCCACCTAATGAAGAAAGGGAAGAGCATCTTCGCAAACAGGCTGGCTAACCTAGTGAGAAGGGCTTTAAACTAGGTTCACTGGGAGAGGGAGACCAAAGCCCTGAGGCAAGTGGGGAAGTGGGATACCAGGAAGAAGCACGAGCAGGAGAGCGCAAGAGGAGAGGATTCCTGCCTCATACTGAGAAAGCAGGAAGGTCAGCAAGTTATCTTAAGTGCCTATACACAAATGCAAGAAGCCTGGGAAACAAGCAGGGAGTCCTGGCAGAGTCAAGGAATTATGATGTGATTGGAATAACAGAGACTTGGTGGGATAACTCACATGACTGGCGTACTGTCATGGACGGATATAAACTGTTCAGGAAGGACAGGCAGGGCAGAAAAGGTGGGGGAGTTGCAGTGTATGTAAGGGAGCAGTATGACTGCTCAGAGCTCCGGTATGAAACTGCAGAAAAACCTGAGAGTCTCTGGATTAAGTTTAGAAGTGTGAGCAACAAGGGTGATGTCGTGGTGGGAGTCTGCTATAGACCACCGGACCAGGGGGATGAGGAGGACGAGGCTTTCTTCCGGCAACTCACGCAAGTTACTAGGTCGCAGGCCCTGGTTCTCATGGGAGACTTCAATCACCCTGATATCTGCTGGGAGAGCAATACTGCGGTGCACAGAAAATCCAGGAAGTTTTTGGAAAGTGTAGGGGACAATTTCCTGGTGCAAGTGCTGGAGGAACCAACTAGGGGCAGAGCTCTTCTCGACCTGCTGCTCACAAACAGGGAAGAATTAGTAGGGGAAGCAGAAGTGGATGGGAACCTGGGAAGCAGTGACCATGAGGAGTGAAATCAGGAAGGCCAAATCACACTTGGAGTTGCAGCTAGCTTGTTAAGAGTAACAAGAAGGGTTTCTACAGGTATGTTAGAAACAAGAAGAAGGAAGGTCAAGGAAAGTGTGGGCCCCTTACTGAATGGAGGAGGCAACCTAATGACAGAGGATGTGGAAAAAGTTCATGTACTCAATGCTCTTTTCGCCTTTGTCTTCACGAACAAGGTCAGCTCCCAGACTACTGCACTGGGCAGCACAGCATGGGGAGGAGGTGACCAGCCCTCTGTGAAGAAAGAAGTGGTTTGGGACTATTTAGAAAAGCTGGACGAGCACAGGTCCATGGGGCCGATGCGCTGCATCCGAGAGTGCTAAAGGAGTTGGCGGATGTGATTGCAGAGCCATTGGCCATTATCTTTGAAAACTCATGGCGATCGGGGGAAGTCCCGGATGACTGCAAAAAGGCAAATTTAGTGCCCATCTTTTAAAAAGTGAAGAAGGAGGATCCGGGGAACTACAGGCCAGTCAGCCTCACCTCAGTCCCTGGAAAAATCATGGAGCAGGTCCTCAAGGAATCAATTTTGAAGCACTTAGAGGAGAGGAAAGTGATCAGGAACAGTCAGCATGGATTCACCAAGGGAAAGTCATGCCTGACTAACTTAACTGCCTTCTGTGATGAGATAACTGGCTCTGCAGATGAGGGGAAAGCAGTGGACGTGTTGTTCCTTGACTTTAGCAAAGCTTTTGACATGGTCTCCCACAGTATTCTTGCCAGCAAGTTAAAGAAGTATGGGCTGGATGAATGGACGATAAGGTGGATATAAAGCTGGATAGATCATCGGGCTCAACGGGTAGTGATCAATGGCTCCATGTCTAGTTGGCAGCTGGGATCAAGCGGAGTGCCCCAAGGGTCGGTCCTGGGTCCGGTTTTGTTCAATATCTTCATTAATGATCCGGAGGATGGTGTGGATTGCACCCTCAGCAAGTTTGCCAATGACACTAAACTGGGAGGAGTGGTCGATATGCTGGAGGGTAGGTATAGGATACAGAGGGACCTAGACAAATAGGAGGACTGGGCCAAAAGAAATCTGATGAGGTTCAACAAGGACAAGTGCAGAGTTCTGCCTTAGGACGGAAGAATCCCATGCACCACTACAGACTAGGGACCGAATGGCTAGGCAGCAGTTGTGCAGAAAAGGACCTAGGGGTTACAGTTGATCAGAAGCTGGATATGAGTCAACAGCATGCCCTTGTAGCCAAGAAGGCTAACGGCATTTTGGGCTCTATAAGTGGGAGCATTGCCAGCAGATCGAGGGACGTGATCATTCCCCTCTATTCAGCATTGGTGAGGCCTCATCTGGAGTACAGTGTCCAGTTTTGGGCCCCGTGCTACAAGAATGTGGAGAAATTGGAAAGTGCCCAGCGGAGGGCAACAAAAATGATTAGGGGGCTGGAGCACATGACTTATGAGGAGAGGCTGAGGGAACTGGGATTGTTTATTCTGAGGAAGAGAAGAATGAGGCCGGATCTGACAGCTGCTTTCAACTTCCTGAAAGGGGGTTCCAAAGAGGATGGATCTAGACTGTTCTCAGTGGTAGCAGATGACAGAACAAGGAGTAATGGTCTCAAGTTGCAGTGGGGGAGGTTTAGGTTGGATATTAGGAAAAACTTTTTCACTAGGAGGATGGTGAAGCACTGGAATGCGGTACCAAGGGAGGTGGTGGAATCTCCTTCCTTTGAGGTTTTTAAGGTCAGACTTGACAAAGATCTGGCTGGGATGATTTATTTGGGGATTGGTCCTGCTTTGAGCAGGGGGTTGGACTAGATGACCTCCTGAGGTCCCTTCCAACCCTGATATTCTATGATTCTGTGATTTGGGGAAGCAGTAAATGGCTTTACTGAATGAATGACAGGATTAGAGCTGTTATGTCCCAGTTTTAGCCACTCAGAATGGTGCTGGATTCAGACCTGTCTCACACGACTAGAGCGGGGGAGATGGTTGGGAGATGCTCATGTAATCTCCACTCCTGATTTTAACATTGAGAGGGAAGAATATCAAATAAGAAAGGATGCAGCAATGCAGAAAGGAACAGCAATGGGTAGGAGAATGGGCATTAAGAGGAAGGATAGTGCTGATAGCAGTCAGGCGATAATGGCCGTAGAATGACTGTACCCAATAAGGCGAGGAATGTTGGCAAAGCCAAACAGTAACAGGTAAGAAGTTTGTACACCAATGCAAGGAGCCTGGGTAACAAAATGGAGGAACTAGAGCTACTGGTGCAGGAAGTGAAACCAGATATTAGAGGGATAGGAGAAACATGGTGGAATAGTAGTCATGACTGGAGTACAGGTATGGAAGGGTATGTGCTGTTCAGGAAAGACAGAAATAAAGGCAAGGTGGTGGAGTAGCATTGTATATCAGTGATGAGGTAGACTGATGGGATAGTGCTTGGGGTGTGCTACAGACCCCCAGGATCCAATTTGGATAGGGATAGAGACCTCTTTAATGTTTTTAATTAAATAAATACTAGTTGGAACTGTGAGATTATGGGAGACTTTAACTTCCCAGCTATAGATTGGAGGACAAGTGCTACTAATAATAGTAGGGCCCAGATTTTCCTGGATGTGACAGCTGACATTTTTTGTCACCAAATACTTGCTGAACGAACAAGAAGTGATGCCATTTTAGATTTGGTATTGGTGAGCAGTGAGGACTTCATTGAAGAGCTGGTTGTAGGGGACAAGCTTGGTTAGAGTGATCACAAGCTAATTCAGTTTAAAGTAACTTGAAGGATAAGCAAAAATAGATATGCAACTAGGGGCCTTGATTTCAAAAGGGCAAACTTAAAATACTTAAGGGAATTAGTGAGGCAAATGGACTGGACTGAAGAACTCAAGGATCTGAATGTGGAGGAGGCTTGGAATCACTTTAAGTCGAAGTTGCAGAAGCTACCTGAAGCCTGTGTTCCAAGCAAGGGGAAAAATTCTCAGGGAAGGGTTGCAGACCAAGCTGGATGAGCAAGTACCTCAAAGAGGTGATTAAGAGAAAGCAGAAAGCTACAAGGAATGGAAGAAGGGATGGATCAGCAAGGAAAGCTACCTCTTGGAGGTCAGAAAGTGTAGGGATAAAGTGAGAACTGCCAAAAGCCAAGCAAAGTTGGACCTTGGAAAGTAAATTCAAACCAATAGTAAAAGGTTCCATAGCCATATAAATAAAAAGAAAACACGGAAAGAAGACGTGGGACCACTAAGCACTGAGGATGACTCGCACAGCACCCTGGGAGGTGGGGAAACACTGCCCCCCATGTTACATATGGGAACGGAGGCTGAGCAGATTAGTGACCATGCAGCACTGGGGCTGAGCCAGGAACTGCACCCAGATCTCCTGAGTCCCAGTATAGTGCCCGACCCACTGGCCCAGCCCCCCACACAACACATGGCTCTGTCAGAGCAGAGCTTAGCCTCAGGCAGAGCGAGTGGAGCACCGATCACAGGAGTGCTCCCCATGTTGCCTGATACAGAGAAGGGAGCAGAGGAAGTGCTGAGCACATCGACTGAGGCAGCCAGAATTCCACTCCACCCTTTCAAGCAGACAGGAGCAGGGTGAGAGGGAAAAGGGAGAAACATCCTTCAGCACATCCCCCTGGGAGTGAGAGAATGTTTTGAGGAATGGAGCTACAGAAGGTAACACAATAATCCTGGCCTGACAGCTGGTTGGTGCATTGCCATGTTTGCATCAGGACAGGATGACACCATGTCAGCATGCAAATGCTGCAGTTGAATTTCCACAACTCCCTGCGCTATTGCATTATTGCTCTAGCTCTACAAGGCCAAGAATCACTGATGCACAAGGCAGTTCAAATGTTTCTTCCTCTGTAGCCCCAACAATCCAGCTTCTGATCAGTACATCATAAGTGAGGCAGTAGGGACCAGCTTAAAGATACATTTCCATTTGCTATGCAGAGTGGCAGAAGTTAAGTGCTTAAGGTGGTGTCTCATTTTCCACTATCAACCCAATTTTGCCCCCTGGCCATTCCCTGGCAACCCCTCCCCCGCAAAAGCCCTTTCAGCTTGAAGTGTGGCACCCATGCTCTGTGGTCAGTAGAAGAGTTTTTGAAAGTTACAAACCACAGAACCTGGAAGGTC
The DNA here is from genome assembly GCF_015237465.2 of Chelonia mydas. NCBI lineage: Eukaryota > Metazoa > Chordata > Testudines > Cheloniidae > Chelonia > Chelonia mydas. Next base: position 24,601,733 of record NC_051257.2, read on the forward strand.
AGAATGGCCACCAGAATCTGGTAGGCTTCCTAGCCATCACCGGGAGCATGACAGCTTAGTACATTTGATGCGGTGTTGATTGAACTTCCCACAACTGCTGACTAAGCTAGAGTGACCCAGTGCCCCAGGTCCTAGTGTAGCCCACAGGAGCAGGGCTTGCCCCTGACTTGTCCACAGCACACATTTGCAACAGTTAATTCATAGCTCTCAAAGCCAGAAGGGACCATTGTGACCATCTAGTCTGACCTCCTGACTAACACCGGCCAGAGAACTTCTCTGAATGAATTCCTGTTTAAACTACAGTGCTCTAGAAAAACTTGATTTAAAAACGGTCAGTGATGGAGAATCCTTTTGTGAGTTGTTCTAATAGTTAATCACCCTCTACTGTTAAACATTTGCCCCTTATTTCTAGTCTGGATTTGTCTAGCGACAGCTTCCAGCCATTGGATCTTGTTATAGCTTTGTCTGCTAGGGCCCATTATCAAAGTTGTGTTTGCCATGTGGGAACTTATGAACTTAAGGCACTTTTAATTAAAATGGTTTACAAACCATGTGGACAGATTTTTTTCGTTTAAGAGGGGTTGTTTAAGGGTTAGTGGAAGACAACTCAGAACAGGTTTAAGCTACACCAGAATAAGAGTGTCCACACAGGTTTGTACTGGTTTAACTACTGAGTTTTGAAACCCATTTAAGTTAAACCAGTGAAAACAACCAATGTAGACAAGATCTTAAATCAATTTAAATCTGGCTTTTATCCGATTAGCTTCCTCCTATAAACATAAGCCAGGTTTAAATACGTTTCTGAGTGTCCACACACAAAGTTGCACTTGTTTAATATTGCACCTTTAGTTAAACTGGTGCAACATCTGTGTGTAGCCAAACCCTTAGGCTCAAACGGAAGAGCACTCATTGCTGATCAGTCACCTCGGATGAAGCGGATCGATCCTGCAAGCAGGAGTTTTCATGCTTCCCTGGTCTCAAGTTGGTGAGCACAAAATGGTGGGTAGGCTCCAGTAAGTTTTACTAAGTTCAGATAATTGTGTATCACTATTTTCATGCTGACAATGTAATGCAGGAATAGAAAGGGCATACATATAGCAATTACAGCCCATTTTGCAGCAATCCCGAATTTAGGGCTGCCTTCAAACATGACATCTTCAAAACCGTCACATTCTTAGAGTTTGGTTAGGAACAGTTCTTTCCTTTGCCCATCACCTCTCCCTCTCTTCATCCCCTCTGCCTCTCCCACTATAACATGCCAAGTGATTATAATGTTTTATGCTTCGCTCAGGGCTGTGCCAACAAAGAGATACGAAACGAACAAGCCCTATTCCTGCATTTGTACTGAGGGCAGTGGCTATGCTATACACTGACAAGGAAACCACAGAGGAACACTAGGGTAGATCCTGAGCTGCTGTAAGTGTGAATAATGTACACCAGCTGAGGATCTGTCCCACTGCATTCATTTCAGGCTTCATGGGACACATGCTGAAGGGGGAGGGGGGACCCTTTGCCACATGGTATCACACCCAAGTGACTGAGGGTTTTTAGAAAGAACGAGGCGTACTTGTGGCATCTTAGAGACTAACACATTTATTTGAGCATAAGCTTTCGTGGGCTAAAGCCCACTTCATCAGTAGGAAGATCTATATATACAGAGAACATGAAAAAATGTGGGTTGCCATACCAACTCTTAACGAGACCAATCGATTAAGGTGGGCTATTATCAGCAGGAGAAAAAAAACTTTTGTAGTGATAATCAGGATGGCCCATTTCCAACAGTTGACAAGAAGGTATGAATAACAGTAGTGGTAAAATTAGCATGGGGAAATAGTTTTTAGTTAGTGTAATGACTCATCCACTCCCAGTCTTTATTCAAGACTAATTTAATGGTGTCCAGTTTGCAGATTAATTCCAGTTCTGTTGTTTCTTGCTGGAGTCTGTTTTTGAAGTTTTTTTGTTGAATAATTGTGACATTTAGGTCTGTAATCGAGTGACCAAAGAAATTGAAGTGTTCTCCGACTGGTTTTTGAATGTTATAATTCTTGACTTCTGATTTGTGACCATTTATTCTTTTACGTAGAGACTGTCCAGTTTGACCAATGTACATGGCAGAGGGGCATTGCTGGCACATGATGGCATATATCACATTGGTAGATGTGCAGGTGAACGAGCCTCTGATAGTGTGGCTGATGTGATTAGGTCCTATGATGGTGTCCCTTGAATAGATATGTGGACAGAGTTGGCAACAGGCTTTGTTGCAAGGATAGGTTCCTGGGTTAGTGTTTTTGTTGTGTGGTTGCTGGTGAGTATTTGCTTGAGGTTGGGGGGCTGTCTGTAAGCAAGGACTGGCCTGTCTCCCAAGATCTGTGAGAGTGATGGGTCGTCCTTCAGGATAGGTTGTAGATCCTTGATGATGCGCTGGAGAGGTTTTAGTTGGGGGCTGAAGGTGATGGCTAGTGGCGTTCTGTTACTTTCTGCTGATACAGACTAACACGGCTACCACTCTGAAACCTGGGGGTTTTTACACTCCTAACAGGGTATTCTGTCCGAAGAGCTAAATATCAAAATAAATGCTACAGAAATGTTAGAGCTGTCCCCCTAGGAGAACGGCGGAACCTGGGGCTCAGTGCAGACACAGCAGGTTCTCAGTGCCCTCTGCCTGATGCAAGGCCACCATGCTCTTCCCCAGGTTACAGCCTCAGATCACCCACTCGGAGCTTGCTGCCTGAGAGAATGCAGCTCTGTCTACCTGTAATGTTCAATACAGACACATGAGGGTCTGCAGCCCTGGGGCATCACCTGATGTACAGGACTTTGTTTCTCAGACTCCGCTCCAGACCGACACACAAGGGAACAACACTGCACCTGCCTCCTCTGAGAAGCTCCTGCTAGGGTTCCAGAGACCTCTCTCAGGAAGAGCCTGCACAAGGTGTATAAATGCTAGCGTACTGGGAGGGCAGAACCAGGAAATGCTCCCAGCCCTTGGCTAGGACAAACCTGGGAGCAATAGGCAAAGTGCTGAAGTTCCCTGAAGACTAGAAATAACTCTAAACAAGGGTCCTTATGGCAGGAAGGGAATGAACATGAGGATCGAAAGCAGGAGTTTCCTGAGAGTGAACATAAAGGGGATTATCTAGGATGAGACACGTACACACATTTTCCTCTGATCCCACTTTGCTCTGCTAGGAAAGGCTGCCTCAGGAACTCCGGGTACTTTGCTCAAAATGTGCTAGACTGACAGTGTCTTGGGCCTGGTCTACACAGCAAAGTTGCACTGATGTAATGAAATTGCTTTAGAAACTGATTGAGTTAAGTAGCTGCAGCTCTAATTTCAGATTATGTGTAGAGCTGGGTGGAACTGTCTGGCCAAAAATTAGATTTGGGTTTGACTGAATCATTTAACTGATTCTTGTAAAATTCACCAAATCGTTTCAGCCAAACCAAAACAATACCCGAATAGATATAAGATGGTTTAAACTGAGACAAGAGCATCCACACATGGGGGTTGTCCCAGTTTAACTAAACTGGTTTCTAAAGCAGTACAGTCTAGGAAAAGAGCACAATTTTCTCACAACGACAAGCCTGTATTACCTCTGGCAGCGGCAGCACACTGGTTTGTGGAACACTGGTACTAAAATCACAGCCAAAGGGGGGGGCAAGAAAACAAGCCCTTGCTGGTTCTGGATGAGACCTGAACTCCCGAACAGATCTCCAGTACTTATACAGACCCCATTACCATAGTATCAGAGCACTTTACCCCCCAGGAGCAGGGCAGTGCCATTATCCCCATTGTACAGATGGGAACGGAGGCCCAGAGAGACTAAGTGACTGGCCCAAGGTCACACAGCTCTGTGGTGGAAGAAGGAATAGATCCCAGGTCTCCCAAGTCTGGTGAGTGCCCTGCTCACTCGGCTGTCCTTCCTCTCATTAGTTGAGTTAAGTTCTGGGGTTACAAATCTGAACCCTCCCAGAATTCAGGAAGGTTGGGCCAGGACATTCCCTTTTGGGGCCATCTCTAGTTTTATCAGAAGCATTTCATGCCACAAACAGGAACATATATGCTCACAAAACTGGGGCTGGAAAATACTCCATGGGTACAACATGGCCAAGATCATTTAGTGCCTGGAATCGTCACTCCTGCATTTCCTACTGCATTCATGGGAAGGTCTTTATTAAAGAGAGAACAAAAGAAAGTGCTCATGCTTCAGGTACTGTCCCTGCTAGGATGTGAAGGGGTTGGGGAGCAGAGCACTCCCAGGTAGGCCGATAATTGTTTGCATTCCTGACAAGGCTGCTCTAACAGGCAGCTCACAGAGTGACAGCTGTGGGAAGGCAGTGTAATCTAGTGGGTAGGGCACTAGACTGGAAGTCAGAGATCTTGCTTCTATTCTTGTCCCTGTGAACTACTTTTTGACCTTGGATGTGTCACTGCCCCTCTCTGGACAGTTCCCTTCTCTGCCCTTGTCTGGCTTGTTCGTGTATGATTTCAAACTCTTCAGGGCAGAGACTGTCTCTCAGGATGCATGCGCACAGCGCCTAGCACAGTGGGGCTCTAACCTAGGCTGGGGTCTGTGGGCGCTACTGCACACTGATAGTAGCAGCTGTATCTTTGTAATGGGAAAGGGCAGAAACCAATTTTTTAAAAGCAAGCTTAGAATTAGCAGCATGTTGTAGAATGCAGCAAAAATGATGGAGCCGCCTTAAAATCATGGGGTCTGTGGTTTTTTCCTGCCCTCTGTATTTTCCTCTCCCTGATTTTCAGGCAGTTATTTGTATAATGGAAAGATTTTGCTACAAGATGCTCACTACCTCCCGCATGCACGAGCTGGCGAGCAGCAGCTTTTGCCCTGTGCCCAAGACCCCTGGCTGGGTCAGGCCAGAAGTGCTGTGATGTGGAAAAAGTTGGGAGCCTTGTTATGTCCTGCTCCAATGAACATCACAGCAGGTGGGAGCTGCAGCATGGTCTGGAGGGATTCCTTTCAATCATTTGCTTTAAATCAGTTTTGTGCAGCGCAGTTCCCAGACTGAATCAGGACGGAGCTGGCAAGAGCCTACTACAGCTGCACAGAGCATGGCAGAATTCATTATGTCCAATGCTGAAGGCTGCTTCTGCAGAAGCGATCAGTTAATGTCACTGCTCTATTGACTAGACACCAGCTGCAGAATGGACTATCAGACATAATGCAGCAGTTTCACACAGGAAATGAGACAAATCCAAACACTGAAACCACTTTCACCTCCCCTGCAAGGGGCTTTCAAAGAGGCTGAGCCTGAAGCAAAGTTCCCAGCTACACTGAAGCACTACATTAAAATCTCTCCCTGCCCATGCACAGATAAGGCTGCTATTGCCTACCCTGGGCAAAGCCAGTGCAGCTGCTAAGTTCCTGAACTGGTTGGGGTGACCAGGCTGGGAAGATGTGACCTAAACCAATGGTGGCAACAGTTTCAGGGAGTCAGAAAAAGGGTAAGCAGCCCAAAATCAGAGTTACTGACTTCACTGATGAAGGTTTTTTCTAGGTTTTATTTTTATGAAGCAGGCCCAGCGACAGGAGAGGGAGCTGAATTCTATCCCATTAACCTTGCCTGGCCGACCCAGTGATTGGAGAGGGAGCTGGATTCTACCCCCATTACCCCTGCCTGACGGGCCCAGCGCCGGGAGAGGGAAGTGGGGTCAGTTCCATGTTGTCTACTTAGGGATTCTCACAACAAATTTTTTGGTGGCCTCAGAATGTGGCCACCAACTCTTGCTGGTGGCCACTCTGACAATATTTCCTAAAATACTTTATTAACTTTCGGAAAAGCAAATAAATAGGCACAAACATATGTCCAAATCATTGTAACTTATTTATGTAGGTGGTTTTTTTGCAGATTCAATACTAAAAATAATGTACAGTTGTCACTATTCTTTACTGGACCTAAACAGAATAGAAACACAAATAAGGTGCTTTACATGTTCTTGTCTGTTGTTGTTTCTTTTGCTTTTTGGGGTGTTTTGTTTTTTTTTTAGACTTTCTAGCTAGTAAGTCTGCTGCTGTGAAAAGTGATATTTGTATGTTTGTTAATATCACTTTTCACAACAGTAGACTTGTTAGCTAGCTGGGAGACAGTGAAAAGTGATATTAACAAACACACAAATATCATTTATCACAGTAGACTTACTCAGGCCTGGCAAGCCAGGGGACAAATTAAGCCTTGGATGGGGAGGTGAGTCGGGAGGCAGCAGTGGCCGGGGGTGATAAGGTGGATGGGTGAGGGACTGGGGGATGGAGCCTGCCGAGCCCTCTGGCTGGGGGATGGAGCCAGTGGCTGGAATCTGCCGCCATGCGGCCAGAGCCCATGGCCAGAGCCTGCCTCCTGCCACCCCAGTGCTGAAGCTGGAAGCCTGAGCTCCACCATCCCCGAGAAGGTGGGGAACTCACACCGGCTGTCTGCTCCTCCGGCATTTGTGCTTCCAGATGGAGGCAGGGCCCAACCCCTCTGGGCGGCCCCAGAGGAGGAGCTGCTGCTCCCCCTCTCCCCACACAATCACTGCCCAGAAGTCTGTGGCCACAAGAAAAGCCCTGCATGCAGCCATGGTAACCACATTTGAGAAACATGGCCATCATCAATACAATTGTTTACTTAAGCTTCACTACAAAAAAGCTGTTTTTTCCAGAGGGAGAATTAATGCATGTTCGCTATCCAGCGATAAACCTTAGTGGAAAGAAAGCCCTGTAGTTTTTACTATGACATAGTAAGGCGAGGTCTACCACAGGTGGGAGTATAGCACTGATTTGCCTAGATATCTTACAGGAAACATGCTGGAATTTTACCCAGGAACTGCTAACCTGCATTAGTTATCCTGTGATAAACATAGCCCTTCTCTTGGCAGTGAAGACAAAGCCTTAGTTCCAGTCAGTTGCCACCATACAAAACTCTTTGGGGGTGCACAGATGTCACTGAGGCCTGAGATCCTGGGCTGAAAAAAGAGGGAGTTTGTAAGGTGCTGGCTGCTAGGAAAGGTGTCTTGTAATGAGAGCACATGTGAGCAGGAAATCAGTGAAAGAGAATGCACCTGGGATCCCACCATGCTGCTCCTCCACTTTCCAAAGCTGTTCCTGGCGTACCTGTGGAGTAAGCCCTCTCTGCAAACTATCTAGTGATTACATAATCAGTTACTAGCCCAGTGAAGATCACGGTCTTTGTGAAATATTCCCTCCTGGATAAGGCCAGGGTGCATGAGAGCCAGCAGCCCCTTACACCCTACTAAGCTCCAGGCCCAAGGATGGGGGATCCTTCAGAGTCATTCATCTGGATCCTACTGCATCGAAATATCCTTATCCCTGAAGAAACAAGTCTGAGATAACTGGTGCATACTGAGGCTCCTCAGGAAGAGACAGGGAGTGAATGCTGAATGTAAAGGACAAAGACATGCTGATGCTCTTTCCCAAGGCATACACCTAAACGAGCATGCACTTACCAGAAAAAGGCACCTCGAGCACTGAACAAATGAAGGCCCCAGGGAGCAATGTGATAACCAAGAACTACACATGGGAAATCTGAGCCCTTGGAACCATCAGGCTTAACAGGCATGAAGTGATGGGTTCCTAGGACACAGCAGCACAAGGGGATGTGACCTCCCCCACAGCAGTCACCACCAGTGCTGCAATTAGATTTCAAGAATGCACATTTTGGGGGACTCAGGCTAAGCAATGACTTCTTACAAGTCCAAACGAGAGGAAGGCCGCTTGTGGAATCTTAGCAGTGATTACGACTACAGTTGCTCAGGAGAGAAAGAATATAAAGAACGAGAAACAGCTGAAGTGGCTTCATGGAGAGCTGCTCCAAAATCAGAATCTCTCCTGGGAATGAAGAGGCGAGAGCCCAGCAAGAATCTACCAGTCATTTAGGACTTGCAGGGAAAGATAAACCAGCAGAGGGCCTAAAACTGCCCCTCCTCCCCTCCCCCGCCTCTTCCCCCACCCTGCTGGGTGCCTGCCCCTCCTCCCCTCCCCCTCTCCCCCGCCTCTTCCCCCCCCCTGCTGGGTGCCTGCCCCTCCCCCTCTCCCTCCCTGCCCCCGATCAGCTGATGGCCCTTGTGCGGGAGAGGGAGAAGCGGAGCACCAGGCACTCGCTGCTCCGGGGAGGAGGCGGAGACGAGGTGGGGACGGGGCCTTGGGGAAGGGGGGTGGAATCAGGGCATATCCCCTCCAGCCCCCTGCCGTGACCCCTGCCCACCCTCCCAGCCCTCTGCCCTGACCCTTACATCCCGCCCACACCCCAGCCCTCTGCCCTGATCCCTGCACTTTACATCCCCCCGCACACCCCAGCCCTCTGCCCTGATCCCTGCACTTCACATCCCCCCGCACACCCCAGCCCTCTGCTCTGATCCCTGCACTTCACATCCCCCCGCACACCCCAGCCCCCTGCCCTGATCCCTGCACCCGCCACACACCCAGCCCTCTGCCCTGATCCCTGCACCCGCCACACACCTCCCAGCCCTCTGCCCTGATCCCTGCACTCGCCACACACCCCAGCCCTCTGCCCTGATCCCTGCACCTTACATCCCCCCACACACCCCAGCCCCCTGCCCTGAGCCCTGCACCCGCCACACACCCCAGCCCCCTGCCCTGATCCCTGCACCCCCCCACACACACCCAGCCCTCTGCCCTGATCCCTGCACCCCCCACACACACCCAGCCCTCTACCCTGATCTCTGCACCCCTCACACACCCCAGCCTCCTGCCCTGACCTCTGCATCCCCCCACGACCCCAGCCCTGACTCCAGCACCCGCAACACATACCCAGCCCCCCCACCCCATGCCCTGACTCTTGCACCCCCCACATTCTCACCCCCACCGTGAGCACCAAATGGGAGCTCCTGCACCCCCCCATTCCTACCTGCACCCCTCGCACCAAATGTGAGCTGCCCAGGTAAGCACTTCACACCCAAACCTCCTGCCCCAACCCCGAGCCCCCTCCCTCATTCTAGCTCCTGGCCAGACCCTGCACCCCAAACCCCAGCCTGCTCCTTCACCCCCAGCCCTGTGCTCAGTGCACTCGCACCCTCAGCCCAGTGCAGAGAGAGAGGAAGAGAATGGGCTAGAACCTGGGAGAAGGTAGGTACCCACTCTGTGTGGGCAGGGCCGGGATCCCAGACCGGCAGCGGGCTGAGCGGGGCCAGCAGCCGGGACCCTGGCTGGCAGGAGCCGGCGGATTGAACCCCAGACCGGCAGTGGGCTGAGCGGCAGCGGGCTGAGCCGCTCAGCCCACTGCCAGTCTGGGGTCCCGGCCGCCAGCCCCTTGCCAGCCGGGGTCCTGGCCGCAGGCCCCGCTCAGCCCTCTGCCGGCCTAGGTGAACGGAACCCCAGGCCAGCAGCGGGCTGAGCGGGCCGGCGGCGTAAGATCAGCATTTTAATTTAATTTTAAATGAAGCTTCTTAAACATTTTGAAAACCTTGTTTACTTTACATACGACAATAGTTTAGTTATAGAATATATAGACTTAGAGAGAGAGACCTTCTAAAAACGTTCAAATGTATGACTGGCACGTGAAACCTTCAATGAAAGTGAACAAATGAAGACTCGGCACACCACTTCTGAAAGGCTGCCAACCCCTGCTGTAGGATCTCAAAGCAGCAGCAAAGGGCATATAACCAACATGTTTTCTTTAACAGGGCCCCTTAAAGAACTTTTATAACTTTACCAGGGAAAAAGTGCCAGGGTGTGTCTACACTGGCAGAGTGACATCGCCAGCAGTTACTGCGCCGCTCAGAGAGCGCTGAAGGGAAACCGCTGTTGTGAGTTCGCACTGTCAGCTGTCTGCACAATAGCATGTTCGCACTTGCAGTGGTATTTGGAGCAGTGCACTCTGGGCAGCTGTCCCACAGAGCATCTCTTCCTCTTCTACCTCTAAGAGTTGTGGGAAGGCAAAGGGGGTCATGGGGCATCCTGGGTCCTGTGCCAGTGCCGTGCGATGCATTGCTTTGCATACCAACAATCCCTGTGCTTCTGTCCACATTTGGAGCCATCTTTCAACGGTTTGTGTACTGCGTGCTCTGCTTCTTCGGTCTGCAGGAACGGATCCCGCACTGTTGATCAATATGCTGCTCACTCTCCCTAACACGTCACGAGTGGCAGTGGAGTTATTCCTTAAACTACAAAGGCAGAGGAGTTGGACATTGATCTCGCCACGTGTAGTAGCTATGACATGAGATTGCTTGTGGCATTCACAGAGGTGCAGACCACAGTGGAACACCACTTTCGGGCTTGGGAAACAAGCACTGAGTGGTGGGATCACATCGTCATGCAGGTCTGGGATGACGAGCAGTGGCTGCAGAATTTTCGGATGAGGAAAGCCACATTCATGGGATTGTGATGAACTCCCCCCAGTCCTGCGGCGCAAGGACCCAAGAATGAGAGCTGCCCTGTCATTGGAGAAGCATGTGGCAATTGCACTGTGGAAGCAGGCTACTCCCGACTGCTATCGATCAGTCGCTAACCAGTTTGGAGTGGGAAAGTTGACCGTTGAACTCGTGTTGATGGAAGTGTGCAGGGCCATTAATTGCATCCTGCTCTGAAAGACCGTGACTGTGGGCAACATGCGTGACATTCTGGATGGCTTTGCACAAATGGGCTTCCCCAACTGCAGAGGGGCGATAGATGGCATGCATACTTCAATTCTGGCACCACACCACCTAGCCAGCAAGTACATTAATAGGAAGGAGTATTTCTCCATGGTTCTGTAGGCGTTTGTGGATCACCGTGGGCGTTTCACGGACATTAACGCAGGCTGATCTGGAAAGGTGCATTACGCAGGCATCTTTTGGAACGCTGGCCTGTTCAGGAAGCTGCAAGCAGGAACTTTCTTCCTGGACCAGAAGATCACCATAGGGGAGGTTGAAATGCCATTGTGATCCTGTGATTCCCTGCCTACCCCTTAATGCCGTGGCTTATAAAGCCATACATGGGGCACCTTGACAGCAGCAAGGAGCAGTTCAACAACAGGCTGACCAAATGCAGAATAACTGTGGAGTGTGCTTGTGGCCATTTAAAGGCCCACTGGCGCTGCCTATATGGGAGGCTGGATCTGGCCGATGACAATATTCCAATGCTTATAGACACGTACTGTATGCTCCATAATATTTGTGAAGGGAAGGGTGAAAGCTTCACTTAGGGCTGGATCGCTGAGGCTCAGCGCCTGGAGGCTGACTTTGAACAGCCAGAGACCAGGGTTATTAGAGGTGCGCAGTGCGGGTCCATAAGAATCAGGGATGCCTTGAGGCAGCAATTTGAAGCTGAAATCCACTAGTATTTGTTGCTGTGCTCAGGAGGGCAGCGCTTGTAATGCTGGGGGGGGATGGTGACTGGTGCAGACGATGCCCTGTGAAGGTGTAAGAAAACTGCCTGTTGCTTTGCAGGGCTCTGTTTGCTTTCAAACCAAAACAATTATTGTATTAAAAAACAACCAGAGGAAAGAGACAAACAAAAAAACACATCAGCACTATGGAGGATGGGGGAAGGGAGGGTCCCAGGAGGCGGTGAGGTCCCGGGATGGTTAAAGATTTGTGTATGTCTAGGTATCATATGCAACCTTGTCCTTTGGAGTACAGTGCAGCGGGTACTGTACTTCAGCAGGGCTAACCTGCAGAGGGACGGATGTTGAGTGCAGTGGGTGCTGGGAGTCCGCAGGGCTATGCAAGAGTGTGTTGGCGGTGTCTGGGGGGCACATGGGAAAGCATTTTGCGACAGGGGCTGCAGGGGAGGGCGGGCACGGAGCTGTTTGCAGTGCTAGTAGCACCTTGGCACTTCATAACTTTTAATAGCTGCTCCGTGGCTTCGTTCTCGCGCACCGCATTCTCCTTTCGGTCCCTCTTCTCACTGTCCCGCCACTCCTTCAATTCTTGTTTTTCGGCCACAGAGAGCATCATGACCTCACGCAGAAAGTCCTCTTCAGTTCTTCGTGGCCTCTTTCTAATTCTGCGTAGCCGTTCAGCTGGCGATAACCAAGAGGGACGCTGGCCTCCCAAGGTCATATCTGCGAAGCCAAAATGCAACATTTTACAGAAGCAGTATTGTTTGCAACACACAGACCACTGATTCAGTGATTTAAAACACAGCCACGATTCACACACCTGTCACTAACTGGCTGAGCCCAGGCAAACGCACATGAGCCACAAGACCCCCAAAATGGTGAGTAACCGCAGGGGTAGGGGAAATCAGTGTTCCAGGACCATACTGCACACTGGGCATGTGGCTCTTGGGGAGAGCCAGCACTGTAGTGGGGGCCTTATAATCATTACTGTCCCCCCATTTTCCACAGGTTGTGTTCATTATGGAAGATATCTCGCTGCTAAGGGTGAGCAGGGAATCAATGGAGGGTCTTCTCTTAAACTGCGGCTTCTGCCCTGGCCCTTATCATAGAATATCAGGGTTGGAAGGGACCTCAGGAGGTCATCTAGTCCAACCCTCTGCTCAAAGCAGGACCAATCCCCAATTTTTGCCCCAGATCCCTAAATGGCCCCCTCAAGGATTGAACTCACAACTCTGGGTTTAGCAGGCTAATGCTCAAACCACTGAGCTATCCCTCCCCCTTATCCTTATGCGTCTTATTTGTGCAGCAATGATTCCCCTCCTCCCCCAGTGACAGTAGAGTGGTGCAGGAAAGTTACCCTTAATGGGGCAAGAAACAAAGCGGCTCTGCCAAAGAACCTACAGCAGCGGATTGCCCAGTATCTCCATGAGAGTTTCGTGGAGATCTCTGAGGCAGATTCCCATGAAGTGAGGGAGTCAATGAAGTCTCTGTTCCACCGCTCAGATGAGGCATGTGGTGGTATGCGCATCATACAGGCACAAGCCTGCTTTCTGCAACCCTTCTGCCCCCAACAACTCACTTCAGCGATTCCCAAAATCAAAGCCACTTACCAGGGGCCTCGTCTCCTGTTTGCACTTCGCCAAGCTCCGACAGCTGTGACTGGCTAGCCTCCTCTGACCTGACATGCATCTCTGACCTCTGACCTCCGAATCATCCTCTGCCTCTGGGTCCCCCGCCCTCTCCTCGTCCAAGATTTCCTCCTCCTGGCTCGGTCCACTCTCGAAGTATCCACAGTGGCCTTCGCAGTGGAGGTGGGGTTGCCACCGAGTATCACATCCAGCTCTTTGTAGAACCAGCAGCTCGTGGCTGAGCACTGGAGCGGTGGTTTGCCTCCTGCACCTTGTGGTGGGCGTTCTGCAGCTCCTTCACTTTGGCCCTGCACTGCAGTGTGTCCCAGTCATGGCCCCTTTCTGTCATGCATCATGAAATCTGTCCGTAGGTATAATTCCTACGGCTGGAGTGCAGCTGGGACTGGCGTCCTCTACCCAAATGCTGATGAGGTCCAGCAGCTCGGCATTGCTCCAAGCGGGGGAGCGCCTGGTGTGTGGAGCAGGCATGGCCACCTGGAAAGATGTGTTGAGACCACTGCACGCATCACTGAGCAAACAGGAAGGGGACTTTCAAAATACTCAAGAAATTTAAGGGGTGGGGCTCACGGTTGGTCACCTGAGGGCAGGGCAGTAGAGTTCAAACTGATGACCAGAGAGGCGAGAACAGGCATTGTGGGACACCTCCCGGAGGCCAACTGCAGCGCTGTAATCGACCAGGGTGTCTACACTGGCACCGCGGCGCTGTAGCCCCTGCACAGAAACCTGTACACGTCTCATCAGGGTGGTTTTTTACAGCGCTGCCACTGTGCAGGTTCTGCGCACGAAGTGGCTTGGCAGCGTGTGCACCTCGGGAGTTCCACCGCAGAAAGCTGCTTTACTGCGCAGAAACCTGCCAGTGTAGACAGGGCCTGAGAGAAGTTAGAGATGGGAATGATTTATTGGCAGTGAAACAGCCAATATAATTGCTTCTCACACTATGTCACTTCCTCCAGGTAGGACTGGCCAGGCAAAGGATTGTTCCCTAGCGTATATTCCCCAGGGCTTTCCCCAGTCCAATTTCAAATGATTCAGGGGATCAGTCCACTACAATTCTGGGTACCCCAATGTCTAGTACACTGCACTACTCCTAAAACTCCATGACATGAACCTAACCCTGTTGATGGCCAGTTTATATCCATCTCCAATTTGCTCTTCTCTGGTACAGGAGATATCCTGACAGACACCTTGCCCAGGGGCAGCGCCCTCTAGTGCTACACCTTCCTCAGAACAGCTCGTTACGGATCTGTAAAAGATTTGACTATGGTGCCCACTACTGGAATATGTAAGCATTGCCTGGATATCCATGGATGTCCTGTAGACCAGCACTGTGTCCCCCTTTGACAAACACCCCACATATCCTCTTCTTTTCTCTGCTCTTAAGTTATCATTACTGTTGCTCACCTCTGGAATCTCTCTGTCCATGCGCCTAAAACTGAACATATAACATGAGCCCTGGATCTCCCTGGTGCTGAGTAGGGGGAAATAATCACTCCCCTTGTTTCACCTGGTGCTTCCATTAATAGAACCCAGGGCAGCATTTGACTTACTTTTACAATGCTTGATTCTAATGTACTTACAGCAATTTCCTCTTATTCCTTTGAAAAATGCTTGCTAATAAAGTAGGACTTACTGCCGCATTGCTGTGACAATACAGTAAGAAACCTGCTAACTGAGAGACGGTGCCAGTTACCAAAGAAGTCCTTTGCAATGGGAGATAGAATTGTTTTAACTATTCAAACACTGCTATTTCCCAGGCTGCCAGCCAGGGCGGTGCCCCATGAAAAGAGTAAATTTCCAGGAGCAGATTATGGGCCTGCAGAATGCAATCCAGAAGTTTATATTATAAACACTTTTAGGGCATAAACATCCCCACAATGTCATTCAGTTTTGACATCTCTTATGATCCTGCAGAGCACCATTCCATGCTCTTTAAAGTGCACTGAGGAGCCAGGTTTAGCACACACTGCAAAAGGGACCTTTCTGTCCCCAAAGTGCATGTACTATAGTTTATTTCTTGGTTCAATAAAATCCCACTGGGCCAGATATTTCAAAACGTGTGCAAAAAACCACACACCCGAGTTACCCACACAGAAGCCTTGATGTGTACATGCATGTGAGGAATTGGATGCACACACCCCTTTATTATATTACATACACAGATCACAGGAATCACGCTGGGGCTTCAGGCATGTAAGCTGGGGGAGCACAAAGCATGCACACTCTTTTGCAGACACACCTAGCAATCTGCCCCATTCCTGTGAAGTGCTCTGCAGGGCTCTGGGCAGAATATCTGCAGCCTTTGTCCTCCATCACCTTCTGGGACACGTTAGTGTGCAAACCTTGTCTCAACCTCCATCCTCCCAAACCAAGATTCACCAGGACAGAGACTCACCTGCGTTTTTCTTATCCTCAGGTCAGCAGATGATCTATTCAATCCTTCCTCTTGTTCAATACTCTGTTCAATACCTGGTTGTGGACAGAAGAATTCAGCTTATTTTAGACTGTTTAGAAGAGAATAAGAGATTGCTTTGCAAACCAATTCTAAAAGCCAGAATACATGTGGATTAGAGACGCATCTGGATCCCACTGCAGTCCTCATGTCCTCAGATATCGGCCCATTTTATCCTGGGCTGAAAGCAACTTTCCTGAGGGCAAACCACTAGCTCCAGCTGTCTCTTACATTTTCAGACAGCAGGACTGGTTACTAATTTAAACAGCTGAAGACTACATCTCTCTCTCTCGCTCTGCTGAGAAAGAGTCAGGAATGTAAAATAGAGAGTAGGAATTCTGTGCCCTGCACAGCAATGTCTGTACTAATGGACCTGCAACCCCTCCCAGGTTGGTGTCATCACAAATTGTATAAGTGTACGGTCCACTCCATTATCCAAATCATTAATGAACATATTGAATATATTGCTCTCCTTCGAGACCCCTGCAGAACCCCACTAGATACGCCCTCCCAGTCTGACAGCAAAGTATTGATAACGACTGTTTGAGTTAAGTCTCTAAACCGTTTGTGCACCCACATTATAGTGATTTCATCTGGATCATATTTCTCTAGTTTGCTTATGAGAATGTCATTTGGGACTGTGTCAAAAGCCTGACTAAAATCAAGATCTGTCACATCTACTGCTTCCCCCATCCGACAGGCCAGTCACCCTGCCAAAGAAGGAAATCAGGCTGACCTGGCATGACTCGTTCTTGACAAACTCACATTGGCTATTATTTACCATCGCATTATTGCAACATCTCCAGGCTGCCACTCAGCCGCACCTATAACACACAGCCCATCAGATGTTCCACCTCAAGTCCCATGGCTCCTGATTGGCTCCCTTCCCCATATAAACCCAAGGGGCGTTCCAGGAAGTGTCCAGGCAACGGCACAGATCTTCTGTACCTGCCTCAACTGTTCCTGCTCCTTATGTGGAATTCCTGGCTTAACCTTGGCTTGATTTGGACTTCACCGCCTGATTCTGACTACGACTTTGGTATTGACTCTGGCTTCGATCTGACTACGAACTCCTCTGCTACTCCCAGCCTTCGGGTTGCCCTTGCTCTGACCCTTGGCCATGACTGCCCTTCTTGGGATCCTGACAATTATTCTCTTGGTGGTTACAAACTGATTAATTATTTATCCAGTATCTTTCCATGGATCGAAGTTAGGCTAACTGGTCTATAACTCCCCAGGTCCTCTTTGTTCCCCTTTTTAAAGATAGGTACTATATCCCCTCTTCTCCAGCCCTCTGGGACCTCACCCATCCTCCATGAGTTCTCAAAGATTCTAATGTTCTCAGATTGCTTCAGCTAGTTCCTTAAATACCCTATGTGAATTTTGTCAGGCCCTGCCAACTTGAATACATCTAATTTATCTACATATTCTTTAAACTGTTCTTTCCCTATTCTGACTGGGGTTCCTCCAGTCTTCTTGTTAATATTAATTGTATTAAGCAGCTAGTTACAATTAACCTTCTTAGTGAAGACTGAAGCAAAATAGGCATTAAACACCTGTCTACTTGATATCTTCAAATTATTAGCTCTCCTTCCCTACTATGTAGTGGCCTATACTTCCTGTTTCTCTCACTCAAAATGTATTTAAAGAATCTGATCTTATTGCCTTTTATGTCCCTTGCTCATAACCCTTAGTCTTTCTGATTGTGTCCCTGCATGGTTGTGCTATTCTTTTGTATTCATTCTTAGTGAATTGTCCATATGTCCACTTGGTGTAGGATTCCTTTTTGATTTTCAGGTCATTAAAGAGCTCCTAATGGAGCCATATTGGCTTCTTACTATTCTTCCGCTCTTTCCTTTGTACTGGAATCGTTTGGTGTTATGCCTTTCATATTGTCTCTTCAAGAAACCACCAACTCTCCAAACTACATTTTCCCTTCTATTTTCTTCCCACAGGATCCTGTGACAATCAGGGTCCAGACACTGCAATGGGAGAACAGGGGGTTTGAACCCCAAAGAAAAAGCAGTTGAACCAACTGATTGTACACAATGTTAATGTACTAGAAACACATGCAGAGTAAGGTCTTTTATGAAAGCTTATCATGCTCTACACAGGCCATGCTTGTGGTGCTTTTATTTGTGTCCATAGAGAACTGTGCTCATAAAACTTCAGCTCCAGCTCACAGCAAGACAGTGAGTGTTCAGACAGGAAGAGGCACCTCCCAAGTCATTTGTCTACACAAAAGCAACTTCGGGTATCCACCCAGCCCAGGGAAGGACAACGGAGGATCATTAAATTTAACGGAAAGACACAGACATGCTGGCTCTTAAATCAAGAGGGGCTTTCCACATTCTGAATAAACATGAGTCACCATGGACTAAGAGACAAAGAAAAGCGAGGCAGGCGGGGGAAGCTTTTTAAAACCAGGCTTGCGTCTGAGGCTTTTCATCCAGAATTTGGGGAACAGTCTGGAAGGTGGGAGGCTGTCTGTGAATGCTGGATCCTGCCTACGGCTAGTGGGTAGGCTGGGAAACTGTTCAAAGGCAATTGCTAACTTGTATTAGAAAGAGGATTTTATCTAATACTGTAATGTGAAGCCTGAAGTTGTGTGATGCCATTTATTTACTGGTTTCAGAGTAGCAGCCGTGTTAGTCTGTATTCGCAAAAAGAAAAGGAGTACTTGTGGCACCTTAGAGACTAACAAATTTATTTGAGCATAAGCTTTCGTGAGCTACAGCTCACTTCATTGGATGCATTCAGTGGAAAATACAGTGGGGAGATTTATATACATAGAGAACATGAAACAATGGGTGTTACCATACAGACTGTAACCAGAGTGATCACTTAAGGTGAGCTATTACCTGCAGGAGAGTGGGAGGGGGGGACCTTTTGTAGTGATATCAAGGTGGGCCATTTCCAGCAGTTGACAAGAACGTCTGAGCAATGGGGGGGGGGGGGGGGGTTGTTTGAAATAAACATGGGGAAATAGTTTTACTTTGTGTAATGACCCATCCACTCCCAGTCTCTATTCAAGCCTAAGTTAATTGTATCCAGTTTGCAAATTAATTCCAATTCAGCAGTCTCTCATTGGAGTCTCTTTTTGAAGTTTTTTTGTTGAAGTATTGCCACTTTTAGGTCTGTAATCGAGTGACCAGAGAGATTGAAGTGTTCTCCAGCTGGTTTTTAAATGATATAATTCTTGACGTCTGATTTGTGTCCATTTATTCTTTTACGTAGAGACTGTCCAGTTTGACCAATGTACTGTGTAACTTGTATCTGTGTGCTCTCCCTTACTCTTTCATCTCGGAGTCTGTGGTTTTTCTATTAAATAAACCTCTTGTTTATTTTTACCCCTTGAAGGTCTCTCGTGTGCAGACAGTGTGGAGTGTGTGTGCTAAAGTGAGCTTGCACCCTCAGCAAGTTTGCAGATGACACTAAGCCGGGGGGAGAGGTAGATACACTATAGGGTAGAGATAGGGTCCAGAGTGACCTAGATAAATTGGAGGGTTGGGCCAAAACAAATCTGATGAGGTTCAACAAGGACTAGTGCAGAGTCCTGCACTTAAGAAGGAAGAATCCCATGCACCGCTACAGGCTGGGGACCAACTGGCTACGCAGCAGTTCTGCAGAAAAGGACCAAGGGATTACAGTGGATGAGAAGCTGGATATGAGTCAGCAGTGTGCCCTTCTTGCCAACAAGGCCAACAGCATCTTTGGCTGCAGAGTAGGAGCATTGCCAGCAGATCGAGGGAAGTGATTATTCCCCTCTATTCAGCACTGGTGAGACCACATCTGGAGTATTGCGTCCAATTTTTGGCCTCCCTCTACAGAAAGGATCTGGACAAATTGGAGAGAGTCCAGCGGAAGGCAATGAAAATGATCAGGGGGCTGGGGCACATGACTTATAAGGAGAGGCTGAAGAAACTGGGCTTGTTTAGTCTGCAGAAGAGAAGAGTGAGGGGGGATTTGATAGCAGCCCTTCAATTACCTGCAGGGGGGTTCCAAAGAGGATGGAGCTCGGCTGTTCTCAGTGGTGGCAGCTGACAGAAAAAGGAGTAATGGTCTCAAGTTGCGGTGGGGGAGGTTTAGGTTGGATATTAGGAAACACTATTTCATGAGGAGGGGGTGAAGCACTGGAATGGGTTACCTAGGGAGGTGGTGGAATCTCCTTCCTTAGAGGTTTTTAAGGCCCGGCTTGACAAAGCCCTGGCTGGGATGATTTAGTTGGGGTTGGTCCTGCTTTGAGCAGGGGATGGAACTAGATGACCTCCTGAGGGGTCTTCCAATCCTAATCTTCTAGGATTCTATGATAAGTGGAGAGTGGTTTCACACCTTTGGGGACGATGAACCAGAGGGGAAGGGTCTGAGTGTCTGGTGGTTAAGAACTGAGGAAGGACGGATTTGGGGAGACTCAGGACTAGAAGGGCTGCTGAGGTCACCCTGCAAGGAGTAACTAGGCTGGTAGAAGCCAGGGTGAGACCTTTGTGCTTGTGGGCTGGCCACAGGTGTCAGGGCTCTGAGCCACAGCAGCACAGCACTAAGGCATTTCAAGGTTACAGGGCAGGTGGTGACAGAACTCCTGCCTGGTCTGGGTGATCCCAAATCATTACACACTCTCCCTACCAGTTCTCTGAGTTGGCTAAAGTCTTCTGCTGCTCTGACAGCTTCCTTTCCTTAGAATCATGACAGCATCATTTCAGGATCACTTTCACCCAACTTGCCTTCTACCTTCAGGTTGGCAATCACTGCCTCAACCTGTTGGTCACAATAAAGTCTAAAAATGCTGTCCCCATGTCCCTTTCTCCACTTCCTGAAATAAAAAGTTGCCCCAAAACATTCCAAGAACTTACTGAATCATAGAATCACAGAACATTACGGTTGGAAGAGACCTCAGGAGGTCATCTAGTCCAATCCCCTGCTCAAAGCAGGACCAACCCCAACTAAATGGCATTTTGGGATGTATACATAGGGGCATTGGCAGCAGATCAAGGGACGTGATCGTCCCCCTCTATTTGACACTGGTGAGGCCTCATCTGGAGTACTATGTCCAGTTTTGGGCCCCACACTACAAGAAGGATGTGGAAAAATTAGAAAGAGTCCAGCGGAGGGCAACAAAAATGATTAGGCGACTGGATCACATGACTTATGAGGAGAGGCTGAAGGAACTGGGATTGTTTAGTCTGCGGAAGAGAAGAATCAGGGGGGATTTGATAGCTGCTTTCAACTACCTGAAAGGGGGTTCCAAAGAGGATGGATCTAGACTGTTCTCAGTGGTAGCTGATGACAGAACAAGGAGTAATGGTCTCAAGTGGCAGTGAGGAAGGTGTAGGTTGGATATTAGGAAAAACTTTTTCACTAGGAGGGTGGTGAAACACTGGAATGCGTTACCTAGGGAGGTGGTGGAATCTCCTTCCTTAGATATTTTTAAGGTCAGGCTTGACAAAGCCCTGGCTGGGATGATTTAGTTGGGGATTGGTCCTGCTTTGAGCAGGGGGTTGGACTAGATGACCTCCTGAGGCACTTCCAACCCTGATATTCTATGATTCTATGATTCTAAATCATCCCTGCCAGGACTGTCAAGCCTGACCTTAAAAACCTCTAAGGAAGGAGATTCCACCACGTCCCTAAGGAACCCATTCCAGTGCTTCATCACCCTCCCAGTGAAATAGTTTTTCCTAATATCCAACCTAAATCTCCCCCACTGCAACTTGAGACCACTGCTTCTTGTTCTGTCATCTGCGACCGCTGAGAACAGCCGAGCTCCATCCTCTTTGGAACCCCCCTTCCAGTAGTTGAAGGGTTGCTATCAAATCCCCCCTCACTCTTCTCATCTGCAGACTAAATAACCCCAGTTCCCTCAGCTTCTCCTCATAAGTCATGTGCCCCAGCCCCCGATCATTTTTGTTGCCCTCCGCTGGACTCTCTCCAATTTGTCCACACCCTTCTGTAGTGTGGGGCCCAAAACTGGGTGCAATACTCCAGATGTGGCCTCACTGGTGCCGAATAGAGGGGAATAATCACTTCTCTCGATCTGCTGGCAATGCCCCTACTAATGCAGCCCAATATGCCGTTAGCCTTCTTGGCAACACGGGCACACTGCTGACTCATATCCAGTTTCTCATCCACTGTAATCCCCAGGTCCTGGAGACTGTGTTTTTGCCGTGCTGTTTTTCCAACAGATCTCTGGGTAGTAAAATTACTCCTGGGTCCTATGTTTTGGATGTTTTTGTCTGTTCTAGAAATGCCTCATCTAGCTGCTCCTCCTCCTGATTTGGTGGTCTGTAGTAGAACCCTACCCTGTTTTCTTATTTAGCTCTTCCCCACTTATACCTCCAACCTCTCATCCTGGTAAGAGATCATGCTGCTCCTCTGAAGCTGGAATGATACCCAGCCACTCTCAAAAAGTGACCTTGTCTGTATGGGCCAAGGTATAAGAAAGTCATTAATGGACACTTGGTGGAGTCACTGTGTGCACCTCCCTCTCTGATAGATAATCTCTATAACCGTGTCAGCCATTTTCAGCTTGAAAGGTGAGTGCACTGATATGGCTTCCACTCCAGAGCTGACCTAGAGTCACCACTGCATTTCTAAAGCATTCACATGAACTCCCCAATGGAACACAACATCATTTGCATATCGTTAGATGCAGTGAGAAATCCCACAGCTGAAATGCCACAGCAAATGAGCCGAGCTCAAAGTGTCACAGAGACACTTACAAAATAAAACCTGCCAGGTGGTTAGTCCCCTTTTACAGGAGACCATGTACTAGGAAGTGACCCAGTAACACTAAAGGGTGGACTTTGGGGCTGTGCTATTCATTTCTGGGGAACGACTAAGACTCCAAGGCCAGAAGGGACCATTGGGATCATCATCTGACCTGTGTAACACAGGCCACAGCATGTCCCCAAAATGATTCCTAGAGGAGATCTCTTCAACAAACAGCCAATCTGGATTAAAAATGGCCAGTGATGGAGAATCCACCACGACCACTGATGAGTTGTTCCACTGTTTAACATTTACACCTTATTTCCAGTCTGAATTTGTCTGGCTTCAACTGCCAGCCACTGGATTGTGTTAGACCTTGCTCTGCTGGATTGAAGATCCCATGATCAACTATCTCTTCCTCCTGTGATCAAATCACCCCTTAACCTGCTCTATGTTAAGATAAATAGACTGAGCTCCTGGAGTTTCTCAATATAAGGCAGGTTTTCTAATCCTTTAATCATTCTTGTGGCTCTTCTCTCAAACCTCTCTAATTTATCAACATCCTTCTTGAATTGTGGACATCAGAACTGGACCCAGTATCTGAGCAGTGGTTACACCAGTGCCGAATACAGAGGTAAAATCACCTCTCTCCTCCTACTTGAGATTCCCCCGTTTATGCATCCCAGGATCACATTAGCTCTTTTGGCCACAGCGTAGCACTGGGAGCTCATGTTCACCTGATTATCCACCATGACTCCCAAGTCCTTTTCAGAGTCCCCTGCTCAAAGCAGGACCAATCCCCAACTAAATCATCCCAGCCAGGGCTTTGTCAAGCCTGACCTCGAAAACCTCTAGGGAAGGAGATTCCACCACCTCCCTAGGTAACGCATTCCAGTGTTTCACCACCCTCCTAGTGAAATAGTGTTTCCTAATATCCAACCTACACCTCCCCCACTGCCACTTGAGACCATTACTCGTTGTTCTGTCATCTGCTACCACTGAGAACAGTTTAGATCCATCCTCTTTGGAACCCCCTTTCAGGTAGTTGAAAGCAGCTATCAAATCCCCCCCCCCATTCTTCTCTTCTGCAGACTAAATAACCCCAGTTCCCTCAGCCTCTCCTCATAAGTCACGTGCTCCAGCCCCCTGATCATTTTTGTTGCCCTCTGCTGGACTCTTTCCAATTTTTCCACATCCTTCTTGTAGTGTGGGGCCCAAAACTGGACACAGTACTCCAGATGAGGCCTCACCAGTGCCGAATAGAGGCGAATGATCACGTCCCTTGATCTGCTAGCAATGCCCCTACTAATACAGCCCAAAATGCCATTAGCTTTCTTGGCAATAAGGGCACACTGTCGACTCATATCCACCGTATCATCGTCCACCGTAACCCCTAGGTCCTTTTCTGCAGAACTGCTGCCTAGCCACTCGGTCCCTAGTCTGTAGCGGTGCATGGGATTCTTCTGTCCTAAGTGCAGGACACCGCACTTAGAATCATAGAATCATAGAATATCAGGGTTGGAAGGGACCTCAGGAGGTCATCTAGTCCAACACCCTGCTCAAAGCAGGACCAATCCCCAATTAAATCATCCCAGCCAGGGCTTTGTCAAGCCTGACCTTAAAAACTTCCAAGGAAGGAGATTCTACCACCTCCCTAGGTAACGCATTCCAGTGTTTCACCACCCTCCTAGTGAAAAAGTTTTTCCTAATATCCAACCTAAACCTCCCCCACTGCAACTTGAGACCATTACTCCTTGTCCTGTCCTCTTCTACCACTGAGAATAGTCTAGAACCATCCTCTCTGGAACCACCTCTCAGGTAGTTGAAAGCAGCTATCAAATCCCCCCTCATTCTTCTCTTCTGCAGACTAAACAATCCCAGTTCCCTCAGCCTCTCCTCATAAGTCATGTGTTCCAGACCCCTAATCATTTTCGTTGCCCTTCGCTGGACTCTCTCCAATTTATCCACATCCTTCTTGTAGTGTGGGGCCCAAAACTGGACACAGTACTCCAGATGAGGCCTCACCAATGTCGAATAGAGGGGAACGATCACGTCCCTCCATCTGCTAGCTATGCCCCTACTTATACATCCCAAAATGCCATTGGCCTTGTTGGCAACAAGGGCACACTGCTGACTCATATCCAGCTTCTCGTCCACTGTCACCCCTAGGTCCTTTTCTGCAGAACTGCTGCCTAGCCATTCGGTCCCTAGTCTGTAGCTGTGCATTGGGTTCTTCCGTCCTAAGTGCAGGACCCTACACTTATCCTTATTGAACCTCATCAGATTTCTTTTGGCCGAATCCTCCAATTTGTCTAGGTCCCTCTGTATCCTATCCCTGCCCTCCAGCATATCTACCACTCCTCCCAGTTTAGTATCATCCGCAAATTTGCTGAGGATGCAATCCACACCATCCTCCAGATCATTTATGAAGATATTGAACAAAACCGGCCCCAGGACCGACCCCTGGGGCACTCCACTTGACACCGGCTGCCAACTAGACATGGAGCCATTGATCACTACCCGTTGAGCCCGACAATCTAGCCAACTTTCTACCCACCTTATAGTGCGTTCATCCAGCCCATACTTCTTTAACTTGCTGACAAGAATACTGTGGGAGACCGTGTCAAAAGCTTTGCTAAAGTCAAGAAACAATACATCCACTGCTTTCCCTTCATCCACAGAACCAGTAATCTCATCATAGAAGGTGATTAGATTAGTCAGGCATGACCTACCCTTGGTGAATCCATGCTGACTGTTCCTGATCACTTTCCTCTCATGTAAGTGCTTCAGGATTGATTCCTTCTTGTCCTTGTCACTTGTCCTTGTTGAACCTCATCAGATTTCTTTTGGCCCAAACCTCTAATTTGTCTAAGACCCTCTGTATCCTATCCCTACCCTCCAGCGTATCTACCTCTCCTCCTAGTTTAGTGTCATCTGCAAACTTGCTGAGGGTGCAATCCACACCATCCTCCAGATCATTAATGAACATATTGAACAGAACTGGCCCCAAGACCAACCCTTGGGGCACTCCGCTTGATACCAGCTGCCAAGTAGACATGGAGCCACTGATCACTACCCATTGAGCCCGACAATCTAGCCAGCTTTCTATTCACCTTATAGTCCATTCATCCAGCCCATACTTCTTTAACTTGCTGGCAAGAATACTGTGGGAGACCATAACAAAAGCTTTGCTAAAGTCAAGGAAGAACATGTCAACTGCTTTCCCCTCATCCACAGAGCCAGTTATCTCACCACAGAAGGCAATTAGGTTAGCCTGGCATGACTTGCCCTTGGTGAATCCATGCTGACTGTTCCTGATCACTCAGAAATGTGACTCTGCACGCAGATGGAAAACGGGGATATGCTTTTTTCACTGCCAGACCAAAACATGTTAGTTACAGATGTTACTGAGCCAAAGAGCCTGGGGAAGGGCATTTTACAGGCCAGCCATGTTTAATTCCTCCTTCAGGATTATGCATCTCTCTTGAAATCTACAGAATACAGGTACAGTGGCTCCTGGAGAGGCAATGTAACTGCCTTCTTAAACCTACAGGACGCCAATTCTTCCATTAAGAGGGCTGTGTTCACCCCCGAAGGACAAGCAGTCTGCAACTGTGCACTACGCTCGCGGACCAAAGCAAGCCTAATCCCATCTAAGGCCCCATATCCACTGCAGCTAACCCATGGGTGGGCTGCAGCCTCCCAACAGTGTGGTCGCCTGAATCCTGGCTGGAGAGGCCGTGCAGCCCTGGCTGAACACATCTCATGGGCTCCTGGGGGTTCCATGCTATTTGGCTCCAATGTGTTCTCTCCTAGTCAGAGCACCCCAGCACGCCGTAATGTCACCCTCAGGTTGATGGTCTCTTTGTCCTCACTCCCTAGTTGTTACAAAGACTGATTCTTCTGGTAATGGAAGCTGTCATAGAATCATAGACTCTCAGGGTTGGAAGGGACCTCAGGAGGTCATCTAGTCCAACCCTCTGCTCAAAGCAGGACCAATCCCCAATTTTTGCCCCTGATCCCTAAATGGCCCCTTCAAGGATTGAACTCACAACCCTGGGTTTAGCAGGCCAATGCTCAGACCACCGAGCTATCCCTCCCCCCTGTCAATCAAGCTCACTCCATTCCCCTTCTGTGTTTCCCTGAGGCAGGAAGATGCCAACAAAATGGAGCATGCTGATGAAATAAGTTGACCTTCCTTGACTCTATGTCTGCTCTCTCCCTGCACCCCGTCCTCCTCTCCAGAGCCCCATGTCTTCTCAACAGGGACCTTATCTCAGTCTGACGGACACAGGAGGGGAAAAAGCTGTGTCTGGAAGATTTAACTGGGACTTGGTCCTGCTTTGAGCAGGGGGTTGGACTAGATGACCTTCTGGGGTCCCTTCCAACCCTGATATTCTATGATTCTATGATTCTATGATTCCGATTATCGTGCTGGACACTGGAGACGCAGCCTGTGCAGCTGTTGGGGAACCTAATGAAGATGAGTCCATTTCCATACAGGTGATGTGAACCCAGGACAAGGTAGAACTTCTGTTCAGGAACCTTGCACCCTGCCCTTGCACACACAAGGATGGCACCTTTTTGCCTCAACATGCTAACTTGTTTTCCCTATTACCTCGTCAGGGACGTGCCAGCTCCGCCTGCATATTTTAAAGAGGCCTCATGTCATAAAGCAGAGGTAATTCCTCTTCACCCTCAGAAAGCTGCATCCAGTGCTGGGGCCCCAGGGAAGGCCCCTCCGGCAGGTGTGTCCCTCACAGACCCGTTAAGAAATGCCACCAAGCGTTTGTTCTGCTCCCAGAGAGGATGACACAGAGCCCCTGGCAAACCACGCTCCCTTGGGCTTGCTGCAGTCCTGTTCTAGCCAGCATCAGTGACAACCATGGGTCCAACACACATACCTGGTATTCCCAGCCCAGCCACTCCCCAGGCCCCTCAGCTAAAACACTTGCCTCTTGGCTCTGTGGGAGAGGTTCTCTTTCAGCCCCTGTGCTCCAAGAGTCTGTACAACGGAGCTCTGCTCTAGCCCAGCTGCTTGTCATTCTGCCTCTGCCTGGTCCATTGTTAACCCCTGGCCTGTCCTCAGGCTGCAAAAGTGGGTTAGTGGACTAGAGAGAGTAATTTACGGGGGGAGATTAAAAGTGAAAGATGGCTAATGGTTGACAGAGGGTAACCTGAGAAAGGTGCAACCACCAAGACCAGTGAGCAAAATTGCTCAGTGTGGTTCAGTGGGGCACAAGCAGGACTCACATACAAGCCTCAGAAAAATAGTTCACTAAGCTGTCAGACTGCAGAGCCATCTCTCACCAGGAGTGGTGGAAGCCCCATGCTGAGATATTTCCTATTGCACTGGAGAAGACACAAGTGAAGATACACTGTAGGGGCCCAGCTTGCATTGGCTGGGGATGCACTGGGCAACATACTATGGCTTTTTCTTCTCTAATTTCTCTGGCCCTTCCTACATTAGCCCACTTTGCCAATGCATGGAGGAATAGGGCCAAACCGGGGCAGGGCCCTGTTTACACCACAGCACAATGGGACCAAACTGTGGCAAGCAGCCCAAAATTCTACAGCCATATTAATTAATTGTATATCCATGAAATCCTTTTCACTCCCATCCTCCCACACTCACAGCACTATGGCTAACAGCTGGACAGATTCCTTCTGCAGCAAAATACTGAATTCTGTGGTTCCTGGGAAAATTCCAGATTCCACAGACACACGATCACAGATCCAACGGGGCCCAGAGTAAGAGGGCTGGAGGAGTTCACACCTCTCAGAGCCATTGGTTTGGGCTCTTTACAGACCCAGCCCAGGTCACGCTTTTGCGGTTATTCTCATAACTGAAAGGCTAGACGTGTACTTTGGTAAAAAGTGAAAGCTGAGATTTTGGACACAATTGTGTGGCCCCAAGTGAATCCTGTGCACCCGTGGAACCGCAGAACACACAGGGCCCTGACCACGGTTCAGTGAAATCAGTGTCAGTAAACCAGAGTCACTGCTCAGGAGACATGGGAACGGGGTTACGGTGACTCTGTGTACCGTGCCTGGCACACTCTGTGTGAGAGGATCCAAGAGCCCTTGCCACATGGCTCAAGGGCAGAGCTGGCTCTCTGCAGCCAAAACAAGCTCTAGAGACGCTGACAATGCCTATCTCTGAGTCTTGACCACACAGATGCACAGAGAGGAAAATTCAAACACTCTACACCATGGGCTGGTCTCTGGTTTGTAGGAGACAAGTGGGAGCCACTGGGGCTGCCAGACTGCAGTGCTGAGAGAGGTCAGAGCAGCACAGCACAGAGAGAGGACATGGAACAAAACCCCGGAGAGTGTAACATACAAGCCTCACACACAGTCATCAGAAGCTCATCTCCCATGTCTCCTGGAAGCCAGTGAGCAGTGACCCAAGGGGCAACAGCAGAGCTAACCAAGTCTGCAGGCTCACCCACTCCATGTGGGGCCTGCATACAGCTGTAGCAATGCTGGTGCAGGCCTGGGAGCAGGCCCTGAGGCCAACAGGGACCCTCCAGGCAGCTGAGGGGCAGACAAGCAGCAGCCAGGGGCCAGTTCCCATGCTTCGCTGCAAACTAATACTCACTCTTTAGCTTGGAGCGCACTTTGTTCGCTGTCTTTTTGATGTCAGACATTAATTCTTCGAGCTCCTCCTTGGTTTCTAGAGGGAGGAAGGAGAGAACAAAGATGGGTGCATTGGAGACACTGAGACACTGCCCCTGGCCCGCCCCACCCTGGTCACTGGACAGGATTCAATCTACACCTGCCAGGTGATGCACTCCCTCCCACTGGGCTTGAGCATCCAGCCGCTGCAGCACTCCTCCCTTCCCCCAGGGAAGGAGATCAGAGGGTCACACTGCGGAACAGGCCGGGAGCTTCCTTCTCCGTGGAGCCTCTGCCAGACTGAGAGCAAGACCCGTGGGACCAGAAATGATCCTGGGCTTCCCGCATGCCTGTGTCAAGGCTTCCACCCAGACACTGAGTGTGCTGAGCCTTGCTGTCAGATGCGTTAGGGTTAGTTGGGCTGTTCCCAAGTGCCCTGGAGGCACTGTCTGTCTGTGCTCAGCAATAGACTCCCACAGAACTCAACCACTTGGCTTTTGTCACTTGGGGCCCAATCAGCAGGCAGGCGTCTCCCTACCTCCTTCCCAACCAGCAGGGAGAAGGGAAACGAACAGTCACCTGAGACCCGAAATGTGACAAGCTAGCTGGGAACAAAGCAGGAGAGAGATGCTGTCCAGAGCTCTAAGCCAGGCGTGAGAGCAGTAGCACTGCCCAGGCTTCAGCTACACGAACACAGCCAAGCGCCCACATAGAATCATAGATTATTAGAGTTGGAAGACCTCAGGAGGTCATCTAGTCCAATCCCCTGCTCAAGGGAGGACCAACACCAACTAAATCATCCCAGCCAAGGCTTTGTCAAGCTGGGCCTTAAAAACCTCTGAGGAAGGAGATTCCACCACCTCCCTAGGTAACGCATTCCAGTGCTTCATCACCCTCCTCGTGAAATAGTGTTTCCTAATATCCAACCTAGACCTCCCCCACTGCAACTTGAGACCATTCCTTCTTGTTCTATCATCTGCCACCACTGAGAACAGTCTAGATCCATCCTCTTTGGAACCCCCTTTCAGGTAGTTGAAAGCAGCTATCAAATCCCCCCTCATTCTTCTCTTCCGCAGACTAAACAATCCCAGTTCCCTCAGCCTCTCCTCATAAGTCATGTGTTCCAGTCCCCTAATCATTTTTGTTGCCCTCCGCTGGACACTTTCCAATTTTTCCACATCCTTCTTGTAGTGTGGGGCCCAAAACTGGACACAGTACTCCAGATGAGGCCTCACCAATGTCGAATAGAGGGGAACGATCACGTCCCCCGATCTGCTGGCAATGCCCCTACTTATACAGCCCAAAATGCCGGGGAGTTCTGTATTAGACTTTTTCCTTACAGATAAAGAGGAACTGATCACAGAACTAAAAATTAATGGTAGCTCAGTACAAGTGATAATGACTTGACACCATTCATAATGTGCAAACAGATTAAAGTCCAGACCAGTTATATATATATATTGTGACAGGGTCGGGCCAGACGGCTATAGGAGAGTAATTTTTTTTTTTTAAGCAAAAGGTGTTTTTATTTGCATAACACACTTACAAAGTAAAAACAGCAGCACATGCAATGTGTAACACAGCAACCAATCACAACTGTTTTCTCATTAGCTTCAGGGGAGGGAAGTGTTCAAGCTTGCCCAGGCCCAGGGCGGGGGGATTCCTCGACTCTCGTGGTCTTCCACCCTTCCAAGTTACCTGGTAGCCTAGAGCGAGGGGGCTTCATCGACTCACGTGGTCTTCCACCCCCTCGAGTTACCTGGCACCATGCCCGAGTGTCACCAACAATTCCCTCCTCTGAAAGCACCCAACAAGAGGGGCAGGCTGTGGGGTGGACAATCCGGGGGAGGGGAAGTCATGTTCACCCGTGTGTGAAAGGACCCCTCTAGGGTGGTGGTGTCTGCAGCAGCAATGGCTGGGGCTGGGGTCCCTTACTCTCTCCCTCAATCAAAGGGTCAGACACAGGGACCCGGATGGGGACACCGAGCAAAGAACCTCGGACAGCGCCCACCGCTTCTCTAAAGCATCAAGGGAGTCGGTGGACGCCGCCCAGAGGAACTCCACCCGGATACGTGAACGGACCGAGGATCGGAAAACGGCCCCACAGTCACAGGAAACTCGATCAGCCAACCTCCTCTCTCTGGTTTTACAGATGGCCGTTTTAGCCAGGGCCAGGAGGAGGTTAACTAGGAGATCCCGTGACTTTGTGAGGCCACGGATGGGGAGTGCATAAATAAAAAGGTGAGGGGAAAAATGCAACCAAAAACGTAATAGGAGATTTGTGAGGAGCTGGAACAGGGGCTGCAGCCTGGTGCACTCCAGATATACATGCGCCAGGGTTTCCCTCACACCACAAAAGGGACAAGTATCTGGGATGGGGGTGAGCCGCGCCAAGTACGTGCCTGTGCTCACAGCTCCGTGAAGGAGCCGCCAACTGATGTCCCCGACGGGCCTCGGAACCAAGGTGGAATATAGGCTGGCCCACCGGGGCTGCTCACCCTCCAAAGGTGGCAGAAGGTCTCGCCACTTTGTGTCGGGGTGGGACACTAGGGTGAGGGCGTGAAGGGTGTGGAGCGCGAGCGTGTATAGATGTTTCCTTGGCGCGGTTTGGAAGCTGACCGGCTGCAGTTCATGCAGCCGGCTCGCAGTGAAGGGGTGAGGGGGTCGATTGGGTCTGCGGGGCAGGGGTCCAATTGAAAGGTCCGGCGGGCCTGGGGTAGAGGGTGGGTGGGGCGTGCCCTCGAGCAGGACCCGGTCGAGGTAAGCTCGAGCAGCGGGCGGCAAAGTGACCCTCACCTCCTGAAGTACGTGCTGGGGGGGTATGAGGTCTGGAGAGCCCCATGCGCCGAGCGAGCGTCAGGGGATCCAGCCAGTCTCCCCGGTCGTAGTCCAGGAGGTCTCCGACTCTCGTGACTTCTGCCAGGATCAAGCTCTGGCGCACCGAGCGGGACTCCACCACCTGCACACGGAGCTGGGGGTTGTGTAGCAGGGGCTCCGCAAGGAGATCTGCCCCCTCGGTGGCCGCCACGGACCTGGTCGTTAAGAACAGTTTCCAAGTCCGGAGGAGGTCCTGGTAGAAGACTGGCAGCCTGGAGAGGTCTCGCAGAAGACCTCCCGGACAGAGATGAAAGTGCTGCCAGTCATATCGGAGCCCTCGGATGCGGCGCAGGATGGCGTGCGCCAGTGTGCTCCACGCCGAACTGCCTGCACCATAGAGGAGCCTCTGTAGGGCCTGGAGGCGGAAGACACGGACCTGAATGTGAAGACACTTCAGGCCCTGTCCTTCTTCCTTCAGGGGTAGATGAAGAACCCCTACAGGGGCCCAGTGCGTTCCTGACCAAAAGAACCCCAGAATTGATGTCCGGAGGTTGGTCAGGAAACCCGGGGCCGGGACCAGGGTGTTGAGCCTGTACCAGAGCGTGGACAGGACTAGTTGATTAAGCACCAGCGCTCTCCCTCGGAGGGAGAGATATCGGAGTAGCCTCGTCCATTTCCGGAGCCGCTCTATCACCTCGCCCTCTAAATTTTCCCAGTTCTCCGGCGGAGAGGGATGTGTGGCAGAAAGGTAAATGCCGAGGTAGAGCAGCGGACCCACGCTCCACTGGATGGTCTGAAGCGTGGGTGGGAGGGAGCTCGCCTGCCGCCAGTCTCCTACCGCCAAGCCAGAGCTCTTGACCCAGTTGACCCGAGCGGAGGAGGCTGCCGAATAGATGGCCTGGCAAGCCTCCACCCGCGCCAAGTCGCCGGGGTCCTGGATCACGAGGAGCACGTCATCAGAGTACGCCAACAGGACCAGCCGCAGCTCCGGCTCCCGCAGCACCAACCCCGTCAACCTCCTGCGGAGGAGACAGAGGAAGGGCTCGATCGCTAGAGCGTACAGCTGGCCCGAGAGGGGGCACCCCTGCCGTACTCCTCGCCCGAAGCTGACCAGTTCGGTCAGGGTCCAGTTGAGCTTAACCAGACACTCTGCGGAAGCGTACAGCACCCGGAGAAAACCCACAAACTGGGGTCCGAAGTCAAACGCCTGCAGAGTGCTCAGGAGGTACCCGTGGTCCACCCTATCGAATGCCTTCTACTGATCTAGGGACAGGAGGGCGAATGACAGACCGTCCTACGCCCGAGTTCCAAAAGGTCCCGAACCAGAAATAAGTTATCAAAGATACTGCGGTCCAGGACGGTGTAGGTCTGGTCTGGGTGGATCACGTCCGCCAGCACAGACCCTAGCTGCAGCGAGATTGCTTTCGCTACGATTTTGTAGTCTGTGCTGAGGAGCGAGACAGAACGCCAATTTCGTAAATCGCGGATGTCCCTCTTCTTCGGCAATAAGGCGAGCACAGCTCTCCTGCACGAGAGAGGGAGGACCCCGCTCTGCAGAGACTCGGCCCAGATGGTGACTAGGTCTGGGCTGAGGACGTCCCAAAACACGCGGTAGAACTCCACAGTCAGCCCGTCCATGCCTGGAGACTTATTAGTGGGCATACGACGGAGAGCTTCCAAGAACTCGGCCGGAGTGAGAGGCAACTCTAGCCAGTCTTGGTCGTTCGCGCTGACCGTAGGGAGCTCCTCCCAAAGCACTCTGCAAGCGCTAGGGTCGGTCAGATCCGGGGAGAAAAGACTTGTGTAGAAGTCTTGGGCCCTTCCGCACATCTCCACCGGATCCGTGAGGGGGGTGCCCTCTTCTGCCAGGAGGCAGGTGATGTGTTTCTTGGCCTCCCTCATTTTCTCCAGGGCATAGAAGAAGCGGGAGCCGCGATCCATCTCCCGAAGGAGGCGGATGCGGGATCGAACAAAGGCACCCTGGGACCGATGGTTCTCGAGGGCCTGGAGCGCCTCCCGCTTCTCCTGGCATGCTCCGCAGAGGAGCGGGTCCTCGGGGCTGGCGGCCAGATGCCTCTCCAGCTCTAAGACCTCCCGTTCCAACTGCTCTATCGCCACATTTCTCCGTCGGCTGGTGCCCCGGGTGTAGTCGTGGCAGAAAAGCCGGGCGCGCACCTTCCCCAGGTCCCACCATCACCGCGCCGAGGGAAAGGCACGCCACTGCCCTCGCCAGGCCAGCCAAAATTCCCGGAAGGATGTCACAAAGAACCTCATCCTCCAACAGGCTGTTGTTAAAATGCCAATAGGCTGGCCCCGGCCTCTCCGCACAGAGGGAGGCTGTCACAGTGGCTAGGTGATGGTCAGAAAATAGGGCCAGCTGAATGCTGGAGGCATGGGCTCATGAGAGATGGAAGCGTGATAGATAAATGCGGTCCAACTGGGAGTGGCTCAGCCGATGGGCTTCCACCTGGACAAAGGTGAACGTGGAAGTGTCGTCCGGGTGGTGGTCACGCCAGATGTCCACTAGGGAGTGATGTTCAACTATCTCCCGGAGGGTGTCCGCGGCGGCCGGGCACTGCTCATTCCCCGAGCGGTCTCGCTCCTCGAGGGTAGTATTAAAATCCTCTCCCAGGACCAGGCACTCGTCAGAATCTAAGGTGCCGAGGAAGGCGGACGCCTGCTGATAGAGCTGCTTTGGGCCCGATGTCGGGGCATAGACGTTAACGAGGTTAACCACAAGCCCCTCTATACGGACCCGGAGTTGCAGCAGGCGACCCTGCACGGCCTCGGTGACCCCTAGCACCTCGGGCCGTAGGTCGGGGGAGAACAGGGTCGCCACTCCAGCCTGCCGAATCATGGAATGGCTAAAATAGACCCTGTCCCCCTACTCCAGCCGCCAACTATCTTCGGCAGTTGGATCCGTATGGGTCTCCTGCAGGAAAATCACAGAGTACCCTCCCTCCCGAAGGAAGGAGAGCACCTGGGACCTGCGGAGAGCCATCCTACAACCCCGGGTTGTTCAATGTTGCGATGGTGAGAGGTGTCATGGGGAGGGCCGGGGGGGATCCTCATTGGCAGGGACATTCGCATCCCACAGCGGGCCGCGCGACAGTCCCTGACCCATCCCGTAGGTGAGTAATTGGTCATGGAAGATGCGGTCCCGCCAGTAGGCTGCGGCATCCTGCTTCCCTGTCCCTTTACCTTCCCCCGTGAGGGCCCTTGTGGCCCGGAGGATTTGAAAAAAGTCCCCCCATCGCTGGAGAGCAAGCTGTACCTTGTTGAGGGAGCCACGGACATCCTCTAAAAACTTCCGCAGCTCTCCTCGCAGCTCATGGGGGGGTGGGGTTACGGTTTCCCAGTTGTTCCCCAGCAGGGCCCTTGGTGCAGCCCCGCGGCCCACTAAAACGGGCAAGCAGGGTGCGGACCCCCGACGGGGTGCCTGATGGGCTGGAGCTTCTAGGCCCGCCTCAAACCCTGGGGTGATAGGGGTCGGTGGAGGGAAAATAGCAGCCTCTAATGGGTCGGGGCAGGAGAACACAAAGGCCGCTCCCTGGGGGTCATTGGTTGGAAAAGGGAAGGAGACAGCCCCGGGGGCGGCGATAACATCGCAGGAGGTAGACTGGATGGGGTGGGGCAGGGGCAGAGGCGAAATTCTGGGTTTCGGGAGGCAAGCAGCTGGATGGTGGCGCCTCCCGATCAGGCTCGAGGGTTAAGGGGGTAGGGCGGGAGCTCTCAGTGATACCGGGCGCAAGCTCTATGGTGAATTTAGCGGCTACAGCATCAGGAGGTGGATTATCTTCTGTTGGGCCCCCTCCCGGGAAGGAAATCAATTGCTCCGCACCAACGGGGGGTGCCCCTGGCGGCTCGTGTCCCGGCCGCGTGGCGCCGGCTGTCACCTGAGCAGGCTCGGTTGTCGTCAGTGGGATGCCATCAGCAGCCGGGTCGATGGAGGAGTCCAGGGGCTCCTCGGAGGTGGGAGCAGAAACAGCAGTTGGGGGAGGGAGCATGGGGAAAAGAGGGGTGGAATGAGGTCGCCCAAATCGAGGTTTGCTGGCAAAAGGTTGTCCTCCCCCTGGGTGACTCGGGTCAGATCTAGGGCCTCAATCTCCTCGAACATGGAGGAGAGGACACTTTCCATCACCCCGGGGTTCTCCCCGCTGGCACCCGCCACGACGGTTGCCTCGGGGTTCACAGGGGGTTTGGGTAGTGTCAGGACAGAAGGGGCTTCCTCGAGGGTCTCGGAGGGGAGGGTTTCCCGTGGAGGGGAGACACTACCTTCCGGTGCTACCACGTCTTTCCCGGCTGACACCGGTGGATGGGACACACTCGTGGGCAAAGCGGAAGGTTCGGCATCGGTGCCCCCCTTCCTGGTCTTCCGGGGGGCCTCCACCTCGGGTAGATGAGGCGGAGCTCGAGCCTTCCGCTTGCCTGGCTTCCCCTGGACTAGGGCCCAGCCCTCCATGGCATCATCTGGGGTCTGGTTATCAGGGGTCGTGTCAGGGGGTAAAGGCGATGGCTCAGGGGCTGGGGGGAGGGACGGTGGGGCGGCATAAGGGAGGGAGGATTCTCCCTGGGGCAGGCTCTCTCCCATGTCTGGTGGTATCTCTGCCACACCCTCCTCCATAGGCCCCGCCAGATTGTCAGCAGCGAGTGTGGGGCTCTCCCGCTCGTCTGGGCGTTGTAGGGGAGGTGCCCCTTGGGCCTGAGCGGGAGAAGTGGTGGTCCGAATAGGAGGGGGGGGGCGGGTTTGGGTATCGGGCGGCCAGGGGCGTCGGCAATGATGGGGCCGATGTCCTGACGGGTCTCGGGGATCCCAGGTGCCCCTCCTTGCCGGCCTAAGGGGCAGTCCCTCCGGACATGCCCTGACACCCGGCAGAGGTAGCACTGGGCTTCCCCCATGGAGAAATACACCCGGTAATGGGCCCCCTGGTGGGGGACTAGGAAGGACCCCTCGAGCGCCTCTCCGTCACGCGCCGCCGACGGCAGTAGAAGCTGCATTTGCCGGCGGAAGGAAAAGATGTGACGGAGGGTGGGGTCCTTGCAGCCCAACGTGAGAGGGCTGATGACAGAAACAGGTTTCCCCAGGGTGGAAAGGGCGGGTAACAGGGCAGCATTGGGGAGAAAAGGAGGGACGGAGGTCAGGACTAGGCGGATGTCCAGGTCCTCCAGTGGCTCTAGGGGGACAAAAGCCCCCCCACCGCCAGGCCCCTCTCCACCGCCTCCTGGGCGGTTGCCTCTGATGCAAAGAAGAAGACGACCTTCCCATACATTTTGGAGGCCGCCACAATGGCCGAGGGCCCCACCACCCTCGCCAACGCCCGCACATAGGTCTCCACGTGGGGCGAGGCGGGCAGGAGGCATCGGACACCGTGCTTCCTTGTCATGGTGGGGAAGGGGCCCCGGCCGTTGTTGATGGTGGCGGAGGCGGTGGGCGGGAGAGATGACGAGGCAGCAGGCGGGGGGGCTGCTGCCGCCCGGGCATACATCCTGGGGGGTGAAGAGGGACACCCGCAGAGCCGGTGGAGGGGGCAGCGGGGAGGGACGCCGTGGTCGGTGGCGGGGCCGCAGCAGTGGGGGTGGCCCCTGCCACAGAGGGCCTGGTGGTTTTAGCGGGGCCCTTCCCCTTCTTCTTGCCCTGGCCTTTCCCGCTGGCTGGGGGGGCTCCCCTAGAGTCTGGGGAGGCAGTGGACATAGCAGTGCCGGAGGTCACCCTGGTGCCCTCCATTGCCGATGCCCCAGCGGGGGCGGTGGCAGATGGTTAACTGGAGTTGGGGTCAGGTAAAAAGGGACAGACTGTGGGATGGGCAGTTCAGGGGGGGCACACATGAACCACCGTACGCTCGTACAGAAAGTCCTGTTTGGCTGGCTGGTGCTTCTGGCCCGCACAGTGGAATCAGGGCGAGCAGCTAAGTCCAGAGGCAGATGTTAAATAGCCAGCAATGACGATGGAGGGAGCAGTGATGAGGATAGTAGTGTGTGGGGGGGGACACACACAGATGGATCGGGGGGCAGCTCCGTGCCACACCCCCTGTGTCCCTACAAACACAGTCACGACACAGTCAAGGCCTCCCCCCACACGAGAGCACAGTTCGAAAGTTACTCAGTCTTGGGCCCCCTCCACGGCGATTTGTAGATTCCCCGGGCGGTATTCCTCTGGTAGACGGCTGTTTCCCTTCCTTGCATGTGAGGAGCTGGGAGCAAGAGGCACTAGGAGCTGGGAGTGAGAGGATGTGCTGGTGGAGGACTGAGGAGTACAAGCATTATCAGACACCAGGAGGAAGGTCCTATGATGAGGATAAAGAAGGTGTTGGGAGGAGGCCCTGGGGAAGTAGCCCAGGGAGTTGTAGCTGTCGCACAGCTGTTCCAGGAGTCACTCTAGACAGCTGCAATCCACAGGGCCCTGGGCTGGAACCCGGAGTAGAGGGCGGGCCCGGGTTCCGTCCAAACCTCCCAACTCCTGGTCAGACACAGGAAGAGTCGACCTGGACTGTGAATTTAGAAAAACGGCCAAGCTGAGGGCTGCCGTGAAGCTCCAAGGTGAGCAAATCCGCCAATAAGCACAAGACCCACCAAGGTAGAGCAGGAATTTTGTCACAATATACACACACACACACACATACACGATTCTTTAATAGCACCAATTTCACAAAGCTGAAAACACTTACCAGCCAAGCCAGCTGGAAGGAAGAATTTAATCAGAAAAATGACAATGGTAACTGGGAATTGTTTAATAACATAGAATCATAGAATATCAGGGTTGGAAGGGACCTCAGGAGGTCATCTAATCCAACCCCCTGCTCAAAGCAGGACCGATCCCCAATTAAATCATCCCAGCCAGGGCTTTGTCAAGCCTGACCTTAAAAATATCTAAGGAAGGAGATTCCACCACCTCCCTAGATAACGCATTCCAGTGTTTCACCACCTTCCTAGTGAAAAAGTTTTTCCTAATATCCAACCTAAATCTCCACCACTGCAACTTGAGACCATTACTCCTTGTTCTGTCATCCGCTACCACTGAGAACGGTCTAGATCCATCCTCTTTGGAACCCCCTTTCAGGTAGTTGAAAGCAGCTATCTCCCCTCATTCTTCTCTTCTGTAGACTAAACAATCCCAGTTCCCTCAGCCGCTCCTCGTAAGTCATGTGTTCCAGTGCCCTAATAATTTTTGTTGCCCTCTGCTGGACTCTCTCCAATTTTTCCACATCCTTCTTGTAGTGTGGGGCCCAAAACTGGACACAGTACTCCAGATGAGGCCTCACCAATGTCGAATAGAGGGGAACGATCACGCCCCTCCATCTGCTGGCAATGCCCCTACTTATACATCCCAAAATGCCATTGGCCTTCTTGGCTACAAGGGCACACTGTTGACTCATATCCAGCTTCTCGTCCACTGTAACCCCTAGGTCCTTTTCCGCAGAACTGCTGCCTAGCCATTTGGTCCCTAGTCTGTAGTGGTGCATTGGATTCTTCCGCCCTAAGTGCAGGACTCTGCACTTGTCCTTGTTGAACCTCATCAGATTTCTTTTGGCCCAATCCTCCAATTTGTCCAGGTCCCTCTGTATCCCATCCGTACACTCCAGTATATTTACCACTCCTCCCAGTTTAGTGTCGTCTGCAAACCTGCTGAGGGTGCAATCCACACCATCCTCCAGATGGGGCTTACAAGAATCCCAAAACCTACAATCCCACAATTGAGGAAGGAGACTGTGCTGGTTAAAAATTCATATGGTTTAGAGGGAAGTGAAGGCAGCTATAAACATTTCATATATAAACAAAAGAAAGAAAGGGGAAATTGATAGTAATGAATATAAATCAGAAGTTAGGAACTGTAGAAAATTGATAAGGGAAGCAAAGAGACACAATGAGAAATCTGTGGCTCGCAGAGTTAAGGACATTAAGAAGCAAGTTTTTAAATATATTAGGGAAAAAAGAATTCTGACAATGGTATTGGTCCACTAATAGATGGACATAATAGAATTATCAATAATAATGCAGAAAGATGGAGATGTTCAATAAATACTTATGTTCTGTATTCAGGTAAAAAGTCAAAGTATATAATGATGATAACACTCTTCCCATTCCACTAGTATCTCTGGAAGATGTTAAACAGAAGCTACTGAAGTCAGACATTTTTAAATCAGCAGGTCTATGTAACTTGGATCCAAGAGTTTTGAAAGAGCTGGCTGAGAGGCTTGGACCATTAACACTGATTTTTAATGAGTCTTGGAGCACTGGCGAAGTTCCAAAAGACTGGAAGAAAGCTAATGTGAAAATTTTTAAAAAGGGTAAATTGGATGACCTGGGTAATTATAGGCCTGTCAGCCTGACATCAATCCTGGATAAGATAATGGAGTGGCTGATACATGACTCAATTAATAAAGAATTAAAGGAGGGTGATATAATTATTTCAAATCCACATGGGTTCATGGAAAACAGAACCTCTCAAACTGACTGAGTCATCTATCTGCTGCCCTGACCGGGAAAACCGAGAAGTCTGCTGCTTGCCAGGGGCTAAGATTCGCGATGTGACGGAGAGACTGCCGAGACTCATCAAGCCCTCGGATCGCTACCCCTTCCTGCTTCTCCACGTGGGCACCAATGATACTGCCAAGAATGACCTTGAGCGGATCACTGCGGACTATGTGGCTCTGGGAAGAAGGATAAAGGAGTTTGAGGC
This sequence comes from Chelonia mydas, assembly GCF_015237465.2. NCBI lineage: Eukaryota > Metazoa > Chordata > Testudines > Cheloniidae > Chelonia > Chelonia mydas. The sequence continues at coordinate 24,641,943 of NC_051257.2, forward strand.
GCAAGTGGTGTTCTCGTCCATCCTCCCCGTGGAAGGAAAAGGCCGGGGCAGGGACCGTCGAATCGTGGAAGTCAACGAATGGCTACGTAGGTGGTGTCGGAGAGAAGGCTTTGGATTCTTTGACCATGGGATGGTGTTCCATGAAGGAGGAGTGCTGGGCAGAGACGGGCTGCATCTTACGAAGAGAGGGAAGAGCATCTTTGCGAGCAGGCTGGCTAACCTAGTGAGGAGGGCTTTAAACTAGGTTCACCGGGGGAAGGAGACCAAAGCCCTGAGGTAAGTGGGAAAGCGGGATACCGGAAGGAAGCACAGGCAGGAACGTCTGTGAGGGGAGGGCTCCTGCCTCATACTGAGAATGAGGGGCAATCAGCAGGTTATCTCAAGTGCTTATATACGAATGCACAAAGCCTTGGAAACAAGCAGGGAGAACTGGAGGTCCTGGTGATGTCAAGGAATTATGACGTGATTGGAATAACAGAGACTTGGTGGGATAACTCACATGACTGGAGTACTGTCATGGATGGTTATAAACTGTTCAGGAAGGATAGGCAGGGCAGAAAAGGTGGGGGAGTAGCACTGTATGTAAGGGAGCAGTATGACTGCTCAGAGCTCCGGTACGAAACTGCAGAAAAACCTGAGTGTCTCTGGATTAAGTTTAGAAGTGTGAGCAACAAGAGTGATGTAGTGGTGGGAGTCTGCTATAGACCACCGGACCAGGGGGATGAGGTGGATGAGGCTTTCTTCCGGCAACTCACAGAAGCTACTAGATCGCACACCCTGGTTCTCATGGGTGACTTTAATTTTCCTGATATCTGCTGGGAGAGCAATACAGCGGTGCACAGACAATCCAGGAAGTTTTTGGAAAGCGTAGGGGACAATTTCCTGGTGCAAGTGCTGGAGGAACCAACTGGGGGGGAGCTTTTCTTGACCTGCTGCTTACAAACGGGGAAGAATTAGTGGGGGAAGAAAAAGTGGACAGAAATCTGGGAGGCAGTGACCATGAGTTGGTTGAGTTCAGGATCCTGACACAGGGAAGAAAGGTAAGCAGCAGGATACGGACCCTGGACTTCAGGAAAGCAGACTTCGACTCCCTCAGGGAGTGGATGGGTAGGATCCCCTGGGGGACTAACATGAAGGGGAAAGGAGTCCAGGACAGCTGGCTGTATTTCAAGGAATCCCTGTTGAGGTTACAGGGACAAACCATCCCGATGAGTCGAAAGAATAGTAAATATGGCAGGCGACCAGCTTGGCTTAACGGTGAAATCCTAGCGGATCTTAAACATTAAAAAGAAGCTTACAAGAAGTGGAAGGTTGGACATATGACCAGGGAAGAGTATAAAAATATTGCTCGGGCATGTAGGAATGAAATCAGGAGGGCCAAATCGCACCTGGAGCTGCAGCTAGCAAGAGATGTCAAGAGTAACAAGAAGGGTTTCTTCAGGTATGTTGGCAACAAGAAGAAAGCCAAGGAAAGTGTGGGCCCCTTACTGAATGAGGGAGGCAACCTAGTGACAGAGGATGTGGAAAAAGCTAATGTGCTCAATGCTTTTTTTGCCTCTGTCTTCACTAACAAGGACAGCTCCCAGACTGCTGCGCTGGGCATCGCAACATGTGGAGTAGATGGCCAGCCCTCTGTGGAGAAAGAGGTGGTTAGGAAATATTTAGAAAACCTGGACGAGCACAAGTCCATGGGGCCAGACGAGTTGCATCCGAGAGTGCTAAAGGAGTTGGCGGATGTGATTGCAGAGCCATTGGCCATTATCTTTGAAAACTCCTGGCGAACAGGGGAAGTCCCAGATGACTGGAAAAAGGCTAATGTAGTGCCAATCTTTAAAAAAGGGAAGAAGGAGGATCCTGGGAACTACAGGCCAGTCAGCCTCACCTCAGTCCCCGGAAAAATCATGGAGCAGGTCCTCAAGGAATCAATCCTGAAGCACCTACACGAGAGGAAAGTGATCAGGAACAGTCAGCATGGATTCACCAAGGGTAGGTCATGCCTGACTAATCTAATCGCCTTCTATGATGAGATTACTGGTTCTGTAGATGAAGGGAAAGCAGTGGATGTATTGTTTCTTGACTTTAGCAAAGCTTTTGACACGGTCTCCCACAGTATTCTTACCAGCAAGTTAAAGAAGTATAGGCTGGATGAATGTACTATAAGGTGGGTAGAAAGTTGGCTAGATTGTCGGGCTCAACGGGTAGTGATCAATGGCTCCATGTCTAGTTGGCAGCCGGTGTCAAGTGGAGTGCCCCAGGGGTCGGTCCTGGGGCCGGTTTTGTTCAATATCTTCATAAATGATCTGGAGGATGGTGTGGATGCACTCTCAGCAAATTTGCGGATGATACTAAACTGGGAGGAGTGGTAGATACGCTGGAGGGCAGGGATAGGATACAGAGGGACCTAGACAAATTGGAGGATTGGGCCAAAAGAAATCTGATGAGGTTCAATAAGGATAAGTGCAGGGTCCTGCACTTAGGATGGAAGAACCCAATGCACAGCTACAGACTAGGGACCGAATGGCTAGGCAGCAGTTCTGCGGAAAAGGATCTAGGGGTTACAGTGGACGAGAAGCTGAATATGAGTCAGCAGTGTGCCCTTGTTGCCAAGAAGGCCAATGGCATTTTGGGATGTATAAGTAGGGGCATAGCGAGCAGATCGAGGGACGTGATCGTTCTCCTCTATTCGACATTGGTGAGGCCTCATCTGGAGTATTGTGTCCAGTTTTGGGCCCCACACTACAAGAAGGATGTGGATAAATTGGAGAGAGTGCAGCGAAGGGCAACAAAAATGATTAGGGGTCTGGAACACATGACTTATGAGGAGAGGCTGAGGGAACTGGGATTGTTTAATCTGCAGAAGAGAAGAATGAGGGGGGATTTGATAGCTGCTTTCAACTACCTGAGAGGTGGTTCCAGAGAGGATGGTTCTAGACTATTCTCAATGGTAGAAGAGGACAGGACAAGCAATAATGGTCTCAAGTTGCAGTGGGGTAGGTTTAGGTTGGATATTAGGAAAAACTTTTTCACTAGGAGGGTGGTGAAACACTGGAATGCGTTACCTAGGGAGGTGGTAGAATCTCCTTCCTTAGAAGTTTTTAAGGTCAGGCTTGACAAAGCCCTGGCTGGGATGATTTGATTGGGGATTGGTCCTGCTTTGAGCAGGGGGTTGGACTAGATGACCTCCTGAGGTCCCTTCCAACCCTGATATTCTATATTCTATGATTCTAACTGGATAACTTTTTTGATGAGATTACAAGTTTGGTTAACAAAGGTAACTGTTGATGTAATCTACTTCGACTTCTGCCAGATGTTTAACTAGGTACTGCACAACATTTTGATTAAAAAACGAGAATGATATAAAATTAACATGGCACACAATCAATGGATTAAAAGCTGGCTAACTGACAGGTCTCAAATGTAATTGTAAAGGGGGAATCATCATCAAGCAGGTCTGTTTCCAGTGGGGTCCTGCAGGAATCAGTTCTTGGCCCTAGGCTTTTTAACATTTTTATCAATGAGCTGGAAGAAAACATAAAATCATCACTGAGAAAGTTTGCAGATGACACAAAAATTGGAGGAGTGGTAAATGAAAAAGAGGACAGGTCTCTGATACAGAGCAACCTTCCTCGTCCCTAATCTGGTTCTGCACATACTGCAGGATAATGCGCGAGGCGTTTGCAATGCTCATAACTGCCGCGGTGATCTGAGCGGGCTCCATGCTTGCCGTGGCATGGCGTCTGCAGGACAGCAGGGTTGCAGCGGAAGCGGTGGCTGACAATGGATGCCACGAGAATAGATATTTATACAGAACGATGAGAGGATCTGCGAGGTGGATTCATGGCACCAGGAGAGCAGAGTTGCCGTGGAAGCGGTGGAGGACGAGGGTTAGCACCGCGCACGTTTCCCGAGGAAGAACACATGTACCCGGGAGCCCATGACAGACAACATGGAGAAATTCACTATTGAGACAATAGCAGCAGAGCAGAGTTGCAGTGGAAGCGGTGAATGACAACGGTTAGCAGTGGTGGTGGAGGGGAAGAGGGAAGGACAAGGCCACACTGCACTTCAAAACTTATTGAATGCCAGCCTTCTGTTGCTTGGGCAGTCCGCTGGGGTGGAGCGGTTGGGTGCCCCCTCGTTCTTGGGCGTCTGGGTATGGAGGCTATGGAACTTGGGGAGGAGGGCGGGTGGTTACACAGGGGCTGCAGTGGCGGTCTGTGCTCCTGTTGCCTTTCCTACAGCTCCACCAGATGCCAGAGCATATCAGTTTGATCCCCCAGTAGCCTCAATATTGCATCCTGCCTCCTGTCATCACGCTGCGGCCACCTCTCCTCTTGCCCGTCCCTCCTGTCCTCGCGTTCATTTTCTGCTTTCCTGGATTCTGCCATTGTTTGCCTCCACACATTCTGCTAGGCTCTTTCACCTTCTTATCTGTGCTAGCCTCTGGGGCGGAGATGATAGGGGGAGTGTTGAAACATTTGCAGCTGCGGGAGGAAAAATAGGGACAGTGGTATTTAAAAAGACATATTTTAGAGAACAATGGGTCGACTCTTTCACGGTGAATGGTTTCAAACAGCAGCACCCTCCTTTCCCATACCAAGCACCCATTGGGTTGGCCATTTAAAAGGAGGGGCTGCGGTTTTCGGGTTAATGTGCAGCACAAACCCAACCACCCAATTCTCTGTGATGATCGCTTCACCCGTCCTCCCACTGCGTGACTAGTATCAGGGAAGATCCCTGCCAGCCGAACGCGAACAGCTCAGCGTGAATGCCCCCTCCCCCCCCACCGCGTGGCTAAAAGCGGGGATGATTTCTTTTCAGCCACAGGCAAACAGCCTAGCAGGAATGGCCACCTCTGAATGTCCCCTTAATAATGTCCCTGGAGGATTTCCACTCCAGCCCCAGACATGTTAACAGACTTTTCCAGTAGCTGTACTGGCTGCAAATGCATCCCAAGTCTTCAGGGCAAATTAATCATTAAACAGGCTTGCTTTTAAACCATGTATTATATTTACAAAGGTACACTCACCAGAGGTGCCTTCTCTGGCTTCATGGTCCGGGAGCCCACCTTGGGAGGGTTAGGAGGGTATTGGCTCCAGGGTGATAAACAGTTCCTGGCTGTCGGTGAGAACGGTTTCTCCGCTTGCCTGTTGTGCGCTATCCTCCTCCTCCTCGTCCCCAAAATCCTCATCCCTTTTGCGTGAGACTCCCCCCTTGCAGGTGTCCACAGACGGGGTGGGGTAGTGGTAGGGGCACCCCTTAGAATTGCATGCAACTCATCATAGAAGTGGCATGGCTGGGGATCTGACCCTGAGCGGCTGTTTACCTCTTTTGTTTTTTGGTAGGCTTGCCTGAGTTCCTTAAGTTTCATGCGGCACTGCTGCATGTCCTTGTTATAGCCTCTGTCCAGATTTTTTCAAATATTTTGGCATTTCGTCTTTTGGAACGGAGTTCTGATAGCACGGATTAGTCTCTCCATACAGCGATCAGATCCAGTACCTCCCGTTTGGTAAATGCTGGAGCTCTTTTGCGATTCTGGGACTGCATGGTCACCTGTGCTGATGAGCTTTGCATGGTCACCTCTGATGATGAGCTCGCCATGCTGGCCAAACAAGAAATGAAATTCCAAAGTTCCCAGTTCTTTTCCTGTGTACCTGGCTAATGCATCTGAGTTGAGAATGCTGTCCAGAGCGGTCACAATGGAGCATTCTGGGATACCTCCCGGAGGCCAATACCGTCGAATTGCGTCCACACTACCCCAAATTCGACTCGGTGATGTCGATTTCAGCACTAATCCCCTCGTCGGGGAGGAGTACAGAAATCGATTTTAAGAGCCCTTTAAGCTGACAAAAATGGCTTCGTCGTGTGGACGGGTGCAGGGTTAAATTGATCTAACGCTGCTAAATTCGACCTAAAATCGTAGTGTAGACCAGGGCAAAGAGAGAGAAAACACCAGCTGGACCTGCTAGAGAAGCAGGACCAGAAGCCCCTGACCCCAACGACTCCCATCACTCCAAAAATCCACAAATGGGAACACTTATTTCCTGCATACAGTGAGGACGACAATATTGTTGAATATCTGACTACCTTTGAAAGGCTGTGTGTAATATATGAAATCCCTGATGATAACAGAGTTCCTACCTTGATTGTGAAATTAACTGGTAAAGCTCGAAATCTATTCAGTGGAATGCCTATTGAAGATGCTTTAGACTATTGTAAATTTAAAGGTTTCAGAGTAACAGCCGTGTTAGTCTGTATTCGCAAAAAGAAAAGGAGTACTTGTGGCACCTTAGAGACTAACCAATTTATTTGAGCATAAGCTTTCGTGAGCTACAGCTCACTTCATCGGATGCATCCGATGAAGTGAGCTGTAGCTCACGAAAGCTTATGCTCAAATAAATTGGTTAGTCTCTAAGGTGCCACAAGTACTCCTTTTCTTTTTGTAAATTTAAAGATACTGTTTTGCGAAGTTTTCAGATTACCCCTGAAACATATAGAGTGAAATTTAGGAATCTTAAGAGGGCTATTGGGATGAGTGATGGGGAATATGTAAACAACATGGAAGATTTGTTGGGAAAACGGGTGAGGGGTAAAGAGGTGGCAGGTTTGAGGGAATGTTGGATCTTGTTGCTCAGGAGCATTTCCTAGGCGTACGTGAGGCTGACGTGAAGCAGTGTCTATGGGACACAGATGTAAAGTCTGTGGATGAGCTGGCTCTTTTAGCTGATGCCTTTGAAGAGACTCAGGCATCTACTGGGGGCAGGCCACAGAAAAAGGGGTTTAAAAATGGTGGGAAGGGAGGATCCCATTTTGCCCCTGGGAAGAGAGAAGGGGGTTGGGAGCCTAAACATTCCTTTACCCCAAAACATTCCTCTACTGGTAACTCCTATCCCAAATCTCCTCTAAAAGCAGAAGAGCCCAAAAGGTGCTATCAGTGTAATTCCACTGATCACCTGGGGAATAAATGCAGGAGGAAGCAGGAAACCAATAGCTCATGTTAGTTCTGCTGTCCTCAACACAGAAACCCCCAAGCAATCGAAACCGATCATATTGGTTCTGTGAGATTAGCCCCTGCAGAACCAGATATGGAGCATGTTAAGGTTGTCAAAATTAATGGCAAGGAATGCTTGGGGCAGAGGGATACAGGGGCCCAGATCTCTCTGGTGAAGCAGAGTGTGGTCCCAAAGGCCAGTATGCTACCTGGCCAAACGGCAGAGATTGTAGGGGTGGGTGAAAGCAGATTCCTTATACCACTAGCTAAAATCCATATGGTTTGGGAAGGTTTGGAAAGTGTTTTGACTATGGGGGTAAAAGAATACCTCCTAGTCCACTTGCTTCTTGGTAATGATTTTTTACATGTAGTTCAGGTTAAAGTATTTGCTTGCAGCAGGAGGGAGTTTTATGCTGGGACCCCCGAGGAAAAGGATAAGGTCTCAGGAACTGCTGAGAGAATGAGAGAGATTCTCCTTGATTCTTCTGCAGCTGGGGGAAGCCACATGCTTCCAGGTGGGAGGGTGGTTGAGACCAACTCCTGCATTGCAGCTGGAGGCAACACCACATCAGGAAGGGTTGGGGGTGTAATGCTGGCCAGGGAGAGAACTGTATAGGTTGTAAACTGCCAACAGGTTGCAGATGAACCAGAGACAAACCCAGATCTAGGGAGCATAGAGAAATGTGTCCCAGAGGAGAGTCCAGGGAAGGGGCAGGGAATCTCAGAAACAGCATGTTTTATTATTGCTTATCGAGATTTTAATGGAAATAATGCGCAAGCGGCAGTTCAGCGTAAGCAAGAAGACCCAGGGGACTGACTGTTTTATTGTTTATTGGAGGTTAGGGATTGGGAAGGTGTTTGGTCATGGGTTCCTGTGGTTATACAGAGAGCCTGCCAGAGAAAAAATGAATTCTGCCTCCCCCATTCCAAGGCTTTTGGGGGGAGGGGTAGCTCAGTGGTTTGAGCATTGGCCTGCTAAACCCAGGGTTGTGAGTTCAATCCTTAAGGGGGCCATTTAGGGATCTAGGGCAAAAATCGGGGATTGGTCCTGCTTTGAACAGGGGGTTGGACTAGATGACCTCCTGAGGTCCCTTCGAACCCTGATATTCTATGATTCTATGATTGGAAGCCGTGGAATGCTGTGCATGCTCCCCCATTCAGGCTGCTGTAGCTTGACAGCTCTTGGGCCCCTTGTAGTGTGGGGCCCAAAACTGGACACAGTACTCCAGATTAAGCCTCACCAATATCGAATAGAGGGGAACGATCACGTCCCTCGATCTGCTGGCAATGCCCCAACTTATACAGCCCAAAATGCCGTTAGCCTTCTTGGCAACAAGGGCACACTGTTGACTCATATCCAGCTTCTCGTCCACTGTAACCCGTAGGTCCTTTTCTGCAGAACTGCTGCCGAGCCATTCGGTCCCTAGTCTGTAGCGGTGCATGAGATTCTTCCATCCTAAGTGCAGGACTCTGCACTTGTCCTTGTTGAACCTCATCAGATTTCTTTTGAACCAATCCTCTCATTTGTCTAGGTCTCTCTGTATCCTATCCCTACCCTCCAGTGTATCTACCGCTCCTCCCAGTTTAGTGTCATCTGCAAACTTGCTGAGGGTACAATCCACGCCATCCTCCAGATCATTAATGAAGATATTGAACAGAACTGGCCCCAGGACCGACCCTTGGGGCACTCCGCTTGATACTGGTTGCCAACTAGACATGGAGCCATTGATCATTACCCGTTGAGCCCGATGATCTAGCCAGCTTTCTATCCACCTTATAGGCCATTCATCCAGCCCATATTTCTTCGGCAGCAGTTCTGCAGAAAGGGACCTAGGGGTTACAGTGGACGAGAAGCTGGATATGAGTCAACAGTGTGCCCTTGTTGCCAAGAAGGCCAATGGCATTTTGGGATGTATAAGTAGGGGCATTGCCAGCAGATCGAGGGACGTGATCGTTCCCCTCTATTCGACACTGGTGAGGCCTCATCTGGAGTACTGTGTCCAGTTTTGGGCCCCACACTACAAGAAGGATGTGGAAAAATTGGAAAGAGTCCAGCGGAGGGCAACAAAAATGATTAGGGGACTGGAACACATGAGTTATGAGGAGAGGCTGAGGGAACTGGGGATGTTTAGTCTACAGAAGAGAAGAATGAGGGGGGATTTGACAGCTACTTTCAACTACCTGAAAGGGGGTTCCAAAGAGCATGGATCTAGACTGTTCTCAGTGGTAGCAGATGACAGAACAAGGAGTAATGGTCTCAAGTTGCAGTGGGGGAGATTTAGGTTGGATATTAGGAAAAACTTTTTCACTAGGAGGGTGGTGAAACACTGGAATGCGTTACCTAGGGAGGTGGTGGAACCTCCTTCCTTAGAAGTTTTTAAGGTCAGGCTTGACAAAGCCCTGGCTGGGATGATTTAATTGGGGCTCGGTCCTGCTTTGAGCAGGGGGTTGGACTAGATGACCTCCTGAGGTCCCTTCCAACCCTGATATTCTATGATTCTATGAACTTGCTGGCAAGAATACTGTGGGAGACCGTGTCAAAAGCTTTGCTAAAGTCAAGGAATAACACGTCCACTGCTTTCCCCTCATCCACAGAGCCAGTTATCTCATCATAGAAGGCACTTAGATTAGTCAGGGATGACTTGCCCTTGGTGGATCCATGCTGACTGTTCCTGATCACTTTCCTCTCCTCTAAGTGCTTCAGAATCTATTCCTTGAGGACCTGCTCCATGATTTTTCCAGGGATTGAGGTGAGGCTGACTGGCCTGTAGATCCCCAGATCCTCCTTCTTCCCTTTTTTAAAGATGGGCACTACATTAGCCTACATTCATGATGATAAGAACAATTTAAAGGGACAGTGCAAAGATTTTTATGGCTACTGCTTCCCAGCAGAGAATTCCATGGGCTCAGGGCACAGCCATCTTCTGTGCCAGATGCCTCACCCCATGCACAGGGGAGGGAGTGGGCAAGGCAGAGCAGGGCTCCACTGCTAACCCTCTACTCACATAAGATCACTTGGGGCAACCAGTGGCGCACGTTAGAGTTCCCCTGTGGTGCTAGAACTGACACTGGGCTGGGCTGGGTGGATGCAGCATTGGGTGTAACTGGCTGCCCTGACAGACCCCATCTGTAGTGGGGTGGCTACTCTGCTCCTAAAATAGAAGGGGTTAAAAGCAGCCCTGGAGATGGCGGTGGCTGGGGATGGCTGATTGGGGAAGCAGCCGCAGCTGGGCCATGCCCCAATCAGGCCCCAGCTGGCCTGTATAAAAAGGCTGTGAGCCAGAGGCCCAAGGAGTCTCTCTTCAGGCTGGGAGAGAGCAGGGCCTGCCTGCCTGCCTGCCTGCCTGACAGGGGATTGAAGGTGGTGCCGTGCTGGGGAAGGAGCAGGCAGAGAGGGGGTACTCCAGGCTGGCAACTCCCCAGGCTGTAGGGCCTGGTCCAAGGCCCATAGAGGTACTGGGAGGCAGAGGAAGGCAACAGGTCTGAACCCCCTTGCTTATGATGAGTGGCCTTTACATGGCAGTCTGCCCCAGGGAGCAGGGGCTTGGTGATGACTGGCAGTAGCCCAGACTGAGGCAAGGTGGGGATAGTGGGTTGGGGGTTCCCCAGGAAGGGGAGACCCAGAGGTAGAGTGTGGAGGTGCTGCCAGGGGGCAGAACCCAGAGAAAGGAGCACTGGGGTGTGTGAGGGACATGGGGGCCAGAGCTGTGGGGATCACCAGCCTGTAGAGGGTGCTCTGCGCTGGAAAGAGCTAATTCCCCAATGACCAGCAGGAGGTGCCGCAGGGGTGAGTCTGCTCCTTTACACCATCCCTAGTGCCAACTGGAGTGCTGACGCAGGGGAGAATTCAGCCCAATGGTTTGTGCTCCCCATGCTGTCCCTACAGCAATTCGCTAGCCAACAATATTCCCAGAGCCATCCAGACATCAATGATAGTGAAGAAAAGGATTTTTTATCACAGCAAGGTGCTATACAGGCCAAAATGATGATTAAGAACATGCTTTATTGTTTGCCAAAACAATAGCATGTTAATTTCAAATTTGTATATTTAACTTTTAAGAAGGGAAAAACAATAAAAAATCATTGCAAACCACGCAGCACTGCATTAGAAGTCTGAAATTCCACGTCTGCCCTATTGTGCCATTGTAATGTACAGCATGCAAATTCTGCCAAAGTCTGAATATATCTTGAGATCAACAAGACATAGTAAGGATGGAATTTAAAATCTCACCTTCCTTTGTCTTGTGAGTTTAAAATAGATCCTACTGTTACAATAAAGGTAGCTTCAAAAGGAAAGATATGGGTTTGTACCATTTTTGCATCTTTATGATATATGTGATATAACTCTTGGGGGGGAGGGGTTATTAATCAGATTAATAGACGTTTAGATCTTGTTTACCTGGAAGGCTTTACAGATAATTTCTATGGAGAATTAATAGGATCATGACATAATAATGCAAAGTGAAACCTGAGTAATTGGCAGGGAAGAGATTTTTAATCAGATTGTTTAAAACTCTGGAGGTTTTTTGTTTGTGTTTGTTGAACATTTTTAACTCAAATGCCCGATGAAGAGTTTGGAGAAAATCTTTTCATTAATGATTCAGCCCCTCCAGTTAATGGCTGAGAAAGCTCTAATTCTCAAGTTCCCCATGGAGGCCTCCAGAAAAAACAAGGAACACGATATTTAATATTTATATTTAAAGGTTGAAAAGAACCTTTCAGCCCTTCTTCATCCTAGAGAAGGAAAGGACACAATCCCACTGCTATTGTCCTCTGCAGGTCGCCTTTAATGTAACTATTTATCTTGCTGCTTTCTTTGCAAAAAGAACAATATATTGCACAAGAAAAATCAAAGCAGGAAGCACAGAGACATTTTGGGTTTTCCAACTATACCCAGTAGAGTGCTTCACAGCTGATCTGGCCTCAGTAGCAGGAGAGTGCAAACCCCAAAGGTTCCTCCCTGGAGGTTAACAAGCTAGTTGAACCTTTTTCATAACATTTTATGGCATCAAAGTAATAAAAATGAAAAACAGTGTTAATAAAACTCCAGGCAGAGGAGCTGTTAAAACCGCCACTTCAGCCAGGAACCTTCCTCACATCTGGAAAAAAACAATTTTCCACTCATGTCTGCCCCAACGTCCTCGAGGCAAATCCATCACATCATTGTACAGTTTGTCATTTCAGATGCTTTTGTTATCTGTAAATAGGCAAGAGAAGAAGACAATGCCATCGGACTTTGTACCAAGGAACTTAGAGGCTCCTGCCTGGATCACCTTTCAATTCTCCCTCTCCTACCCACAGTTCCTGAGAGCAGGGCACTCACTCAAATGTGAGTTTTGCCTTATTACAACCATGCCCATTCTTCAGAGCAGAGAGAGAATATCAAGGCTCTCCTGTTGAGACACAGGAAAACACCTGCTAACCAGCACCCGGGGCGACAGGGGTGCCATTCTCTTTCATCCACGTACTAGGAAGAGAAAATACCAATTTATGATTAAATAATAATACTCGGACTAAAATTTTCAAAGCTGTCTCTGGGAAACCAAGCACCAACAGGCTACAGGACTTGCCCCAGGCCACAAAGGGAGGCTCACAGCAAGGAGGGATTAGAAACTTGCACTCTCCCACTCTCTTCACTAGAACTTTCTCCCATCATTCCAACAGAGGACTTGGGATGATTTATTCAGCAATGAGATCTGAAAGTCACTGCTGCTTGTTGCTACACTGACTGAAGATGTAAAGGGAAAAGGTAATAGTTACAAAACATTGTAAACTCTAAATAATGTTTCTAACACAGTATTCCACGGCTTCTAGGGGACTGACTGTTGTATTGGGTCTTCTTGCTTATGCTGAACTGCTGCTTGCAGATTATTTCCATTAAAAGCTCAATAAGCAATAATAAAACATGCTGTTACACACGGCTACCACCACCCAGGTTGTATCATCAGCACAAGTGGCTAAAAGTGAAGATGTGCTAGTGATAGGAAGGGGAATGATGTACTAGCTAAAAGTAACAGTTCAAAAGCACCTAAAAGATCTCAGAGCCTAAGTCACCCTTTCCAGAGTGACTTGGGCACTTCGGAGCCTAAGTCTCAGTGACATTTAATGAGATCTATACTCAGAAGGGACTAATGTCACTTCTGAAAATAGCACTTAGGCTCTGATGTTATTTAGATGCTTTTGAAAATTCTACCCTCACTCTACAGCCTCTGAGCTTCACTGATTTCTTCCCTTCTATCTGAAGGTGAACAAATGCTGGAAAAAGCCGGGTGCCCTCTATTTGGGAGGCAATGATTATTATAAAGTGTAGAGCTAATCAAAATATTTTTGCCAGTTTTTTTGTTGCGTTGGGGGGGGTGAGAGGAAGGACACAAAATGGCTCTTTGATCAAAATGACATTTTTACAGAAAAAAATAATTTTAGCAAAATTTGTATTTTTTCCAATGAAAATTTTTGAGCCTTTTTTACAAATTTGTTTTTTTTTTTTTTTAGTTGTTTGGGTGGGTGTTTTTAAGGTTCCCCCTCCAATTTTCTCACTTCCTCCCCTCCTCCTTTTCCAGGGAGAAAGAAGGGGAGTAGGGAAGAAAAAGGTCTTTTGAATGCATCCGATGAAGTGAGCAGTAGCTCACGAAAGCTTATGCTCAAATAAATTTGTTAGTCTCTAAGGTGCCACAAGTCCTCCTTTTCTTTTTGCGAATACAGACTAACACGCCTACTACTCTGAAACCTGTCTTTTGAAAAATGTTTCATTTTTAATTTTTCACTGAAAACATTTTTTTCTAAAAAGTTAAATTTTCAGACTTGTTAGAAATGTTTTGCAAAAATGGAATTCAATTCTTTACCCAGCTGTAATCACTTTTATTATGGTAGTGCCTGGATGCCAACAGAGCCACGCTTTTCTAGGTGCTGAACATACACATGAGACAGGCCCTACTCCAGAGAGCTGAAAATTTGAGGGGGAGCAGGGAAAGTGGTTTCTCAAATAGTAACTAGGCATCAATTCCCAGATCTACCGTTGAAAATTCCCTCCTCAAAGAGAGGAGAGAGAAAAGACAGGATGAAAGGGAATTTCATTATCCCGAACTGAGGCACAAAAAAATTAAGTGATCTGCCTGAGTCACACAGGCAGATCCAAGGAACTCAGGTGTCTGGAGTCCCAGTCCAGCCCTTAGTCACAAGAACTCATGTCAAGGCCAAAGGCCCAGGTGTTTATAGAGGGGAATTCATGGGCCTGAGGTGTGGCTGCTACCGATTTAGCAGGAAGCAGTCGTGAGTTCTTATTCCAAACATTTTAATTAAATATTTACTTTTTTAAGTACAAAAAAGAAACAAAGAGCTAAGTGAACTGCACAATTGTCCTCTGGAGACAAAACAAAATGGATATGGAAACTGCTTGGGTCCTTTCTTGTCTGTGTTTTAGGTGAACAATGTAACATAGGAGTAAAAATAGGAGATTACTAAAGAACTGCCTGTTTTGCCATAGAGCTAAAGAAATCTCAGCTAATTGCTTGTGGCTGTGCTCAGAATCCCAGTGAAGGTCAGAGCCCCACTGTGCTTGGCGCTGTACAGGCATCCTCGGTACGGCAGGAGCATTCTTACCTGCATGGTAGTCCAGCAAAAGTTGTTTTAATACTGAAGTCCACAGAAATGCCATCTACCAGGCTAATGCTCATGGTCTGTAGCTGTCAAGGTGGCTTCAGGACAGAGACGCCAACTTTGTAATTTCCCGGGGGTGCTCGACCCCTGCTCTGCCCCAGGCCCCACTCCACCCATTTCCCTCAAGAGCCCACCCCCGCCTTTCTTCTTCCCGCCCCACTCCGCCCCACCTGGCTCTTCCTGCCACCACTCTGCCCCTGAGCATGCCCCACCCGCACTCCGCTCCAGTGCCTCCTGCATGCTGCTGAACAGCTGATGGTGGCAGGTGGGAGGCGCTGGGGGGGTGGGGGAGGAGCTGATCTGTGGGGCCTCCAGCAGGCAGGCGGGAGGCGCTGGGAGGGAGGGGGAGGAGCTGATCTGTGGGGCCTCCAGCAGGCAGGCAGGAGGCGCTGGGAGGGAGGGGGAGCAGCTGATCTGTGGGGCCTCCAGCAGGCAGGCGGGAGGCGCTGGGGGGGGGGGGGTGGGAGCTGATCTGTGGGGCCTCCAGCAGGCAGGCGGGAGGTGCTGGGGGGTGGGGGGAGCTGATCTGTGGGGCCTCCAGCAGGCAGGCGGGAGGCGCTGGGAGGGAGGGGGAGCAGCTGATCTGTGGGGCCTCCAGCGGGCAGGCGGGAGGCGCTGGGGGGGGGGGGGGAGCTGATCTGTGGGGCCTCCAGCAGCCAGGCGGGAGGCGCTGGGGCGGGGGGGGGGCTGATCTGTGGGGCCTCCAGCAGGCAGGCGGGAGGCGCGGGGGGGGGGGGGGGGGGGGGAGCTGATCTGTGGGGCCTCCAGCAGCCAGGCGGGAGGCGCTGGGGCGGGGGGGGGGGCTGATCTGTGGGGCCTCCAGCAGGCAGGCGGGAGGCGCGGGGGGGGGGAGATGATCTGTGGGGCCTCCAGCAGCCAGGCGGGAGGCGCTGGGAGGGAGGGGGAGCAGCTGATCTGTGGGGCCTCCAGCAGCCAGGCGGGAGACGCTGGGGAGGGGGAGCTGATCTGTGGGGCCTCCAGCAGGCAGGCGGGAGGCGCTGGGAGGGAGGGGGAGGAGCTGATCTGTGGGGCTTCTATTTTTTCCTGTGGGTGCTCCAGCTCCAGAGCACCCATGGAGTTGGCGCCTGCGCTTGAGGATGGCCCCCAGGGGCCCAGCCAGAGGACTGATGGTGCCGGGGGAAAGGCACTTTGTTTATACCACTGACCAGGCATGAGGCATAGCAAGGCTAAAGATGATGATGGGCAGGACAGGGATGTTTAGCACGAGGAGTTTGCTGCCGATTCTCTCATTCTGTTCCTTCCTTTTGAAAGAAACAGATGGGATTTGATTTTCCTCACAGTTATGATGAGCCAAGAATAACAATGCTTTGCTCCATGCTGAGGAGGTAGAGGTAGGAGAGAGGCAGGCACAGTCTGGCAGTTCATGTAAAATAGGACTTGACATGCTAAATAAGCACAACTGCTCTAGCATGATTTCCTGAGCATACCTGTCCTACAACAGGCCCTCAGCTAGTGGCTGGGTCGCCTGTCGGAGCAGTTGCCACCAATGGAAGCAATTCATACAGTGACAACCCCTGGGAGGCAATAAGATTCAAACTTTACATCTGAAGCCTGCACTCACATGGTATGAAAATTATGCTGAGCAATTATGACTCCATATGATGGGCTAATTTGCATATTTTATAAATTCAGTGATATTAAAATTTGTGTCCCAAAGTTCAAAACTTTGCACAAAAGGCATATTCAAATGCAAACGCTGACAACTGCACACACTTGTGAGCACATGGAGCAGTGTAACCTTTGCAAGAGATACAGCATATATGGAATTGGACAAGCATTTCCAACAGTGTCATGTTTAAACGAAAGAATCATTTAGAAATGAATTAAGCAAGAGACTCCTGAAGTTTCATTTTCCCTCCAGAGAGCGGTGAAGCGAAAGAAGACAGTGGGGTTTATGAGCTGTCCCCGAGGGTGTGAGCTCAAACTAGAGATTTGCCTTCCAGAGAAAACGTTGTCGTTGGGATGTCACAGCTTTGTTACACTGCACTGTGACCTCCCAGCACTGCCTCGGCCCAGTGACACCTCAGGATGCTTGTGATGTTCCTCAAAGCCAGCTTGTGCAGAATGCCGGAGAAATGAGGGGTGACTGTCAACCTTAATGGAACTGCAGCCAATCAAATTGCTGACAGGTCACAGTGTTGGCACATAAGAACATTTAAATTGTATCAATAGCCCTGGAAGATTTTAATAGTTAATCTTAATAATGCTTCTTTATATTTAGCTATATTGCAAATTAGAGCTTTATTCTATTTGCATAGCAATATAGTACCACTGGGATGCTGTGTAGAGAAGCTAATGGATACTCAAGCAAGACATAGGGCAAAACAGCAGCATTCCTTTGTGGAGAAATCTGTATCGGAAAGGGCCTCAGTGGAAATGAACAACAATACTAGGGAGTAGAGCTGGAACATTGGATGTGGACTGGGGAAAGGGAGGCTTTCATGTACGCCCTACTTTCCAGGTATGTTCTTCAGAGGAAGAAAACACAGTTTAAACAGGATCTTTTATCCGCAAATGCCTCCCGTTCTCTCATTGTTAATGAGCAGACATGAAGCCCTGGAAATAACTGCCCTGTCATACAAGATCTACAAGGAAGGAGGAGCAGAACACTGGAGGAGGTAGCTAGCTACCTACATTCATAGAGCATAAGGCCAGAAAGGACTATTTGTGATCATCTAATCTGACTGCCTGCATAACAGGCCAGAGATCTGGACTGAATTAATTCCTGTTTGAATTACAACAAGTCTTTTAGAGAAATGTCCAGTCCTGATTTAAAGATTCCCAGCAATGCACAATCCTGGGTAAGTTGTTCCAACCATTGATAACCCTCACTGCTGAAAATTTGTGCCTTATTTCCAGTCTGAATTTGTCTAGCTTCCACTTCCAGACATTCAATCTTGTTATACCTTTGGCTGCTAGACTGAAGAGCCCTCTATTAACAAATCTGTGTTCCCCGCATAGCAACTTAGAGACTGATCAAGTCACCCCTTAACCTTCTCTTTCTTAAACTACAGAGATGGAGCTCCTTGAGACTTTCACTGTAAGACCTGCTTTCCAATAGTTTAATCATTCTTGTGGCTCTTGGCTGAATCCTCTCCAATTTTTCACTATCCTTCTTGAATTGTGGACACCAAAACATATCAGTAGCAGTCGCACAAGTGCCAAATCAAAGGTAATATAAGCTCTCTATTCTGACTTGAGAGTTCCCTTTGGCTACAGCATCATGCTGGGATCTCATGTTTAGCTTATTATCCACCAGGATCCCCAAGTCCTTCCGCGACTCACTGCTTCTCAGGATACAGTGCACTCCCATGCTGCAAGCGTGGTCTGCATCCTTTATTCCCAGATGCATGACTTTACATTTGGCCACACTGAAACACACACTGTTTGCTTGTACCCATCTTACCAAGTGATCCAGATCACTTTCTCTCAGTGACCTGTTCTCTTCATTATCTACTAATCCCTTAATCTTTGTGTTAACTACAGACTTTATCAGTGATGATTTTAGTATTTTCTTTTAGGTCATTGATAAAAATGTTTAAATAGTGTTGGGCTAGAACAAATCCCAGTGGGACCCCACTAGAAACGCATCTACTCGATTGTGATTCCCCATTTACAATTACATTTGAAACATCTCAATGAGCCAGTTTTTAAACCATTTAGTATGTTTATTAATTATCTTTATTAATGATCTGGATGATGGGATGAATTGAACCCTCAGCAAGTTCACAGATGATACTAAGCTGGGGGGAGAGGTAGATAAGATGGAGGGTAGAGATAGGGTCCAGAGTGACCTAGACAAATTGGAGGATTGGGCCAAAAGAAATATAATGAGATTCAACAAGAACAAGTGTCCTGCACTTAGGAAGGAAGAATCGCATGCACCTTTACAGGCTGGGGACCAACTGGCTAAGCAGCAGGTCTGCAGAAAAGGACCTGGGGATTACAGTGGACGAGAAACTGGATATGAGTCAGCAGTGTGCCCTTGTTGCCAAGAAGGCCAACGGCATATTGGGCAGTATTAGTAGTAGCAGCTACTGTACCCAATGACTGGAAGATAGCTAATGTATCGCCAATATTTAAGAAGGGCTCAAGAGGTGATTTTGGCAATTACAGACCGGTAAGTCTAACGTCAGTACCGGGCAAATTAGTTGAAACAATAGTAAAGAATAAAATTGTCAGACACATAGAAGAATGTAAATTGTTGCGCAAAAGTCAACATGGTTTCTGTAAAGGGAGATCATGTCTTACTAATCTATTAGAGCTCTTTGAGAGGGTCAACAAACATGTGGACAAGGGGGATCCAGTGGACATAGTGTGCTTAGATTTCCAGAAAGCCTTTGACAAGTTCCCTCACCAAAGGCTCTTACGTAAATTAAGTTGTCATGGGATAAGAGGGAAGATCCTTTCATGGATTGAGAACTGGTTAAAAGACAGGGAACAAAGGGTAGGAATAAATCGTAAATTTTCAGAATGGAGAGGGGTAACTAGTGGTGTTCCCCAAAGGTCAGTCCTAGAACCAATCCTATTCAATTTATTCATAAATGATCTGGAGAAAGGGGTAAACGGTGAGGTGGCGAAGTCTGCAGATGATACTAAACTGCTCAAGATAGTTAAGACCAAAGCAGACTGTGAAGAACTTCAAAAAGATCTCACAAAACTAAGTGATTGGGCAAGAAAATGGCAAATGAAATGTAATGTGGATAAATGTAACGTAATGCACATTGGAAAAAATAACCCCAACTATACATACAATACGATGGGGGCTAATTTAGCTACAACTAATCAGGAGAAAGATCTTGGAGTCATCGTGGAGAGTTCTCTGAAGACGTCCATGCAGTGTGCAGCGGCAGTCAAAAAAGCAAACAGGATGTTAGGAATCATTAAAAAAGGGATAGAGAATAAGACGGAGAATATCTTATCGCCCTTATATAAATCCATGGTACGCCCACATCTTGAATACTGCGTACAGATGTGGTCCCCTCATCTCCAAAAAGATATACTGGCATTAGAAAAGGTTCAGAAAAGGGCAACTAAAATGATTAGGGGTTTGGAACGGGTCCCATCTGAGGAGAGATTAAAGAGGCTAGGACTTTTCAGCTTGGAAAAGAGGAGACTAAGGGAGGATATGGTAGAGGTATATAAAATAATGAGTAGTGTGGAGAAAGTGAATAAGGAAAAGTTATTTACTTGTTCCCATAATATAAGAACTAGGGGCCACCAAATGAAATTAATGAGCAGCAGGTTTAACACAAATAAAAGGAAGTTCTTCTTCACTCAGCACACAGTCAACCTGTGGAACTCCTTGCCTGAGGAGGTTGTGAAGGCTAGGACTATAACAGGGTTTAAAAGAGAACTGGATAAATTCATGGAGGTTAAGTCCATGAATGGCTATTAGCCAGGATGGGTAAGGAATGGTGTCCCTAGCCTCTGTTTGTCAGAGGGTGGAGATGGATGGCAGGAGAGAGATCACTAGATCATTACCTGTTAGGTTCGCTCCCTCTGGGGCACCTGGCATTGGCCACTGTCGGTAGACAGGATACGGGGCTGGATGGACCTTTTGTCTGACCCAGTATGGCCATTCTTGTTCTTATGATTACACCTCAGTTGACTCTGTGTCATCAATGTGATGCAATCATGAAAAAGGCAAATGAGATCCTAGGATATAGCCGCAAGGCATTTCCAGTAGAGACCATAGAGTTTAAGACCAGAAGGGACCATTGTGATCATCTAGTCTGACCACCTGTGTGTGACAGGCCAGAGACCTGTCATCACGGAGTCACCGGGCGATGCTCTGGAACTACTCCATACGAAGCCAGTCAGGACTCTGGGGAAGCCTCCTCTCTTGGAGCAGACTGTCTCCAGGGCAAGAAGATTACAAAGCTTCGATCTTCCTGGGTCTGACCTTGGAGCATTCAGCATCCCCTTCTCACACCGTGCGCTTCATCCAGCGAGTCTGCACAGGCGGGGCTCCTGGGGAAGCCAGAGGGTCCTGCACCCCAATTCTGCAGTCAGACGTGACTCTCAGCCAGCCAGTACAACAGAAGGTTTATTAGATGACAAGAACATGGTCTAAAGCAGAGCTTGTAGGTACAGGAAACAGGACCCCTCAGTCAGGTCCATCTTGGGGGCCAAGGAGCTCAGAGCCCTATCTGGGCCTCCCTCCATTTCCCCAGCCAGCTCCAAACTGAAACTCTCCCCAGCCCCTCCTCTGGCCTTTGTCTCTTTCTCAGGCCAGGAGGCCACCTGATCGCTTTGTTCTCCAACACCTTCAGTTGGCACCTTTGCAGAGGAGAGGGGCCCAGGCCATCAATTGCCAGGAGACAGGGTGTCGGCCATTCTCTGTGCAGACAGCATCACACTGGCCCTCTAGGGCTCTGCAACAATCACACACCCTTATCCCACCACCTAGATTTACCAGGCCCTGGATTAAAGCCTCCTTCAGTGCACAGAGAGCCCTCTGGCACTGCTCGGTCCAGACCACCTCATCTGGTTTCCCCTTCTTGCATAGCTGAGTGAGGGGGGCAGCTAGGGAGCTAAAGTGGGGTACAAACTTCCGGTAGTACTCCGCCATCCCGATAAGGGCCTGGACCTGTTTCTTGGTCTGGGGAATGGGCCAATCTCTAATCGTCTCCACCTTGGCCAGCTCTGGGCTTGGGCAGCCGCTCCCCAACTTGTGGCCCAGGTACAACACCTCTGCCACCCCACATTACACTTTCCAGCTTTTACCGCCAGTCCTGCCTCCTTGGGACAGCCCAACACCCTCTTCACCTGGGACACATGTTCCTCCCAGGTCTGGCCAAAGATACAGATGTCATCAATGGATGCCAGGGCCAAGTTCTCCATCCCCCTCAGTAACCGATCCACCTGGTGCTGGGAGGTGGCCCACACCCCCTTGAGATCGAAAGGCAGGACCAGGAACTCAAAGAGCCCCAAAGTGGTGGAGAAGGCAGATTTCAACCTGGCATCTGGGCCCAAAGGCGCCTACCAGTCACCCTTGGTGAGATCCATAGTAGAGAGGTAATAAGGCCCCCCACTCTCCCCCAGCTTGTCTAGAATCTCACCAGGCCTAGGCATGGGGTAGGCATCGGACACAGTGATGGCATTAAGCTTCCAATAGTCCACCCAGGATCGGATTGACCCGTCTTCCTTGGGGACCCATCCCATGGGTGAGGCCCACGGGCTGTTTAACGGCTGGATCACCTCTAAAGCCAGCATGTCCTTGACCTCTCTCTCCAGGTTCTGGGCTGTTTTCCCAGTGACTCTGAACGGGGGACACCTGATGGGAGGATTGGCTCCCACCTCAGGGAAGAGATCCACCAGAGGGTCTTCCCCCTTCTCCTCCCAATCCTCCCTTTCCAGGTCCAGGGGTCCCCTCGCTCTCCTCCCATACAGCAGCTTGAAAGGGAAGAACCCTGTGGATTCCTGGGGCACCTCCCCGTACTGCAGGTGGGGCAGGTGCTTGTCCCCGTCCTGCGGATGCTGATTCATAAAAGTCCTCAGCATCATCCTCAGGGTCCCATAAAATCTCTCCACCAGCCCATTGGATGGAGGGTGACATGTAGATGCCCAGGTGGGCCAGACCCCACATTTCTCCCACCAGCCCCGGAGCCGGGCTGACATGACATTGGACCCCTGGTCTGTAAGGACCTCGCTGGGGACCCCCTCTCTGCTGAAGATGGTCAGCAGCGTGTCTGCCCTGGTGTCTGCCTTGGTGGAGGATGGAGCCACCGCCCCTGGGTAGTGGGTGGCAAAATCCATCACCATCGGGATGTATTTCTTCCCTGACCAGGTCACCTTGCTGAGAGGCCCCACTATGTCCATAGCCACCTTCTGGAAAGGTTCCTCTATTACGGGCAGGGGTCTCAAGGGAGCTTCTCCCTTATCCCGGCCTTCCCCACCCTCTGGCAGGGGTCGCAGGACCTGCAGTGCCGCTGGGCCGCATCCCAGACTCCGGGCCAGTCATCGTTCTGCAGCCGCTGCCTGGTGCCCTGGATCCCCTGGTGTCCCGAGAGAGGGTCATCGTGGGCCAGGTACGATAGCCTGCGGCAGTACTTCTAGGGCACCCCCAGCTCCCTCCTGATTCCCCACAGTTCTCTTCCCCTTGGGGAGCCCATTCCCGGTACAGGAATCCCTTCTCCCATGAGAATCTTTCCCTGCAGCCTTCCCCAAGGGGGTTTGCAGCACTGCGGCCAGCAAGTTCCCTCATTCAGCTGCTGGGGGAGGGAGTGGGACCTGTTCCCTCTGGCAGGCTGGGCCTGGTGTCACAGCCCCGCTGAGCCCTGTCCCTGGTAGCTCCCTCCCTGCCATGGGATCACTTCCCAGCAGCCCCTCTGGACCAGGCAAACCTGGGTGGCAGCCGACCTGCCCTGCCTGTGTGTCCCGTCCCCCCGAGCTGGGGTCTCAGCTCCCTCCGTGCTCAGTGCTGCCCTTGTTGTCCCAGTGGGGGTAGGCAGCAAGCTTGCTTCTTTGGTCACAGCAGCAGAGCCAGCGTGAGCCCTCTCTCCGGTGTGCGGGGGGGGGGGGGGGGAAGCATCTCTCCATCCCACTCAGCCCCAGGGGGCTGGTTACAGGCAGGCAGGTAGCCTGAGCCTAGCAGCTCCTCCCCCCTGCCAGCCAGGTAATTTGCATTTTCACTGACCATTTCCATCTTAGCCAATTGTTTCCCTGGATTCAAATGCAAATCCTCGGCCGTTACAGGAGCAGGGCCTGGATCTTGTCCCAAAGATACACAGTCGTCCCCCAACAGGACCTCACAGCCGATATCCTGGAGAACCCCAACTATCAGCCAGCCTGACCCCTCCTGGGTCTGCACAGGGATCTGGGCCATAGGCAGGGTGAGGGGCTTCATCCCTGGGACCTTCACCCCTGGGACCTTCACCCAGGTCTCACAGCCCCTCAGCATCTGGTGAGGCTGCACCACCTGGGGCCTGACAACAGTTCTCTCTGTCCCAGGATCTCGCCACCCCAGGAATGTCTCCCCATTGACCATCACCTTCCCCTCCCACTGGGGGTCTGAGGGGCCTGAGCCCAGGAGAGTCCATGCAGACATATAGGCCGGGGCCAGGGAGCCAGCTCCAAACTGAAACTCTCCCCAGCCCCTCCTCTGGCCTTTGTCTCTTTCCCGGGCCAGGAGGCCACCTGATCTCTTTGTTCTCCAACACCTCCAGTTGGCACCTTGCAGGGAAGGGGCCCAGGCCATCAGTTGCCAGGAGACAGGGTGTCGGCCATTCTCTGTGCAGACACCATCACACTGGCCCTCTAGAGTTCTGCAACAATCACACACCCTTATCCCACCACCTAGATACTTAAGAAATGCATAGGGGAAACTGAGGCACCCACATAGTAATCAGAGAGAACATTAAGAACAGTCCCACTTCGTCACACCTGCCGCACAATAATTTCTAGAGCAGATCTTAAGGGGAAAAAAATCCAGTCATGATTTTAAAATGGCCAGCGATAGAGAATCTACCATCACCCTTGGGAAGTGTTCATGCAAGACACTAGTAAGACCTCATTTGGAATACTGTGTACAATCCTGTTCACTCATGTTCAAGAAAGATGAATGGAAACCAGAACAGGTGCAGAGGCTACTAGTATGAGCAGGAGAGTGGAAGAACTATTTTTGAGAGGAGACTAAAAGAACTTAGCCCAGTAAAAGGAAGACTAAGAGGGGATCTGATTGCTCTCTGTAAATACAACAGGTGGATAAACACCAGTGAGGGGAAGAGCTATTTAAGTTACAGGACAACATTGGCACAAGAACAAATGGGGATAAACTGGCCAAGAATACATTTAGGCTGGAACTGAGAAGAAGGTTTTAACCATCAGAGGGCTGAAGGTCTGGAACAGCATTCCACTACGAGTAGTGGGGGAAAGAAACCTAACTAGTTTTAAGATGTATCTTGATAAGTGTATGAATAGGATTATTTGACAGGGTTATCGGTGACCACAGGGGACTGGACTCAGTGTCCCAGGTCCCTTCCAGTCCTATGTCCCTAAAAACCTCATGGGCTACTGCTGGAATGGAAAGTGTTTTATCATCATATCATATGACTAAATCATCTAGCCTTTTCCCAAATACAGAACCGAAATATTTATTGAACACTTCTGCGTTTTCTGCATCATTACCAATAATTCTACCCTTTTGTTCCTAATATTCGTCAATTTTTTACAATTCCTTCTGATTGATAGTAATTACTATCAACTTCCCCTGTCCCCCATTTGTTTTATATATCTAAATTATTTGTATAGCTGCCTTCACCTCCCCTTTATGGCAATCTGGCTTTTTAAATAATGTGGCCTTCTCTCTCAGTTGTGGCTTTTTGGCCATCCAAAAAAAATATTCTTAAACAATTCCCAATTATCATTCATATTTTTCTGTTGAAATTCTTTCTCCCAGCTGATGTGGCTCATAATTGTTTTCAGCTTTGTGACACTGGCCCTTTTAAAACACCCAGTTTTCTTGCGCTTTTTATAATAATGGATTTGGACTTTATTCTGTTTGCACACAATTGTAATCAAGTCATGATCAAAAAGGAGTACTTGTGGCACCTTAGAGACTAACCAATTTATTTCTCTAAGGTGCCACAAGTACTCCTTTTCTTTTTGCGAATACAGACTAACACGGCTGTTACTCTGAAACAAGTCATGATCAGTTGCACCCAAGCAACCTCTAATTTTTAGTTCTGTGATTAGTTCCTCTTTCTCTGTCAAGATGAGGTCTGATGTAGGATTACTCCATGTTGGCTGTAAAACTTTTTGAGACAGGAAATTGTTACCTATGTTTAGAAATTCTGTGACGTTCCCCTCTGGTGTTATCTGGACCGGTGCTCTGCTAGGTCATTCTAATCCTGGACTCTGGGAGCCAACCTTATCCTGCTCTGCTGTGAGAACCCCCACTCCTGGGCTGTTCATGCTCAGCCTCTGGCATGTCAGCTGCTCCTTGGATTGTGCAACCAAATGACACTAGCCAATATCTCTGGCCCAAGATACAACCCGAGGAACCTCCGTCTTGCAGTGTCCAGTTATGCCCGCTGGACGCTGCAAGCTTATATGAGTTTGTCAATTTAACAAAGAAATTGATATGTACCAGGCTTGTTATCCCAAGGGGAGTCTCTGACACATTTCAAACCGAACAGTACACTTCAGGTAGAATAAACAAAAATTTATTCTCTACAAAGATAGATTTTAAGTGTTAGGCAAAAAGTCAGAGTGGTTGCCAAAATAAAATAAAATATAAGCATGCAGTCTAAACTCTCAACCCTATTAGACTGGACAACATCTAGATTAAGCATTTTTTTCTCACCCCACTGGATATTGCAGTCCTTAATATCCAGGTTTCTCCTTAAACCTGGGCCAATCTCCTCTGTTAGATCCTTGTCTTCTTCTCAGCCCTGGTCTACACTAGGAGTTGAGGTTGAATTTAGCAGCGTTAAATCGATTTAACCCTGCACCCGTCCACATGACGAAGCCTTTTTTTTTCGACTTAAAGGGCTCTTAAAATCGATTTCCTTACTCCACCCCCGACAAGGGGATTAGCGCTGAAATCGGCCTTGCCGGGTCGAATTTGGGGTACTGTGGATGCAATTCGACGGTATTGGCCTCCGGGAGCTATCCCAGAGTGCTCCATTGTGACCACTCTGGACAGCACTCTCAACTCAGATGCACTGGCCAGGTAGACAGGAAAAGGCCCGCGAACTTTTGAATTCCATTTCCTGTTTGGCCAGCGTGGCAAGCTGCAGGTGAGTGCAGAGCTCATCAGCAGAGGTGACCATGATGGAGTCCCAGAATCGCAAAAGAGCTCCAGCATGGACGGAACGGGAGGTACGGGATCTGATCGCTGTATGGGGAGAGGAATCCATGTTATCAGAACTCCATTCCAATTTTCGAAATGCCAAAACATTTGTCAAAATCTCCCAGGGCATGAAGGACAGAGGCCATAACAGGGACCCGAAGCAGTGCTGTGTGAAACTTAAGGAGCTGAGGCAAGCCTACCAGAAAACCAGAGAGACAAATGGCCGCTCCTGGTTAGAGCCCCAAACATGCCGCTTCTATGATGAGCTGCATGCCATTTTAGGGGGTTCAGCCACCACTACCCCAGCCATGATGTTTGACTCAGTGGAGATGGAGGAAACATGCAAGCAGGTTTTGGGGACAAGGAAGATGATGATGATGAGGTTGTAGATAGCTCACAGCAAGCAAGCAGAGAAATCGGTTTTCCCGACAGCCAGGAACTGTTTCTCACCCTGGACCTGGAGCCAGTACCCCCCGAACCCACCCAAGGCTGCCTCCCAGACCCGCCAGGCGGAGAAGGGACCTCTGCTGAGTGTATCTTTTTAAATAATATACATGGTTTAAAAGCAAGCGTGTTTAATGATTAATTTGCCCTGGCATTTGCAGCTCTCCTGGATGTACGCCCAAAGCCTTTGCAAAAGGTTTCTGGGGAGGGCAGCCTTATTCCGTCCACCATGGTAGGACACTTTACCACTCCAGGCCAGTAGCACGTAGTCAGGAATCATTGCAGAACAAGGCATTGCAGTGTATGTTTGCTGGCATTCAAACAACATCCATTCTTTATCTCTCTGAGTTATCCTCAGGAGAGTGATATCATTCATGGTCACCTGGTTGAAATAGGATGCTTTTCTTAAGGGGACATTCAGAGGTGCCCGTTCCTGCTGGGCTGTTTGCCTGTGGCTGAACAGAAATGTTCCCTGCTGTTAGCCATGGGGAGGGTGGAGGGGTTAGCCACGTGGTGGGGGAAGGCAAAATGCAACCTTGTAACGAAAGCACATGTGCTATATATGTAATGTTAACAGCAAGGTTTACCCTGGAAGAGTGTTCTATAGAGTGTCTTTTTAAATACCACTGTCCCTTTTTTTTTTTTCTCCACCAGCTGCATGTGTTTCAAGGATCACAGGATCTTCTCCTTCCCAGAGGCTAGCGAAGATTAGAAGGCGAAAAAAACGCACTCGTGATGAAATGTTCTCTGAGCTCATGCTGTCCTCCCACACTGACAGAGCACAGATGAATGCGTGGAGGCAGACAACGTCAGCGTGCAGGAAAGCACAAAATGACCGGGAGAAGAGGGGGCGGGCTGAGGAGAGTAAGTGGCGGGCTGAAGAGAGGGCTGAAGCTGAAAGGTGGCGGCAGCATGATGAGAGGAGGCAGGATTCAATGCTGAGGCTGCTGGAGGATCAAACTCATATGCTCCAGCATATGGTTGAGCTGCAGAAAAGGCAGCAGGAGCACAGACCACCGCTACAGCCCCTGTGTAACCAACCACCCTCCTCCCCAAGTTCCATAGCCTCCTCACCCAGGCGCCCAAGAACGCGGTGGGGGAGCCTCCGGCCACCCAGCCACTCCACCCCAGAGGATTGCCCAAGCAACAGAAGGCTGGCATTCAATAAGTTTTAAAGTTTTAAAGTGCTGTGTGGCCTTGTCCTTCCCTCCTCCACCACTCCATCTGGTGCTTCCCTCCCGGGCTACCTTGGCAGTTATCCCCCTATTTGTGTGATGAATTAATAAAGAATGCATGAATGTGAAGCAACAATGACTTTATTGCCTCTGCAAGCGGTGATCGAAGGGAGGAGGGGAGGGTTCACTCTTCTTCCCTTAGCTTACAGGGAAATAGAGTGAACCAAGGGGCAGGGGTTTTCATTAGAGAGAAACAAACAGAACTTTCACACCATAGCCTGGCCAGTCATGAAACTGGTTTTCAAAGCTTTCCTGAGGCGCACCGCACACTCCTGTGCTCTTCTAACCGCCCTTGTGTCTGGCTGCGCGTAACCAGCGGCCAGGCAATTTGCCTCAACCTCCCACCCCGCCATAAACGTCTCCCCCTTACTCTCACAGATATTGTGGAGCGCACAGCAAGCAGTAATAACAGTGAGAATATTGGTTTCGCTGAGGTGTAACCGAGTCAGTAAACTGCGCCAGCACGCTTTTAAACGTCCAAATGCACATTGTACCACCATTCTGCACTTGCTCAGCCTGTAGTTGAACAGTTCCTGACTACTGTCCAGGGTGCCTGTGTACGGCTTCATGAGCCATGGCATTAAGGGGTAGGCTGGGTCCCCAAGGATAACTATAGGCATTTCAACATCCCCAACGGTTATTTTCTGGTCTGGGAAGAAAGTCCCTTCCTGCAGCTTTTGAAACAGACCAGAGTTCCTGAAGATGCGAGCATCATGTACCTTTCCCGGCCATCCCACGTTGATGTTGGTGAAACGTCCCTTGTGATCCACCAGTGCTTGCAGCACTATTGAAAAGTACCTCTTGCGGTTTATGTACTCGCCTGCTTGGTGCTCCGGTGCCAAGATAGGGATATGGGTTCCGTCTATGGCCCCACCACAGTTAGGGAATCCCATTGCAGCAAAGCCATCCACTATGACCTGCACATTTCCCAAGGTCACTACCCTTGATATCAGCAGATCTTTGATTGCGCTGGCTACTTGCATCACAGCAGCCCCCACAGTAGATCTGCCCACTCCAAATTGATTCCCGACTGACCGGTAGCTGTCTGGCGTTGCAAGCTTCCACAGGGCTATTGCCACTCGCTTCTCAACTGTGAGGGCTGCTCTCATCTTGGTATTCATGCGCTTTAGGGCAGAGGAAAGCAAGTCACAAAGTTCCATGAAAGTGCCCTTACGCATGCGAAAGTTTTGCAGCCACTGGGAATCGTCCCAGACCCACAACACTATGCGGTCCCACCAGTCTGTGCTTGTTTCCTGGGCCCAGAATCAGCGTTCCATGGCATGAGCCTGCCCTATTAGCACCATGATGCCCGCATTGCCAGGGCCCGTGCTTTGAGAGAAGTCTGTGTCCATGTCCTCATCACTCTCGTCACCGCGCTGACGTCGCCTACTCGCCCGGTTTCACTTTGCCAGGTTCTGGTGCTGGATAATGCACATGGTGTTTAATGTGTTCCTAATTCCCAAAGTGATCTGAGCGGGCTCCATGCTTGCTGTGGTATGGCGTCTGCACAGGTAACTCAGGAAAAAAGGCGTGAAATGATTGTCTGCCGTTGCTTTCACAGAGGGAGGGAGGGAAGGAGGGCCTGACGACATGTACCCAGAACCACCCGCGACAATGTTTTTTGCCCCATCAGGCACTGAGATCTCAACCTAGAATTCCAATGGGCGGCGGAGACTGCGGGAACTGTGGGATAGCTACCCACAGTGCAACGCTCCGGAAGTCAATGCTAGCCTCGGTACTGTGGAAGCACTCCGCCAAGTTAATGCACTTAATGCACTTAGAGCATTTTGTGTGGGGACACACACAATCGACTATATAAAAATGATATCTAAAAAACCGACTTCTATAAATTCGACCTAATTTTGTAGTGCAGACATACCTTCAATATCTTAGTTGCTTGCAGTGAAGGTAGGGGTAGGAGAAGGGCCCAGTGTGTGTCCACTCTGTCTGTTTTATACTCTCAGTCCATGTGCTTGGGGAGCACAAGTTGCGGCATGTCTGGAGGGCATTGGTGAGTCTCTCCAATCACGGTTGAGCAATTCCCCTGGTGTGGCCTCATGTAGGTGAGTCATTGCATTGTAGCTCCCTTGCTGGACAATGGCTGTTGATGGGTTGTTTGACATCCCGCCCGGGCGTTGGTTACTTTCCTTGCTGTTGCCTCTGGGGAGCTAATGTCTGGTTGATTCCCCAACTTAGAGCATGTTTCAGCGACCACTATACAACACAATTATCATAACTTCATATGCATTAATGATACACATACATGGATAGAGAAATGACTTTCAGCAGATCATAACCTTTCCCCTGATACATATAAAGCATGCCTTGTAAGTAAGATCATGATTATATGAAAATGAGGAATATAGGGGTTACAAAAAGAAAAGGAGTACTTGTGGCACCTTAGAGATTAACCAATTTATTTTAGCATAAGCTTTCATGAGCTACAGCTCACTTCATCGGATGCATACTGTGGAAAATACAGAAGATGTTTGTTTTTATACACACAAATCATGAAAAAATGGGTGTTTATCACTACAAAAGGTTTTCTCTCCCCCCACCCCACTCTCCTGCTGGTAATGGCTTATGTAAAGTGGTCACTCTCCTTACAGTGTGTATGATAATCAAGGTGGGCCATTTCCAGCACAAATCCAGGTTTTCTCCCCCCTGCCCCCCCCACCTCCCCCAAACAAACCCACTCTCCTGTTGGGGCACTCCACAGCTAACTAACTACAGGTACTAATGCTGAACGAACGAATAGTTCTGGGGACGAGCTACAGCAAAGCTGGAGCAGAGCAGTTCTGACGCACCTACATTGGTGGCAAGAAGGAACTGAGCGTTGGGGGAGCACGCAGCTCCCCTTATACCACACCAGGCAGGCGCCACTCCAGGGGTCGCTGGGGCGCTCCTCCCCATACTGCTAGGGGGAAAACTTCCGGCACCGGTGCATGTGGCAAGCA
This sequence comes from Chelonia mydas, assembly GCF_015237465.2. NCBI lineage: Eukaryota > Metazoa > Chordata > Testudines > Cheloniidae > Chelonia > Chelonia mydas. The sequence continues at coordinate 24,673,044 of NC_051257.2, forward strand.
CGCACACTTATTGTGGAATACACAAGAGCAATCACTCGAAGAAGAACCTGTTTTCCTTGGAGGTGACTGAAATCTGACCATGGCAGAAGCAGAGAAAGGTGGAGGTCATTGCCCGTGTACCAGAGCACTGGTGTCAAGGGCATCCCTGAGTGATTCAGTGCTGGCACAGCAAAGGCGCTGGAAAAGGGAGGGCCAGGAGAAAGCTATGTGAGCGAGGAACCAAAGAATATCAGGGTTGGAAGGGACCTCAGGAGGTCATCTAGTCCAACCCCCTGCTCAAAGCAGGACCAATCCCCAATTTTTGCCCCAGATCCCTAAATGGCCCCCTCAAGGATTGAACTCACAACCCTGGGTTTAGCAGGCCAATGCTGAAACCACTGAGCTATCCCTCCCCGATAGCCAGGAGACGGAGAGGAGTGAGCAGGGAGAAGTGCCTCGGGGAAAAGGCGGTGCAGGGGCAGGGGCAGGGCCTCTGGGGAAGGGGCGGTGCGGGGGCCAGGGCCACACCTGCTGCATAGTAAGTCCTACACTACACCCGTGTTCTGGGATCCGGGTGTGCTAGGAGAAAAGGAGCATTGCCAGAGCGCTGCTGCATTCCAGTGATGGCTGGCCAGTACGGTAGCCCCTTAGCACCACAGCCAGCAGGCAGAACCAGCCCCAGGATCAGGGAGTCACAAGGGAAGGTCTTGAAGTGACTTGTGCACTGGCTCAAACGGCTCATGCGCTACCGTGTGCTTGCTGCTGTGCCATGTGATATGCCCAGGCGGGGTGGGTTTAAGAACTGGTTTCCTATTAGGGATTTCTATAAAGGAACTGCCAAGGCATGAGGGAATGCACATCTCTCACCTTCCAAGAACACAGCCGCTGTCTGAGGAACTGTAACTGGATATAGATTTGCTGTACCTAAGTTACAACTCAGAAATGAACATCAAAGCAAACTGCTGTGAGAAACCAAGGCCTGAGCATAACGATGAGCTCTGCAGCAGGCTCTGCAACCTTCGAGGTTAGAACTGAGCCCACCTGCTCTTCCCATGTGAGCAGTAGCTGCGTGAATCTCACGCACACATTTGACGCAGTCCAGTGCCATGAGTTATTAATCTGGGTCTTCACCTGCTGGACTCAATAACAAGCAAGAGGAACTCATGGCACTGGACTGCGTCAAATGTGTGCGTGAGATTCACGCAGCTACTGCTCACATGAGAGGAGAACACATCTGTTCTGGGACGTAACAGGAGGAAAAGACGGTTGCTCACCTTTGTAACTGTTACTCTTCGAGATGTGTTGCTCATATCCATTCCAATTAGGTGTGCGCGCAGCGCATGCAAGGCCAGAGAATTTTTACCCTAGCAACACCCGGCGGGTGGGCTGCGGAGCCCCCTGGAGTGGCTGGATATATGCCCCAGCCAACTCAGCACCCCCTCAGCTCCTTCTTGCTGCCGACAGAGGGGAAGGAGGGCGGGTTTGGAATGGATATGAGCAACACATCTCAAAGAACAACAGTTACAAAGGTGAGTAACCGTCTTTTCTTCTTCGAGTGCTTGCTCATATCAATTCCAATTAGGTGACTCCCAAGCCCTACCTAGGTGGTGGGGTCGGAGTGAAGTACCGTGGATTGTAGGACCGCTCTACCAAACACCGCATCATCTCTGGCTTGTCGGACGATGGCATAGTGAGGGGTAAAAGTATGTACTGAAGACCAAGTAGCGGCTCTGCAGATCTCCTGGATTGAGCCAGGAAAGCCGCTGATGAGGCCTGGGACCTAGTAGTGTGAGCGGTGAGGGGTGGGGTCGGAACACCAGCCAGATCATAGCAAGCACAGATACAGGAAGTGATCCAAGAGGAGATCCACTGGGATGAGACCGGGAGGCCCTTCATCCGTTCTGCCACCGCGACGAAGAGCTGGGTAGTTTTCCTGAACGGCTTTGCATGCTCAGTGTAGAAGGCCAGGGTCCTACAAACATCTAGGGAATGTAGCCGTTGTTCCTGACAAGTAGCATGCAGTTTTGGGTAAAAAACCAGGAGGAAGATGTCCTAGTAGATATGAAAGGTCGATACCACCTTGGCAAGAAAGACCGGGTGAGGTCGTAGCTGCACCTTGTCCTTATGGAAGATCGTGTATGGTGATCCTGAGTGATCAGGTCTGGAAAAAGAGGCAGCGGAACCGGGGCGTCCACCGAGATTTCCAACAGCGTGGTGTACCAATGCTGTATGGGCCATGCCGGGGCGACCAGAATCAGTCGTGATCTGTCCTTGCGCACCTTGAGCAGGACCTTGTGTACAAGGGGAAACGGCGGGAAGGTGTAAAACAACCTGCCTGTCCACAGGAGTAGGAAGGCATCTGTGAGAGAGCCTGGGGAGCGGCCTTAGAGGGAGCAAAATGCCAGGCATTTCCGGTTGCTGCGTGAGGCAAACAGGTTGACCTGGGGAAACCCCCACTTTAGGAAGATGGGGTGGATAACATCATAGAATCATAGAATATCAGGGTTGGAAGGGACCTCAGGAGGTCATCTAGTTCAACCCCCTGCTCAAAGCAGGACCGATCCCCAATTAAATCATCCCAGCCAGGGCTTTGTCAAGCCTGACCTTAAAAACTTCTAAGGAAGGAGATTCCACCACCTCCCTAGGTAACGCATTCCAGTGTTTCACCACCCTCCTAGTGAAAAAGTTTTTCCTAATATCCAACCTAAATCTCCCCCACTGCAACTTGAGACCATTACTCCTTGTCCTGTCATCCCCTACCACTGAGAATAGTCTAGATCCATCCTCTTTGGAACCACCTTTCAGGTAGTTGAAAGCAGCTATCAAATTCTCCCTCATTCTTCTCTTCTGTAGACTAAACAATTCCAGTTCCCTCAGCTTCTCCTTGTAAGTCATGTGTTCCAGTGCCCTAATAATTTTTGTTGCCCTCCGCTGGACTCTCTCCAATTTTTCCACATCCTTCTTGTAGTTGGGACCGAAAACTGGACACAGTACTCCAGATGAGGCCTCACCAACGTCGAATAGAGGGGAACGATCACGTCCCTCCATCTGCTGGCAATGCCCCTACTTATACAGCCCAAAATGCCATTGGCCTTCTTGGCTACAAGGGCACACTGTTGACTCATATCCAGCTTCTCGTCCACTGTAACCCCTAGGTCCTTTTCTGCAAAACTGCTGCCTAGCCATTTGGTCCCTAGTCTGTAGCGGTTCATTGGATTCTTCCGTCCTAAGTGCAGGACTCTGCACTTGTCCTTGTTGAACCTCATCAGATTTCTTTTGGCCCAATCCTCCAATTTGTCTAGGTCCCTCTGTATCCTATCCCTACCCTCCAGCATATCTACCACTCCTCCCAGTTTAGTGTCGTCTGCAAACTTGCTGAGGGTGCAATCCACACCATTCTCCAGATCATTAATGAAGACATTGAACAAAACCGGCCCCAGGACCGACCCTTGGGGCACTCCGCTTGATACTGGCTGCCAACTAGACATGGAGCCATTGATCACTACCCGTTGAGCCCAACAATCTAGCCAATTTTCTACCAACCTTATAGTGCATTCATCCAGCCCATACTTCTTTAACTTGCTGACAAGAATACTGTGGGAGACAGTGTCAAAAGCTTTGCTAAAGTCAAGGAACACCACGTCCACTGCTTTCCCTTCATCCACAGAACCAGTTATCTCATCATAGAAGGCAATTAGATTAGTCAGGCATGACTTGCCCTTGGTGAATCCATGCTGACTGTTCCTGATCACTTTCCTCTCCTCTAAGTGCTTCAGAATTGATTCCTTGAGGACCTGCTCCATGATTTTTCCAGGGACTGAGGTGAGGCTGACTGGCCTGTAGTTCCCCGGATCCTCCTCCTTCCCTTTTTTAAAGATGGGCACTACATTAGCCTTTTTCCAGTCATCCGGGACTTCCCCCGATCGCCACGAGTTTTCAAAGATAATGGCCAATGGCTCTGCAATCACATCCGCCAACTCCTTTAGCACTCTCGGATGCAACGCATCCGGCCCCATGGACTTGTGCACGTCCAGCTTTTCTATATAGTCCCAAACCACTTCTTTCTCTACAGAGGGCTGGTCACCTCCTCCCCATGCTGTGCTGCCCAGTGTAGTAGTCTGGGAGCTGACCTTGTTCGTGAAGACAGAGGCAAAAAAAGCATTGAGTACATTAGCTTTTTCCACATCCTCTGTCACTAGGTTGCCTCCCTCATTCAGTAAGGGGCCCACACTTTCCTTGGCTTTCTTCTTGTTGCCAACATACCTGAAGAAACCCTTCTTGTTACTCTTAACATCTCTTGCTAGCTGCAACTCCAGGTGTGATTTGGCCTTCCTGATTTCACTCCTGCATGCCCGAGCAATATTTTTATACTCATCCCTGGTCATTTGTCCAGTCTTCCACTTCTTGTAAGCTTCTTTTTTGTGTTTAAGATCAGCAAGGATTTCACTGTTAAACCAAGCTGGCCGCCTGCCATATTTACTATTCTTTCTACACATCGGGATGGTTTGTCCCTGTAACCTCAATAAGGATTCTTTAAAATACAGCCAGCTCTCCTGGACTCCTTTCCCCCTCATGTTATTCTCCCAGGGGATCCTGCCCATCAGTTTCCTGAGGGAGTCAAAGTCTGCTTTTCTGAAGTCCAGGGTCCGTATTCTGTTGCTTTCCTTTCCTCCTTGTGTCAGGATCCTGAACTTGACCATCTCATGGTCACTGCCTCCCAGGTTCCCATCCACTTTTGCTTCCCCTACTAGTTCTTCCCGGTTTGTGAGCCTCAGGTCAAGAAGAGCTCTGCCCCTAGTTGGTTCCTCCAGCACTTGCACCAGGAAATTGTGCCCTACATTTTCCAAAAACTTCCTGGATTGTCTGTGCACCGCTGTATTGCTCTTCCAGCAGATATTAGGGTGATTGAAGTCTCCCATGAGAACCAGGGCATGCGATCTAGTAGCTTCTGCGAGTTGCCGGAAGAAAGCCTCGTCCACCTCATCCCCCTGGTCCGGTGGTCTATAACAGACTCCCACCACGATCTCACCCTTGGTGCTCACGCTTCTAAACTTAATACATCAGGATGGAGCGACTACTCATAGGATTGGAAGGACCTGCTGAGGTTGTCTGCCAACGTGTTCTGGACCCCTGAGAGAAATGATGCCACCAGGTGAATGGAGTGGGCTTTGCAGAATTCCCACAGTCGAATGGCCTGTTGACAGAAGGGGGAGGAATGAGCCCCCCCCCCTTGCTTGTTGATGTAGAACACGGCTGTGGTGTTGTCTGTGAGGACCATCATGCAAAGCCATGCAACCGCTCTCGAAAGGCTTGGCACGCAAGACACACCGTCATCAGCACCCGTACATTGATATGGACAGAGATCAGACGGGGCCCATAGACTTTGCCTCTGGATGTCCCCAAGGTGGGCGCCCCATCCCATGACATGTCCATGACAAGGGACAAGGAAGGCTGAGGGGTGTGGAAGGGGACTCCCCCGTATACTGCCCTTGGGTCTAGCCACCATTGGAGGGAGGCCAGGATCCGCTCTGGAACGGTGACCACCAGGTTCAGGCTGTCTCGACCTGGGTGGTAGACCGATGCCATCCAGGCTTGAAGAGGGCAGCGCTGTAGTCTGGCATGTCTGGTCACATATGTGCAGGAAGCCATGTGTCCTAGAAGACTCAAGCACGTTCTTGCCGTCGAGGTTGGGAAGCTCTGAAGGCTCCTGATGAGGCCTGACAAGGCTTGGAAGCAAGCATCCGGAAGGAGGGCTCAAGCCCACACTGAGTCTAGGACCGCCCCGATAAATTCTATCCTCTGGGTCAGCTCTAGCGTTGACTTCGCCACACTGAGCAGGAGGCCTAATCATTGAAACGTGTCTGTCACAAATTGAAGGTGAGCCTGCACCTGCTCTTTGGTGCACCCTCGGATGAGCCAGTTGTCAAGATACAGGTATACCTGTATCTGTCGTCGACGAAGGAAGGCTGCCACTACCGCCATACATTTGGTGAACAGCCAGGGGGCCGTGGAGAGGCCGAAGGGAAGGACCATGAACTGATAATGTTTGCAGTTGACAACAAAGCGGAGGAAGCGTCTGTGAGCCGGATGAATCACGATGTGGAAATACGCATCCTTCATGTCGAGGGCAGCGTACCAGTCTCCGGGATCCAAGGAAGGTATAATGGTGCCCAAGGAGACTATGCGGAACTTCAACTTTACCATGAATTTGTTGAGTCCGCGCAAGTCCAGGATAGGCCGAAGCCCGCCCTTTGCCTTGGGGATTAGGAAGTAACCGGAGTAGAACACTCTGCCCCGTAGCTCCTTTGGAACCTCCTCGATCACCCCCATAGCAAGGAGCGACTGCACCTCGTGGATAAGGAGTTGCTTGTGAGAGGGGTCCCTGAAGAGGGACTGGGAGGGAGTGTGGGGAGAATGAAAATTGGAGAGAGTATCCCCTTTCCACCGTGCGAAAAACCCAACGGTCCATGGTTATGAGGGACCAGGCATGGTGGAAACGGGATAAACAATTCAAGAATGGGGTAGGATCCTGAGTGAGGTCCGGTACACCGTCCTCGGGCATCCCTTCAAAAGTTTTATTTGGGACCCACCGAGGGCTTGGAAGGAACTTGGGCCTGGCCGGATTGGGGGTTGGAGGGTTTTCTCCTGCCACTGCGCCCCCGTCTCCTATAGAAGTCCTGCCTCGGCCGAAGAGGAGGGTAGGAGCATTGAGGCTGCGGTAAATGGTGTGTGCATCCCCAGCGAACGCATTATGGCCCTAGAGTCTTTGAGGCTTTGAAGCCTCGAGTCTGTCTTGTCTGAGAATAGGCCCTCTCCATCAAAGGGGAGATTCTGCAAAGTTTGCTGAAGCTCTGGTGGTAAGACAGAAGCTTTGCAGCCAAGAAATGCACTTCATTGCTATCCCTGAAGAGAAGGTCCGAGCAGCAGAGTCCACAGTGTCCAATGAGGCCTGCAAAGTGGTTTGCGCAACCATTTTGCCCTTCTCTACCAGAGCCCCAAACTCTTCTCTGGAGGAACCAGTTCCTTGAACTTCATCATGGAGTTCCAAGAGTTAAAATTGTATCGGCTCAGGAGAGCCTGCTGATTCGCAGTCCAGAGCTGGAGCCCCCTGAGGAGTAGACTTTGCTCCCAAATAAATCGAGGTGCTTGGCCTCTTTCGATTTCGATGCCGGGGCTTGCTGACCACCACGCTCCTTCTCATTCACTGAGGCCACCACCAGTGAACAGGGCTGTGGGTGAGTGTAGAGACAGTCCTATCCCTTAGAGGGAATGAAATACTTCGGCTCCACCCCCTTAGCAGTTCAGGGAATGGGGGCAGGTGTTTGCCAGATTGTTCTGGCCGTGGTTTGAATGGTCCGGATAAGTGGTAAGGCCACCCTGGAAGGACCCTCTGTGGACAAAATGTCAACCACAGCGTCCTCCACCTCGACCACCTCCTCTGCTTGCAGGTTCATGTTCCGTGCCACCCTGTGCAAGAGTTCCTGGTGGGCACGGAGGTCTATCGGGGGGGGACCAATATAGCAGTCCCCGCCACAGCCTCATCAGGCAAAGATGAGGGGGATGCCACAGGAAGGAGAGGATCATCTGGGGCCTCTTACTGAGCTGTGCCCCGCTGCTCCAGTCCTGCTACCTCAGTGTTCAGGCCAGGAGCTGGAGTTGGAGGAAGAGGAGCTGGCGCCTGTAAGGACGACGCCACCGTCTCCATGCCTCTGGGAGCAGGACGGCTGGCAGAGGCCTCAGGCACTCGCGGCTCGGACAGGGCCAAGCAAGAAGCCCCAGAGGGAGCACCCTGGTCCTGGTGGTACGCCCAGGGTGTCCAAAAGAGCCAACTGGGTGGACCCTTGAGCGGGCCCCTGTTCTTGCACCTGTCACTTATCCGCCCCTGAACCCAGGCAGCCGTGATCCGAGTGGTGGCGGTCTGAGAAGCGTGACCCTGCCTCAGACCCTGATGAGTGAGAGGCGGAACGCGATGGCCACGGTGGTGCCAAGTGGGTCTTCACCGAATCACGTAGACGAGATGAAGTTGATTGGTACCGCGATGGAGAAGAATGGTGCCGCGACGTTGGGAAGAGGTGTCTGGACCTAGATCTGTACCAGGACCTGGACCGGTGCATGGATCTGGACCTGGGTCTCGACGACAATGACCGGCACTGGGAGTGGCGTCGGGACTGGAATCTACACCTGGATGGTGACTGGTGGACGGAGCGGTGTCGAGACCGGTGCTGGGAGTCGGAGCGGTGCTGCGAGTACGACCAGCGCTGTGATAGAGCGTGGTGCCGGGACTGCAACGGCATCGGGAGCAGGAACGGCACCGAGAGTGGGATCGGTACCGAGGCTCAACCGACAGTACTGGCGGGTTAACAAGAGTTGGCTTGCCCCTGGATGGTGCCATGCGGACAGGTGGCGGTGCCTTGGTCTGTTGAGGGGATGCCGATACAGTCAAGGCAATCAGATTCCTTGCTGGCGCAAAGGCATCTGGTGTAGATGGCAACTGGACCTCAACCACGCTGTGAGTCGGGGGAGTCCAGATGCACCGGACTCAACGGCGCTGAGGCCGTCACCAGTGTCCCCGGGCGCTCTGCTGCGGGATGAGGTTCTGCAGGTGGAGCCAGAAAGGGTGGTGCCCGCTGAGGTGGGCCAGCCTTTTCCAGCTTCCGGTGCCGCTTCTGACCAGGCGAGTGAGAGCGGTGCCGGGCTGAAGATGTTGGTTGCGGTGCTGGGGAACCTCGGTGCTGCGGCTCTCTATTAGAGTCCGACCGCGGTACTGTTCCTGTAGCTGAAGCCAGGGTGCTGCGTACCTAAGCACTCGGCACTGGGTCTTGCCGCGCCGCTGGAGGCTGAGGACTAAGAGCCGCCTCCATAAGGAGCTGTCTCAAACAAAAGTCCCGCTCCTTCTTAGTCCAAGGACTAAAGCTCTTGCAAATCCTGCACTTCTCTGCCTGGTGAGATTCCCCCAGACACTTCAGGCAAGAGTTGTAGGGGTCGCCCGTTGGCATGGGCTTGGAGCAAGATCTGCAGGGCTTAAAGCCCAGAGCTTTGGGCATGAGCCCATCAAGGACGGGGAGGAGGGGAAACGCCCTTCTCCCCCACTAATACAAACTGCTATACTAGAACCAGAACTACAACTATTAATCTATAACAATACTATGACAACAAACTCTGACCAAACTGTCGGGAGAGTGCTAGGGAGAGTGGAGAGCAGCAAAGCCGAGCTCCACAGTTCCAGCGACCATCACGGGCGGTAAGAAGGAACTGAGGGGGCACTGGGTCAGCTGGGGTATATATCCAGCGCCATGAAGGCGCCACTCCAGGGGGCTCCACAGCCAACCCACCGGTGTTGCTAGGGTAAAAATTCTCCAGTGGCCGTGTGCCCAGCGCGTACACACCTAATTGGAATATGAGCAAGCACTCGAAGAAGAACTCAATGTTTCTGAAAGAAAACGGCATACCCAAACCTTTTTCCGCTGAGTGCTGAGCCAATGCCAGCTGACCAGTGGTTGCCTAGATTCCTCGCTGGACTCTGATTTGCATATTCACGCCATGACGCCAGATCAGTATAAATCACACACAAGTGTCACCTTCCATTGCTAAAGCCTCCAGGCAGAGGCATGCCGATCACGAAAGGCAGACTTGGGATCTTACGTGGAAGGACGCCCTCATCCCTCTCTCTGCAGGGCAGGGTCAGTCCCTGTTGCACATTTCCTCTGGCCTGTCTCGCTGTAAGGGCTTGTTTAACTTGGACGGTCAGGAACGTTAACTCAGCTCACCCTAGAAGTGTGAAGTCAATGCAGGGAAGTTAAAGTGTTTCAAACCTCCCCTCTCCCCAAAGACTGATCTCATTCAGCAGTCAAGGGTTCTTAGTTCACTGTAATGTAATCCTCCTTGATCCCTGTGAATGAAGCATTCCCATAGGGTGGAGGAGGGGGGCTGACAACACTTTAACGTAAGTGCACTGACTTCACACTTCTAGTTGACTTGCCTGATCTTTTCTGAGTGTCCTGTGTAGACAAGTCCTCCGTGTTCCACATGTTCCTGGCCACTTTCCCTCACAGCAGCCCTGCTCTGCCTCTCATGGTAACAGGTGAAGGTTCTCTAGAGGTGCCCAACAGGGCATGCAGGCCCCCAGGGCAGTGTCCAAACTCCCCTCCCTGGGGTGGTGGCTTTAGGGGAAACTCAGCCATAGTAAAACATAAACCTTCAACTAAGCATCATCAGTCAGCTTACAAGGGCTTTCTTCCAGGGCTGTCACTGCCTACCTCCCAAACCGCTGCGCCCCAGAGGGGCTCGTCCCCACTCCCCCACCTTACCCCAGCAGAGATAACAAACTGCATCTGCCCCACGTGGCAGGGCTACACTTTGAGCTGCAGGTGTAATTCCCAGCTCTAACTGAGCTAACTGCATGCCACCCCGTGTTTACGCCCGGGGTCTGGGATAGGTACTCACTTGGGCGGTCAGCCCCTCTCACCATGCACACTGCTGTGGCTACACTCTGTTTTTAGCACACTGGCTCCATCAGAGCTAGCACGGGTATATCTCCTCGAGCTGGGAGCTACACCTTTGGCTCAAAGTGCAGTGTCCCCAATGAGTCAGCACTTCAGGAGCTTCCTAACCCCTGCTGATGGTGTGGGTCCATATAAGAGCCCAGCCACCCTGTACCTGAGGGAAGAATCATAGAATCATAGAATATCAGGGTTGGAAGGGACCTCAGGAGGTCATCTAGTCCAACCCCCTGCTCAAAGCAGGACCAATCCCCAATCAAATCATCCCAGCCAGGGCTTTGTCAAGCCTGACCTTAAAAACTTCCAAGGAAGGAGATTCTACCACCTCCCTAGGTAACGCATTCCAGTGTTTCACCACCCTCCTAGTGAAAAAGTTTTTCCTAATATCCAACCTAAACCTCCCCCACTGCAACTTGAGACCATTACTCCTTGTCCTGTCCTCTTCTACCACTGAGAACAGTCTAGAACCATCCTCTCTGGAACCACCTCTCAGGTAGTTGAAAGCAGCTATCAAATCCCCCCTCATTCTTCTCTTCTGCAGACTAAACAATCCCAGTTCCCTCAGCCTCTCCTCATAAGTCAGAACTCCAGAAGTCACAAGAACTCCTTGTTCTTGTCCATAGGAATTCACAGAGAAGCATGACTCTTGTGCTAAGTGATTTATTTCCTTAGTGATGGGAACAGAAAAAATCCTCAAAGTATCTGTGAGCTGCATTAGGGCACATCACTGGAAACAAAGACTCCTTCCCCACCATGCACACATGGCAATGTTCACTGGTTTGAACTGCAGCATGTATTTGAATGTCCGAGCTTGCACTGCACTGTGCATTTGAAACTAGGTCCTTTCCCTATGAGTGTCTCAGCAGAAATCAGTGCAGTCCCAAGGCAGCCCTCCCAAGCCAAAGGGTTACTGCCTGGTGACTTTGGGTGCCTCACTTTCCCCATCTGTAAAATGGATTTTTTAACACTTCGCTATCTCACTGGGTGCTTGAGAGGTTAACTTCATCAGTGTTTGTAAAACAGTTCTAGGTCCTCAGATGGAAGCGCTGGGTAATTACCAAGTCATATTATCATCACTGGGCCTAAGCTATGCTGGGAAAATGTAGGTTAAATACCAGGGAAATCTTGTAACTGAAAAAACAACCAATGGCACAAATTGCCAGTGAAGGTTGTGGAATTGGCATCACTGGGTAGACTCGGGGCTAGATGAGTCACACTTTTTTCAGCAATGGTTTAGGAGTAAAGGATTTCTGCTGGCACAATGCTGGGAGATGAACTGAGGCCCCTTCCACCCACAGACTTCTCAGAAAGCGCCGTGAAGCAGTGCTAGCTGCAACCTGATCTCAGAGAACCACTTCATCCTCACTCTTCATCAGGAGCAGTCCAAATCCTCATGTAATCTCTGGGGCCAAATTCTGCTTTCATTGACTTCACTCTGGAGTCACCCTGCTGTAGCAGAGCTCAATGTGGCCTAATGACAATATCTTTTCCTCTGTC